>NW_026125709.1:0-721884 GCF_943737965.1 Phodopus roborovskii
GAGGATGGACTTGTCACTATGTGAGGATGGGTAGGACCTCTGTCTTAGGCTACACAGGGTGCATCCGCCCTCAGCACTCAGGACATAGTCAAAAATCAGGCAAGAAACTCAGACAAGGTGAGTGGGTTCCTGAGAGACAGCCCTGTGCTACTCCCATCGTTGAGGGACCTACAGCCGAGGAGGAGGTCTGCATCCGCTTTGTGGCACCGCGATACTGCCGTCATTGACGTCTCCATATTTGAGAGAATCAGGTCCTCTGTTTTGAGTCCTGTGAAATCAAGTCCTTGTCTAGGATCAGTTTAGCGTTGTGTCACCATCCTCAACAGGTTCCTCAGAGAGTCCTGTTCCTTTCCAAAAAGCTGATGTTAGTGTACAGAAATAGGTTTTTTGAGTATGGAATCAATTTGAGTTTTGACTAATTCTGAGTTAGTCTCTGGAATACTTAAGGTCTAAAGTCAGCAGCAGCAATCCCACCAATGGTCCTAGGAAGGAAGCAGGGTAGAAAGCCAAGGGAGGTGGAAAACCAATTTTTATACCAGGACTCTGCCTGTTCCCGCTGTCGTTACATTTCTCAAGACTTTTTTGTACTCTATCTAAGCTGTCTCCACTAAGCCAGTCTTATCAGCATTAAAAGCAACATTCCTCACCAGGCTGCACAAAGGCCATCCTGTTGCAGAATAATAGATCAAGCCCTCTTCTATTCTGTAACACAACTTCTGCTAAAGAAGTATGCCAGATCGCTAATTGTTTTTAGTCCATATTGTAATTCTCTTTAATATCTTTGTCTATGCCCCTGTAAGTCGATTGAAATCGGGGGTTAGTCTGTACCATAGAAGCTATTCCTGTCCCTGCTCCTTCAGGTCCAAGACCCTAAGAATAACAGTCAAGGTAATGGCAGTTACCAGTTCTCTTTTTACATGGCTGAAAGTATCTTGACCCCAGAAGTTAAGGAAGGTTTCTGGATCATGTTAGTAAATGGAGAGTGCCAACTGGACCAAGGTGCAATAGTCTCGTTTCTTTAGAAAAACTAAGACTACCACATAAGTGGTCAATCCAGAGGAGCAGGCAAGATAGGTTCCTTCTGGTGCTGTAACATAAATGGTGTGCAGGAAACTACGACCGTTTGGTTACATATTGTAATTTGTGAGGAGAGAGGAACCATGTGCTGAGGACCAAGAAGGCAAAGACCCAGTCCTGAGACTTGGCCAATGGTTAGACCTTGTTCTGTGGGGGAAGTAGGGCTCCATCTTAACTAGCTAGTATCATTAGTAAAGATCACATTATCAAAAACAGCAATCCCTTCATAAAAGGGGACCTGGAGAAAAGCAAATCCAGCATCTTGTAGGTCTGTTATTGGTCAGATGGAGAGTTTGAATAGTTGAATTGGCTAATGAAATCAATTCTGCAGAGGAAGGGGGCAGGGGGGTAAGGTGGGTTGAAAAATTCCTGTGACCTTCACGGGGGAAGGGGAAGATTTGGCAGGGGTTCCCTTGCAGGAGGCCTACGAGGGACATTTCCCTTCTGGTGTAATTCAGGATTGGGGCCAATGGCTGTTTTAGGGCTCGAGGAAGAGATTTTTTGTAGCTGTATTTTAAAGTAGGCTATATCTTCTCCTGAAATATACAGGTGAAGACCCAATGGAGCCCCTTGGGTAGGCCAATTTTTGTAATTGTTTTCCCCATTGGTGAAGAGATCTGTAAGGATTACACAGTGATTGGAGCATGATTAAAGGGGAAGAGGTCCTAATTTAACTCTGGGGGATTTGGGTGTAACCGTTATAAGGTCCCAACTAGAGAAGGTTTCCAATAAGGTATCCCCAGTGGTCTCACATCCCCAGGCAGCACAAAGTAATCTTGTTCAAAGCCACATTTATCCTCTATAGATCGGTCTCGATGGGATCCAGGGCAGACATATACAGGTGCCATAGTAGATAAGTCTGGCCCTGCCCCATTAAAACATCAGTAGGGAAGTAGATCTAGTATTTGTGTTGACAGGTCTAGACCGGGGCAAGAAATAGCTAAGCGTTCCCATCTGGTTCAAAGCCCCCATAGCCAGGCCACAGGGATCAACAACTAGGGAATCAAAAGGGGTTGGGGGGCAACATGAGGAGGTGTTGGCTACATCTCCGGCTTCATTGAAGATGATCCATGTATAGTTGTATATTCGATATTGGTTAGACATGGCGGAACTCCCAAGGACAGCAGGCTGCAAGCAGTCCAGAGAAACAACATCTTTGTATCTAGAGTTTAAACCACAGTTGGAATTTTTCTCAGGGTTTCCCCTGGGCAAGTTATATAATTTTAACAGGCACTCAGGCAGCCATCTGGCATTATTGGCTTGATTATCAAATATGCACGGTATGTCCTTTTCCCCAAATAAGCACTGGATCTGGACCTTGCCAGTGGTTGGTAAATGGATCTTTCCATAATGCCTAGGTGAGATCATGTGCTATGGTTGGATGCCAAGGCGATCAGCAGCTGACTTTTTAAATACTTATCATAGGCATGGTTTAGAAGATTTTTTTAGGATTATTTTTATCGGGGTACAATTTTTGTCCCCCAGAATACAATTTATAAAGGATATTTTTTAAGTGTCTGGTGTTCTCTTTCGACAATTCCTTAACCTTGAGGATTATAAAGAATGCCAGTAATATGTTTAATTTTTTTATTGCACAAAATGTTGAAATGCTTTTACTAGTATATCCAGATCCATTGTCTGTCTTTATAATTTTTTGGAACTCCCCATGTAAGCAAAACATTTTAAACAGTGACTTATCACATGTTTAGTGGCTTCTCCAGTTTGTACAATGGCCATTAAGAAGCCTGAATACATCGACTATCACATGTACATACTTTAATTTGCCAAATTTTGTATAGTGTATCCATTTTCCATAAATGATTAGGAAGTAGGCCTGAGGATTTACTCCTATATTAGTTACTGGTAAATATTTTAGGCACATATCATATTGTTTGACAATTTGTTGAGCAGTCTCTGTAGTTAAACCAAACTTTTTTCTAGGGCTATTTTTATTTTGATGATGCCGACACCTTCTTGGGAGGCTGGCAAATGAGTCTAATATATAGAGCCATTTTCCAAAACCAGCGGTGGTTGGAAAAAATGGAGAAAAGTACAACTACAACAAGAGGCTGTTCATAATCTAGGTAACAAAGATGGGCCTTTTTCAATGCTTTTAATAGCATTGGATAGCCTCTTATTGTAATTGTGTTTTGTCTGGGAGAGGTCTGAGCTAGATCCCCTGGAAGAATATCATATATTGGTCTAAACTCCGCTGTTTTAATGGAGAAATGGATCCTAGTGAACATCTCCCAAAAGCTTTTGCCAATCATTGAAGAGTTTTAAATTTGAACAATCAGTTTGGAGTCTTTGAAGCTGGAGGATAAACCTGTTGGATCCGATGGCCTGGAGTAGGGTAGGTTTTTTTTTGAATATGTTCTGGGGCCAAAATAAATCCATGAGCCTCCAGGAGCTCCTGTAATTTAGCAAACATTTCAAGACATCCCTCTTCAGCAGGCGCTGCCAGCAGGAATATCATCTATATAATGGATGATGTAAAGATTACAAAACTTGTGCCTGATAGGATGCAGGCAGGTAGCCACTATAAGCCTGGCATATTGTAGAACTTTAGACATTCTTTGGGGAGCACCACCCAGTGAAAGTGAAAGGCGTGTTCCCGATTAGGAATTTAATCGAAGCAGGCTTAAGGCAAACCTGGGCCCTATCTTGGGAGTGCAACAGATGGAAAAGAAACAATCCTTTAAATTAATAACAATTAGATGCCAATCTTTGGGAATACTCATAGGTGAGGGCAAGCCAGGTTGAAGAGTTCCCATATGCTGCATTGTTGAATTAATGGCTCTCAAATCCTGGAGTAATCTTCCCTTTTCCTGAAGCCTTTTAAAGTGCAAATATAGGGAGATTTCAGGGAGAGGTTGGGGGATCACATGTCCTGCCTCAATTTTGAACTGGTTGGGGGTCACCAGAAGTTTTCTGCCATTAAGAGCCATTGTTTCATGGACATTGGATGTCAGAAATCTATGTAATGGGAATGGGGGATGGCAGTGCAATAGCAACCCTCCTTAAAAATGGCTAATTTTTCCCTAACCCCCAGTGTCTAATGGGAGAATTGGCCACAGAGTGAACTTCTCCTTGCTCCAGCTCACTTAGCCCTTGTCTTTTGTCTCAGCCCATTTTATACATCATCTGGAGAGCTTTGTCTCTTGGCAGAGTGCCTTGGTAGGTTTGGAGTAGTAAGGACAACTCCCATCTCTTCCTAAGAGATCTTTTCCCCACAAATTAGTGGAGGAGCCAGCCAGGATATAAGGCTGGAGTAACCTGAATGCCCTTTTGCGTCTCTCTAGTTAATGCAAACTGTTTTCTTAAACTATTACTATTTTGATGATAAAAGCTGGGTGACTGCTGAGCTAATTCTCACATGAGATAAAGTGACTATATTTGTCAGCCTATCAGCTGACCCATTACTTTTAGCCAGTGGATCGGGAAGTTTAAATGAGCTCTTATATATGACCCACAAGGCAGGTGCCTTTCTTTGATGAATGGCATTTTGAATTTGCTTAAACAATAATTTAACCTGATTATTACTAGTTCCAATGTATGGAGCTACCTCTAAAGCTTAGAAGAAATTTTAAAACATAATGACTATCAGTATATGAGTTAAATGAATCCTTCATTAGACGCTGCAAAACTATTGCAACAGCTTGTAACTCAACTATCTGAGCTGAAGCTGGATCTGTCTGTGCACTACATATTTTTATCATCAATAACATAAGCTGCTTTTCCATCAGAAGAACCATCAGTAAAAACTAACATAGCATTTTTTTAACAGAGTTACTAATGCAAAGGGATTAGTACAAATTGTAATGTCTATAAACTGATTATCATTTTTTTCAAAAACTGAGCAAAAGCTGATGGACCAAACATTATAATTAATTAAAGCTTGAAAACTTAGGCCTAAAATCTATACAGAGAGGAAACGTCTAATAAAAGAAAATTGACTCCTTAAGTCAGGAATGCCAGGGCTGGTGCCTGAGCCCACTCTCAAGAAAAGGGGGAGTTAACCTCTTACCATCTAAGAAAACATTCCTTTGCCCTGTTAATTGCTGGTTAACTAAAGATTTAGAAATAACCGTTAACTTACTATTTGGTATAGAGACACGTATTACTGGGTTCTCTGGCAAAATATCTTAGACAGTATTTTGTACCATATAAGCTACTGCTTTAAAATAAGGATTTAACACTTTGGCTATGGAAACAGGTAAATACAACCATTACAATGGTCCCCTTTGCCATAAGACAGAAAGAATTTGAATATGCTGTGTGGGAAGTACGCCAAACTTGCATGGTTTTGCATACTCAATATAGCATATCTGCAGATGCTGGATTGTATTCTCCGATTGTAAGAGAACTTTGTCTCGTCCTCTTCAGTGGGCTGTCTAGGTGAATTAAGGATTACTATCTCCTTTGAGAATACTTAAAGGTTTCAAATCACCAGTAGGTGCCTTTAAAAAAGGATGTAACTATTGGAATATTTCCTAATAACTTCTGAAATCATTTAATGATCATAAGCTATCTTTTCTAATTTTTAATCTTTGAGGCCTAATTTCTTTAGGATGTAACATAAGTCCCAAATACTTTTTGAAAACTTTTTACTTTGACATGTAAAGCTTTCATTAGCTGACCTGGTCTCATTTGCATTTTCACTGACACCTCTCCAGGTGTGGTTATCGGCCCTGCAGTTTCCCAGGCCTCCTTTTTAATAGTTTTTCTCAAAATTTAGGAAGATTTCTGTATTCTCTCCTCTGTTATACTCTTTGAGACGTCCATACAGATTTCTCTGGCTCTGACCATTTTCTATTGTTTCACTCTGTAAGACAGTCATGGGAGATGCAGATCTCCAGCACTTCCAATTTAGACATGACCTGATGTCTCTCTCTCTCTCTGTATTATGTTTTGTTTTTGATTTTTTTATATCCCAAGCAATTTAAGTAGTGCCTATTGTTGGGATTCACACATTTACACATTCACAATCACACTTAGGACACTCAGACACTCACATGTGTGGCCAAACCATACATACCGAGCATACATACATTTTTATCTCTCTTTTTCTTTAGACCAAGATTAGTTTGTTGAAATAAAACATCCTTATCTCAGAAAACTCTTGTAATGCGGCTGCTATAGACAACCCTTAAATTATGAGCATCCAAAATCTACAGATAAATTTCAATAATTTCACCTGTTTCTGACAGGCTCCATTAATTTTTTCCCTATACTTGGCTGGGAGTTAGCCACAGCAGGAGTTCTAAGGCTTAGGACCTCTAGGTCCTGTTCTTTAAGTAGTCTGTTAAGATACTCACCACCTTTTCCCATGTCAGGGGTGAAAAACATAAGGATAATTTTTAGAAAGAGGAAAGAAAAACTATTAACTCTTCATGAAGCTCCTAATTCCTTCTTTCTCAAAAGGAAGACTTGAAGCTTCTAATGAACTTAACTTCCTTGGTTAAAGGATTAACCCATTATGGAACAGAATGCAGACGGGGGGGGGGGGGAAGGCTCACCAGGAATCGGGTGCTCATGAGCAGGGAGGACGATTCCAATTTCTGGCATTGTTGCAGCTCAGAGGTATGCAGGTATAAGACCCCAAGGCACCTTGACTGGCCTGAAACTGTTGGCGGGAACTCCTTGCCCCAAGGCTATTGTTGGTACTCTTCCCGTGACACACACCTCGTGGCAACAGGTCTTGCTGACACACAACCCGTGACAACACACCTCATGACACACACCCTGTGACAACCATACCTTGTGACAACACAGGGAGGAGCTAAACCAAAAAATTCCTGTAATTTTTCCACTGTGCTATAAGTCGGTATTTAAGCCCGTTCTTGCCCCTCAATAAACGGCATTCGGCATTTGGCGTTCCGACTTTGTCATTGAAAGAATGACCCGCTGTCTTGTCTTTATTTCAATCTCTAGGCCTTCGCCCGAGTCGTGGAACAGATTGTAGCGTGAGCACAACAAGGGGAGGTCCTGCCAAGATCGGGGAAAGAAAGGATCACCTAAGAGATTGCCCTCGAAGGCCCGGTCGGCAAAAGTAAGTAATGAGGGTGTATTGAAGGATAGGTGCCAGTAACTGTAAGGAAATGTTCAGTGGGCAATTAGTGGCCTTATTGAAAAGGCAGGGCACCAAGATTAAAACAAGACAGCTAAAGACTTAATTGCCATAAAGTAAAACAAGAAATGGCATAGATGAGTAGAACTTTTTAGGAAGTACAAGATTTAGAACAAGGTAGAAGCATTAGAAAAGGAAAGACAGGTGTTTCCAGTGATTGAGACAGTGGATCCTCAGGGTTAGGGAACACAGCCCATTAAATTTTAAGGATATAAAACAGCTTAAAGAGGCTGTCACTGCTTCTGGGCCCATGCTCCTTTTACTCAATTTTTGAGTCTTTTCACAACATTAAATTGCACCCCTAGTGATTGTATGCAGCTCTGTAGAGCCGGGCTGAGTGGGGGTGACTATTTGCTCTGGAGAGGTGAATTTCAAGAATTTTTCAAGGAAACAGCGCAAAGTAATGCTGATGCCAGATTTCCTGCTAGTAATTTAAAATATGCTCACGAGTGCTACAAGTGGAAGTCAATATGTTACCATTGCAGCTGAAATTCTTTTGACCTAGCGGTCTATGCACAAATTGCTGCTGCTGCTGCTACTAGAGCTTGGAAAGCCCTGCCTAATAAGGCCACAGGAGATCAACTATCTAAAGTATTGCAGGGACTGTCGGATAGCGCAATTGTTTCTTCTCCCTATGTTCAATACCAACAATCCCTTTTTTAAAGGACATCAGGGGATCTGGTGGTTTGTGGTCCACAGGCTCCATGGGTGCCTTTTGGGTATCAACTCTTGAACAGTGCCCCCATGCTCACCCTTACCATAAAAGGTAGACGATTTTCTGGACTTGGGGACACAGGGGCAGACTCCTCATTAATAGCAAAAAAACATTGGCCACAAGCATGGCCTCTTCAGCCGGCCTCCACTCATTTACAAGAAGTGGGAACTGCTGGGGCTCCAGAATGTAGTACTCAGTTTCTTAAATGGTCAGATGATGAAGGACATACAGGAATTTTCAGCCTTTGTGTTAAGTTATATACCTGTTAATCTTTGGGGGAGAGATGTGCTTCAGGCCATGGGAACAGTCCTTACTACTGAGCCTGTTAAAAATATGCTGGCTGACCAAGGTTATGTACAAGGAAAAGGACTGGGTAAATTCCTACAAGGTGGCCCTCAGTCTGTTGCATCCAAAAATTTAATTATCAAAAGTGCCGGAGATCGCTTTGGGCAGGGAAATTTTCCCTAGGGGCTATTGCTATGCAGTCTCTTCCCATTCCTATTATCTGGAAAACTGATAACCTAGTAAGGGTGTAGCAATGGCCCTTATCTATTGAGAAGTTACAGGCTGCACATCAACTTGTAAAGGAACAATTAGAGGCAGGACATATTGTTCCTTCCACTTCCCCATGGAATACCCCAATCTTTGTTATAAAGAAAAAATCTGGAAAATGGAGACTCCTACAAGATCTCCCAGCTATTAATGATTGTATGCAAATTATGGGAGCTACACAACCTGGCTTGCCTTCCCCTGTGGGTATTTCTCGATGCTATCATTTATTATAGACCTAAAAGATTGCTGTTTTAGCATTCCTTTGCATCCTCAGGATAGTGAGCGATTTGCATTTATCATTCCTTCTATTAACTTTAAAGAGCCCTATAAGAGATATCAATGGGTGGTGTTGCCTCAAGGAATGGCCAATAGTCCCACTATTTGTCAAATTTATGTATCATTGGCCATTGCCCCCATTAGAGAAAAATTTCAATCCCTACATATTATACATTATATGGATGATATTCTTTTAGCCCGCCCAGATTCTAAGGAAGTGAATGAGGCTTCTGGGGGAATTGCAACATAATCTTCAATTAGCAGGTTTAAGATTAGCCCCAGAAAAGGTGCAACAAGAATTTCCTATCAATACCTGGTCATCAATTGTTATATTCTGGTATCTGTTCTCAAAAGATTACTTTAAGGCTGGATAATCTGACCACTCTTAGTGATTTTCAAAAATTATTGGGAGACATAAATTGGGTTCGATCTAGTTTGGCCCTAACCACTGGGCAGCTTAGACCATTATTTGATATTTTACAAGGAGATTCTGATCCCACTTCTTCGCTCACCTTAACGCCTGCTGTGGGAGAATGTATAAAGCTTATGCAAAAATGTCTCCAATCTGCACATTTAAATTATATTGACTATTCTCAGAACTTGATGTTATTAGTCTTTGCTTCAGTGTATTCACCTACTGCGGTATTTTGGCAAACTGGTCCTATATTATGGGTACATGAACATGCATCCCCAAGAAAGACAGTTAGATCTTATGCTCAGGCAATGCTTTCTATTATTCAAAAGGCATACAAAATGAGTATTCAAGTTTTTGGCAAGATGCCAGATGTAATTGTTACTCCCTATACTCAACAACAGATACAATGGCTTCAACAGTTTGATGAGGAGTGAACACATTTCTTGTGTTACACACCCTGCCACTTTGATAGTCATTTTCCTTCCAGTAAGTTCGCTCATTTTTTTAAAAAAATCACCCTGTGTGTTTCCCAAGTTTATTTCCCAAAATCCTCTGAAGGGGGGCACGTAATGTATTTACAGATGGCTCTTCAAATGGTTGTACAGCAGTTGTTTCTTTTCCCATTATCAAATGCTCTATACTTAAAGTGAAGTCTGCACAATTTGCAGAACTAGCTGCAGTACAATTAGCCCTTCAACATATTTCTGATGAGCCATTTAACTTATACACGGATAGTAAATATGTGTATCATATATTGGCTCCCTTAGAAACTGCTGCCTATATAGCTCCAGTGTCTCGTGTACAAGAACATTTACTAGCCATACAAATCCTACTATGGAGGCGCTCTCATCCAATTTCTGTAGGACATCTCTGAGCGCATTCTGATTTGCCCGGCCCTTTAAGTGAAGGAAATGCCATTGCTGATTTTAATACTAAAACAGATAGTTCCATCATGATGATGAGAGAGTCTGGGTATGAAGCAGCCTGCAAAGCTCATACAACCTACCACCTTAATGCAGGGTCACTCAAATTCCATTTTAAAAATTACTAGAGACCAAGCTATTGATATAGTTAAGAATTGTCCCCTATGTGCAGAGTTCTTACCTGTTCCACACCTTGGAGTTAACCCCCGTGGTGTCACACCTAATGATATCTGGCAGATGGATGTTACTCATGTTCCTTCCTTTGGTTGACTACAATTTTTTCATGTACCCATTCTCAGCTCATATTTGCCTCTGCTCACACTGGAGAAAGGCTTAAGGATGTTAAGAGCCATTGTTTACAAGCCTTTGCTTACATGGGAATGCCCAGACAATTAAAAACTGATAATGGCCCTGCTTATACTAGTCAGGGTTTTAATTCTTTTGCAAAAATGTTTTTATCTCACATAAGACAGGTATCCCTTATAATCTAATCCTCAGGGTCAGGCCATGGTGGAATGTGCACGTCACACAATTAAAGCCTATCTTCATAAAACAAAAAAGGGGGAGTTTACAGGATCTCCTCATAATCTTGTCCTATACATTTTAAATTTTTTAGCTATTGATCGTGTTGCTCGATCTGCGGCCGACAGGCATTGGCGCCCTTGGTCATCTGACTATGGCTCAGTTATGTAGAAGAATGTCACTACTGGAAAATGGTGTGGCCCCAACCCAGTTCTAGTATGGTTCTGAGGGTCAGTTTATGTCTTTCCACAAGACGCAGATAACCCTGTTTGGGTGCCTGAGTGGCTGATTCGCCATATGAGGAGGGACAGTGATTGTAACAGCCAGAAAGAAGGTCCAATGGGTCTTCAAGAATCTACCCATCCTGATGCCTGTGCATCTGAGTAGCCATATGTGGCCTTTTTCCTGACCACTAATTATAGTTTGGATCAAGTGGCTATATAAATTTACACTGATCCAAATGACAAGAATTTCACCTTCATCTTAGGCGCTGTATTCTGGTTCCATTCTTTTTGTTGTAACCAATGCTACTAATTTTGGAGAAAGTTTCAATTGTTCTCAGCAGGTATGCCGACTGTAACAACTGTCGTGGGCCATGTACCCCAGGTGTGCAGCAGAGAGGAAAGGAGATTCGTGGATCAAGGCTGCCAGTGCCACTTTCAGCACTGAAGCAACAGTTTTACCATAGCCCTCTCCCAATCTGTAAATACTGCAAGCACAGTGGATCAAATAGCAGGTGATTTGGCTTAGGCCTTAGCTACCCAAAGCACACTTGATTATCTAGTACAAATTGGCATTTTTAAACTAAATTTACAAACTAACCTCCTATAGGAACACTTGAATTTTTGTGAGAAGCTCATATGGCTTCTTGTTCTCTGTCTTTTATACATATCTGTGTTACTGCATCATTTTTCTTCAGATATCCTGGAGTGATCAGTTTTTGAGTTATACACATGCTTTAGCCATGCAGATCATTAACATCTATGAGACCTGAGTGCCACTTGCCAATGCAGAAAGCTTTTTATAAGGACTTCAACTTGTGGGCAGATCATTGGGGTTTGTAGCCCTTGCACTTGGTGCTATTTTGCCACAGCACTGAAGAGGCCCGGGCCAAATTTCTAAGAAGACAGATACTGTCTTTGACTCAAGAGAAAATGCCTCTGCCCACGTGTGGCTGAACAAGCTATTCACCAGTGAAGGGTAAGGCAGAGGGGGCAAATATCTAACCTAAGATAGGAAGGTTACGGGCCTGGGTGACTTCTCCAATGATGGGTAAGGAATTATGTGGATGTCCTCTGCCACCTAAGGCAGGTGTTAGTTTATATTACAAGAAAGGGGGACCTGTAGGGCCCTGCATGGACCCCTGACGTGCCTTGAGCCAGCCTGAAGCTGTTGGCGGGAACTCCTTGCCCAAGGCTTTTGTTGGCACTCTACCCGTTTTGATGACACACACCTCGTGACAACACACACCTGGTAGGGAGGAGCTAAGCCTAAACTTCCTATAATTTTTCTACTGTGCTGTGAGTCAGTATTTAAGCCCGTTCTTTCCCCACTATTATTATTGTTGTTGTTGTTCGTCTCCACCGTTATTGTTTCGTGGGTCCTTTCCTTTCTTTTTTTGTTTTATATTTCCCTCCTTCATGTTTTCTCCCCGCATGCCCTGCCCTCCCCCCGTGTCCACCCCCTCACACACATGATCTGGCCCAAGTCAAGGAACAGAAAATAAAATCAACTAAAAATAAACATGCATATCATACACGTAACATAGGTGGAGCAAGTGAAAATACGTAACCCACATATATAACCCACCCGCCAATGTATCGACCACGTGTTTATTTCCCCCCCCAACCCCAACCACACCCTGGTAAAGCAAATATAAACATGTTATCCATGTGAATTCATGTGTTTATTGCATGTCCTCATGTTAATTACATGAACTCGTATGTAAACTCGGAGGGCTCCTATGTTTGCTACAGCAGCTCAGATGTTACCCACATGACTTCGCGTGTTACACCAATGCAAACTACCCAGTTACACATGCTAGCTACATGGGATCTCACAGTATGTACATGAAGCTATAATGTAAGTACATGGCCATGTATGGTAAGTACATGAATACTATGCTGTGCACATGGGCTCACATGTTAACTACATGGGCTCATATGTTCACTACACAGGCTCACATGTCAAGAACACAGGTTCATATTTTAACTACCTGGGCTCACGTGTTTACTACAAGGGATCACATGTCAAATACACAGGCTCACATGTTAACTACATGGGTTCACATGTTAACTACACAGGCTCACATGTTAACTACACAGGCTCACATGTTAACTACATGGACATACAAGGCAAAAACATGACCTCATAAGTCAACTGCACAAACTCACATATCGAGAGGCTCACATGTCAACTATACGCGCTCACATGCCATGTACACAGGTTCCAATGTGCACTGCACGAGCTCACATGGAAACACCATGACTCTATATGTGAACTGCATGTAATGGAGGCGGCACTGGCCGGGATGTCATGTGTACACGCGACATACATAAGTGCTGTGGAGCTGGCGCATTAGGATCACAGAAGCCACAGGCACAACATGCCTGTAAAACAAACGACAATCATATAAATCACGGGGACTTCATTTATTCAGCTACATACATGTGTGCACACACTCCTGTTCACCAGAAGCGGCCCTCGCGGCGCAGGAAGCTCACGGCGTCGCAGAAGCCATCATGGTGCAGTGACTCCAGGCGTGCACGGGATGGCGGGAAGAGCGCTCGGGCCAGGCGGGCGACATTGGCAGTGGAGATCTAGGCGGGGCCGGAAATGAGTGTGGGTGGAGCCGGAAGTGTGTGTGGGCTGGGCCGGAAGTGAGGTTAGTGCGGAGCATGCTGTGGCCATTGCTGTGACAGGCATGGCCATTGAAGCCCCACACGGCTCACCTCCACATCCTGTCCAGTCACGTGCACGCACGAGCCAAGTCCTCGGCCAGGGTCGCAGGGCGAGATGTCATGGCGTCCACAGAAAGGGGACACGGTGAGGGTGCGACCTCCAGGGGGGCAGGGGGAGGCTGCACGAGAGGGCGCCATCTGCCCAGTCCTGGGGATATGGGGGGCCGGGGGACATGTGAGTAATCGCAACAATATACACGCGTGTTTGGGGTCACCTGTCACAGACATGTGTTACCACATCCACCCACTCCGCCCCTTACCGCCCCGCCCACCTGACCCTGGAACTCCACGGGCTTCAGCCCTGAGTAGATGGGGACAAAGCAGCTGGCGAGAAGGACCTGCACATGAGGGGAAACGTGGGACACACATGAGCAAAAACAATACACGCATGTGCAAACATGCGAGACGCATGTGCAATCACAGATGAAACATACATGTAGGAAACACAGAACATGACACATTCTTACACTTGCGGCCACGCCCCCTCACCTGCACGAGGTCCTCATGGGTCGGGAACTGGGACACCAGGCGGTTCTGGAATGTGTTCACCGCAGTCAAGGACACATAGAGCCGGCCCTGCGCCAGGACGTGAGCATGGGCTGGGAGGATCTGGTCCAGGCCGGCCCTGATGGTGCGGGGGAGGGGGGACACATGTGACCCGTGACCCCTGACATGCGACCCACATGCGTGACCCAAGACATGTAACATGTACCATGTGACATGTGCCCCGCCCCGCCCCCACACCCCCCCCATGCACCTCAGCCGCTCCAGGAGGTGGAAGCTGGGTGTGGCCGCACCCAGTGGTTGCTGCCTGGCATCCTCTGCCAGGCTGTGTGCGGCGTGTGCAGGCCTGTGGGAAGGGTGGGGAACCACACACGTGACCCCTGACATGTAACATGTCACATGTAATATGTCACATGTGCCCCACCCACACTCACCTCCAGCTGCTCAGGGGCAGTCAGCAAGACTGCTGCCACCAGGGCCCCGCCCGACGCCCCTGCATAGCCCCTGACATCACACAGCAGCCCCGCCCCGTGTGCATACAGCCCTGCAGCCACGCCCAGGTGGTAAATGCCCAGGAAGCCACAGGCCCCAAAAGACAGGTGCAAGGGCAGCGCCATCAGGGGGCGGGGCGGAGCCTATGGGGTGTGTGGGCGGAGTCTCCTGGGGGAAAGGATGAGGTCACGTGAGGACGGAAGCCACGCCCCCCTCACAAAAAGAATGACAGAAATGGCGCCTCTGTATTCACTGCTGCTCTCCGGGACTACATTTCCCAGGAGGCTGCGCGCTGGACCTTGCTCTCTGTGACGTCACTGGCCGGCAACATCCCCTCCCCCTTCCCATGCTGTGGAATTTTCCCCGCAGTCTCGGAGCCCCGCCTGTCTCAGGGTGGAAGGGGACTATGATTCCCAGCGTCCTTTGCTACGCCTACACTAGTCGCTGTCTGTGTCGTCACTGGGGCGCCGGCGACCTTCAGTGTCCCACATAAATGGCTGCTTCTCTGCGTGAAGCCTCTGTTCCCAAGGCCGCTGCCGGGAACTTTGATTCTCTGCGTGCACTACAGGCCCGGGCCTGGCGGTCCTTCTGTGTGTGATGGCACAGGGCGGCGCCTTCTCCCTCCGTGTCTGCAGCAATGGCGGCTCTTTCTCCGCCACGACCGCTGCCCGGGAGTACGACTCCCGGCGTGCACTGCGGGCCCGTGCCGGGAGGTCGCTGTCTCTGTGACGTCACAGGCCGGCGCCCTCCTGCTCCGGGTCTAGGGCAATAGAGGCTGCTTCCTCCCCGCTGTGGCCTCTGACGGCTACTACGACTCCCAGCGTGCACTGCGGGCCGGTGCCGGGCGGTCCCTTTCTCTGTGAAGTCACAGGCGGGCGCCATCTCCCTTCGCCTTTAGGGCAATGGCTGCTGCTTCCTCCCCGCTGTGGCCGCTGAGGGCTACCGGTACTACGACTCCCAGCGTGCACTGCGGGCCCGGGCAGGGTGGTGGTTCTGTCTCTGAGGACAAAAGCCAGCGCCTCCCTGCTCCTCCTCCCCCCACACAGTCACTTCCGGCTATGGTGGCGGCTTTGGTGGATCTGGTGGAGAAAACGCCCACATCTGGTTTCCAGGGGCTGGGGAGGCTGAACATATGTGGTCATGTGTGAACACGTGTGTGTACATTTGTTTGTCCATGTATGGGTGACTGCCTATTCCATATGGTCAGGTGTGTGTGGGTTATGTGTGAACATATGTGTCTGTGGTCACAGGTGTTCACATATATGTGTGTGTTAATGTGTGTGTGGTCACATATGTGTTTTGTCCTATGTAGACACATGATGGCACGTTTGTATGATCTTGTGTGTGTCTGTTCCTTGTCAAGTATGTGTGATGACTCATGACTGTGTGTCTGGGTATGTGTGTGTCGCGTGTCCCACACAAGTATGATGGAGCTCACTGTCTGTCTTCACTTTTAGCCTCGGCCGAGACTGACATCACGCATGTGCTCAACACACGGAAGAGAAGCTGTGGACATGGAAACTTGGAACACAGAACACGGCTGCAAATGGCGAGAATCACGCTGGACGGCACGTATGTACAAAAACACACTCATGTTCACAAGCACAGGCATACACACACACACACACACACACACACACACACACCCACCTCACACTATGAACAATGCTCATAACACTAGTGCTCAGATATATTTTGTGACCAAGGTTACTGAAACAGTTAGTTTTCTCATAATCCCTCGTGATTTTTCCATTCACAGGGTAAATGCTTTTGTTTCTCAAGAAGAGCCCTCTGTGCCAACAATAATCCTGGGATTGCCACTGTTGCTAACGACTGTTCTCCAAACATTTTAAACTGTTCTGACTCCTCTCCAAGGTCGAGCTATGACTCTTAATTTACTGATCAACCAAATTCAACATGGTTTTCAATCACTGATATCATGAACTCTAATGAAAGAATAGAAAACTTGGTGACAATCAGAGATGTCTCTCCTGTGTTTTAACCTGGGATAATTTTGGGTGTTGGAAAATGATGTGGTTTCCACGTACACCTATTTTATTCTTTTTAATACTTGCATGGGGCAAAAGTCAATGTGGAGTCTTACCTCTGAAACAGTCATGAATTGCTCTGTGATATCTCGTCCTGGTTTTGAGGCTGACTTTCCTCTGTAGCAAACAAATAGAGAGTTCATGCTCCCTCACAGTTCTATGGGATTTCTGAAGCCAAGACTATATAGTCCCTATTATATCATTTATTTTGTGATAATCACATAGTATTTTTCAATGTGAGTTTGTCTTTGGATAAATAAGGTTATATTGATGTTTTTATATTCTTTGTCACTGAAACATCTTCAAGATTATTTGAAGTAATTATTGGAAGTAAATGCCATAAAATTGAGAATTGAGCTGTGAATTTTAGGATGTATGCTTGTTTGCAAGGGTGGCAAAGAAGACACTAAAATATGGCCATGTGAAATTCTTCCTGTTTTCATTTTATAAACATCATTCTATTTATAGCCTCCTTGGAAGTCTCTGCTTTTACTCTGCTCACTATGAGGAAACACGTTCTTCTACCATATTCTGCAAGTAGGAAATCTTCAAGCTTAATATGCATAAGAAACTACTTGAATTCATCCAACTTGTATTAATAAATAACTTTATTTTACTTCAGGAATCCAAAAAGACCAGAAGTAATATAGGGAAAGAAAAATAGGGACAAGAGAGGAAGAACAGAAGAGATGTGAAAAAATCCTTCTGTTCATTAGGTACATAAAAATTTTAGCAAAACGCCTAAGGATTAAAAGCAGGCAGAGTGGTAACAAAATAGGAATATGCATAACTAAGTCTTTGGATGGACAATAAAGATTTAATAACCAAAATGCCCAGGTACAAAAGAGTAAAACATACTTGGAGAAATAATAATATATATTGATTGCTATAGCGCTTTAGCATTTATTGGGATGTACCTCAATATCCTGGGAATCTGCAGAGACATTTATTAAAGTACACATGCCTATACAGATATCCACACATATAAAAATGTATCAATATTTTTAAACATAAAAATCTTAAATGACACAGAGTCCCAAATGAGACGTGATGGACTTGGATTTACCTAAGACACTCATCCATGGAAATATTTTTGAAGGTATTTGTAATGGGTTCAGGCTTACAACAGGCATGCTAGTCGACTGATAAAAATGTCTCATCTAAGGGAAAGAAAGAGATAAACCAGGTCACATACATGGTCCTCTCATGGCCTTATATTCTTCAGGAAATATTCTTCTCAAATGTTCTTTCTCTAAAGCTCTCTTTAAGATTTCTCCTCAAAAGTTCTTTCAAATAATTTTCCCTGCATATGCTCTCTCTAAAAGTGCTCTGGCTCCAAACTCCGGTAATCACAGATAATGAAATGAGAGATTTTATAATTAAGAGATTAAATAATTTGATGGTATTGCATACTTGACTCCCACACGATTGGGTGACAATCCAGTGATCAGTAATTATGTAATCATAGATTGACTAACATAATAAGTAAACAAATAATATGATGACACCTCACAATATACATCAATGATGTGGAGCCTCGAATAGAAGATAGATTTGAATAATTAAATAATCAGATAGTGAGCTGGTCTGGCAACCTTGAACCCCCAAAAGGTGGCTCCAAACTGCAGTGTAAATAATAAAATGATTAATTAATTGGACAGTTTCACACCATCAATTCATTGTGTGACATGACTAATGAAGAACATCATCAGCGATTTTAAATATTCAATAATATAATAATGAGATGATCAGATGACCTTGCATAATGAACTCTGTTTGGCTAATGACATCTTGTGGCACCGGGTTTCTGAAGTACTGCCAAGGCAGCTTGAGAACCTGGTCTCCTGGCAGCAGCAGCTACTACTTCACCTGCTGAGCCAACCAAGAAGGTAGTTGCACACTGTGATGTCATCCCTGGCAATGCTTCTGTGATGGTGAGGGGCCTCTAATGCTGCCATTTTTTCTCCTCATAGTAGAGCACAGCGAAGGTGGGAATGTGGAGGAGGAGCAGCTAAAGACAACTGAGACTGCCACACTCAGCTCAGTTGAATTGTTGGCCCTTTCTCAATGGACATCATGTCATCTTCTGTACTCTATATCCCAGTGACCATGGAACTCTGTGCACTTCATATTCCCGGGCATCTGCTGTAAAAAACTGCAATAGCCAAACCCTAACCTCCTGGCTCTACCCATATTCGATGATGTCATTGCACTTAAATATTAAATAGGTCAATAATTGATAGCCCTGCCTAGTTAATACCCACAAGTTGACACCAAACTGAAGTGATAATTGATGAAGTAATAGCATATTTAATGTCTAAATTCTTAGACAATTAATTAGGTGATATCACATAATTTGCTCCAGAGAGTACTGTTGTCTTGTTCACTTGTTTGGTCAGGTGTACCTTCCCTAGATTCTGGTGGTGTCATGCTTGTCTTTGTACTGGTGCATGTTTTCTTGTATTGTTGTATTCCCATCGATTCTTCCAGTAGAGGCATGTGGGGTTTCTCTCTTTATCCTACCTCTCTCTTGGTATCTATATTTTGTCCCAGAGTTCAATGTCTGTAAGTCTGGTTGCTAGCTTCCTTGGAGGTTTCTTCTTCATCACAGGGACATCTATGGAGTTTGAAGATCAGGCAATTGAGGCCTAAGAGTAGTCCTTCATGAATAGGTGTGTACAGTGTGCTCAGAGCAGAACCAGACACTTCCAGGTATTTGGAGAGGTTTTTGGATGTGCACCCTCAACCAATCCTGAGTATTTCTTTTAAGAATAGATAAATTTAATGCACTGATGAGATCCTCCAAGATGGCTCCAAGAAGAAGACACCCTCCCGGACTCCTGGAGTCAAACATGTCCGATCTCTTGAACTCTGCATTTCCACCAGCCTCCTGGAGGCATCTGTTCTGAGGCTACGAAGGTTATTCTAACATGGTGTTCAGGGGAGATGTTTGAGGTGCTCTCTGCCAGACTGGCCACTACTAATAAGGACACTGCCACCTTTTATAACATTTCCAAAAATGTACTCAGCCAACAAAACACAACAATAGGCAAGGCACACACACGCACGCGCGTGCACACACACACACACACACACACACACACACACACACACACAGAGAGAGAGAGAGAGAGAGAGAGAGGAACATTCAGAGAAGTCATTGTGACCACCTTATCTGGAACTGAAGCATGATGTTCTGGAAAGATTCCTATAAATGCCCAGTTGTCAGTCCCTTTAAACCCTTACCAGACCACCAATACAAGACACGCTATTCTTGCTTTGAAAATGCTCATCGCCTCTCCTAGGACTGTCTGTCCAGGGAACAAACAGAGAATAAACTCAGGTGTGTGGCAAGGTGAGTGAGTTAGGAAAAATCAGGACAAGCCACCTGCATGGGTACTCTGCACTAAAGAGGAAACCTGTTGTGGAGGTAGAGACAAGGAGTCCTGGCCTGGTCTGGATGATACCTACAGGTCTGCCTTTCACCTTTTTGAGAATCTTCAGTCCATATGCTACACTATGTGCTTCTACTCATGTTCATGGCCTTGAATTCCATGCCAGATTGCTTATGATCATAAGGATGGTGCCTCCCAGACCACTTGAAAATTTTTGGGGTTTTTCTCTGGATCAGAACCTTTTTTAAATGGATCTCAGTCACTGAAATATACCTGTACCCAAAATCTAGAAGAAAAGCATGTCCAAAAGAAACTAAAAGAAATTGAGACAGAAGAGTTGGAAAATGAAGAGAAAGGTTGTCAGTCAAGGAATCATGGATGGAAGAAATCTGTCAAAATAGAAAATCTGGCCTTGAGACCCTGAATATAGAACAGAGATATTGGGAACTGTGTGTGCTTTCCAAAAGTTAGGTGTGGGTAATTCTGTGGTTGTTTAGGAAAAAAAAGATGGGGGACAGATTGTACTGTGCACATACTGCTGGCAGTGGGAAGGGCAATTACACATATCTGGCAAGATATAGGCCAGGATGCAGTATCCTTGTAGATTTTTTGCCCTGATCCTGCCTGACATGGGCAATGTGAGCCTAGGAGACTGAGTTTCATGAACACAGCAGATTAAGCCCATTGTGCCCAAACTTGGGAACCTGGAACCTGCTTCCTCCAAATACTGTCCTGTGCCAAGGATAATGCAAAAAACATGCATAGGTCATGGGGTTCCCGCACTGAGAGCTCCTCCCTAGGCAGCCTGCAGCCACAAAATAGAAATACCAGGACATGCTGGCATGTTTTGCAAACACATTCTGTTGATGGCAGTAGTGCACCCACAATGGCAGCTTCCACGGGAGTGGTGTACACTCCCTGAGCCCTAAAAAAATAAATAAAAAATAACAACAAACATACAAACTAACAAAATTATTTTGCATCATACTCCAAAATAGCCACCAAACAACCAGCCTGTGCAGAACTGGAACACTTGGACTGCTGCAATGGATGAATACTAAGGAGTGTGGAGGGACACGATGCTCAGGTAAAAGAACACACAGGGTCATCTACTCCAATACCGTGAAACAACTTGGTTTTGGACCCTGCAATAACTCTGAAGACCCCAAGAGAGAACAGAGGTATGCTTACTGGCATGCCTGCATACCACAGTTACTTTATCTTAAAGAAACCTCATGCCAGGCTGTAGCATAAGGAAGGAGCTTAACAAAGCTCATGGACATGCGTTCTGGGGCCTGAGAGATGCCCCTAGCTGCCCAACAAAGTTATTCTGAAGGCTCCTTCCCACAAACATCTAAAATCCTTAAGCTCTCTGCTTAACCATGGCAATCCATAGTTCCTTCAGCTGCCAGGCTGGTATTTGGTCCACTAGATCATTGCAAATGGGGCAAAACCAAACTTTCAATTAAGCCTGACAGCCAAGAAATGGACTCCCAGGCTGACACAGTGCTGGAAGTAAAGCAGGGATGAGGTATCCAAGAGTAAAGGGCAAATAGGAAGGTTTGCTGGTGACACAGGTGTGAGGATAGCCCACCTCAATGGGGTTCTAAGCTCAGCACTGGCTACACATCTGACAGAAGGCTCATCTGTAATGGCCATAAACCAAAGTGCAGGCAGATGTGTGCAATCATGAGGGATCCCGTTTTGTGATGTACACATGAGAAAGCAGAATGGACACTAGAACTTTTGGTCTTCATTACCATGGTACCCCTCAACCATTGTTCAGGTGGAATGCTGCTACACATCATCTGCATCAGGAACCACCAAGGGACATCCATTACCTTGGCCCAGGTATCAGGATGCAGAGATCCATAGATATGGACACAAGGACAAATTATAACAATACATATTCAATCTCACCTGCCTCCTGGCTAAGGGTCCCCAACCTCAACATCTCCTAGACATCAGCCGAAAACAGTTGCTAGATACTTTCAGTTATGTTACAATCTATTTCCTGTCCACAGCATTATACTACACAGCCTTCAGAAGACACTACTTAGGAAACTTCTATTTCCTTTCTCCAAAGTCCTCAAGACCCTCTCATACATGTAACTTTTTGCGTCTTATGTATACATCCATCTACCTGCGTTCTAGCATAGTCAGAAGACATTCAAGTGATCTGGAAAAAGGCATACTAGACACCTAGGGAAAATACACAATTATCAGTTGACAAAACAGGATGCCTAGAGCGTAAATCCTCCCTTGTCAAGCACAGGGACTTCTCACAAAATTCTAGGTCGCCTGAAAGATGCCCTCAAGGTGCCTTCATCCTTTCTCTCCAGGGCACTGGACACATGTAAAAGAAGCAGGTGTCCATAGACACAATGGGGCAACACATCAACTTGCATGTAAAAAACATCATCCCACACCAAAACAGCTGAAACTGCACACACAGGTCCCTCTTGACTTGTACCTGTCCACCTTCATATCTACCTTCTCCAGTATCTGTGTCTCCTTCCTGACTCCATATAAAACTCCCATCAATGGCATCCAGGGCAGCTAGGCCTGCCTGTCTGAATCCAGATGATATACCATATTCTGTAGGGAAATACTTTTCAGTACACAATGGAGAGCCAGTCTCCTATGAACACAGAATACTGAGGCCCACATTCCCACTCTTGATATCTTCTAAAATGACTGCTAGTTGAAGACCAGTGTCTCAGGCTCCTGTAGACAACCTTGTCTAATCTTTTCCAATTCATCATCTTTTACAAAACTTCCTGAGAAGAAATGGAAGAAAAAACAAACAAACAAGGGGAAGAAATGAACAAATGTCTTAAAGTAAAGAAAGTACAGAAAGCCAGGAAAAAAAAAAACAGGTGAAGGAAACAGTTCAAGACTTGAAAACTGAAATAGAGAAAATAAAGGCAACACAAAACGAAGGAATGATGGAAATAGAAAAACTGGGCAAAAAAATCGGGAACTACAGATACAAGCAAAACCAACAGAATTCAAGAGATAGAAGAGAGATTCTCAGGTGCAGAAGATAAACTAAAATACATTAATCGACCAAAGAAAATCATAAATCCCACACATCCTTAAAACATCCAGGAAATTTGGAACACCATGAAAAGGCCAAACCTAAGAATAATATGCATAGACAAAGGTGAGGAAGCCCAGCTTAAAGGTGGTGAAAACATATTCAACAAAATCATCAAGGAAAACTTTACCAATCTGAAGTAGGACATGACCATGAATGTACAAGAAGCATATCGAACACCAAATAGGCTGCACCAAAGGGGGGGGGGGAATCCCACGACATATAATAATCAAAACACCTAGCATACAGAATAAAGAAAGAATATTAAGAGCAGTGAAGGAAAAAGGACAGGTAACATAAGCAGACCTATCAAAATTACACCTGATTTCTCCATGGAAACCCTCAAGGCCAGAAGGTCCTGGATAGATATTCTAAAAGCATTAAGAGACCGTGGATGACAGCCCTGGCAACTATACCCAGCAAAACTCTCAATCGCTATAGATGGAGAAAACAAGATATTTAATGACAAAAACGGATTTTTCCAATATGTAGCTACAAATCCAGTCCAACAGAAAGTACTGGAAGGAAAACTCCAACCCAAGGAAGGTAACTACACCCACAAAAATGTAGCAACAGATAATCTACACCAGAATCCAGGGGTAAAGCAGAATAAATATATTCACAATACCATTGCCAACAACAAACCTAAATCAAACAAGCATCAACAATCAATGGTCCTTACCCTCAACATTAATGGTCTTAACTCACCTATAAAAAGACACAGGCTAACACAATGGATACGAAGACAGAATCCATCCTTCTGCTGCATACAAGAAACACATCTAAGCTTCAAAGATAGACATTACCTCAGGGTAAAGGGTTGGGAAAAGATCTTCCAATCAAATGGAACCAAGAAGCAAGCAGGTGTGGCTATCCTAATATCTAACAAGCTAGACTTCAAATCAAAATTACTCAAAAGACATGAAGATAGTCATTTCATATTCATCGCAGGAGAAATCCATCAACACAAAGTCTCAGTTCTGAACATCTATGCCCCAAATACAAAGGCACCCACATTAGTAAAAGAAACGCTACTAAAACTCAAAGTTCATATAAAACCACACAAACTTATATGAGGAGACTTCAACACACCACTCTCAACAGTAGACAGGACCACAAATCAGAAACTCAACAAAGAAACAAAAGAATTAACAGAAGTTATATCTCAACAGGGGTTAACAGACATCTATAGAACATTCCCTCCAAAGACAAAAGAATATACCTTCTTCTTTGCTCCACATGGAACCTTTTCTAAAATCGACCAGATATAGACCAGATATAGGAGAATAGCAATAGTCTCCTGTGCCTTGTCAGACCACCATGCTTTAAAATTGGAATTCACAAACAACACAAATCAGAGAAAACCTGTAAACTCATGGAAACTGAACAATGTGAAATTGCACCAGACCTGAGTAAAAGAAGAAATAAATAAAGAAATTAAGGACGTTCTAATATTCAAGGAGAATGAGGACACAACACACGCGATCATAAGGGACACCTTGGAAGCAGTGTTACGAGGGAACTTCATTGCATTAAGTGCTCATATGAAGAACACAGAGGATATTCATATTAGAGAATTAACAGCACAACTGAAAGCCTTAGAACAAAAAGTAGCAAACTCACCCGGAGGAGTAGACATAAAGGAATAATCAACTTGAGGGCTGAAATCAACAAAATAGAAACCATGAAGATAATCCAAAAAAAAAAATCAATTCAACAAAGAGTTTGTTTTTTGAGAAAATCAACAAGATAGCAAAACTTTATCCAAACTAATGAAAAAGCTGAGAGAGAACATGCAAATTAACAAAATCAGAAATAAAAAAAAGAGAACATAACAACGGACACAGAGGAAATCCAGACAATTTTTAGGTCATACTTTGAAAAACTGTTTTCCACAAAAATTGAAAGTTCAAAGGACATGGAGAAATTTCTGGATAGTCAGCACTACAAAAATTAAATCAAGAACAGACAAACAACTTCAATAGACCTACAACCTGCATGAAATAGAAGCATTCATCGAAAGCCTTCCAACCAAAAAAAAAAGCCCAGGGCCAGATGGCTTCAGTGCAGAGTTCTACCAGTCATTCAAGGAAGGACTAATACCAATACTCCTCAAGTTGTTCCGCACAATTGAACCAGAAATTTCATTGCCAACCTCTTTTTATGAGGCCACAATAACCTTGGTACACAAGCCTCACAGAGATAGAACTAAGAAAGAAAACTACAGACCAATATCCCTGATGAACATCAACACAAAAATACACAATAAAATAGTGTCAAACCAAATTGAAGAATACATCAGAGATATCATCCAACATGACCAAGTAGGCTTCATCCCTGGGTTGCAGGGATTGTTTAACATACGAAAATCTATCAATGTGATCCTCCATATAAAAAAACTGAAAAAGAAAAACCATATGATCATCCCCTAGATACTGAAATAGCCTTCGACAAAATTTAACATTCTTTCATGATAAAGGTCTTAGAGAGATCAGGGATAATAGTAACATACCTAAACATCATAAAAGAGCAATATACAACATACCAACAGCCAACGTCCATCTGAATGGACTGAAGCTTAAGGCAATTAATCTAAAATCATAAAGAAGAAAGGCTGACCTCTCCATATGTCTCAAATATCATACTTCAAGTTCTAGTTAAGGCTATAAGACATCAAAAGGAGATCCAAATTGGAAAGGCAGAAGTCAAAATGTCTCCTTTTTGCAGGTGATATTATAGTTAACATAAGCAACCAAATAAACACTACCAGGGAACTCCTACAGCTGAGAAACACCTTCAGCAAACTAGCAGAATACAACATAAAGTAAAAAAAAAAAAAAAAATCAGTAGCCCCACTTAATTCAGAAGACAAAGAGGCTGAGAAAGACATCACAGAAATTCACCCTTTACAATAGCCACATGAAATATAAAGTGTCTTGGAGTAATGCTTACCAAACAAGTGAAAGACCTATATAATCAGAACTTTGTGGCTGTAAAGAAAGAAGTTAAAGAATTTACCAGAAAATGGAAAGATTACCCATGTTCTTGGATAGGTAGCATAAACATAGTAAAAATGTCAACCTTGCCAAAAGCAATATACAGATTCAATGCAATCATCATTAAAATCCCATCACAATTCTTCCGTGACCTTGAAAGGATAATAATCAACTTTATATGGAAAAACAAAAGACTTAGGATGGCCAAAACAACCCTATACAATAAAAGAACTTCAAGAGGCATCTCCATCCCTGACTTTAGGATCTATTACACAGCTATAGTTATGAAAAGTGCCTGGTATTGGCATAAAAATAGACAGGTAGACCAATGCAATCAAATTCAGATTTACAGATATACTATAAAGACATCAGCAATTACTTTGAAACATGAGATTGTAAATACATCTAAGAAAGTATGTAGTCGGGAACCCGTGTTTATTTTGGTCTGATTGTGGTCAGCATATCAGAGATTTGATTCATGGATTTTGGGAGTAGTCATTACCTCTGATTAGTAAACTTTCAACATCATTGATGAGATCTCTTGTAGTGTTATTGATTTAGGGGAACTAAGATCTCAAGTTAGAGTTTTGTAGTAAATCCCACAGCAGCTTTGCTGCAGGTGAGCTAATTACAGGCAGGGTCACATTGTGGGCAGATTCCTATAGTTTTAACCGTAATTGTTTATTTGGCCTTGGGCTAACATCTGGAGTCACAGCCAGTGCTGTGGGATTTGTAAGCGGGGGCAACATCCAACTCTTGATTGCTGGTCTGTATCTCTTTCAGTTCCTGAAACTATAAGTGTTTACTGGGCTTCTCTGTCTTAACAGTGGAGCTACAGGCCAAAACACCCATGACCAAAAGCATTATAGCTGTCTTAGCACAAAATATAACTAGTACCTCTTCCAAACAACCAGTCAAGCAAGCACCTGCAGGGACATGGACCACTTTTCCCCAGTAGGTGTAACCACATGTGGTGCAAACCTCTGGACAGGTAGCCACTGAGATTTCTATGAACAATTGCTACACGGTCTCCACTGGGCCTGGTGTGGCATCTCTCATCTATTCTACCATTTGACACAAAAATCCTGTTCCATCATGTCCTCCTCCCAATGTATAATTAGGTTGTTTTGGCATAAATCAGGTGTTTATAGGTGTGTGGTTTAACATCAAGAATTTTGATTTGATTCCATTAGTCTACCTGCCTATTTTTGTGCCAATACCAACCTGTTTTCATGAGTATAGCTCTATGGTATTGAAATCCACTAACGTGATGCCTCATGAAGTTCCTTTATAGTACAGTCATTTTGGCTACACTTGGTGTTTTATTTTTCCATATAAACTTGTTTATTTTCCTTTCAAGAATAACACAGTTCCCTCCTGCCTTGTATCTGTCCACCTTCACATCAACCTCCTCCACTATCTGTGTCTCCCACACTGACATCTATATATACTCACATCCATGGCATGAAGAGAAGCTAGGCCTGTCTGGACCCAGATGATATACCATATTCAGCAGGGAAATGCTTCTCAATAAACAACAAACAGCAGGTCTCCTATGAAAAAGGAAAGACTATAGAGGACCACCTTTTAATTGTTGATATTGTCTAAGATGACTGCTAGATGAAGACCATAATCCCGGCTTCTTGGAGACAACCTTGTCTAATCTCTTCCAATCCTGCCTGCCTTCAAAACTACCTGAGGACATTTGGTGATGTAAGGTTACATAGAGCCCTCTGTGGGTCTATTCTGTGTGATATGTGTGGAACTATGAGCTCCTAGACATGAAAGAGATGAGACAGATACAAATATTCTCTCTCTCTCTCTCCTGTGGAAGAGCATGTTCCCCAAATGGGAGATCGAGTCTGGAAGAGGTCAGAGTCCCACCTAGAGGATATGTCAGGATTTGACCAAGCCAAGTGTGGAGTTTGTCAGTATCAGCGGTAGTCTTGCAGCTCTTCCTCCACATCCAAGCCTTCACGACCCTCTAGTATGAGAAGGACAAGCTACAATATCAGAGGCATAGGCAGCATCACAGTAGTGACCAAGGCACCATTGCTGGCGATGACATCATAGAATGTGAAGAGCTGCTCTCTCACATTTGGCTCTGCATGTGAAGAAACCTCCATCACTGCTTGCACAGCCTCTGCTGCTGTGATCCCACCCACCACTGCAGCCTCATCATAACTGCACTGACATGGTGGAGTGTCATGACATCACCCAAACATGATGGGACCATACCGGGCATAGCATTAGTAGGTAAAATGTTCATATCAGCTCAAAAGATCGCTGCAGCAGGTGGATCACCAGCAAATCTGAGAGAGAGCACTTCTTCCGTGTTCTGAGTCGTCATTATATTTGCGAGGCCTAGGTGATGGAGCAGACCTCCTTGTGCCACTATTTCTTCTCATCCTAGATCACAACCAAGGTGGCACCCAGACCACCATGCCTGCCTCGGTGAAGTCCTTGTCCTTTCGGAGGGCACCATGGAATCTTCTGGACTCAGATATCCAGCATCCCTAGTACTCTGGGTGATGCATAGCTTATGCAGAAAATTCTGTGCCCATGTCTACAACATTCCGAACCTCATCCCTGAGAGATATTTGCACCCTAATCGGAATCGATGATGTCATTGTCCATCGTTTAAGTAATTTAAATAATTAAATATGTTCGTAATAGCTACCTGTCACAACAAAGAGTTGATGTAGCATTTAACTGTCAGGGCAGAATGTCCAGACTCCAGTCAGGAAGGATGTCATCATCATCAATTGAAACAATTAATCATAAAATTGCATATTTCATATTAACTCCGCAAGAGGGAGATTTACAAGACTCTTCAAGGAATATAGGATTATAGGTTTACCTAATTATACAACTCTTTCTATTATCTTGGGTCTAAACAAGAGCTGCCAATTGAAATAATTTAATTATATAATTAGATGATCTGTGGCACCAAATTCCAGGTGTCATGGATGATATAATCATTGTTTTACCTAACTAAATAATCCAATATTGAGTTGACGTAACATCATCCACTTCCTTAAGGTGACTCCAAACCAGAGTCGTGAACATTGCTGTCATGATTAATTTAAATATTTTACTTATATGTAAATATGTAGATGGTCTAAAATACTAGACTTCCACATCCTGGAACCATAATCCACTGATCATGGATTATCTAACTTCCTATTTTAATAACTAAATTATAACATAATCGGAGGATGAAATGTTCTGCCATACTCAACACAATTTTCTCTCACTTGACTCCCACAAGATTGTGTGAAAGTCCCCAGTTCATCACTTATGTAATCGCAGAGTTTAATAGTAAAATGTGTAAATGCGGACATGTCATAGTGTATGCAGGGTTTTAGAAGATATCACATATTTAGTGTTGTATGGCTGCCTCAAAAGAGATGGACTGCAATCCACTTATCCCTCAGTCTACGCTAACAAACGGATTACCGCCTTCTGGAAGGAAGTTAACAATGGAAAACTCACCTTGATGAATAATTGTGAGTCTTATTATCTTTGAATCCATAGTTTTACTTCTTAGGAGAGAGACCATTCTTAAACAGAAGTCTTTGAACTGTTTCTCCACAGACTATGTTCTCTGACATTAGGTAGTCTTGAATTGGGTAACCAGGAAAAACTGTAGGCAAACTTCCAGAGATTCAATTGTGACTTGGTGAGGCGGATCACATGCTCTCTTTAAAAGTTTTAAGAGACAGTTGTCTTGGGAGATTGTAATGTCCCATGATAACACTTCATCGAAGCTGCCCTCTGGTCCTTGGCCCATGATACCAAGATACAGAATGCAAGCAGGGTTGCCAGGCAACATTTATGATCCAACATTCTGTCACATTCTAGTTCACCTCCAACATGCTAAAATTAGCATACCCACCGATGGACTAACCTTACAGCCTCACTGATTTTCTCCCAAACAAAGCAAGGCTCTTTATTTGAGTTATACTTATTTACCAGTCTATGAAGCTATGACATGCCTATAGTGATTTAAGCATGAAAACGAAAGCATCATTAAACCATTCAGGTACACTGATGAGTACTTGACCCTTTTCTCTATGCTTTAATTTTCTCATTTCCAGAGTGGAAACAATACCATCAATTGCCTCTACCATAATCCTTTTCTATTTACTGAAAAGAAAACAAATTCTCCTCACACTCTTTCCATTGGAGGAGCTTGATCTCAAGGTTTATTAGAGTTGTCTTGATTTGCATTTGGCTGATGGCTAAGGATTTTGAGCACTGTCTTATGTTTCTTTCAGTCACTTTTGATTTCTCAATTGATAATTCTCTATTGAGTCCTGTATCCCACTTTCTAATATGGTTATGTAGAGTTATTTTGAGTTGGTGGTGCGTCATGTTATCTGCCTGACAGAGTTCATTAGATAAGATTCTCTGATCCTGAGATTATAAATTATACAATTTGTAAATTCGGTGTTGACTGTGTCCTTCATGGGTCAGTTCTGTCGCAACCTCTCAGAAACTGATGATGCAGAAATAACGCAGTTTTTTTTTTTTTAGATTGTTTAATCATTCGATTGTTAAAAATCTATTATTACATAATCAGTAATCACTGGATAACCCAGTGTCCATCATTCTTGGCACTGCTTCTGGGACCAATCTCCTGCTGTGTCAATCGTACAGCAGCCAAAACCATAATGGATGACAAAAATCATTATTTACGTAATCAAATAAGGAAATAATTGTATGGTCCTGCATATTTAAATTTCATAAGATGGTACCAGATTCCAGTGATTGCCAAGGAAGTAACACTTACATAATTAAGTAATCCCACACGATTAACTCCCAGGGAGGAATGGCCAGACTGCAGTCACGAAGGACAACATCTTCATCGATTTAAATAAGTTATATGTAATGAAAAATAATTGATGAATGACATGGTGGTGTATACTTAAATCCCACATGCAGAAGTCAGACCGTTCTCTTCCTGGAATAATGATTTATTTGAAAACTTAAATTCATAATTAATTAGTTGGTGCTCTATATTAACTCTGACAAGATGGCACCAAACTTGTGAACCTATGGCTGATGTAGTGATCTATTTCAATAGCTATATTATCAAGTTATGAGATGATGTTACATCATCAACTCCAATAATCTGACTCCAAAAGGGACTTATGGTCCACAACATCAACTTTATTTTAAATGTGTTAATTAAATGATGAGTTATTATTTAATTTCCTAATTTTACAGTTAAATAAGTAAGTGTACTATTCGATGTTGTGATGGTCTGGCATGATTGACTCCCATAAGGAGGCTCAAAACTCCAGTGGTCACTGAATAAATAATGACAGATTTTCATAATTAAATGAATAAAAGTTAAACAAGTGGAAGGTGTTGTATACATGACTCTTATGAGATTGCTCAAAAGTGAAGAGATCATTGAGTTTTTAATCATAGATTTGAACAAAAAAAAATAAACAAATGAATAATGAGATAATTTGTCATAATTCCCCCCCAGAAAGAGAAAACAAACTGATATCACCATTGGTTTAAATAAATAAATACATAATGAAATCACAGGAGAAAATTAACTCCAACAAGGTGGATCCAGATTCCCCTCCTCCTGGATTAGAAAAAGAAAAATTTAGAAATGAAATAATCAGATATTTAAAATGTCCTTCTCAATTTCATGACACACGGTGGCACCAAACTTCAGGGTTCGCACTTTATATAATGAAAGAATGTAATAATTACATCTTTAAATATGTAATTCGTTGAAAGTTTGTATCATCAATTCCTGGGCAGGCATGCCAGGCATGATAATTTATGCTGTCGTCACGGATTTTTAAATTTCCATAAGTCAATAATCAGATAATCATTCTTTCTTGCCAATTTACTTACATAATTAATATGTAGATGGTCTAAAATACTGGACTCCGACGTCCAGGAACCATAATCCACTGATCATGAATTATCTAAAGTCCTATTTTAATAACTAAATTATAACATAATCAAAGGAAGAAATGGTCTGCCAAACTCGACACCATTTTCTCTCTCTTGATGCCCCCATGCAATTTTCTGGACTCTATCATCCAGCATCCCTAGTACTGTGTGAAATGCATAGATCATTCAGAAAAGGCTCTGCCCATGTCTACAACTTTCCTAACCTCGCCCTAGACAGATATTTGCACCCTATTCTTAATCGGTGATGGAACGGCATTGTCTGTCGTTTAAATAATTTAAAGAATAAGTCAGTAATAGCTAACTGTCACAATAAAGAGGTGATGTGGCATTTAACTGGCAGGGAAGCATGGCCAGACTACAGTCTTGAAGGATGTCATCATCATTAATTGAAACAATGAATCATAAATGTGAAGATATTACACATTAATGCCACAAGAAGGAGCTTTACAGGTCCCTTCATGGAATGGAGGATTTTTGGTTTATATAACTATACAAATATTTACATTATCTTGGGTATTAACACGAATTGTCAATTTAAATACTTTGATTATGTAATTAGATGATCTGTGGAACCAAATTCCAGGTGTCATGGATGATATAATCATTGTTTTATTCTATTAAATAATCAAATAAGGAGTTCATGTAACATCATCCACATCCCTAAGGTGGCTCCAAACCAGACTCGTGAATGATGCTGTCGTGATTAATTTAAATATTTTAACTACATAATTGATACTTAGATGGTCTATAATAATTGACTCCCACATCGTGGAACCACAATCCACTGATCATGGATTATCTAATGTCCTATTTTAATAATCAAATAACAACATAATCAGAGGATGAAATGGTCTGCCATACTCGACACAATTGACTCTCACTTGACTCCCACATGATTGTGTGAAACTCCCAGGTTCATCCCTTATTTAATCACAGAGTTGAGTAGTAAAATGTTTATAGGCTGAAATGTCATTGTGTATGCAGGGGTTTTAGAAGATATCACATATTTAATGTTGGGTGGCAGCCTCCAAAGAGATGAACTGCAATCCAATAATCCCTAAGTCTACACTAACAAATGGATTACCTGTAAGGTGTACGGTTTTTCCACCAGCCGCCTGGTCTTGTCCTGCCGCCGCTCCAGCCCCAATTAACACACAGAGACTCTGTATTTGATACAATGCTGTTGGCCTGGTTATTTGTTTCTTATCGGATAGCTCTGTCTTAATTATTAACCCATTTCTATGTATTTCCACGTGGTCTTACCGAGAGCGGAGGAATGGCGGTTCTGTTCTCTCCAGGCTCTCCATCCTGACTCCTCCTTACTACTTCCTCTTGCTCCCTGTATCCTAGTCCCTCCTATCTTCCTTTCCTATTGGCCAACAGTGCTTTATTTATTAACAAGTATGAGAAACATACAGAATGACATCTCCCATCAATTACCACATTCCTGAAGGAAGTAACAATGGAAAACTCACGTTTTGATGAATAATTGTGAATCCCATTAACTTTTGTTCCATAGTTTTACTTCTTAGGAGAGAGAGCATCCATAAACAGAAGCTTTGGCCTCTTCTCCACAGACTATGTTCGCCGATAATTAGGTAATCTTGAATTTGGTAACCAGTAAAAGCTGTAGGCAAAATTCCAGAGATTTCACTATGACTTGTTTAGGCAAATCAAATGCTGTCATGAAAAGTTTTAGGAGATAGTTATCTTGGGAGACTGTAATGTCCCATGATAACACTTTCTCGAAGCTGCTCTCTCGTCCTTGGCCCATGATACCAGGATACAGAATGCAAGCAGGGTTGCCAGGCAACATTTATGATCCAACATTCTGTCACATTCTACTGCCCCTCCCACTTGCTAAAATTAGCATACCCACCGATGAACTAACCTTACAGCCTCACTGAGTTTCACACAAAAACACAGCAGGGCTCTTTCTTTTGAGTTATACATCATATTTACCAGTCTCTCAAGCTACATCATGCCTGTAGTGACATAAGCTTGAAAACAAAAGCGTCATTATGCCATTCAAATACATTGATGAGTATTTAAACCTGTTTTCTATGCCACAATTTTCTAATTTCTAAAATGGAAACAATACAATTAATTGCCTCTACAATGATCCTTTTCTCTTTATTGAAAATAAAATAAACTCCTCTTCATTCTCTTACCTTCAGAGGAGCTTGATCCCATGGTTTCTCAGAGTTGTTTAGATTTGCATTTAGCTGATGACTAAGGATTTTTGAGCACTGTCTTATGTTTCTTTCAGTCATTTTTGTTTCCTCAATTGATAGTTCTCTATTAAGTCCTGTACCCCGCATTCTAATGTGGTTATTTAGAGTTATTTATTGTTGGTGGTGTGTCATGATATCAGCCCTACAGAGTTCATTAGATGAGATCCCTGATCATGAGGTTATTCAGTTATTCCATTATTAAATCCGGTGGTGACTGTGTCCTTCAAGGTTCAGTTCTGTTGCAATCTCTCAGAAACTGATGATGCGAAACAATATAGTTTTTATAAATCGTGTAGTCATTCGAATGTTAAAAATCTACTATTACATAATCAATAATCCCTGGATAACTTAGTGTCCCTCATTCTCTGGGCACTGCTTCTGGTACAAATCTACTTCTGTTTCAATCGCACAGCATCCCAATGAGGGATGACACCATCATTACTTACGCAATCAAATAAGTTAATAATTGGATAGTCCTGCATACTTAAATTTCATAAGAGGGAACCCAACTCCAGTGATTGTCAAGGAAGTAGTACTTAGATAATTAAATAATGCCACACAATTAACTCCCAGGGAGGAATGGCCAGACTCCAATCATGAAGAACAACATCTTCATCGATTTAAATAATTAATATTCAATGAAAAATGTTTGAATTATGACATGGTGGTGCATACTTCAATGCCACATAGAGTAGTCAGACTGATCTCTTCCTGGAATAATGATTTATTTAAAAAATTAAATTGAAAATTAATTAGTGGGCCTTTTATATTAACACTGATGAGATGGCACCAAAGTCGTCAACCTATCGCTGATGTAAAGATCTATTTACATAGCTAAATGATGAAGTAATGAGATGATATTACATCATCAACTCCCAAGTCTGACTCCAAAAGGCACTTATGGTCCATAACATTACCTGTATATTAAATATGTTAATTAAATGATGGATTATTAATTAATTTCCTAGCTTAACATTTAAATAAGTAAGTGTAGCATTAGATGATGTGATGGTCTGGTACAATTTATTCCTATAAGGAGGCGCAAAACTCCTGTGGTCAGTGAAATCATAATGACAGATTTTCATAATTGATGAATAAATATTAAACATGTGGATGGTGTTATATACGTGAAGCCTAGAAGATTGCTTAATACTGAGGAGTCGTTGAGTTCTTAATCGTAGATTTGAACACAATAATGAATGAAGAGATAATTTCTCATAATTCACCCCTAGAGAGATAACAAAATGATATCAACATTGATTTAAATAAATAAATAAATAAATAAATAAATAAATAATGAAATCCACAAGAGACAATTAATACCAACAAGGTGGATCCAGACACCACTCTTCCTGGAGTTGAAAAAGACAGATTCGAATACTGAAATAATCAGATATTTAGATTGTCTGTCACACTTGAGTCATACAAGGTGGCACCAAACTTCAGGGTTAACAGATTATATAATGAAACAATTTAATAATTACATCTTTAAATATGTAAGTCTTTGACCTTTTTTGTATCATCAATTCCTGAGCAGACTTGCCAGATATGAAAAAGTGTGTTGTAATCACGGATTTTTGAAATGCTATAAGTTAATCGTCAGATAATCGTACTGTCTTGCCTGATGAATTCTGTTGGCGTGACACCATCACAAGCGCCTGAATCTCTGTTGTGGTGCCACAGGACCTGAGATAATGGGCCCATTCCTGGCATAGCAGTAGTAGCCAAAATGTTGATATCAGCTGAAAAGATGGCTGCAGCAGGTGCATCACCACCATAGCTGAGAGAGAGATGTTCTTTCGTGTTCTGGGTCATCATCCTTTTGGTAGGTCTTGGTGATGGTGCCAACCTCCTTGTGCCACTACTTCTTCTCATCGTAGATCACAACCGATGTGGAGATGTGGAGGAAGAGCAGGTAGTCAATACCCAGGCCACCATGCCGGCCTTGGTGAAGTCCTTGTACTTCTCGGAGGGCACCAAGCAATCTTCTGGAATCTATCATCCAGCATCCCTAGTACTGTGCGAGATGCATAGATCATTCAGAAAATGCTCTGCACATGTCGACAACTTTCCTAACCTTGTCCCTGACAGATATTTGCACCCTAATCATAATCGGTGATGGCATTGTGTGTCATTTAAATACATTAAAGAATTAAATAAGTCACTAATAGCTAACTGTCACAATAAAGAGGTCATGTAGCATTTAACTGCCTGGGAAGAATGGCCAGTCTCCAGCCATGAATGTTGTCATCATCATCAATTGAAACAATGAATCATAAAATATGATGATATTGCACATTAACTCCACAAGAGGGAGCTTACAGGTCTCTTCAGGGAATGGAGGATTTTTGTTTTACATAACTATACACATATTTACATTATCTTGGTTATTAACACGAATTGTCAATTTAAATTAGATGATCCTTGGCACCAAATTCCAGGTGTCATGGATGATATAATCATTGTTTTATTCTATTAAATAATCAAATAATGTGTTCACATAAAATCATCCACTTCCGTAAGTTGGCTCCAAATCAGACTCATGAACGATCCTGTCATGATTAATTTAAATATTTTAACTACAGAATTGATATTTAGATGGTCTATAATAATTGACTCCCACATCGTGGAACCACAATCCACTGATCATGGATTATCTAATGTCCTATGTTAATAATCAAATAACAACATAATCAGAGGATGAAATGGACTGCCATACTCCACACAATTGACTCTCAGTTGACTCCCCCATGATTGTGGGAAACTCTCAGGTTCATCCCTTATTTAATCGCAGAGCACAGTAGTAACATGTTTAAATGCTGAACTGTCATTGTGTATGCAGGGTTTTTAGAAGATATCACATATTTAATGTTCGACGGCTGCCTCAAATGAGATGGAGTGCAATCCAACAATCCCTAAGTCTACTCTAACAAATGGATTATCACCTTCTTGAATGAAGTTAACAATGGAGAACTCACCCTTTGATGAATACTTGTGAGTCTTATTATCTTTGTTCCATAGTTTTACTTATCCGGAGAGAGAGAGCATTCATAAACAGAAGTATTTGAACTGTTTCTCCACAGAGTACGTTCTCTGTAATTTACGTAATCTTGAATTTTGTAACCAGTAAAAGCTGTAGGCAACTTTCAGTGATTTGGCTATAACTTGGTTAGGCGTATCAAATGCTGTCATGAAAAGTTTTAGGAGATAGTTATCTTGGGAGACTGTAATGTCCCATGATAACACTTTATCGAAGCTGCTCTCTTGTCCTTGGCCCATGATACCAGGATACAGAATGCAAGCAGGGTTGCCAGGCAACATTGTGATCCAACAATATTTCATATTCTAGTGCCCCTCCTGCATGCTAAAATTAGCATAACCACATATGAACTTATCTTACAGCCTCACTGATTTTATCAGAAAAACAAAGCAGGGCTCTTTTTTGGAGTTATACATCATATTTACCAGTCTCTCAAGCTACAATATGTCCATAGTGACATAAGCTTGAAAACAAAAGCATCATTATGCCATTTAAGTACAATGATGTGTATTTAAACCTGTTTTCTATGCCTCAATTTTCTAATTTCTACAACAGAAACAATACATTTAATCACCTCTACCATGATTCTTTTCTCTTTATTGTAAATAAAATAAACTCCTCTTCATTCTCTTACCTTTAGATTAGCTTGATCACATGGTTTCTCAGAGTTGTTTAGATTTGCATTTGGCCGATGACTAAGATATTTGAGCACTGCTATTGTGGTTAAATAAGGATCAGGATAACCAAATAGGCTGAATAGATATTTATTCAGGGAGAAGTAACTTACAGCCTAGCCAGATGAACACTAGCAATTTCCACCGGATGCTCTCCTGTCCGAGTCCCTCTAGCAAGACAGCTTTGCTCAGCTCTTCCTCCAACCTTCTTCCATAGGTCACTTCTGCCCATGACTCCACCCCCTAACTGGAGTGGTTAGTGCAACATAAGGACTATCTTACTAAAATTCCCCTTTTAGTCTAAAGAAAAGATTTAGGCTTAATAAAAAATTATATACAAAGCAGTGTATAAAAAATGTGGTCTAAGAAAAGGAAAATTGAGAACAAAATGACCTACATATCTAGTCCTAGGGTGAAGGCATAACAGAGTTTACAATAGAGTTGTCCTAAGCTAGAATACCTAAGTCTAGTATCTAATATATCTAACAAGGAAGAGAGAATAATAGTTGTGATAGTTTAATCTTCAACCTCATCAAGACCTGAGAAGGAAAATAACGATACTAGAAGTTCGGATGGGCAACTTCCAAAAGGTGCACCAAGGAAAGAAACAGCAAGCCACATGGACAGTCACCCTAGGTCTCTCAGCAACGTTGGTAAACCCAGTTTTGGCTAAGGTCAAGAGAACTTGACAGACCACAACAACAGCAGGGAGGTAGAATGGTTGTCTTACCCTGACTTGGCGAGGTCCAGCAGTCTTCTATATTTGTCTCCTGCAAGCACATAGGACCGCATGTACAAATCACTGGTCAAGGTGGGGGCAATTCTTTCCCCAACAGACCATTAGCTGAGGCAAGAATGAACTCCAGCAGGAGCAACAACAGTGTCCAACATATTTTCGGGAAAGTGCACGGTGTGTTCAGGAGCAACAGTGTGTCATGTCAATGGAGTACTAATATTAAAACATTTAAATGCCATGTTCTGCATGTCTGTGAAGTTATTGAAGATTAAGCATCTATATCTGACTAATCTCATAGGTACAGGAAACATGAGTGAAGATAATCTGTAATACTCAGGAACTTAGCTAAAAAACTGATTTAAACTTCCCTGAGTAAAGCAGGAACAAATACTTAAACAATATAACTATATACATATACATACATATAAATACCTAAAATAGAGGTAGAGTAGAAATGTCAAGACAAGAGATAGAACTATAAAGGGCAGTATGATAAATATCCCAAATTGTATCAATATACTAAATGTCTTGAATACAATAAAAGTATACATACATAGAATATGGTAAAAAAATAATGTGTATAAAACATCATAAGTGGAAAGATTTCACACAATATAACAAAATATAAACTTAATTTTACATAGCTTACCACATATAAGAATACATTACAATGTAAGCTGTAAAATACTATCTCATTCTTACTCAAATTCACAAGAAAATAGGCTAATCTACCTATATCCCATCTAAACCATACCTTTCCCAACCATTCCCTATTCCTGTCTAAAAGATAAACCCAAGTGTAAGCATCACCTTCCATACCCAACCCTAAATAACTAAAACCAACCCAAAGACGATGACTATTATCCCAAAATTCCAAGGGTAGGGAAAGGGGGCGTCGTTATCTTAAGGTTATTTCCTGCTGAAATGGGACGATGATTGCTCCAATGGATAGTGTAGCAAGAAAAAAATTTTAGCAACCAAATTTCTCAACAGAACTGGCTGTGACATATGTAGCTATTCACTGTGTGGCAGAAAATTCTTGACTGTACTTCTATTTGAAACTCTGGCCAGGGTGTAATAAAAAGGTGCACCATTACACCTAGCTAGTCATGAGTTGTCTTGAGCAAAACAGTCTCAAACCGGTTTTAGGGTGATGTTTGTAGTTCAGATGCATCATTTTGAGTCAAGTGGAAGCGGTGATGTGGGGCCCCATTGTCTTTCCGGAGAGTTCAAAGACTGCTGTTAGGAATCATTACTATTCCTTGTGGAAAAGTTACAAATCAATGTTAAAGTAAAATTTTCAAGTTTTAAGGTATGTATTAGGGAAAGACAACGATAAGCATTAAAAGTATGTGAGAAAATTAGGATTTCAGAGAGAAAATTGCATATAAGAAATGACTCCCCAGATTTTGTTTTCTTCTGCCTTACACCAATTGGCTTCTTGATTTAAGGCAGAAACCATGAATTTAATCTTAACAAAATGCTTGAATTTAATATTAATAAAGCATTATGTAATATGTTTTTGGGTGTCTTAGTTCCTCCTGCCTGTTTATGGAGCATTTCTTCTAAAGTACAATTGGATATCTCAACCACTGCTTGTCCTGTAGGATTGTGTGGTATGCCAGTTATGTTCTTTATGGCACAATACTGAAAAAACTGTTTCAATTTGCTGGAGACATATGCTGGAGCATTGTCAGTTTTTATTTGTGCAGGTATGCACATAATGGCCATTACCTCTAACAGGTGTGTGATAACAGAATCAGACTTTTCAGAGCTCAGAGCAGTAGCCCATTGAAACCCTGAAAATGTATCTATAGTGTGATGTACATATTTTACTTTTCCAAATTCTGCAAAATGAAACACATCCATTTGCCATATTTCATTCCTATTTATACCTTTAGGGTTACTGCCTGGTGGTAAAGGAGTTTGGTTATAGAATGAGCAAGTAGGACATTTCCTTACTATTTCCTTGGCTTGTTACCAAGTGATAGAACAATCCTTTTTTAAACCTTTGCTGTTCACGTGGTGTTTCTTATGAAACTCTGAGGCTTCTAGCACAATTCCTATCAATAAACGATGAATTTCATCGTTGCCTTGTGTTAGAGGAACTGGCAGACCTGTATGGGATCTGATGTGTGATATATATATATATATATATATATATATATATATATATATATATATGATGAATCCTCTTCCTGATAGTATCTTGTAACTGTATAAACAATGAAGTTAATTCTGTATTGTCAGGAATAAATTCTGCAGTCTCAATGTGTACAACGACTCTCTCTGCGTATTGAGGGTCAGTAACTCTATTGAGGGATTCTTTAAAATCCATAAGTACCATAAGAATGGCATACAATTCTGCCTTATGTACAGAATTGTAAAGGCTTAGAACCACTTTGCTAATTTTTCCTGCTTTATATCCTGCCTTACCTGATTTGTTTGCATCATTGTAGAATGTAGGAACTCCAGAAATAGGTGTTTTTCGTACAATACGTAGTAGGATCCAAATCATTTTCTTTATGAATTTGATTCTCTCAGTTTTGGGATAGTTGTTGTTAATCGTTCCCAAAGGTACTGCAAGCTCTCTGTCAATATTCCTTATCTTTCCATAAGGAGGAAATTTCCTCATTAGTTAAGCATACTGTAATTTCTCCTGGGTCCCTTCCTGTTAGCTGACAAAGTCTTAATTTACCTTTTATAATCAAGTCAAAAATCTTTTCTATATATGTTTTTAGTTTACTTTTTTATTCTGTTTATGTGGTAGGAATATCCATTCTAATATGATATTTTCTCTCAGCATTAAAATCCTTGAAGGATATTCTATAGATGGTAATATAACCAGAATACAAATTAGGTTTGGATTCACACGGTCCACAGGTGCTTCTAGTATCCTCTTTTCTACCCATTCTAATTCCTTTTCAGCTTCAGCTGATAGTATCCGTGGACTATTCAAGTCCTTATCTCCTCTTAGGGCCATTTTCAAGTTTTTCAAATCATGCCCTTCTACTCCAATAATGGTTTGCAGTTGAGAAATCTCTCCTAGTAATTTTTGAAGATCGTTAAGAGTCTGGTAGCGATCTCTTCTGATCTGTACTTTTTGTGGTCTAATTTTCTGTAGACCTATTTTATATCCTAAGTAGTTGATAGACTCTTCTTGTTTTATTTCTTTTCAGGTGCAATTTGTAATCCCCAGCGAGGTAAAACTTCCTTTACTTTCTCAAACAATTTTTCTAATATTTCTCCTTTAGAGTCAGCTAACAATATATCATCCAAGTAATGATAGATTATAGTTTGTGAAAACTGTTTACGAATTATTTCTAGCGGTTTTTGTACAAAATATTGGCACAGGGTGGGGCTATTTAGCATTCCCTGTGGCAAAACCTTCCATTGATATCTCTTCACCCATTGGGATTTATTGTAATTAGGTATCGTGAAGGCAAATTTCTCTTTATCTTGTTATTGTAAAGAAATAGGGAAGAAGCAATCCTTTAAATCAATAACTATAATAGACCATTCTTTCGGTATCAAAGAAGGCAAGGGCATTCCAGGCTGTAGAGAGCCCATTGGCTGGATAACTTTATTGATGGCGCTCAGATCTGTAAGCATTCTCAATTTACCAGATATCTTTTTGATCACAAATACAGGAGAATTCACCGGCTGGTTGATTCCTTGATATGTCCAGCATTTAGCTGTTCCTGAACCAGCCTTTCTAAAGCTTCTAACTTCTCAGAGGTCATAGGCCATTGTCCTACCCAGACAGGTTCCTCTGTTAGCCATGTTAAAGGTAGGGCTTTTGGTTCCTCTGTTTGTTCAGCATTTGCATTCTGTTTTTGTACAGCCTGGATATTTGGTATCTGTCTTGTATAGTACTTTATAATATTTTTTCCACAATTATGAGCTCATTTATGGTTCCTATCTAATACTGGAGGAATGTTAATCTGTGTATTCCATTGCTGTAATATATCATGACCCCATAAATTTATCTTTACATCAGCCATATATGGTCTCAACAATCCTCTCTGTCCTTCTGGTCCTATACATTCAATCCATCTCATGCTTTCTATTACCTGAGACAGGGTTCCAATCCCTAAGAATTGAACATTTACCTCATGCAGGGGCCATGTTTGAGGCCAAGATTTATTAGATATGATAGTTACATTCGCCCCTGTGTCCAGTAAACCGTCAAACAGTCTAAGATTCATCTTAACTATCAATCTAGGCCTATGACAATTTATAGCGGTTTGACAAAATATACGTTTTTTATTTCCTTCTGTCTTGTTTGATTCAACTTCCATTAGTAGTTTGTCATCCAGAGCGGTATGAGTTTTTATAATAGGCACAGAATTTTCTAATTTTCCTGTGGGAGATTGTCTTCCATTGTGACTGGGAATGTTCAGACCACCTGTGACGTGGGGGTCTTCAAGAGGCCCCCCTCCACCAAGGTGTTTCCCCATGGTAAAGGGTTTCCTTGCTTGTCTCTGGTCGATCTACACTAATTTGTCCAGTGTCTGCCTTTGCCACACCTTCTACATAACCCAGGAGGCTGAGGCCTTCTGTTTGATTCATTGCTGGGAGTGTTATTTCTAAGGAATCTTTGCCTACAATTTCTGTTTAGATGTCCTATCTTGTTATAACATCTGACATGTTGATATCTCTTCAAACCTTTGCAGATGGGTTCTCCTCCCAAGCTTCTAAGTCACCATAGTAAATAACTCTGTTATGTTGATGTCTTCTCTGACCTTTAGATATGGCTTCTCCTACCCATGCTTCAGTCTTATTGTCATTATATTCAATGTTGCTTGTATATAGGACCCATTAGTCCAAGGGTGCTGATAGCATTTTTAAAGGCCAAAGCACCTGTTTGCACTGAGGATTCACATCCTCATAAGCTAAAGATTCTATGAGTACTAGCCTAGAATCTATGTCTGCTACCTCTAATTGTACTGCCCTAGATACTCTTTCTAGAAAGACACTAAAGCATTCTCTAGGTCCTTGCCTTATCTTGGTATAGGGTTCTATCCTCTCTCCTAATTCATGAACCTTATCCCAAGCATCCAGCCGCAGAGAACCATCTGATCCCGGTTCTGCCTGAAAGTGTACCGCCAAATATCGTCCAGCAGCAGACGATCCTTCTGATCCCGGTCCCTATAGAATAGCTCTTAACAAACTATGGCAAGCAAAATTTTGTTAGACAAATGAGTAAAAGCAGTCTTGTGGAATTGCTGGGACCGCAGGGCTAACCGCGGGAAAAGCACCAGCTTGATGGGTGCCAAGCGGTTCTGCACAAAAGCAAAGTGCAGAAATGAGCAAAAAAAATGAGAAGCAGTGAGTACCTTCTCAGGTCCACTGTGGCGACAAAGGAGATGTAAGGAAGAGGCAAATGTCCAAATCTATGGTGAGTACACCTGGTTAGGCAAGGGACCCTTCCCATTGGGGATGGTGGGGACGGAGCAGCATCTGCCCCTTGGGTGAAACACAGGACCCGTGAAAATCCTAATTCTGATTCTGACACCAGATATCACTCTTAAATAAAGATCAGGATAAACAAGTAGGCCGAATAGATGTTTATTCAGGGAGAATTAACTTGCAACCTAGACAGATAAACACCAGGAAATTCCACTGGATGCTATACTATCCAAGGCCTGCCAGCCAGAGAGCATTTCCCAGCTCCTCCTCAGACCTCCTTCAACCGGTCGCATCCGCAAATGGCTCCACCCACAATGGGTGTGGTCAGTGCTATAGAATGACTATCGCACTACAATTGATAGAAAAAATGTCAACGACTTATATATTTAAAGGTGTAATTACTAAATTGTTTCATTATATATCTGTGAACCATGAAGATTGGTGCTACCTTGTGTGAAAGACAATCTATCTGAGTTTTTCATTATTAGAATCTGTCTGATGACCCAGAACACGGAAGAACATCTCTCTCTCAGCTATGCTGGTGATGCCGCTGCAACAGCCATCTTTTCAGCTGATGTAATTATTAAATTGCTTCATTATATAATCTGTTAACCCTGAAGTTTGGTGCCACCTTGTATGACTGAAGTGTGACACACGATCTAACTATCTGGTTATTTCAGTATTCGAATCTGCCTATTTCAACTACAGGAAGAGTGGAGTCTGGATCCACCTTGTTGGTGTTAATAGTCTCTTGTGATTTCATTACTTATTTATTTATTTATTTACTTAAATCAATGTCAATATCATTTTGTTGTCTCTCTAGGGGTGAATTGTGAGAAATTATCTCTTTATTCATTTGTTTTTTTTTTTTGTTCAAATCTATGATTAAGTACTCAATGACTCTAAAATGTTGAGCAATCTTGTAGGATTCACGAATAAAACACCATCCACTTGTTTAATGTTTATTCATTTAATTATGAAAATCTGACCTTATGTATTCAGTGATCATCAGAGTTTTGAGCCTCCTTATGGGAGTAAATTGTACCAGACCATCACATCATCTAATACTACACTTACGTATTTAACTGTTAAACTAGGAAATTAATTAATAATTCATCATTTAGTTAACTTATTTAAATACGGGAAATGTTATGGACCCTAAGTCCCTTTTGGAGTCAGATGTTTTGAGTTGATGATGTAACATCAACTCATTACTTCACCATTTAGCTATGTAAATAGATAATTACATCAACGATAGTTTTAGGACTTTGGTGCCATCTCGTCAGTGTTAATATGAAACTAATTAATTATCAATTTACTTTGTTAAATACATCATTATTCCAGGAAGAGATCAGTCTGACTGCTCCATGTGGGATTTAAGTATGCACCATCATGTCTTTATTCAATCATTTTTCAGTATATGTTAATTATTTCAATCGATGAAAATGTTGTTCTTCATGACTAGAGTCTGGCCATTCCTACCTGGGAGTAAATCACGTGGCATTATTTAATTATATAAGTACTACTTCCTTGACAATCACTAGCGTTTGGTTCCATCTTATGAAATTTAAGTATGAAGGACTGTCCAATTATTAACTTATTTGATTGCGTAAGTAATGATGGCGTCATCCCTCATTTGGCTGCTGTGCGATTGACACAGGATGAGATCGGTATCAGTAGCGGTGCCAAGAGAATAAGGGACACTGCGTTATCCAGTGATTACTGATTACTTAAATAGTAGATTTTTAACAATTAATGAATACACGATTTAAAACTACTGTATTGCTTAGCATCATCTGTTTCTGCGAGGTTGCAACAGAACTGACCCATGAAGGACACAGTCACCAGCAATTTTAAAAATGGAATAACTGAATAATCTCCTGATCAGGGAATCTTATCTCATGAACTCTGTCGGGCTGATAACATGACACTCCAACAACAATTAATAACTCTAAATAACCATATTAGAAAGCGGGGTACAGGACTGAATAGAGGACTGTCAATTGAGATATCCCAAATGACTGAAAGAAACATAAGACAATGCTCAAAATCCTTAGTCATCAGCCCAATGCAAATCTAAACAACTGTGAGAAACCATGGGATCAAGCTCCTCTCGAGGTAAGAGAATGTAGAGGAGCTTGTTTTATTTTCAATAAAGAGAAAAGTATTATGGTAGAGGCGATTAATTGTATTGTTTCCTTTGTAGAATTAGAAAATTGAAGCATAGAAAACAGGTTTAAAATACTCATCAATGTACTTGGATGGCATAATGATGCTTTCGTTTTCCTGCTCATGACACTATAGGCATGTTGTAGCTTGAGAGACTGGTAAATATGATGTATAACTCAAAAGAAAGAGCCCTGCTTTGTTTTTGTGAGAAAATCAGTGAGGCTGTAAGGTGAATTCATCGGTGGGTATGCTCCTTTTAGCAAGTGGGAGGGGCATTAGAATGTGTTAGAATGTTGGATCATAAATGTTGCCTGGCAACACTCCTTGCATTCTGTATCCTGGTATCATGGGCCAAGGATCAGAGAGCAGCTTCGAGAAAGTGTTATCATGGGACATTACAGTCTCCCAAGATAACTATGTCCTAAAACTTTTAATGACAACATTTGATCCTCCCAAACAAGTCATAACCACACCTCTGGAAGTGTGCCTACAGCTTTTACTGGTTACCAAATTCAAGATTACCTAATTTTCAGAGAATATATTCTGTGTAGAAACAGTACAAAGGCTTCTGTTTATGAATGCTCTCTTTCTTGATAAGTAAAGCTATGGAACAAAAGATAATAAGACTCACAATTATTCATCAAAAGGTGAGTTTTCCATTGTTAACTTCTTCAGGATATTGGTAATCCATTTGTTAGTGTAGACTTAGGGATTATTGGATTGCAGTCCATCTATTTTGAGGCAGCCGTCCAGCATTAAATATGTGATATCTTCCAAAACCCTGCATACACAATGACATTTCAGCCTATAAACATTTTACTACTCAACTCTGTAATTAAATAAGGGATGAACTTGGGAGTTTCACACAGTCATGTGGAAGTCAAGTGAGAGTCAACTGTGTCACGTATGGCAGACCATTTACATTCTCTGATCATGTTGTTATTTGATTATTTCATTATTCAAATCTGTGTTTTTCTACTCCAGGAAGATTTGTGTCTGGATCCACCTTGTTGGTGTTGAATTGTATCTTGTGAATTCTTTCTTTCTTTCTTTCTTTCTTTCTTTCTTTCTTTCTTTCTTTCTTTCCTTCTTTCTTTCTTCCCTTCTTTATTTAAATCAATTTTTATATCCTTTTGTTATCTCTCTTGGGGTGAATTATGAGAAATTATCTCTGTATTCATTCATTTTTTTTGTTCATATGTATGATTAAGAACTCAGTGCCTCTTCAGTATTTAGCAATCATTTAGGCTTCACGCATAAAACACCATCCACTTGTTTAATGTTTATTCATTTAATTATGAAAATCTGTCATTATGTATTCAATGATCACTGTAGTTTTGAGCCTCCTTAGTGGAGACCGTTGTACCAGACCATCAAATCATCTAATACTACACTTACTTCTTTAACGGTTAAACTAGGAAATTAAGTAATAATTCATCATTTCATTTACGTATTTAAAATATAGGTAATGTTAAGGACCATAAGTCCCTTTTGGAGTCAGACTTTGGTAGCTGATAATGTAATATCATCTCATTACTTCATCATTTAGCTCTGTAAATAGATCTTTTATCAGCAGTAGGTTTAGGACTTTTGTGCCATCTCGTCAGTGTTAGTATAAAAGGCACACTAATTAATTATGAATTTAATTTTTTAAATTCCTCATTATTCCAGGAAGAGATCAGTCTGACTACTCCATGTGGGATTTAAGTAGGCACCACCATGACATTATTCAATCATTTTTCATTTATATTAATTATTTAAATCGATGAAGATGTTGTTCTTCTTGACTAGAGTAGGGCCATTCCTCCATGGGAGTTAATCACATGGCATTATTTAATTATCTAAGTACTACTCCCTTGAAAATCACTGGAGTATGGTTCCATCTTATGAAAGTTGAGTATTGAGGACTATCCAATTATTACCTCATTTGATGGTGTAAGTAATGTTGGTGTCATCCTTCATTTGGCTGCTGTGGGATTGACACAGCAGGAGATCGGTACCAGAAGCAGTGCCCAGAGAGAATGGGGTACACTGCCTTATACAGTGATTACTGATTACATAATAGTAGATTTTTAACAATCAAATGATTACACGATTTTAAAAAACTGTACTGTTTCGCATCATCCGTTTCTGAGAGGTTGTAACAGAGCTGACACATGAAGGCCACAGTGACCACTGATATTAAAAATGGTACAACTGAACAATCTCCTGATCAGGGAATCTCATCTAATGAACTCTGTCGGGCTGATAACATGACAAACCACCAACAATAAATAACTCTAAATAACCATATTAAAAGCGGGGTACAAGACTTAATAGAGAACAGTCAATTGAGGAATCCGAAATGAATGAAAGAAACATAAGACACTGCTCAAAATCCTTAATCATCAGCCTAATGCAAATATAAACAACTCTGAGAAACCATGGGATCAAGCTCCTCTAAAGGTAAGAGAATGAAGAGGAGTTTATTTTATTTTCAATAAAGAGAGAAGGATTATGGTAGAGGCGATTAATTCTATTGTTTCCATTCTAGAAATTAGAAAATTGTAGCATAGAAAACAGGTATAAAATACACATCAATGTACTTGATTGACACAAGGATACTTTCGTTTTCGTGCTCATGTCACTATAGGCATGTTGTAGCTTGAGAGACTGGTAAATATGTAGACCTCCAAAGAAAGATCCCTGCTGTGTTTTTGTGAGAAACTCAGTGAGGCTGTAATGTTAGTTGATCGATCCCTATACTCCTTTTAGCATGGGGGAGGGCCACTAGAATGTGGCAGAATGTTGGTTCATAAATGTTGTCTGGCAACCCTGCTTGCATTCTGTATCCTGGTATCATGGGCCAAGTACCAGAGAGCAGCTTCGAGAAAGTGTTATCATGGGACATTACAGTCTCCCAAGATAACTATGTCCTAAAACTTTTAATGACATTTGATCCTCCCAAACAAGTCATAACCACACCTCTGGAAGTGTGCCTACAGCTTTTACTGGTTACCAAATTCAAGATTGCCTCACCATCAGAGAACTTAGTCTGTGGAGAAACAGTTCAAAGTCTTCTGTTTATGAATACTCTCTCTCCTAAGAATAAAACTATGGAACAAAAGATAAAAAGACTCACGATTATTCATCAAAAGGTGAGTTTGACATTGTTGACTTCCTTCAGGAAGGTGATAATCCATTTGTTAGAGTAGACTTAGTGATTATTGGATTTCAATCCATCTCTTTTGAGGCAGCCATCCAACATTAAATATGTGATATCTTCTAAAATGCTGCATACACAATGACAGTTCAGCATTTAAACATGTTACTACCCAACTCTGCGATTAAATAAGGGATGAACCTGGGAGGTTCCCACAATCATGGGGGAGTCAGATGAGAGTCAATTGTGTGGAGTATGGCAGTCCATTTCATCATCTGTTTATGTTGTTATTTGATTATTAACATAGGACATTAGATAATCCATGATCAGTGGATTGTGGTGACACGATGTAGAAGGCAATTATGATAGACCATCTTAATATCAATTATGTAGTTAAAATATTTAAATTAATAATGACAGCATCGTTCATGAGCCTGGTTTGGAGCCACCTTAGGGAAGTGGATGATGTTACATGAACTCATTGTTTGATTATTTAAGTATATAAAACAATGATTATATCGTCCATGACACCTAGAATCTGGTGCAACATATAATCTAATTACATAATTAATGTATTTAAATTGACAATCTGTATTAATCCCGAAGATAATGAAAGCAGTTTTACAGTTATGTAAACAACAATCCTCCATTCCATGAAGAGACATGTAAAGCTCCCACTTTTAGAGTTAATGTTCAATATCATCATAATTATGATTCATTGACTCAATTGATGATGATGACATCCTTCATGACTGGAGTCTGGCCATGCTTCCCTGCCAGTAATGAGTTCATGTAACATCATCCACTTCCCGAAGGTGGCTCCAAACCAGGCTCATGAACGATGCTGTCGTGGTTAATTTAAATATTTTAACTACATAATTGATATTAAGATGGTCTATAATAATTGCCTCCCACATCGCGTCACCACAATCCACTGATCATGGATTATCTAATGTCCTATTTTAATAATCAAATAACAACATAATCAGAGGATGAAATGGTCTGCCATACTCAACACAATTGTCTCTCAGTCGACTCCCACATGATTGTTAGAAACTCCCAGGTTCATCCCTTATTTAATCGCAGAGCACAGTAGTAACATGTTTAAATGCTGAACTGTCATTGCGTATGCAGGGTTTTTAGAAGATATCACATATTTAATATTGGACGGCTGCATCAAAAGAGATGGACTGGAATCTAATAATCGCTAAGTCTACTCTAACAAATGGATTATCACCTTCCTGAAGGAAGTCAACAATGTCAAACTCACCTTTTGATGAATAATCGTGAGTCTAATTATCTTTTGTTTCATAGTTTTAATTCTTAGGAGAGAGAGTATTCATAAATAGACGACTTTGAACTGTTTCTCCACAGACTATGGTCTCTGATGATTAGGTAATCTTGAATTTGGTAACCAGCAAAAGCTGTAGGCACACTTTCAGAGGTGTGGCTATGACATGGTTAGGCGAATCACATGCTTTCATTAAAAGTTTACGAGATATTTATCTTGGGAGACTGTAATGTCCCATGATAACACTTTCTCGAAGCTGCTCTCTCGTCCTTGGCCCATGATACCAGGATACAGAATGCAAGCAGTGTTGCCAGGCAACATTTATGAACCAACATTCTGTCACATTTTAGTGCCCCTCCCACATGCTAATAGGAGCATACCCACCGATGAACTAACCTTACAGCCTCACTGCGTTTCTCACAAAAACAAAGCAGGACTCTTTCTTTTAAGTTCTACATATTTACCCGTCTCTCAAGCTACAACTTGCCTATAGTGACATAAGCATGAAAATGAAAGCATCATTATGCCATTCAAGTACAGTGATGAGTATTTTAAACCTGTGTTCTATGCTTCAATTTTCTAATTTCTAGAATGGAAACAATACAATTAATCGCCTCTACCATAATACTTTCTCTTTATTGAAAATAAAATAAATTCCTCTTCATCCTCTTACCATTAGAGGAGCTTGATCCCCTGGTTTCTCAGAGTTGTTTAGATTTGCATTAGGCTGATGATTAAGGATTTTGAGCAGTGTCTTATGTCTCTTTCAGTCATTTTGGATTCCTCAATTGACTGTTCTCTATTAAGTCCTGTACCCCGCTTTCTAACATGGTTATTTAGAGTTATTTATTGTTGGTGGTGTGTCATGTTATCAGCCCAACAGAGTTCATTAGATGGGATTCCCTGATCAGGAGATTATTCAGTTGTTCCATTTTTAAAATTGGTGGTCACTGTGTCCTTCATGGGTCAGTTCTGTTGCAACCCCTCAAAAATTGATGTGAAACAGTACAGTTCTTTAAAATCGTGTAATCATTCGATTGTTAAAAATGTACTACTACATAATCAATAATCACTGTATAAGGCAGTGTGCCCCATTCTCTGGGCACTGCTTCTGGTACCGATCTCCTGCTGTGTCAATCCCACAGCAGCCAAATGAAGGATGACACCATCATTACTTCCACAATCAAATAAGTCAATAATTGGATATTCCTCCATACTTAACTTTCATAAGATGGAACCAAACTCCAGTGCTGGTCAAGGAAGGAGTACTTAGATAATTAAATACTGCCACGTGATTAACTCCCATGGAGGAATGGCCGTACTCCAGTCAAGAAGGACAATATCTTCATCGATTCAAATCATTAGTATATAATGAAAAATGATTGAATAATGTCATAGTGGTGCATACTTAAATCCCACATGGAGTAGTCAGACTGATCTCTTCCTGGAATAATGATTTATTTATAAAATTAAATTGATAATTAATTAGCTGGCGTTTTATATTAACACTGACGAGATGGCACCAAAGTCCTAAAACTATCGCTGATGTAATGATCTATTTACAGAGCTAAATGATGAAGTAATGAGATGATGTTACATCGTCTACTCACAAAATCTGAATCCAAAAGGGACTTAGTTTCCATAACATTACCTGCTTTTCAAATACATTAATTACATGATGAATTATTATTTAATTTCCTAGTTTAACAGGTAAATAAGTAAGTGTACTATGATGTGATGTGATGTTCTGGCAGGATGGACTCCTCTAAGGAGGCTAAAAACTTCAGTGATCACTGAATACATAATGACAGATTTTCATAATTCAATGAATAAACATTAAACTAGTGGATGGTCTTTTATGCGTGAAACCTAAATATTGCTCAATACTGAAGAGTCATTTAGTTCTTAATCATAGATTTGAACAATAAAGGGAATGAAGAGATAATTTCTCATAATTCACCCCTAGAGAGATAACAAAATGATATCAATATTGATTTAAATAAATAAATAATGAAATCACAAGAGGCACTTCAACACCAACAAGGGTGCTCCAGACTCAACTCTTCCTGGAGTAGAAAAAGACAGATTTAAATAATGAAATCATCAGATTGTCTGTCACACTTGAGTCACACAAGGTGGCACCACACTTCAGGGTTCACAGATTATATAATGAAACAATTTAATTGTTACATCTTTGCATATCTAAGTCGTTGAACTTTTTCGTATCATCAATTCCTGGGCAGACTTGCCAGATATGAAAACGTATGCTGTCATCACGGATTTTTAATATTACATCAGTTAATCATCAGATAATCATACATTCTTGCCTGGTGAATTCTGTTAACCTGACATCCTCACCAGTGCCTGGATCTCTGTTGTGTTGCGGCAGGACCTGAGGTAATTGGCCCATTCCTGGCATACCAGTAGTAGCCGAAATGTTGATATCAGTGGAAAAGTTGGCTGCAGCAGGGGCATCAACAGCAGAGCTGAGACAGAGATGTTCTTCCGTGTTCTGAGTCGTCATCCTTTTGCCAGGTCTGGTGATGGTGCCGACCTCCTAATGCCACTACATCTTCTAGACGTAGACCACAACCGATGTGAAAAAGTGGAGGAAGAGCACGTAGTCAACACCCACACCACCATGAAGACCTTGGTAATGTTCTTGTACTTCTTGGAGGACACCATGCAATCTTCTGGACTCTATTATCCAGCATTCCTAGCAGTCCGGAAGATGCATAGACATTCAGTAAATGCTCTGCCCATGTCTACAAGTTTCCTAATTTGTCGCTGACAGATATTTGCAACCTAATAATAATCGGTGTTGGCATTGTCTGTCGTTTAAGTAATTTGAAGAATTAAATAAGTCAGTGATAGTTAGCTAACTGTCCCAATAAAGAGGTGATGTAACATTTAACTGGCAGGGAAGTATGGCCAGACTCCAGTCATGAGGAATGTCATCATCATCAATTGAAACCATGAATCAAAAACTGTGACGATATTGCACATTAACGCCACAAGAGGGAGCTTTACAGGTCTCTTCATGGAATGGAGAATTTTTGGTTTACATAATTACACACATATTTACATTATCTTGGGGATTAACACAGATTGACAATTTAAATACATTAATTATGTAATAAGATGATCTGTGGCACCAGATTCCAGGTGTCATGGACGGTATAACCATTGTTTATATAGTTAAATAATCAAACAATGAGTTCATGTAACATCATCCACTTCCCTTAGGTGGCTCCAAACTAGGCTCATGAACGATGCTGTCGTGGTTAATTTAAATTTTTTTAACTACATAATTGATATTAAGATGGTCTATAATAATTGCCTCCCACATCGCGTCACCACAATCCACTTATCATGGATTATCTAGTGTCCTATTTTAATAATCAAATAACAACATAATCAGAGGATGAAATGGTTTTCCATACTCCACACAATTGTCACTCAGTTGACTCCCACATGATTGTGGGAAACTCCCAGGTTCATCCCTTATTTAATCGCAGAGCACAGTAGTAACATGTATAAATGCTGAACTGTCATTGTGTATGCAGCATTTTAGAAGATATCACATATTTAATGTTGGATGGCTGCCTCAAAAGAGATGGATTGAAATCCAATAATCACTAAGTCTATTCTAACAAATGGATTATCACCTTCCTGAAGGAAGTCAACAATGTCAAACTCACCTTTTGATGAATAATCGTGAGTCTTTTTATCTTTTGTTCCATAGTTTTACTTCTTAGGAGAGAGAGTATTCATAAACAGAAGACTTTGAACTGTTTCTCCACACACTATGTTCTCTGATGATTAGGTAATCTTGAATTTGGTAACCAGTAAAAACTGTTGGCTCACTTCCAGAGGTGTGGCTATGACTTGGTTAGGCGAATCAAATGCTCTCATTAAAAGTTTTAGGAGATAGTTATCTTGGGAGACGGTAATGTCCCACGATAACACTTTCTCGAAGCTGCTCTCGTGTCCTTGGCCCATGATACCAGGATACAGAATGCAAGCAGGGTTGCCAGGCAACATTTATGAACCAACATTCTGTCACATTTTAGTGCCCCTCCCACATGCTAAAATGAGCATACCCACCGATGAACTAATCTTACAGCCTCACTGAGTTTCTCACAAAAACAAAGCAGGGATCATTCTTTTGAGTTCTACATATTTACCCATCTCTCAAGCTTCAACATGCCTATAGTGACATAAGCATGAAAACGAAAGCATCATTGTGCCATTCAAGTACAATGATGAGTATTTTAAACCTGTTTTCTATGCTTCAATTTTCTAATTTCTAGAATGGAAACAATACAATTATTCACCTCTACCATAATACTTTTCTCTTTATTGAAAATAAAATAAACTCCTCTTCATCCTCTTACCATTAGAGTAGCTTGATCCCATGGTTTCTCAGAGTTGTTTAGATTTGCATTAGGCTGATGATTAAGGATTTTCAGCATTGTCTTATGTTTCTTTCAGTCATTTTGGATTCCTCAATTGACTGTTCTCTATTAAGTCCTGTACCCTGCTTTCTAATATGGTTATTTAGAGTTATTAATTGTTGTTGGAGTGTCATGTTGTCAGCCTGACAAGATTCATTAGATGAGATTCCCTGATCAGGAGATCATTCAGTAATTCCATTTTTAAAATCGGTGGTGACTGTGTCCTTCATGGGTCAGATCTGTTGCAACCTCGCAGAAACAGATGATGCGAAGCAATACAGTAGTTTTCAATCGTGTAATCATTCATTGCTAAAAATCTACTGTTTATGTAATCAGTAATCACTGGATAACGCAGTGTCCCTCATTCTCTTGGCACCTCTATTGATACCGATCTCATCCTGTGTCAATCGCACAGCAGACAAATAATGGATGAGACCATCATTACTTACACAATCAAATAAGGTAACAATTAGATAGTCCTTCATACTTAAATTTCATAAGATGGTACCAAACTCTAGTGATTGTCAAGGAAGTAGTACTTATATAGTTAAATAATGCCACGTGATTAACTGCCAGGGAGGAATGTCCAGACTCCCGTCATGAAGAACAACATATTCATCGATTGCAATAATTAACAAATACTGAAAAATGATTGAATAAAGACATGGTGGTGCGTACTTAAATCCCACATAGAGTAGTCAGACTGATCTCTTCCTGGAATAATGATTTATGTATAAAATTAAATTGAAATTTAATTAGCTGTCATTTTATATTAGCACAGATGAGATGGCACCAAAGTCCTAAAACTATCGCTGATGTAATGATCTATTTACAGAGCTAAATGATGAAGTAATGAGATGATGTTACATCGTCTACTCACAAAATCTGTCTCCAAAAGGGACTTAGGGTCCATAACATTTCCTGTACTTTATATATGTTAACTAACTGATGAATTATTAATTATTTTCCTAGTTTAACAGTTAAATAAGTAAGTGTAGTATTAGACGATGTGATGGTCTGGTACAATTTACTCCCATAAGGAGGCTCAAAACTCTGATGATCACTGAATACATAAGGTCAGATTTTCATAATTAAATGAATAAACATTAAACAAGCGGATGGTGTTTTATTTGTGAATCCTACAAGATTGCTCAACACTGAAGAGTCATTGAGTACTTAATCATAGATTTGAACAAAAAAAAAAAAAACCGATGAAGAAAGAGATAATTTCTCACAATTCACCCCTAGAGAGACAACAAAATGATATCAACATTGATTTAAATAAATAAATAAATAAATAAATAAATAAATAAATAATGAAATCACAAGAGACAATTAATACCAACAAGGTGGATCCAGACTCCACTCTTTCTGGAGTTGAAAAAGGCAGATTCGAATACTGAAATAATCAGATAGTTAGATCGTGTGTATCACTTGAGTCATACAAGATGGCACCAATCTTCAGGGTTAACAGAATATATAATGAAACAATTCAATAATTACATCTTTAAATATGTAAGTCTTTGACCTTTTTTGTATCATCAATTCCTGAGCAGACTTGCCAGATATGAAAAATTATGTTGTCATCACGGATTTTTAAAATGCTATAAGTTAATCCTCAGATAATCATGCTGTCTTGCCTGATGAATTCTGTTGGCCTGACATCATCACAAGCACATCAATCTCTGCTGTGGTGCCACAGGACCTGAGATAATGGGCCCATTCCTGGCATAGCAGTAGGAGCCAAAATGTTGATATCAGCTGAAAAGATGGCTGCAGCAGGTGCATCACCAGCATAGCTGAGAGAGAGATGTTCTTCTGTGTTCTGGGTAGTCATCCTTCTGCTAGGTCTTGGTGATAGTGCCGACCTCCTTGTGCCACTACTTCTTCTCATTGTAGATCACAACCGATGTGATGATGTGGAGGAAGAGCAGGTAGTCAACACCCAGACCACCATGCAGGCCCTGATGAAGTCCTTGGACTTCTCAGTGGGCACCATGAAATCTTCTGGACTCAATCATCCAGCATCCCTAGCAATCTAGGTGATGCATAGATGAGTCAGAAAATGCTCTGCCCATATCTACAACTTTCCTCACCTTGTCCCTGACAGATATTTGCATGCTAATTTAATCGGTGATGGCATTGTTCTTCGTTTCAATAATTTAAAGAAGTAAATAAGTCAGTAATACCTCACTGTCACAATAAAGAGCATTTAACTGGCAGGGAAGCATGGCCAGACTCCAGTCATGAAAGATGTTATCATCATCAGTTGAAACAAGGAATCATATACTGTGATGATATTGCACATTAATTCCACAAGAGGAAGCTTTACAGGTCTCTTCATAGAATGGAGGATTTTTGGTTTACATAACTATAAAAATATTTAAATTACCTTGGGTATTAACACGAATTGTCTATTTAAATACTTTAATTATGTAATTAGATGATGTGTGGCACCAAATTCCTTGTGTCATGGAAACAATCATTGTATTATATGATTAAATGATCAAATAACGAGTTCATGTAATATCATCCACTAACCAAGGTGGCTCCAAAACAGACTCGTGAACGATGCTGTCTTGGTTAATTTCAATATTTTAATTACATAATTCATACTTAGATGGTCTATAATAATTGACTCCTACACCGTGGAACCAGAATCCACTGATCATGGATTATCTAATGTCCTATTTTAATAATCAAATAACAACATGATCAGAGAATGTAAATGGTCTGCCATACGTGACACAGTTGACTCTCACTTGACTTCCACATGACTGTGTGAAACTCCCAAGTTCATCCCTTATTTAATTACAGAGTTGAGTAGTAAAATGTTTATAGGCTGAAATGTCATTGTGTATGCAGGGTTTTGGAAGATATCACATATTTAATGCTGGACGGCTGCCTCAAAATAGATGGACTGCAATCCAATAATCCCTAAGTCTACACTAACAAATGGATTACCAATATCCTGAAGAAGTTAACAATGGAAAACTCACCTTTTGATGAATAATTGTGAGTCTTATTATCTTTTGTTCCATAGCTTTACTTATCAAGAAAGAGAGCATTCATAAACAGAAGCCTTTGTACTGTTTCTACACAGAATATATTCTCTGAAAATTAGGTAATCTTGAATTTGGTAACCAGTAAAAGCTGTAGGCACACTTCCAGAGGTGTGGTTATGACTTGTTTGGGAGGATCAAATGTTGTCATTAAAAGTTTTAGGACATAGTTATCTTGGGAGACTGTAATGTCCCATGATAACACTTTCTCGAAGCTGCTCTCTGATCCTTGGCCCATGATACCAGGATACAGAATGCAAGGAGTGTTGCCAGGCAACATTTATGATCCAACATTCTAACACATTCTAATGCCCCTCCCACTTGCTAAAAGGAGCATACCCACCGATGAATTCACCTTACAGCCTCACTGATTTTCTCACAAAAACAAAGCAGGGCTCTTTCTTTTGAGTTATACATCATATTTACCAGTCTCTCAAGCTACAACATGCCTATAGTGTCATGAGCAGGAAAACGAAAGCATCATTATGCCATCCAAGTACATTGATGAGTATTTTAAACCTGTTTTCTATGCTTCAATTTTCTAATTCTACAAAGGAAACAATACAATTAATCGCCTCTACCATAATACTTTTCTCTTTATTGAAAATAAAACAAGCTCCTCTACATTCTCTTACCTCGAGAGGAGCTTGATCCCATGGTTTCTCACAGTTGTTTAGATTTGCATTGGGCTGATGACTAAGGATTTTGAGCATTGTCTTATGTTTCTTTCAGTCATTTGGGATATCTCAATTGACAGTCCTCTATTCAGTCCTGTACCCCGCTTTCTAATATGGTTATTTAGAGTTATTAATTGTTGTTGGAGTGTCATGTTATCAGCCCGACAGAGTTCATGAGATAAGATTCCCTGATCAGGAGATTATTCAGTTATTCCATTTTTAAAATTGCTGGTGACTGTGTCCTTCATGGGTCAGTTCTGTTGCAACCTCGCAGAAACAGATGATGCTAAGCAATACAGTAGTTTTAAATCGTGTATTCATTAATTGTTAAAAATCTACTATTTAAGTAATCAGTAATCACTGGATAACGCAGTGTCCCTTATTCTCTTGGCACCGCTACTGATACCGATCTCATCCTGTGTCAATCGCACAGCAGCCAAATGAGGGATGACGCCATCATTACTTACGCAATCAAATAAGTTAATAATTGGACAGTCCTTCATACTTAAATTTCATAAGATGGAACCAAACGCTAGTGATTGTCAAGGAAGTAGTACTTATATAATTAAATAATGCCACGTGATTTACTCCCAGGTAGGAATGGCCAGACTCTAGTCATGAAGAACAACATTTTCATCGATTGAAATAATTAACATATACTGAAAAATGATTGAATAAAGACATGATGGTGCATACTTAAATCCCACATGGAGCAGTCAGACTGATCTCTTCCTGGAATAATGATGTATTTAACAAAGTAAATTGATAATTAATTAGTTTCATATTAACACTGACGAGATGGCACCAAAGTCCTAAAACTATCGTTGATGTAATTATCTATTTACATAGCTAAATGGTGAAGTAATGAGTTGATGTTACATCATCAACTCAAAACATCTGACTCCAAAAGGGACTTAGGGTCCATAACATTTCCCGTATTTAAATAAGTTAACTAAATGATGAATTATTAATTAATTTCCTAGTTTAACAGTTAAATACGTAAGTGTAGTATTAGATGATGTGATGGTCTGGTACAATTTACTCCCATAAGGAGGCTCAAAACTCTGATGATCACTGAATACATAAGGTCAGATTTTCATAATTAAATGAATAAACATTAAACAAGTGGATGGTGTTTTATTCGTGAATCCTACAAGATTGCTCAACATTTTAGAGTCATTGAGTACTTAATCATAGATTTGAACAAAAAAAAAAAACAAATGAATAAAGAGATAATTTCTCACAATTCACCCCTAGAGAGACAACAAAATGATATTGACATTGATTTAAGTAAATAAATAAATAAATAAGTAATGAAATCACAAGAGACTATTAACACCAACAAGGTGGATCCAGACTCCACTCTTCCTGTAGTTGAAATAGGCAGATTCGAATACTGAAATAACCAGATAGTTAGATCGTGTGTCACACTTCAGTCATACAAGGTGGCACCAAACTTCAGGGTTAACAGATTATATAATGAAGCAATTTAATAATTACATCAGCTGAAAAGATGGCTGTTGCAGCGGCATCACCAGCATAGCTGAGAGAGAGATGTTCTTCCGTGTTCTGGGTCATCAGACAGATTCTAATAATGAAAAACTCAGATAGATTGTCTTTCACACAAGGTAGCACCAATCTTCATGGTTCACAGATATATAATGAAACAATTTAGTAATTACACCTTTAAATATATAAGTCGTTGACATTTTTTCTATCAATTGTAGTGCGATAGTCATTCTATAGCACTGACCACACCCATTGTGGGTGGAGCCATTTGCGGATGCGACCGGTTGAAGGAGGTCTGAGGAGGAGCTGGGAAATGCTCTCTGGCTGGCAGGCCTTGGATAGTATAGCATCCAGTGGAATTTCCTGGTGTTTATCTGTCTAGGTTGCAAGTTAATTCTCCCTGAATAAACATCTATTCGGCCTACTTGTTTATCCTGATCTTTATTTAAGAGTGATATCTGGTGTCAGAATCAGAATTAGGATTTTCACGGGTCCTGTGTTTCACCCAAGGGGCAGATGCTGCTCCGTCCCCACCATCCCCAATGGGAAGGGTCCCTTGCCTAACCAGGTGTACTCACCATAGATTTGGACATTTGCCTCTTCCTTACATCTCCTTTGTCGCCACAGTGGACCTGAGAAGGTACTCACTGCTTCTCATTTTTTTTGCTCATTTCTGCACTTTGCTTTTGTGCAGAACCGCTTGGCACCCATCAAGCTGGTGCTTTTCCCGCGGTTAGCCCTGCGGTCCCAGCAATTCCACAAGACTGCTTTTACTCATTTGTCTAACAAAATTTTGCTTGCCATAGTTTGTTAAGAGCTATTCTATAGGGACCGGGATCAGAAGGATCGTCTGCTGCTGGACGATATTTGGCGGTACACTTTCAGGCAGAACCGGGATCAGATGGTTCTCTGCGGCTGGATGCTTGGGATAAGGTTCATGAATTAGGAGAGAGGATAGAACCCTATACCAAGATAAGGCAAGGACCTAGAGAATGCTTTAGTGTCTTTCTAGAAAGAGTATCTAGGGCAGTACAATTAGAGGTAGCAGACATAGATTCTAGGCTAGTACTCATAGAATCTTTAGCTTATGAGGATGTGAATCCTCAGTGCAAACAGGTGCTTTGGCCTTTAAAAATGCTATCAGCACCCTTGGACTAATGGGTCCTATATACAAGCAACATTGAATATAATGACAATAAGACTGAAGCATGGGTAGGAGAAGCCATATCTAAAGGTCAGAGAAGACATCAACATAACAGAGTTATTTACTATGGTGACTTAGAAGCTTGGGAGGAGAACCCATCTGCAAAGGTTTGAAGAGATATCAACATGTCAGATGTTATAACAAGATAGGACATCTAAACAGAAATTGTAGGCAAAGATTCCTTAGAAATAACACTCCCAGCAATGAATCAAACAGAAGGCCTCAGCCTCCTGGGTTATGTAGAAGGTGTGGCAAAGGCAGACACTGGACAAATTAGTGTAGATCGACCAGAGACAAGCAAGGAAACCCTTTACCATGGGGAAACACCTTGGTGGAGGGGGGCCTCTTGAAGACCCCCACGTCACAGGTGGTCTGAACATTCCCAGTCACAATGGAAGACAATCTCCCACAGGAAAATTAGAAAATTCTGTGCCTATTATAAAAACTCATACCGCTCTGGATGACAAACTACTAATGGAAGTTGAATCAAACAAGACAGAAGGAAATAAAAAACGTATATTTTGTCAAACCGCTATAAATTGTCATAGGCCTAGATTGATAGTTAAGATGAATCTTAGACTGTTTGACGGTTTACTGGACACAGGGGCGAATGTAACTATCATATCTAATAAATCTTGGCCTCAAACATGGCCCCTGCATGAGGTAAATGTTCAATTCTTAGGGATTGGAACCCTGTCTCAGGTAATAGAAAGCATGAGATGGATTGAATGTATAGGACCAGAAGGACAGAGAGGATTGTTGAGACCATATATGGCTGATGTAAAGATAAATTTATGGGGTCATGATATATTACAGCAATGGAATACACAGATTAACATTCCTCCAGTATTAGATAGGAACCATAAATGAGCTCATAATTGTGGAAAAAATATTATAAAGTACTATACAAGACAGATACCAAATATCCAGGCTGTACAAAAACAGAATGCAAATGCTGAACAAACAGAGGAACCAAAAGCCCTACCTTTAACATGGCTAACAGAGGAACCTGTCTGGGTAGGACAATGGCCTATGACCTCTGAGAAGTTAGAAGCTTTAGAAAGGCTGGTTCAGGAACAGCTAAATGCTGGACATATCAAGGAATCAACCAGCCGGTGAATTCTCCTGTATTTGTGATCAAAAAGATATCTGGTAAATTGAGAATGCTTACAGATCTGAGCGCCATCAATAAAGTTATCCAGCCAATGGGCTCTCTACAGCCTGGAATGCCCTTGCCTTCTTTGATACCGAAAGAATGGTCTATTATAGTTATTGATTTAAAGGATTGCTTCTTCCCTATTTCTTTACAATAACAAGATAAAGAGAAATTTGCCTTCACGATACCTAATTACAATAAATCCCAATGGGTGAAGAGATATCAATGGAAGGTTTTGCCACAGGGAATGCTAAATAGCCCCACCCTGTGCCAATATTTTGTACAAAAACCGCTAGAAATAATTCGTAAACAGTTTTCACAAACTATAATCTATCATTACTTGGATGATATATTGTTAGCTGACTCTAAAGGAGAAATATTAGAAAAATTGTTTGAGAAAGTAAAGGAAGTTTTACCTCGCTGGGGATTACAAATTGCACCTGAAAAGAAATAAAACAAGAAGAGTCTATCAACTACTTAGGATATAAAATAGGTCTACAGAAAATTAGACCACAAAAAGTACAGATCAGAAGAGATCGCTACCAGACTCTTAACGATCTTCAAAAATTACTAGGAGAGATTTCTCAACTGCAAACCATTATTGGAGTAGAAGGGCATGATTTGAAAAACTTGAAAATGGCCCTAAGAGGAGATAAGGACTTGAATAGTCCACGGATACTATCAGCTGAAGCTGAAAAGGAATTAGAATGGGTAGAAAAGAGGATACTAGAAGCACCTGTGGACCGTGTGAATCCAAACCTAATTTGTATTCTGGTTATATTACCATCTATAGAATATCCTTCAAGGATTTTAATGCTGAGAGAAAATATCATATTAGAATGGATATTCCTACCACATAAACAGAATAAAAAAGTAAACTAAAAACATATATAGAAAAGATTTTTGACTTGATTATAAAAGGTAAATTAAGACTTTGTCAGCTAACAGGAAGGGACCCAGGAGAAATTACAGTATGCTTAACTAATGAGGAAATTTCCTCCTTATGGAAAGATAAGGAATATTGACAGAGAGCTTGCAGTACCTTTGGGAACGATTAACAACAACTATCCCAAAACTGAGAGAATCAAATTCATAAAGAAAATGATTTGGATCCTACTACGTATTGTACGAAAAACACCTATTTCTGGAGTTCCTACATTCTACAATGATGCAAACAAATCAGGTAAGGCAGGATATAAAGCAGGAAAAATTAGCAAAGTGGTTCTAAGCCTTTACAATTCTGTACATAAGGCAGAATTGTATGCCATTCTTATGGTACTTATGGATTTTAAAGAATCCCTCAATAGAGTTACTGACCCTCAATACGCAGAGAGAGTCGTTGTACACATTGAGACTGCAGAATTTATTCCTGACAATACAGAATTAACTTCATTGTTTATACAGTTACAAGATACTATCAGGAAGAGGATTCATCATATATATATATATATATATATATATATATATATATATCACACATCAGATCCCATACAGGTCTGCCAGTTCCTCTAACACAAGGCAACGATGAAATTCATCGTTTATTGATAGGAATTGTGCTAGAAGCCTCAGAGTTTCATAAGAAACACCACGTGAACAGCAAAGGTTTAAAAAAGGATTGTTCTATCACTTGGTAACAAGCCAAGGAAATAGTAAGGAAATGTCCTACTTGCTCATTCTATAACCAAACTCCTTTACCACCAGGCAGTAACCCTAAAGGTATAAATAGGAATGAAATATGGCAAATGGATGTGTTTCATTTTGCAGAATTTGGAAAAGTAAAATATGTACATCACACTATAGATACATTTTCAGGGTTTCAATGGGCTACTGCTCTGAGCTCTGAAAAGTCTGATTCTGTTATCACACACCTGTTAGAGGTAATGGCCATTATGTGCATACCTGCACAAATAAAAACTGACAATGCTCCAGCATATGTCTCCAGCAAATTGAAACAGTTTTTTCAGTATTGTGCCATAAAGAACATAACTGGCATACCACACAATCCTACAGGACAAGCAGTGGTTGAGATATCCAATTGTACTTTAGAAGAAATGCTCCATAAACAGGCAGGAGGAACTAAGACACCCAAAAACATATTACATAATGCTTTATTAATATTAAATTCAAGCATTTTGTTAAGATTAAATTCATGGTTTCTGCCTTAAATCAAGAAGCCAATTGGTGTAAGGCAGAAGAAAACAAAATCTGGGGAGTCATTTCTTATATGCAATTTTCTCTCTGAAATCCTAATTTTCTCACATACTTTTAATGCTTATCGTTGTCTTTCCCTAATACATACCTTAAAACTTGAAAATTTTACTTTAACATTGATTTGTAACTTTTCCACAAGGAATAATAATGATTCCTAACAGCAGTCTTTGAACTCTCCGGAAAGACAATGGGGCCCCACATCACCGCTTCCACTTGACTCAAAATGATGCATCTGAACTACAAACATCACCCTAAAACCGGTTTGAGACTGTTTTGCTCAAGACAACTCATGACTAGCTAGGTGTAATGGTGCACCTTTTTATTACACCCTGGCCAGAGTTTCAAATAGAAGTACAGTCAAGAATTTTCTGCCACACAGTGAATAGCTACATATGTCACAGCCAGTTCTGTTGAGAAATTTGGTTGCTAAAATTTTTTTCTTGCTACACTATCCATTGGAGCAATCATCGTCCCATTTCAGCAGGAAATAACCTTAAGATAACGACGCCCCCTTTCCCTACCCTTGGAATTTTGGGATAATAGTCATCGTCTTTGGGTTGGTTTTAGTTATTTAGGGTTGGGTATGGAAGGTGATGCTTACACTTGGGTTTATCTTTTAGACAGGAATAGGGAATGGTTGGGAAAGGTATGGTTTAGATGGGATATAGGTAGATTAGCCTATTTTCTTGTGAATTTGAGTAAGAATGAGATAGTATTTTACAGCTTACATTGTAATGTATTCTTATATGTGGTAAGCTATGTAAAATTAAGTTTATATTTTGTTATATTGTGTGAAATCTTTCCACTTATGATGTTTTATACACATTATTTTTTTACCATATTCTATGTATGTATACTTTTATTGTATTCAAGACATTTAGTATATTGATACAATTTGGGATATTTATCATACTGCCCTTTATAGTTCTATCTCTTGTCTTGACATTTCTACTCTACCTCTATTTTAGGTATTTATATGTATGTATATGTATATAGTTATATTGTTTAAGTATTTGTTCCTGCTTTACTCAGGGAAGTTTAAATCAGTTTTTTAGCTAAGTTCCTGAGTATTACAGATTATCTTCACTCATGTTTCCTGTACCTATGAGATTAGTCAGATATAGATGCTTAATCTTCAATAACTTCACAGACATGCAGAACATGGCATTTAAATGTTTTAATATTAGTACTCCATTGACATGACACACTGTTGCTCCTGAACACACCGTGCACTTTCCCGAAAATATGTTGGACACTGTTGTTGCTCCTGCTGGAGTTCATTCTTGCCTCAGCTAATGGTCTGTTGGGGAAAGAATTGCCCCCACCTTGACCAGTGATTTGTACATGCGGTCCTATGTGCTTGCAGGAGACAAATATAGAAGACTGCTGGACCTCGCCAAGTCAGGGTAAGACAACCATTCTACCTCCCTGCTGTTGTTGTGGTCTGTCAAGTTCTCTTGACCTTAGCCAAAACTGGGTTTACCAACGTTGCTGAGAGACCTAGGGTGACTGTCCATGTGGCTTGCTGTTTCTTTCCTTGGTGCACCTTTTGGAAGTTGCCCATCCGAACTTCTAGTATCGTTATTTTCCTTCTCAGGTCTTGATGAGGTTGAAGATTAAACTATCACAACTATTATTCTCTCTTCCTTGTTAGATATATTAGATACTAGACTTAGGTATTCTAGCTTAGGACAACTCTATTGTAAACTCTGTTATGCCTTCACCCTAGGACTAGATATGTAGGTCATTTTGTTCTCAATTTTCCTTTTCTTAGACCACATTTTTTATACACTGCTTTGTATATAATTTTTTATTAAGCCTAAATCTTTTCTTTAGACTAAAAGGGGAATTTTAGTAAGATAGTCCTTATGTTGCACTAACCACTCCAGTTAGGGGGTGGAGTCATGGGCAGAAGTGACCTATGGAAGAAGGTTGGAGGAAGAGCTGAGCAAAGCTGTCTTGCTAGAGGGACTCGGACAGGAGAGCATCCGGTGGAAATTGCTAGTGTTCATCTGGCTAGGCTGTAAGTTACTTCTCCCTGAATAAATATCTATTCAGCCTATTTGGTTATCCTGATCCTTATTTAACCACAATAGCAGTGCTCAAATATCTTAGTCATCGGCCAAATGCAAATCTAAACAACTCTGAGAAACCATGTGATCAAGCTAATCTAAAGGTAAGAGAATGAAGAGGAGTTTATTTTATTTACAATAAAGAGAAAAGAATCATGGTAGAGGTGATTAAATGTATTGTTTCTGTTGTAGAAATTAGAAAATTGAGGCATAGAAAACAGGTTTAAATACACATCATTGTACTTAAATGGCATAATGATGCTTTTGTTTTCAAGCTTATGTCACTATGGACATATTGTAGCTTGAGAGACTGGTAAATATGATGTATAACTCCAAAAAAGAGCCCTGCTTTGTTTTTCTGATAAAATCAGTGAGGCTGTAAGATAAGTTCATATGTGGTTATGCTAATTTTAGCATGCGGGAGGGGCACTAGAATATGAAATATTGTTGGATCACAATGTTGCCTGGCAACCCTGCTTGCATTCTGTATCCTGGTATCATGGGCCAAGGACAAGAGAGCAGCTTCGATAAAGTGTTATCATGGGACATTACAGTCTCCCAAGATAACTATCTCCTAAAACTTTTCATGACAGCATTTGATACGCCTAACCAAGTTATAGCCAAATCACTGAAAGTTGCCTACAGCTTTTACTGGTTACAAAATTCAAGATTACGTAAATTACAGAGAACGTACTCTGTGGAGAAACAGTTCAAATACTTCTGTTTATGAATGCTCTCTCTCTCCGGATAAGTAAAACTATGGAACAAAGATAATAAGACTCACAAGTATTCATCAAAGGGTGAGTTCTCCATTGTTAACTTCATTCAAGAAGGTGATAATCCATTTGTTAGAGTAGACTTAGGGATTGTTGGATTGCACTCCATCTCATTTGAGGCAGCCGTCGAACATTAAATATGTGATATCTTCTAAAAACCCTGCATACACAATGACAGTTCAGCATTTAAACATGTTACTACTGTGCTCTGCGATTAAATAAGGGATGAACCTGAGAGTTTCCCACAATCATGGGGGAGTCAACTGAGAGTCAATTGTGTGGAGTATGGCAGTCCATTTCATCCTCTGATTATGTTGTTATTTGATTATTAACATAGGACATTAGATAATCCATGATCAGTGGATTGTGGTTCCACGATGTGGGAGTCAATTATTATAGACCATCTAAATATCAATTCTGTAGTTAAAATATTTAAATTAATCATGACAGGATCGTTCATGAGTCTGATTTGGAGCCAACTTACGGAAGTGGATGATTTTATGTGAACACATTATTTGATTATTTAATAGAATAAAACAATGATTATATCATCCATGACACCTGGAATTTGGTGCCAAGGATCATCTAATTTAAATTGACAATTCGTGTTAATAACCAAGATAATGTAAATATGTGTATAGTTATGTAAAACAAAAATCCTCCATTCCCTGAAGAGACCTGTAAGCTCCCTCTTGTGGAGTTAATGTGCAATATCATCATATTTTATGATTCATTGTTTCAATTGATGATGATGACAACATTCATGGCTGGAGACTGGCCATTCTTCCCAGGCAGTTAAATGCTACATGACCTCTTTATTGTGACAGTTAGCTATTAGTGACTTATTTAATTCTTTAATGTATTTAAATGACACACAATGCCATCACCGATTATGATTAGGGTGCAAATATCTGTCAGGGACAAGGTTAGGAAAGTTGTCGACATGTGCAGAGCATTTTCTGAATGATCTATGCATCTCGCACAGTACTAGGGATGCTGGATGATAGATTCCAGAAGATTGCTTGGTGCCCTCCGAGAAGTACAAGGACTTCACCAAGGCCGGCATGGTGGCCTGGGTATTGACTACCTGCTCTTCCTCCACATCTCCACATCGGTTGTGATCTACGATGAGAAGAAGTAGTGGCACAAGGAGGTTGGCACCATCACCAAGACCTACCAAAAGGATGATGACCCAGAACACGAAAGAACATCTCTCTCTCAGCTATGGTGGTGATGCACCTGCTGCAGCCATCTTTTCAGCTGATATCAACATTTTGGCTACTACTGCTATGCCAGGAATGGGCCCATTATCTCAGGTCCTGTGGCACCACAACAGAGATTCAGGCGCTTGTGATGGTGTCACGCCAACAGAATTCATCAGGCAAGACAGTACGATTATCTGACGATTAACTTATAGCATTTCAAAAATCCGTGATTACAACACACTTTTTCATATCTGGCAAGTCTGCTCAGGAATTGATGATACAAAAAAGGTCAAAGACTTACATATTTAAAGATGTAATTATTAAATTGTTTCATTATATAATCTGTTAACCCTGAAGTTTGGTGCCACCTTGTATGACTCAAGTGTGACAGACAATCTAAATATCTGATTATTTCAGTATTCGAATCTGTCTTTTTCAACTCCAGGAAGAGTGGTGTCTGGATCCACCTTGTTGGTATTAATTGTCTCTTGTGGATTTCATTATTTATTTATTTATTTATTTATTTATTTATTTAAATCAATGTTGATATCATTTTGTTATCTCTCTAGGGGTGAATTATGAGAAATTATCTCTTCATTCATTATTGTGTTCAAATCTACGATTAAGAACTCAACGACTCCTCAGTATTAAGCAATCTTCTAGGCTTCACGTATATAACACCATCCACATGTTTAATATTTATTCATCAATTATGAAAATCTGTCATTATGATTTCACTGACCACAGGAGTTTTGCGCCTCCTTATAGGAATAAATTGTACCAGACCATCACATCATCTAATGCTACACTTACTTATTTAAATGTTAAGCTAGGAAATTAATTAATAATCCATCATTTAATTAACATATTTAATATACAGGTAATGTTATGGACCATAAGTGCCTTTTGGAGTCAGACTTGGGAGTTGATGATGTAATATCATCTCATTACTTCATCATTTAGCTATGTAAATAGATCTTTACATCAGCGATAGGTTGACGACTTTGGTGCCATCTCATCAGTGTTAATATAAAAGGCCCACTAATTAATTTTCAATTTAATTTTTTAAATAAATCATTATTCCAGGAAGAGATCAGTCTGACTACTCTATGTGGCATTGAAGTATGCACCACCATGTCATAATTCAAACATTTTTCATTGAATATTAATTATTTAAATCGATGAAGATGTTGTTCTTCATGATTGGAGTCTGGCCATTCCTCCCTGGGAGTTAATTGTGTGGCATTATTTAATTATCTAAGTACTACTTCCTTGACAATCACTGGAGTTGGGTTCCCTCTTATGAAATTTAAGTATGCAGGACTATCCAATTATTAACTTATTTGATTGCGTAAGTAATGATGGTGTCATCCCTCATTGGGATGCTGTGCGATTGAAACAGAAGTAGATTTGTACCAGAAGCAGTGCCCAGAGAATGAGGGACACTAAGTTATCCAGGGATTATTGATTATGTAATAGTAGATTTTTAACATTCGAATGACTACACGATTTATAAAAACTATATTGTTTCGCATCATCAGTTTCTGAGAGATTGCAACAGAACTGAACCTTGAAGGACACAGTCACCACCGGATTTAATAATGGAATAACTGAATAACCTCATGATCAGGGATCTCATCTAATGAACTCTGTAGGGCTGATATCATGACACACCACCAACAATAAATAACTCTAAATAACCACATTAGAATGCGGGGTACAGGACTTAATAGAGAACTATCAATTGAGGAAACAAAAATGACTGAAAGAAACATAAGACAGTGCTCAAAAATCCTTAGTCATCAGCTAAATGCAAATCTAAACAACTCTGAGAAACCATGGGATCAAGCTCCTCTGAAGGTAAGAGAATGAAGAGGAGTTTATTTTATTTTCAATAAAGAGAAAAGGATCATTGTAGAGGCAATTAATTGTATTGTTTCCATTTTAGAAATTAGAAAATTGTGGCATAGAAAACAGGTTTAAATACTCATCAATGTATTTGAATGGCATAATGACGCTTTTGTTTTCAAGCTTATGTCACTACAGGCATGATGTAGCTTGAGAGACTGGTAAATATGATGTATAACTCAAAAGAAAGAGCCCTGCTGTGTTTTTGTGTGAAACTCAGTGAGGCTGTAAGGTTAGTTCATCGGTGGGTATGCTAATTTTAGCAAGTGGGAGGGGCAGTAGAATGTGACAGAATGTTGGATCATAAATGTTGCCTGGCAACCCTGCTTGCATTCTGTATCCTGGTATCATGGGCCAAGGACGAGAGAGCAGCTTCGAGAAAGTGTTATCATGGGACATTACAGTCTCCCAAGATAACTATCTCCTAAAACTTTTCATGACAGCATTTGATTTGCCTAAACAAGTCATAGTGAAATCTCTGGAATTTTGCCTACAGCTTTTACTGGTTACCAAATTCAAGATTACCTAATTATCGGCGAACATAGTCTGTGGAGAAGAGGCCAAAGCTTCTGTTTATGGATGCTCTCTCTCCTAAGAAGTAAAACTATGGAACAAAAGTTAATGGGATTCACAATTATTCATCAAAACGTGAGTTTTCCATTGTTACTTCCTTCAGGAATGTGGTAATTGATGGGAGATGTCATTCTGTATGTTTCTCATACTTGTTAATAAATAAAGCACTGTTGGCCAATAGGAAAGGAAGATAGGAGGGACTAGGATACAGGGAGCAAGAGGAAGTAGTAAGGAGGAGTCAGGATGGAGAGCCTGGAGAGAACAGAACCGCCATTCCTCCGCTCTCGGTAAGACCACGTGGAAATACATAGAAATGGGTTAATAATTAAGACAGAGCTATCCGATAAGAAACAAATAACCAGGCCAACAGCATTGTATCAAATACAGAGTCTCTGTGTGTTAATTGGGGCTGGAGCGGCGGCAGGACAAGACCAGGCGGCTGGTGGAAAAACCGTACACCTTACAGGTAATCCATTTGTTAGTGTAGACTTAGGGATTATTGGATTGCAGTTCATCTCTTTGGAGGCTGCCACCCAACATTAAATATGTGATATCTTCTAAAACCCCTGCATACACAATGACATTTCAGCCTATAAACATTTTACTACTCAACTCTGTGATTAAATAAGGGATGAACCTGGGAGTTTCACACAATCATGTGGGAGTCAAGTGAGAGTCAATTGTGTCGAGTATGGCAGACCATTTCATCCTCTGATTATGTTGTTATTTGATTATTAAAATAGGACATTAGATAATCCATGATCAGTGGATTGTGGTTCCACGATGTGGGAGTCAATTATTATAGACCATCTAAGTATCAATTATGTAGTTAAAATATTTAAATTAATCACGACAGCATCATTCACGAGTCTGGTTTGGAGCCACCTTAGGGATGTGGATGATGTTACATGAACTCCTTATTTGATTATTTAATAGAATAAAACAATGATTATATCATCCATGACACCTGGAATTTGGTTCCACAGATCATCTAATTACATAATCAAAGTATTTAAATTGACAATTCGTGTTAATACCCAAGATAATGTAAATATTTGTATAGTTATATAAACCAAAAATCCTCCATTCCATGAAGGGACCTGTAAAGCTCCTTCTTGTGGCATTAATGTGTAATATCTTCACATTTATGATTCATTGTTTCAATTAATGATGATGACATCCTTCAAGACTGTAGTCTGGCCATGCTTCCCTGCCAGTTAAATGCCACATCACCTCTTTATTGTGACAGTTAGCTATTACTGACTTATTCTTTAAATTATTTAAACGACAGACAATGCCGTTCCATCACCGATTAAGAATAGGGTGCAAATATCTGTCTAGGGCGAGGTTAGGAAAGTTGTAGACATGGGCAGAGCCTTTTCTGAATGATCTATGCATTTCACACAGTACTAGGGATGCTGGATGATAGAGTCCAGAAAATTGCATGGGGGCATCAAGAGAGAGAAAATGGTGTCGAGTTTGGCAGACCATTTCTTCCTTTGATTATGTTATAATTTAGTTATTAAAATAGGACTTTAGATAATTCATGATCAGTGGATTATGGTTCCTGGACGTCGGAGTCCAGTATTTTAGACCATCTACATATTAATTATGTAAGTAAATTGGCAAGAAAGAATGATTATCTGATTATTGACTTATGGAAATTTAAAAATCCGTGACGACAGCATAAATTATCATGCCTGGCATGCCTGCCCAGGAATTGATGATACAAACTTTCAACGAATTACATATTTAAAGATGTAATTATTACATTCTTTCATTATATAAAGTGCGAACCCTGAAGTTTGGTGCCACCGTGTGTCATGAAATTGAGAAGGACATTTTAAATATCTGATTATTTCATTTCTAAATTTTTCTTTTTCTAATCCAGGAGGAGGGGAATCTGGATCCACCTTGTTGGAGTTAATTTTCTCCTGTGATTTCATTATGTATTTATTTATTTAAACCAATGGTGATATCAGTTTGTTTTCTCTTTCTGGGGGGGAATTATGACAAATTATCTCATTATTCATTTGTTTATTTTTTTTTGTTCAAATCTATGATTAAAAACTCAATGATCTCTTCACTTTTGAGCAATCTCATAAGAGTCATGTATACAACACCTTCCACTTGTTTAACTTTTATTCATTTAATTATGAAAATCTGTCATTATTTATTCAGTGACCACTGGAGTTTTGAGCCTCCTTATGGGAGTCAATCATGCCAGACCATCACAACATCGAATAGTACACTTACTTATTTAACTGTAAAATTAGGAAATTAAATAATAACTCATCATTTAATTAACACATTTAAAATAAAGTTGATGTTGTGGACCATAAGTCCCTTTTGGAGTCAGATTATTGGAGTTGATGATGTAACATCATCTCATAACTTGATAATATAGCTATTGAAATAGATCACTACATCAGCCATAGGTTCACAAGTTTGGTGCCATCTTGTCAGAGTTAATATAGAGCACCAACTAATTAATTATGAATTTAAGTTTTCAAATAAATCATTATTCCAGGAAGAGAACGGTCTGACTTCTGCATGTGGGATTTAAGTATACACCACCATGTCATTCATCAATTATTTTTCATTACATATAACTTATTTAAATCGATGAAGATGTTGTCCTTCGTGACTGCAGTCTGGCCATTCCTCCCTGGGAGTTAATCGTGTGGGATTACTTAATTATGTAAGTGTTACTTCCTTGGCAATCACTGGAATCTGGTACCATCTTATGAAATTTAAATATGCAGGACCATACAATTATTTCCTTATTTGATTACGTAAATAATGATTTTTGTCATCCATTATGGTTTTGGCTGCTGTACGATTGACACAGCAGGAGATTGGTCCCAGAAGCAGTGCCAAGAATGATGGACACTGGGTTATCCAGTGATTACTGATTATGTAATAATAGATTTTTAACAATCGAATGATTAAACAATCTAAAAAAAAAAAACTGCGTTATTTCTGCATCATCAGTTTCTGAGAGGTTGCGACAGAACTGACCCATGAAGGACACAGTCAACACCGAATTTACAAATTGTATAATTTATAATCTCAGGATCAGAGAATCTTATCTAATGAACTCTGTCAGGCAGATAACATGACGCACCACCAACTCAAAATAACTCTACATAACCATATTAGAAAGTGGGATACAGGACTCAATAGAGAATTATCAATTGAGAAATCAAAAGTGACTGAAAGAAACATAAGACAGTGCTCAAAATCCTTAGCCATCAGCCAAATGCAAATCAAGACAACTCTAATAAACCTTGAGATCAAGCTCCTCCAATGGAAAGAGTGTGAGGAGAATTTGTTTTCTTTTCAGTAAATAGAAAAGGATTATGGTAGAGGCAATTGATGGTATTGTTTCCACTCTGGAAATGAGAAAATTAAAGCATAGAGAAAAGGGTCAAGTACTCATCAGTGTACCTGAATGGTTTAATGATGCTTTCGTTTTCATGCTTAAATCACTATAGGCATGTCATAGCTTCATAGACTGGTAAATAAGTATAACTCAAATAAAGAGCCTTGCTTTGTTTGGGAGAAAATCAGTGAGGCTGTAAGGTTAGTCCATCGGTGGGTATGCTAATTTTAGCATGTTGGAGGTGAACTAGAATGTGACAGAATGTTGGATCATAAATGTTGCCTGGCAACCCTGCTTGCATTCTGTATCTTGGTATCATGGGCCAAGGACCAGAGGGCAGCTTCGATGAAGTGTTATCATGGGACATTACAATCTCCCAAGACAACTGTCTCTTAAAACTTTTAAAGAGAGCATGTGATCCGCCTCACCAAGTCACAATTGAATCTCTGGAAGTTTGCCTACAGTTTTTCCTGGTTACCCAATTCAAGACTACCTAATGTCAGAGAACATAGTCTGTGGAGAAACAGTTCAAAGACTTCTGTTTAAGAATGGTCTCTCTCCTAAGAAGTAAAACTATGGATTCAAAGATAATAAGACTCACAATTATTCATCAAGGTGAGTTTTCCATTGTTAACTTCCTTCCAGAAGGCGGTAATCCGTTTGTTAGCGTAGACTGAGGGATAAGTGGATTGCAGTCCATCTCTTTTGAGGCAGCCATACAACACTAAATATGTGATATCTTCTAAAACCCTGCATACACTATGACATGTCCGCATTTACACATTTTACTATTAAACTCTGCGATTACATAAGTGATGAACTGGGGACTTTCACACAATCTTGTGGGAGTCAAGTGAGAGAAAATTGTGTTGAGTATGGCAGAACATTTCATCCTCCGATTATGTTATAATTTAGTTATTAAAATAGGAAGTTAGATAATCCATGATCAGTGGATTATGGTTCCAGGATGTGGAAGTCTAGTATTTTAGACCATCTACATATTTACATATAAGTAAAATATTTAAATTAATCATGACAGCAATGTTCACGACTCTGGTTTGGAGTCACCTTAAGGAAGTGGATGATGTTACGTCAACTCAATATTGGATTATTTAGTTAGGTAAAACAATGATTATATCATCCATGACACCTGGAATTTGGTGCCACAGATCATCTAATTATATAATTAAATTATTTCAATTGGCAGCTCTTGTTTAGACCCAAGATAATAGAAAGAGTTGTATAATTAGGTAAACCTATAATCCTATATTCCTTGAAGAGTCTTGTAAATCTCCCTCTTGCGGAGTTAATATGAAATATGCAATTTTATGATTAATTGTTTCAATTGATGATGATGACATCCTTCCTGACTGGAGTCTGGACATTCTGCCCTGACAGTTAAATGCTACATCAACTCTTTGTTGTGACAGGTAGCTATTACGAACATATTTAATTATTTAAATTACTTAAACGATGGACAATGACATCATCGATTCCGATTAGGGTGCAAATATCTCTCAGGGATGAGGTTCGGAATGTTGTAGACATGGGCACAGAATTTTCTGCATAAGCTATGCATCACCCAGAGTACTAGGGATGCTGGATATCTGAGTCCAGAAGATTCCATGGTGCCCTCCGAAAGGACAAGGACTTCACCGAGGCAGGCATGGTGGTCTGGGTGCCACCTTGGTTGTGATCTAGGATGAGAAGAAATAGTGGCACAAGGAGGTCTGCTCCATCACCTAGGCCTCGCAAATATAATGACGACTCAGAACACGGAAGAAGTGCTCTCTCTCAGATTTGCTGGTGATCCACCTGCTGCAGCGATCTTTTGAGCTGATATGAACATTTTACCTACTAATGCTATGCCCGGTATGGTCCCATCATGTTTGGGTGATGTCATGACACTCCACCATGTCAGTGCAGTTATGATGAGGCTGCAGTGGTGGGTGGGATCACAGCAGCAGAGGCTGTGCAAGCAGTGATGGAGGTTTCTTCACATGCAGAGCCAAATGTGAGAGAGCAGCTCTTCACATTCTATGATGTCATCGCCAGCAATGGTGCCTTGGTCACTACTGTGATGCTGCCTATGCCTCTGATATTGTAGCTTGTCCTTCTCATACTAGAGGGTCGTGAAGGCTTGGATGTGGAGGAAGAGCTGCAAGACTACCGCTGATACTGACAAACTCCACACTTGGCTTGGTCAAATCCTGACATATCCTCTAGGTGGGACTCTGACCTCTTCCAGACTCGATCTCCCATTTGGGGAACATGCTCTTCCACAGGAGAGAGAGAGAGAGAATATTTGTATCTGTCTCATCTCTTTCATGTCTAGGAGCTCATAGTTCCACACATATCACACAGAATAGACCCACAGAGGGCTCTATGTAACCTTACATCACCAAATGTCCTCAGGTAGTTTTGAAGGCAGGCAGGATTGGAAGAGATTAGACAAGGTTGTCTCCAAGAAGCCGGGATTATGGTCTTCATCTAGCAGTCATCTTAGACAATATCAACAATTAAAAGGTGGTCCTCTATAGTCTTTCCTTTTTCATAGGAGACCTGCTGTTTGTTGTTTATTGAGAAGCATTTCCCTGCTGAATATGGTATATCATCTGGGTCCAGACAGGCCTAGCTTCTCTTCATGCCATGGATGTGAGTATATATAGATGTCAGTGTGGGAGACACAGATAGTGGAGGAGGTTGATGTGAAGGTGGACAGATACAAGGCAGGAGGGAACTGTGTTATTCTTGAAAGGAAAATAAACAAGTTTATATGGAAAAATAAAACACCAAGTGTAGCCAAAATGACTGTACTATAAAGGAACTTCATGAGGCATCACGTTAGTGGATTTCAATACCATAGAGCTATACTCATGAAAACAGGTTGGTATTGGCACAAAAATAGGCAGGTAGACTAATGGAATCAAATCAAAATTCTTGATGTTAAACCACACACCTATAAACACCTGATTTATGCCAAAACAACCTAATTATACATTGGGAGGAGGACATGATGGAACAGGATTTTTGTGTCAAATGGTAGAATAGATGAGAGATGCCACACCAGGCCCAGTGGAGACCGTGTAGCAATTGTTCATAGAAATCTCAGTGGCTACCTGTCCAGAGGTTTGCACCACATGTGGTTACACCTACTGGGGAAAAGTGGTCCATGTCCCTGCAGGTGCTTGCTTGACTGGTTGTTTGGAAGAGGTACTAGTTATATTTTGTGCTAAGACAGCTATAATGCTTTTGGTCATGGGTGTTTTGGCCTGTAGCTCCACTGTTAAGACAGAGAAGCCCAGTAAACACTTATAGTTTCAGGAACTGAAAGAGATACAGACCAGCAATCAAGAGTTGGATGTTGCCCCCGCTTACAAATCCCACAGCACTGGCTGTGACTCCAGATGTTAGCCCAAGGCCAAATAAACAATTACGGTTAAAACTATAGGAATCTGCCCACAATGTGACCCTGCCTGTAATTAGCTCACCTGCAGCAAAGCTGCTGTGGGATTTACTACAAAACTCTAACTTGAGATCTTAGTTCCCCTAAATCAATAACACTACAAGAGATCTCATCAATGATGTTGAAAGTTTACTAATCAGAGGTAATGACTACTCCCAAAATCCATGAATCAAATCTCTGATATGCTGACCACAATCAGACCAAAATAAACACGGGTTCCCGACTACATACTTTCTTAGATGTATTTACAATCTCATGTTTCAAAGTAATTGCTGATGTCTTTATAGTATATCTGTAAATCTGAATTTGATTGCATTGGTCTACCTGTCTATTTTTATGCCAATACCAGGCACTTTTCATAACTATAGCTGTGTAATAGATCCTAAAGTCAGGGATGGAGATGCCTCTTGAAGTTCTTTTATTGTATAGGGTTGTTTTGGCCATCCTAAGTCTTTTGTTTTTCCATATAAAGTTGATTATTATCCTTTCAAGGTCACGGAAGAATTGTGATGGGATTTTAATGATGATTGCATTGAATCTGTATATTGCTTTTGGCAAGGTTGACATTTTTACTATGTTTATGCTACCTATCCAAGAACATGGGTAATCTTTCCATTTTCTGGTAAATTCTTTAACTTCTTTCTTTACAGCCACAAAGTTCTGATTATATAGGTCTTTCACTTGTTTGGTAAGCATTACTCCAAGACACTTTATATTTCATGTGGCTATTGTAAAGGGTGAATTTCTGTGATGTCTTTCTCAGCCTCTTTGTCTTCTGAATTAAGTGGGGCTACTGATTTTTTTTTTTTTTTTACTTTATGTTGTATTCTGCTAGTTTGCTGAAGGTGTTTCTCAGCTGTAGGAGTTCCCTGGTAGTGTTTATTTGGTTGCTTATGTTAACTATAATATCACCTGCAAAAAGGAGACATTTTGACTTCTGCCTTTCCAATTTGGATCTCCTTTTGATGTCTTATAGCCTTAACTAGAACTTGAAGTATGATATTTGAGACATATGGAGAGGTCAGCCTTTCTTCTTTATGATTTTAGATTAATTGCCTTAAGCTTCAGTCCATTCAGATGGACGTTGGCTGTTGGTATGTTGTATATTGCTCTTTTATGATGTTTAGGTATGTTACTATTATCCCTGATCTCTCTAAGACCTTTATCATGAAAGAATGTTAAATTTTGTCGAAGGCTATTTCAGTATCTAGGGGATGATCATATGGTTTTTCTTTTTCAGTTTTTTTATATGGAGGATCACATTGATAGATTTTCGTATGTTAAACAATCCCTGCAACCCAGGGATGAAGCCTACTTGGTCATGTTGGATGATATCTCTGATGTATTCTTCAATTTGGTTTGACACTATTTTATTGTGTATTTTTGTGTTGATGTTCATCAGGGATATTGGTCTGTAGTTTTCTTTCTTAGTTCTATCTCTGTGAGGCTTGTGTACCAAGGTTATTGTGGCCTCATAAAAAGAGGTTGGCAATGAAATTTCTGGTTCAATTGTGCGGAACAACTTGAGGAGTATTGGTATTAGTCCTTCCTTGAATGACTGGTAGAACTCTGCACTGAAGCCATCTGGCCCTGGGCTTTTTTTTTTGGTTGGAAGGCTTTCGATGAATGCTTCTATTTCATGCAGGTTGTAGGTCTATTGAAGTTGTTTGTCTGTTCTTGATTTAATTTTTGTAGTGCTGACTATCCAGAAATTTCTCCATGTCCTTTGAACTTTCAATTTTTGTGGAAAACAGTTTTTCAAAGTATGACCTAAAAATTGTCTGGATTTCCTCTGTGTCCGTTGTTATGTTCTCTTTTTTTTATTTCTGATTTTGTTAATTTGCATGTTCTCTCTCAGCTTTTTCATTAGTTTGGATAAAGTTTTGCTATCTTGTTGATTTTCTCAAAAAACAAACTCTTTGTTGAATTGATTTTTTTTTTTGGATTATCTTCATGGTTTCTATTTTGTTGATTTCAGCCCTCAAGTTGATTATTCCTTTATGTCTACTCCTCCGGGTGAGTTTGCTACTTTTTGTTCTAAGGCTTTCAGTTGTGCTGTTAATTCTCTAATATGAATATCCTCTGTGTTCTTCATATGAGCACTTAATGCAATGAAGTTCCCTCGTAACACTGCTTCCAAGGTGTCCCTTATGATCGCGTGTGTTGTGTCCTCATTCTCCTTGAATATTAGAACGTCCTTAATTTCTTTATTTATTTCTTCTTTTACTCAGGTCTGGTGCAATTTCACATTGTTCAGTTTCCATGAGTTTACAGGTTTTCTCTGATTTGTGTTGTTTGTGAATTCCAATTTTAAAGCATGGTGGTCTGACAAGGCACAGGAGACTATTGCTATTCTCCTATATCTGGTCTATATCTGGTCGATTTTAGAAAAGGTTCCATGTGGAGCAAAGAAGAAGGTATATTCTTTTGTCTTTGGAGGGAATGTTCTATAGATGTCTGTTAACCCCTGTTGAGATATAACTTCTGTTAATTCTTTTGTTTCTTTGTTGAGTTTCTGATTTGTGGTCCTGTCTACTGTTGAGAGTGGTGTGTTGAAGTCTCCTCATATAAGTTTGTGTGGTTTTATATGAACTTTGAGTTTTAGTAGCGTTTCTTTTACTAATGTGGGTGCCTTTGTATTTGGGGCATAGATGTTCAGAACTGAGACTTTGTGTTGATGGATTTCTCCTGCGATGAATATGAAATGACTATCTTCATGTCTTTTGAGTAATTTTGATTTGAAGTCTAGCTTGTTAGATATTAGGATAGCCACACCTGCTTGCTTCTTGGTTCCATTTGATTGGAAGATCTTTTCCCAACCCTTTACCCTGAGGTAATGTCTATCTTTGAAGCTTAGATGTGTTTCTTGTATGCAGCAGAAGGATGGATTCTGTCTTCGTATCCATTGTGTTAGCCTGTGTCTTTTTATAGGTGAGTTAAGACCATTAATGTTGAGGGTAAGGACCATTGATTGTTGATGCTTGTTTGATTTAGGTTTGTTGTTGGCAATGGTATTGTGAATATATTTATTCTGCTTTACCCCTGGATTCTGGTGTAGATTATCTGTTGCTACATTTTTGTGGGTGTAGTTACCTTCCTTGGGTTGGAGTTTTCCTTCCAGTACTTTCTGTTGGACTGGATTTTGTCATTAAATATCTTGTTTTCTCCATCTATAGCGATTGAGAGTTTTGCTGGGTATAGTTGCCAGGGCTGTCATCCACGGTCTCTTAATGCTTTTAGAATATCTATCCAGGACCTTCTGGCCTTGAGGGTTTCCATGGAGAAATCAGGTGTAATTTTGATAGGTCTGCTTATGTTACCTGTCCTTTTTCCTTCACTGCTCTTAATATTCTTTCTTTATTCTGTATGCTAGGTGTTTTGATTATTATATGTCGTGGGATTCCCCCCCCCCCCACTTTGGTGCAGCCTATTTGGTGTTCAATATGCTTCTTGTACATTCATGGTCATGTCCTACTTCAGATTGGTAAAGTTTTCCTTGATGATTTTGTTGAATATGTTTTCACCACCTTTAAGCTGGGCTTCCTCACCTTTGTCTATGCATATTATTCTTAGGTTTGGCCTTTTCATGGTGTTCCAAATTTCCTGGATGATTTAAGGATGTGTGGGATTTATGATTTTCTTTGGTCGATTAATGTATTTTAGTTTATCTTCTGCACCTGAGAATCTCTCTTCTATCTCTTGAATTCTGTTGGTTTTGCTTGTATCTGTAGTTCCCGATTTTTTTTTGCCCAGTTTTTCTATTTCCATCATTCCTTCGTTTTGTGTTGCCTTTATTTTCTCTATTTCAGTTTTCAAGTCTTGAACTGTTTCCTTCACCTGCTTTTTTTTTTTTTTTTTTTTTTTTTTTCCTGGCTTTCTGTACTTTCTTTACTTTAAGACATTTGTTCATTTCTTCCCCTTGTTTGTTTGTTTTTTCTTCCATTTCTTCTCAGGAAGTTTTGTAAAAGATGATGAATTGGAAAAGATTAGACAAGGTTGTCTACAGGAGCCTGAGACACTGGTCTTCAACTAGCAGTCATTTTAGAAGATATCAAGAGTGGGAATGTGGGCCTCAGTATTCTGTGTTCATAGGAGACTGGCTCTCCATTGTGTACTGAAAAGTATTTCCCTACAGAATATGGTATATCATCTGGATTCAGACAGGCAGGCCTAGCTGCCCTGGATGCCATTGATGGGAGTTTTATATGGAGTCAGGAAGGAGACACAGATACTGGAGAAGGTAGATATGAAGGTGGACAGGTACAAGTCAAGAGGGACCTGTGTGTGCAGTTTCAGCTGTTTTGGTGTGGGATGATGTTTTTTACATGTAAGTTGATGTGTTGCCCCATTGTGTCTATGGACACCTGCTTCTTTTACATGTGTCCAGTGCCCTGGAGAGAAAGGATGAAGGCACCTTGAGGGCATCTTTCAGGCGACCTAGAATTTTGTGAGAAGTCCCTGTGCTTGACAAGGGAGGATTTACGCTCTAGGCATCCTGTTTTGTCAACTGATAATTGTGTATTTTCCCTAGGTGTCTAGTATGCCTTTTTCCAGATCACTTGAATGTCTTCTGACTATGCTAGAACGCAGGTAGATGGATGTATACATAAGACGCAAAAAGTTACATGTATGAGAGGGTCTTGAGGACTTTGGAGAAAGGAAATAGAAGTTTCCTAAGTAGTGTCTTCTGAAGGCTGTGTAGTATAATGCTGTGGACAGGAAATAGATTGTAACATAACTGAAAGTATCTAGCAACTGTTTCCGGCTGATGTCTAGGAGATGTTGAGGTTGGGGACCCTTAGCCAGGGGGCAGGTGAGATTGAATATGTATTGTTATAATTTGTCCTTGTGTCCATATCTATGGATCTCTGCATCCTGATACCTGGGCCAAGGTAATGGATGTCCCTTGGTGGTTCCTGATGCAGATGATGTGTAGCAGCATTCCACCTGAACAATGGTTGAGGGGTACCATGGTAATGAAGACCAAAAGTTCTAGTGTCCATTCTGCTTTCTCATGTGTACATCACAAAACGGGATCCCTCATGATTGCACACATCTGCCTGCACTTTGGTTTATGTCCATTACAGATGAGCCTTCTGTCAGATGTGTAGCCAGTGCTGAGCTTAGAACCCCATTGAGGTGGGCTATCCTCACACCTGTGTCACCAGCAAACCTTCCTATTTGCCCTTTACTCTTGGATACCTCATCCCTGCTTTACTTCCAGCACTGTGTCAGCCTGGGAGTCCATTTCTTGGCTGTCAGGCTTAATTGAAAGTTTGGTTTTGCCCCATTTGCAATGATCTAGTGGACCAAATACCAGCCTGGCAGCTGAAGGAACTATGGATTGCCATGGTTAAGCAGAGAGCTTAAGGATTTTAGATGTTTGTGGGAAGGAGCCTTCAGAATAACTTTGTTGGGCAGCTAGGGGCATCTCTCAGGCCCCAGAACGCATGTCCATGAGCTTTGTTAAGCTCCTTCCTTATGCTACAGCCTGGCATGAGGTTTCTTTAAGATAAAGTAACTGTGGTATGCAGGCATGCCAGTAAGCATACCTCTGTTCTCTCTTGGGGTCTTCAGAGTTATTGCAGGGTCCAAAACCAAGTTGTTTCACGGTATTGGAGTAGATGACCCTGTGTGTTCTTTTACCTGAGCATCGTGTCCCTCCACACTCCTTAGTATTCATCCATTGCAGCAGTCCAAGTGTTCCAGTTCTGCACAGGCTGGTTGTTTGGTGGCTATTTTGGAGTATGATGCAAAATAATTTTGTTAGTTTGTATGTTTGTTGTTATTTTTTATTTATTTTTTTTAGGGCTCAGGGAGTGTACACCACTCCCGTGGAAGCTGCCATTGTGGGTGCACTACTGCCATCAACAGAATGTGTTTGCAAAACATGCCAGCATGTCCTGGTATTTCTATTTTGTGGCTGCAGGCTGCCTAGGGAGGAGCTCTCAGTGCGGGAACCCCATGACCTATGCATGTTTTTTGCATTATCCTTGGCACAGGACAGTATTTGGAGGAAGCAGGTTCCAGGTTCCCAAGTTTGGGCACAATGGGCTTAATCTGCTGTGCTCATGAAACTCAGTCTCCTAGGCCCACATTGCCCATGTCAGGCAGGATCAGGGCAAAAAATCTACAAGGATACTGCATCCTGGCCTATATCTTGCCAGATATGTGTAATTGCCCTTCCCACTGCCAGCAGTTTGTGCACAGTACAATCTGTCCCCCATCTTTTTTCCTAGACAACCACAGAATTACCCACACCTAACTTTTGGAAAGCACACACAGTTCCCAATATCTCTGTTCTATATTCAGGGTCTCAAGGCCAGATTTTCTATTTTGACAGATTTCTTCCATCCATGATTCCTTGACTGACAACCTTTCTCTTCATTTTCCAACTCTTCTGTCTCAATTTCTTTTAGTTTCTTTTGGACATGCTTTTCTTCTAGATTTTGGGTACAGGTATATTTCAGTGACTGAGATCCATTTAAAAAAGTTTCTGATCCAGAGAAAAACCCCAAAAATTTTCAAGTGGTCTGGGAGGCACCATCCTTATGATCATAAGCAATCTGGCATGGAATTCAAGGCCATGAACATGAGTAGAAGCACATAGTTTAGCATATGGACTGAAGATTCTCAAAAAGGTGAAAGGCAGACCTGTAGGTATCATCCAGACCAGGCCAGGACTCCTTGTCCCTACCTCCACAACAGGTTTCCTCTTTAGTGCAGAGTACCCATGCAGGTGGCTTGTCCTGATTTTTCCTAACTCACTCACCTTGCCACACACCTGAGTTTATTCTCTGTTTGTTCCCTGGACAGACAGTCCTAGGAGAGGCGATGAGCATTTTCAAAGCAAGAATAGTGTGTCTTGTATTGGTGGTCTGGTAAGGGTTTAAAGGGACTGACAACTGGGCATTTATAGGAATCTTTCCAGAACATCATGCTTCAGTTCCAGATAAGGTGGTCACAATGACTTCTCTGAATGTTCCTCTCTCTCTCTCTCTCTCTCTCTCTCTCTCTGTGTGTGTGTGTGTGTGTGTGTGTGTGCACGCGCATGCGTGTGTGTGCCTTGCCTATTGTTGTGTTTTGTTGGCTGAGTACATTTTTGGAAATGTTATAAAAGGTGGCAGTGTCCTAATTAGTAGTGGCCAGTCTGGCAGAGAGCACCTCAAACATCTCCCCTGAACACCATGTTAGAATAACCTTCGTAGCCTCAGAACAGATGCCTCCAGGAGGCTGGTGGAAATGCAGAGTTCAAGAGATCGGACATGTTTGACTCCAGGAGTCCGGGAGGGTGTCTTCTTCTTGGAGCCATCTTGGAGGATCTCATCAGTGCATTAAATTTATCTATTCTTAAAAGAAATACCCAGGATTGGTTGAGGGTGCACATCCAAAAACCTCTCCAAATACCTGGAAGTGTCTGGTTCTGCTCTGAGCACACTGTACACACCTATTCATGAAGGACTACTCTTAGGCCTCAATTGCCTGATCTTCAAACTCCATAGATGTCCCTGTGATGAAGAAGAAACCTCCAAGGAAGCTAGCAACCAGACTTACAGACATTGAACTCTGGGACAAAATATAGACACCAAGAGAGAGTAGGATAAAGAGAGAAACCCCACATGCCTCTACTGGAAGAATCGATGGGAATACAACAATACAAGAAAACATGCACCAGTACAAAGACAAGCATGACACCACCAGAATCTAGGGAAGGTACACCTGACCAAACAAGTGAACAAGACAACAGTACTCTCTGGAGCAAATTATGTGATATCACCTAATTAATTGTCTAAGAATTTAGACATTAAATATGCTATTACTTCATCAATTATCACTTCAGTTTGGTGTCAACTTGTGGGTATTAACTAGGCAGGGCTATCAATTATTGACCTATTTAATATTTAAGTGCAATGACATCATCGAATATGGGTAGAGCCAGGAGGTTAGGGTTTGGCTATTGCAGTTTTTTACAGCAGATGCCCGGGAATATGAAGTGCACAGAGTTCCATGGTCACTGGGATATAGAGTACAGAAGATGACATGATGTCCATTGAGAAAAGGGCCAACAATTCAACTGAGCTGAGTGTGGCAGTCTCAGTTGTCTTTAGCTGCTCCTCCTCCACATTCCCACCTTCGCTGTGCTCTACTATGAGGAGAAAAAATGGCAGCATTAGAGGCCCCTCACCATCACAGAAGCATTGCCAGGGATGACATCACAGTGTGCAACTACCTTCTTGGTTGGCTCAGCAGGTGAAGTAGTAGCTGCTGCTGCCAGGAGACCAGGTTCTCAAGCTGCCTTGGCAGTACTTCAGAAACCCGGTGCCACAAGATGTCATTAGCCAAACAGAGTTCATTATGCAAGGTCATCTGATCATCTCATTATTAAATTATTGAATATTTAAAATCGCTGATGATGTTCTTCATTAGTCATGTCACACAATGAATTGATGGTGTGAAACTGTCCAATTAATTAATCATTTTATTATTTACACTGCAGTTTGGAGCCACCTTTTGGGGGTTCAAGGTTGCCAGACCAGCTCACTATCTGATTATTTAATTATTCAAATCTATCTTCTATTCGAGGCTCCACATCATTGATGTATATTGTGAGGTGTCATCATATTATTTGTTTACTTATTATGTTATTCAATCTATGATTACATAATTACTGATCACTGGATTGTGACCCAATCGTGTGGGAGTCAAGTATGCGATACCATCAAATTATTTAATCTCTTAATTATAAAATCTCTCATTTCATTATCTGTGATTACCGGAGTTTGGAGCCAGAGCACTTTTAGAGAGAGCATATGCAGGGAAAATTATTTGAAAGAACTTTTGAGGAGAAATCTTAAAGAGAGCTTTAGAGAAAGAACATTTGAGAAGAATATTTCCTGAAGAATATAAGGCCATGAGAGGACCATGTATGTGACCTGGTTTATCTCTTTCTTTCCCTTAGATGAGACATTTTTATCAGTCGACTAGCATGCCTGTTGTAAGCCTGAACCCATTACAAATACCTTCAAAAATATTTCCATGGATGAGTGTCTTAGGTAAATCCAAGTCCATCACGTCTCATTTGGGACTCTGTGTCATTTAAGATTTTTATGTTTAAAAATATTGATACATTTTTATATGTGTGGATATCTGTATAGGCATGTGTACTTTAATAAATGTCTCTGCAGATTCCCAGGATATTGAGGTACATCCCAATAAATGCTAAAGCGCTATAGCAATCAATATATATTATTATTTCTCCAAGTATGTTTTACTCTTTTGTACCTGGGCATTTTGGTTATTAAATCTTTATTTTCCATCCAAAGACTTAGTTATGCATATTCCTATTTTGTTACCACTCTGCCTGCTTTTAATCCTTAGGCGTTTTGCTAAAATTTTTATGTACCTAATGAACAGAAGGATTTTTTCACATCTCTTCTGTTCTTCCTCTCTTGTCCCTATTTTTTCTTTCCCTATATTACTTCTGGTCTTTTTGGATTCCTGAAGTAAAATAAAGTTATTTATTAATACAAGTTGGATGAATTCAAGTAGTTTCTTATGCATATTAAGCTTGAAGATTTCCTACTTGCAGAATATGGTAGAAGAACGTGTTTCCTCATAGTGAGCAGAGTAAAAGCAGAGACTTCCAAGGAGGCTATAAATAGAATGATGTTTATAAAATGAAAACAGGAAGAATTTCATATGGCCATATTTTAGTGTCTTCTTTGCCACCCTTGCAAACAAGCATACATCCTAAAATTCACAGCTCAATTCTCAATTTTATGGCATTTACTTCCAATAATTACTTCAAATAATCTTGAAGATGTTTCAGTGACAAAGAATATAAAAACATCAATATAACCTTATTTATCCAAAGACAAACTCACATTGAAAAATACTATGTGATTATCACAAAATAAATGATATAATAGGGACTATATAGTCTTGGCTTCAGAAATCCCATAGAACTGTGAGGGAGCATGAACTCTCTATTTGTTTGCTACAGAGGAAAGTCAGCCTCAAAACCAGGACGAGATATCACAGAGCAATTCATGACTGTTTCAGAGGTAAGACTCCACATTGACTTTTGCCCCATGCAAGTATTAAAAAGAATAAAATAGGTGTACGTGGAAACCACATCATTTTCCAACACCCAAAATTATCCCAGGTTAAAACACAGGAGAGACATCTCTGATTGTCACCAAGTTTTCTATTCTTTCATTAGAGTTCATGATATCAGTGATTGAAAACCATGTTGAATTTGGTTGATCAGTAAATTAAGAGTCATAGCTCGACCTTGGAGAGGAGTCAGAACAGTTTAAAATGTTTGGAGAACAGTCGTTAGCAACAGTGGCAATCCCAGGATTATTGTTGGCACAGAGGGCTCTTCTTGAGAAACAAAAAGCATTTACCCTGTGAATGGAAAAATCACGAGGGATTATGAGAAAACTAACTGTTTCAGTAACCTTGGTCACAAAATATATCTGAGCACTAGTGTTATGAGCATTGTTCATAGTGTGAGGGTGTGTGTGTGTGTGTGTGTGTGTGTATGCCTGTGCTTGTGAACATGAGTGTGTTTTTGTACATACGTGCCGTCCAGCGTGATTCTCGCCATTTGCAGCCGTGTTCTGTGTTCCAAGTTTCCATGTCCACAGCTTCTCTTCCGTGTGTTGAGCACATGCGTGATGTCAGTCTCGGCCGAGGCTAAAAGTGAAGACAGACAGTGAGCTCCATCATACTTGTGTGGGACACACGACACACACATACCCAGACACACAGTCATGAGTCATCACACATACTTGACAAGGAACAGACACACACAAGATCATACAAACGTGCCATCATGTGTCTACATAGGACAAAACACATATGTGACCACACACACATTAACACACACATATATGTGAACACCTGTGACCACAGACACATATGTTCACACATAACCCACACACACCTGACCATATGGAATAGGCAGTCACCCATACATGGACAAACAAATGTACACACACGTGTTCACACATGACCACATATGTTCAGCCTCCCCAGCCCCTGGAAACCAGATGTGGGCGTTTTCTCCACCAGATCCACCAAAGCCGCCACCATAGCCGGAAGTGACTGTGTGGGGGGAGGAGGAGCAGGGAGGCGCTGGCTTTTGTCCTCAGAGACAGAACCACCACCCTGCCCGGGCCCGCAGTGCACGCCGGGAGTCGTAGTACCGGTAGCCCTCAGCGGCCACAGCGGGGAGGAAGCAGCAGCCATTGCCCTAAAGGCGAAGGGAGATGGCGCCCGCCTGTGACTTCACAGAGAAAGGGACCGCCCGGCACCGGCCCACAGTGCACGCTGGGAGTCGTAGTAGCCGTCAGCGGCCACGGCGGGGAGGAAGCAGCCTCTATTGCCCTAGACCCGGAGCAGGAGGGCGCCGGCCTGTGACGTCACAGAGACAGCGACCTCCCGGCACGGGCCCGCAGTGCACGCTGGGAGTCGTACTCCCGGGCAGCGGTCGTGGCGGAGAAAGAGCCTCCATTGCTGCAGACACGGAGGGAGAAGGCGCCGCCCTGTGCCATCACACACAGAAGGACCGCCAGGCCCGGCCCTGTAGTGCACGCAGAGAGTCAAAGTCCCCGGCAGCGGCCTTGGGAACAGAGGCTTCACGCAGAGAAGCAGCCATTTATGTGGGACACTGAAGGTCGCCGGCGCCCCAGTGACGACACAGACAGCGACTAGTGTAGGCGTAGCAAAGGACGCTGGGAATCATAGTCCCCTTCCACCCTGAGACAGGCGGGGCTCCGAGACTGCGGGGAAAATTCCACAGCATGGGAAGGGGAGGGGATGTTGCCGGCCAGTGACGTCACAGAGAGCAAGGTCCAGCGCGCAGCCTCCTGGGAAATGTAGTCCCGGAGAGCAGCAGTGAATACAGAGGCGCCATTTCTGTCATTCTTTTTGTGAGGGGGCGTGGCTTCCGTCCTCACGTGACCTCATCCTTTCCCCCAGGAGACTCCGCCCACACACCCCATAGGCTCCGCCCCGCCCCTGATGGCGCTGCCCTTGCACCTGTCTTTTGGGGCCTGTGGCTTCCTGGGCATTTACCACCTGGGCGTGGCTGCAGGGCTGTATGCACACGGGGCGGGGCTGCTGCGTGATGTCAGGGGCTATGCAGGGGCGTCGGGCGGGGCCCTGGTGGCAGCAGTGCTGCTGACTGCCCCTGAGCAGCTGGAGGTGAGTGTGGGTGGGGCACATGTGACATATTACATGTGACATGTTACATGTCAGGGTCACGTGTGTGGTTCCCACCCTTCCCACAGGCCTGCACACGCTTCGCACACAGCCTGGCAGAGGATGCCAGGCAGCAACCACTCGGTGCGGCCACACCCAGCTTCCACCTCCTGGAGCGGCTGAGGTGCATGGGGGGGGTGAGGGGGGCGGGGCAGGGCACATGTCACATGGTACATGTTACATGTCTTGGGTCACGCATGTGGGTCGCATGTCAGGGGTCACGGGTCACATGTGTCCCCCCTCCCCCGCACCATCAGGGCCGGCCTGGACCAGATCCTCCCAGCCCATGCTCACGTCCTGGCGCAGGGCCGGCTCTATGTGTCCTTGACTGCGGTGAACACATTCCAGAACCGCCTGGTGTCCCAGTTCCCGACCCATGAGGACCTCGTGCAGGTGAGGGGGCGTGGCCGCAAGTGTAAGAATGTGTCATGTTCCGTGTTTCCTACATGTATGTTTCATCTGTGATTGCACATGCGTCTCGCATGTTTGCACATACGTGTATTGTTTTTGCTCATGTGTGTTCCACGTTTCCCCTCATGTGCAGGTCCTTCTCGCCAGCTGCTTTGTCCCCATCTACTCAGGGCTGAAGCCCGTGGAGTTCCAGGGTCAGGTGGGCGGGGCGGTAAGGGGCGGAGTGGGTGGATGTGGTAACACATGTCTGTGACAGGTGACCCCGAACACGCATGTATATTGTTGCGATTACTCACATGTCCCCCGGCCCCCCATATCCCCAGGACTGGGCAGATGGCGCCCTCTCGTGCAGCCTCCCCCTGCCCCCTGGAGGTCGCACCCTCACTGTGTCCCCTTTCTGTGGACGCCATGACATCTCGCCCTGCGACCCTGGCCGAGGACTTGGCTCGTGCGTGCACGTGACTGGACAGGATGTGGAGGTGAGCCGTGTGGGGCTTCAATGGCCATGCCTGTCACAGCAATGGCCACAGCATGCTAGCACTAACCTCACTTCCGGCCCAGCCCACACACACTTCCGGCTCCACCCACACTCATTTCCGGCCCCGCCTAGATCTCCACTGCCAATGTCGCCCGCCTGGCCCAAGCGCTCTTCCCGCCATCCCGTGCAAGCCTGGAGTCACTGCACCATGATGGCTTCTGCGACGCCGTGAGCTTCCTGCGCCGCGAGGGCCGCTTCTGGTGAACAGGAGTGTGTGCACACATGTATGTAGCTGAATAAATGAAGTCCCCGTGATTCATATGATTGTCGTTTGTTTTACAGGCATGTTGTGCCTGTGGCTTCTGTGATCCTAATGCGCCAGCTCCACAGCACTTATGTATGTCGCGTGTACACATGACATCCCGGCCAGTGCCGCCTCCATTACATGCAGTTCACATATAGAGTCATGGTGTTTCCATGTGAGCTCGTGCAGTGCACATTGGAACCTGTGTACATGGCATGTGAGCGCGTATAGTTGACATGTGAGCCTCTCGATATGTGAGTTTGTGCAGTTGACTTATGAGGTCATGTTTTTGCCTTGTATGTCCATGTAGTTAACATGTGAGCCTGTGTAGTTAACATGTGAACCCATGTAGTTAACATGTGAGCCTGTGTATTTGACATGTGATCCCTTGTAGTAAACACGTGAGCCCAGGTAGTTAAAATATGAACCTGTGTTCTTGACATGTGAGCCTGTGTAGTGAACATATGAGCCCATGTAGTTAACATGTGAGCCCATGTGCACAGCATAGTATTCATGTACTTACCATACATGGCCATGTACTTACATTATAGCTTCATGTACATACTGTGAGATCCCATGTAGCTAGCATGTGTAACTGGGTAGTTTGCATTGGTGTAACACGCGAAGTCATGTGGGTAACATCTGAGCTGCTGTAGCAAACATAGGAGCCCTCCGAGTTTACATACGAGTTCATGTAATTAACATGAGGACATGCAATAAACACATGAATTCACATGGATAACATGTTTATATTTGCTTTACCAGGGTGTGGTTGGGGTTGGGGGGGGAAATAAACACGTGGTCGATACATTGGCGGGTGGGTTATATATGTGGGTTACATATTTTCACTTGCTCCACCTATGTTACATGTATGATATGCATGTTTATTTTTAGTTGTTTGTTTTTATTTTCTGTTCCTTGACGTGGGCCAGATCATGAGTGTGAGGGGGGACACGGGGGAGGGCAGGGCATGCGGGGAGAAAACATGAAGGAGGGAAAAGTAAAACAAAAAAAAAATGGAAAGGACCCACGAAACAATAACGGTGGAGACGAAAAACAACAACAATAATAATAGTGGGGAAAGAACGGGCTTAAATACTGACTCACAGCACAGTAGAAAAATTATAGGAAGTTTAGGCTTAGCTCCTCCCTACCAGGTGTGTGTTGTCACGAGGTGTGTGTCATCAAAACGGGTAGAGTGCCAACAAAAGCCTTGGGCAAGGAGTTCCCGCCAACAGCTTCAGGCTGGCTCAAGGCGCCTCAGGGGTCCATGCAGGGCCCTACAGGTCCCCCTTTCTTGTAATATAAACTAACACCTGCCTTAGGTGACAGAAAACATCAGCATAATTCCTTACCCATCATTGGAGAGGTCACCCAGGCCCGTAACCTCCCTATCTTAGGTTAGATATTTGCCCCCTCTGCCTTACCCTTCACTGGTGAATAGCTTGTTCAGCCACATGTGGGCAGAGGCATTTTCTCTTGAGTCAAAGACCATATCTGTCTTGTTAGAAATTTGGCCCGGGCCTCTTCAGTGCTGTGGCAAAATAGCACCAAGTGCAAGGCCTACAAACCCCAATGATCTGCCCACAAGTTGAAGTCCTTGTAAAAAGCTTTCTGCATTGGCAAGTGGCACTCAGGTCTCATAGATGTTAATGATCTGCATGGCTAAAGCATGTGTATAACTCAAAAACTGATCACTCCAGGATATCTGAAGAAAAATGATGCAGTAACACAGATATGTATAAAAGACAGAGAACAAGAAGCCATATGAGCTTCTCACAAAAATTCAAGTGTTCCTATAGGAGGTTAGTTTGTAAATTTAGTTTAAAAATGCCAATTTGTACTAGATAATCAAGTGTGCTTTGGGTAGCTAAGGCCTAAGCCAAATCACCTGCTATTTGATCCACTGTGCTTGCAGTATTTACAGATTGAGAGAGGGCTATGGTAAAACTGTTGCTTCAGTGCTGAAAGTGGCACTGGCAGCCTTGATCCACGAATCTCCTTTCCTCTCTGCTGCACACCTGGGGTACATGGCCCACGACAGTTGTTACAGTCGGCATACCTGCTGAGAACAATTGAAACTTTCTCCAAAATTAGTAGCATTGGTTACAACAAAAAGAATGGAACCAGAATACAGTGCCTAAGATGAAGGTGAAATTCTTGTCATTTGGAACAGTGTAAATTTATATAGCCGCTTGATCCAAACTATAATTAGTGGTCAGGAAAAAAGGCCACATATGGCTACTCAGATGCACAGGCATCAGGATGGGTAGATTCTTGAAGACCCATTGGACCTTCTTTCTGGCTGTTACAATCACTGTCCCTCCTCATATGGCGAATCAGCCACTCAGGCACCCAAACAGGGTTATCTGCGTCTTGTGGAAAGACATAAACTGACCCTCAGAACCATACTAGAACTGGGTTGGGGCCACACCATTTTCCAGTAGTGACATTCTTCTACATAACTGAGCCATAGTCAGATGACCAAGGGCGCCAATGCCTGTCGGCCGCAGATCGAGCAACACGATCAATAGCTAAAAAATTTAAAATGTATAGGACAAGATTATGAGGAGATCCTGTAAACTCCCCCTTTTTTGTTTTATGAAGATAGGCTTTAATTGTGTGACGTGCACATTCCACCATGGCCTGACCCTGAGGATTAGATTATAAGGGATACCTGTCTTATGTGAGATAAAAACATTTTTGCAAAAAGAATTAAAACCCTGACTAGTATAAGCAGGGCCATTATCAGTTTTTAATTGTCTGGGCATTCCCATGTAAGCAAAGGCTTGTAAACAATGGCTCTTAACATCCTTAAGCCTTTCTCCAGTATGAGCAGAGGCAAATATGAGCTGAGAATGGGTACATGAAAAAATTGTAGTCAACCAAAGGAAGGAACATGAGTAACATCCATCTGCCAGATATCATTAGGTGTGACACCACGGGGGTTAACTCCAAGGTGTGGAACAGGTAAGAACTCTGCACATAGGGGACAATTCTTAACTATATCAATAGCTTGGTCTCTAGTAATTTTAAAATGGAATTTGAGTGACCCTGCATTAAGGTGGTAGGTTGTATGAGCTTTGCAGGCTGCTTCATACCCAGACTCTCTCATCATCATGATGGAACTATCTGTTTTAGTATTAAAATCAGCAATGGCATTTCCTTCACTTAAAGGGCCGGGCAAATCAGAATGCGCTCAGAGATGTCCTACAGAAATTGGATGAGAGCGCCTCCATAGTAGGATTTGTATGGCTAGTAAATGTTCTTGTACACGAGACACTGGAGCTATATAGGCAGCAGTTTCTAAGGGAGCCAATATATGATACACATATTTACTATCCGTGTATAAGTTAAATGGCTCATCAGAAATATGTTGAAGGGCTAATTGTACTGCAGCTAGTTCTGCAAATTGTGCAGACTTCCCTTTAAGTATAGAGCATTTGATAATGGGAAAAGAAACAACTGCTGTACAACCATTTGAAGAGCCATCTGTAAATACATTACGTGCCCCCTTCAGAGGATTTTGGGAAATAAACTTGGGGAAACACACAGGGTGATTTTTTTAAAAAAATGAGCGAAGTTACTGGAAGGAAAATGACTATCAAAGTGGCAGGGTGTGTAACACAAGAAATGTGTTCACTCCTCATCAAACTGTTGAAGCCATTGTATCTGTTGTTGAGTATAGGGAGTAACAATTACATCTGGCATCTTGCCAAAAACTTGAATACTCATTTTGTATGCCTTTTGAATAATAGAAAGCATTGCCTGAGCATAAGATCTAACTGTCTTTCTTGGGGATGCATGTTCATGTACCCATAATATAGGACCAGTTTGCCAAAATACCGCAGTAGGTGAATACACTGAAGCAAAGACTAATAACATCAAGTTCTGAGAATAGTCAATATAATTTAAATGTGCAGATTGGAGACATTTTTGCATAAGCTTTATACATTCTCCCACAGCAGGCGTTAAGGTGAGCGAAGAAGTGGGATCAGAATCTCCTTGTAAAATATCAAATAATGGTCTAAGCTGCCCAGTGGTTAGGGCCAAACTAGATCGAACCCAATTTATGTCTCCCAATAATTTTTGAAAATCACTAAGAGTGGTCAGATTATCCAGCCTTAAAGTAATCTTTTGAGAACAGATACCAGAATATAACAATTGATGACCAGGTATTGATAGGGAAATTCTTGTTGCACCTTTTCTGGGGCTAATCTTAAACCTGCTAATTGAAGATTATGTTGCAATTCCCCAGAAGCCTCATTCACTTCCTTAGAATCTGGGCGGGCTAAAAGAATATCATCCATATAATGTATAATATGTAGGGATTGAAATTTTTCTCTAATGGGGGCAATGGCCAATGATACATAAATTTGACAAATAGTGGGACTATTGGCCATTCCTTGAGGCAACACCACCCATTGATATCTCTTATAGGGCTCTTTAAAGTTAATAGAAGGAATGATAAATGCAAATCGCTCACTATCCTGAGGATGCAAAGGAATGCTAAAACAGCAATCTTTTAGGTCTATAATAAATGATAGCATCGAGAAATACCCACAGGGGAAGGCAAGCCAGGTTGTGTAGCTCCCATAATTTGCATACAATCATTAATAGCTGGGAGATCTTGTAGGAGTCTCCATTTTCCAGATTTTTTCTTTATAACAAAGATTGGGGTATTCCATGGGGAAGTGGAAGGAACAATATGTCCTGCCTCTAATTGTTCCTTTACAAGTTGATGTGCAGCCTGTAACTTCTCAATAGATAAGGGCCATTGCTACACCCTTACTAGGTTATCAGTTTTCCAGATAATAGGAATGGGAAGAGACTGCATAGCAATAGCCCCTAGGGAAAATTTCCCTGCCCAAAGCGATCTCCGGCACTTTTGATAATTAAATTTTTGGATGCAACAGACTGAGGGTCACCTTGTAGGAATTTACCCAGTCCTTTTCCTTGTACATAACCTTGGTCAGCCAGCATATTTTTAACAGGCTCAGTAGTAAGGACTGCTCCCATGGCCTGAAGCACATCTCTCCCCCAAAGATTAACAGGTATATGACTTAACACAAAAGGCTGAAAAATTCCTGTATGTCCTTCATCATCTGACCATTTAAGAAACTGAGTACTACATTCTGGAGCCACAGCAGTTCCCACTTCTTGTAAATGAGTGGAGGCCGGCTGAAGAGGCCATGCTTGTGGCCAATGTTTTTTTGCTATTAATGAGGAGTCTGCCCCTGTGTCCCCAAGTCCAGAAAATCGTCTACCTTTTATGGTAAGGGTGAGCATGGGGCACTGTTCAAGAGTTGAGACCCAAAAGGCACCCATGGAGCCTGTGGACCACAAACCACCAGATCCCCTGATGTCCTTTAAAAAGGGATTGTTGGTATTGAACATAGGGAGAAGAAACAATTGCGCTATCCGACAGTCCCTGCAATACCTTAGATAGTTGATCTCCTGCGGCCTTATTAGGCAGGGCTTTCCAAGCTCTAGTAGCAGCAGCAGCAGCAATTTGTGCATAGACCGCTAGGTCAAAAAGAATTTCAGCTGCAATGGTAACATATTGACTTCCACTTGTAGCACTCGTGAGCATATTTTAAATTACTAGCAGGAAATCTGGCATCAGCATTACTTTGCACTGTTTCCTTGCAAAATTCTTGAAATTCACCTCTCCAGAGCAAATAGTCACCCCCACTCAGCCCGGCTCTACAGAGCTGCATACAATCACTAGGGGTGCAATTTAATGTTGTGAAAGACTCAAAAATTGAGTAAAAGGAGCATGGGCCCAGAAGCAGTGACAGCCTCTTTAAGCTGTTTTATATCCTTAAAATTTAATGGGCTGTGTTCCCTAACCCTGAGGATCCACTGTCTCAATCACTGGAAACACCTGTCTTTCCTTTTCTAATGCTTCTACCTTGTTCTAAATCTTGTACTTCCTAAAAAGTTCTATTCATCTATGCCATTTCTTGTTTTACTTTATGGCAATTAATTCTTTAGCTGTCTTGTTTTAATCTTGGTGCCCTGCCTTTTCAATAAGGCCACTAATTGCCCACTGAACATTTCCTTACAGTTACTGGCACCCATCCTTCAATACACCCTCATTCACTTACTTTTGCCGACCGGCCTTCGAGGGCGATCTCTTAGGTGATCCTTTCTTTCCCGATCTTGGCAGGACCTCCACTTGTTGTGCTCACGCTACAATCTGTTCCACGAATCGGGCGAAGGCCTAGAGATTGAAATAAAGACAAGACAGCGGGTCATTCTTTCAATGACAAAGTCGGAACGCCAAATGCCGAATGCCGTTTATTGAGGGGCAAGAACGGGCTTAAATACCGACTTATAGCACAGTGGAAAAATTACAGGAATTTTTTGGCTTAGCTCCTCCCTGTGTTGTCACAAGGTATGGTTGTCACAGGGTGTGTGTCATGAGGTGTGTTGTCACGGGTTGTGTGTCACAAGACCTGTTGTCACGAGGTGTGTGTCACGGGAAGAGTACCAACAATAGCCTTGGGGCAAGGAGTTCCCGCCAACAGTTTCAGGCTAGCTCAAGGTGCCTTGGGGTCTTATACCTGCATACCTCTGAGCTGCAACAATGCCAGAAATTGGAATCTGTCCTCCCTGCTCATGAGCATTCCGATTCCTGGTGAGCCCTCTCCCCCCCCCATCTGCATTCTGTTCCATAATAATGGGTTAATCCTTGTCCAAGGAAGTTAAGTTCATTAGAAGCTTCAAGTCTTCCTTTCGAGAAAGAAGGAATTAGAGCTTCATATGAAGAGTTAATAAGTTTTTCTTTCCTTTCTAAAAATTATCCTTATGTTTTTCACCCCCTGACATGGGAAAAGGTGGCTGAGTATCTTAATAGACTACTTAAAGAACAGGACCTAGAGGTCCTAAGCCTTAGGAACTCCTGCTGTGGCTAACTCCCAGCCAAATATAGGGAAAAATTAATGGAGCCTGTCAGAAACAGGTGAAATTATTGAAATTTATTCAGATTTTGGATGCTCATAATTTAAGGGTTGTCTATAGCAGCCGCATTACAAGAGTTTTCGATAAGGATGTTTTATTTCAACAAACTAATCTTGGTCTAAAGAAAAAGAGAGATAAAAAATGTATGTATGCTCGGTATGTATGGTTTGGCCACACATGTGAGTGTCTGAGTGTCCGAAGTGTGATTGTGAATGTGTAAATGTGTGAATCCCAACAATAGGCACTACTTAAATTGCTTGGGATATAAAAAAATCAAAACAAAACATAATACAGAGAGAGAGAGACATCAGGTCATGTCTAAATTGAAAGGGTTGGAGATCTGCATCTCCCATGACTGTCTTACAGAGTGAAACAATAGAAAATGGTCAGAGCCAGAGAAATCTGTATGGACGTCTCAAAAGAGTATAACAGAGGAGAGAATACAGAAATCTTCCTAAATTTTGAGAAAAACTATTAAAAGGAGGCCTGGGGAAACTGCAGGGCCGATAACCACACCTGGAGAGGTGTCAGTGAAAATGCAAATGAGACCAGGTCAGCTAATGAAAGCTTTACATGTCAAAGTAAAAAGTTTTCAAAAAGTATTTGGGACTTATGTTACATCCTAAAGAAATTAGGCCTCAAAGATTAAAAATTAGAAAAGATAGCTTATGATCATTAAATGATTCTCAGAAGTTATTAGGAAATATTCCAATGGTTACATCCTTTTTTTAAAAGGCACCTACTGGTGATTTGAAACCTTTAAGTATTCTCAAAGGAGATAGTAATCCCAATTCACCTAGACAGCTCACTGAAGAGAATAGACAAGTTCTCTTACAATCGGAGAATACAATCCAGCATCTGCAGATATGCTATATTGAGTATGCAAAACCATGCAAGGCTTATGTACTTCCCACACAGCATAGTCCAAATTCTTTCTGTCTTATGGCAAAGGGGACCATTGTAATGGTTGTATTTACCTGTTTCCATAGCCAAAGTGTTAAATCCTTATTTTAAAGCAGTAGCTTATATGGTACAAAATACTGTCTAAGATATTTTGCCAGAGAACCCAGCGTAATACGTGTTTCCTATACCAAATAGTAAGTTAACGGTTATTTCTAAATCTTTACAACCAGCAATTAACAGGCAAAGGAATGTTTTCTTAGATGGTAAGAGGTTAACTCCCCTTTTCTGAGAGTGGGCTCAGGCACCAGCCCTGGCATTCCTGACTTAAGGAGTTAATTTTCTTTTATTAGACGTTTCCTTCCTCTGTATAGATTTTAGGCCTAAGTTTTCAAGCTTTAATTAATTATAATGTTTGGTCCATCAGCTTTTGCTCAGTTTTTGAAAAAAAAAATGATAATCAGTTTATAGACATTACAATTTGTACTAATCCCTTTGCATTAGTAATCCTGTTAAAAAAATGCTATGTTAGTTTTTACTGATGGTTCTTCTGATGGAAAAGCAGCTTATGTTATTGATGATAAAAATATGTAGTACAGACAGATCCAGCTTCAGCTCAGATAGTTGAGTTACAAGCTGTTGCAATAGTTTTGCAGCGTCTAATGAAGGATTCATTTAACTCATATACTGATAGTCATTATGTTTTCAGAGTTCTTCAAGTTTTAGAGGTAGCTCCATACATTGGAACTAGTAATAATCAGGTTAAATTACTGTTTAAGCAAATTCAAAATGCCATTCATCAAAGAAAGGCACCTTGCCTTGTGGGTCATATATAAGAGCTCATTTAAACTTCCCGATCCACTGGCTAAAAGTAATGGGTCAGCTGATAGGCTGACAAATATAGTCACTTTATCTCATGTAGAATTAGCTCAGCAGTCACCCAGCTTTTATCATCAAAATAGTAATAGTTTAAGAAAACAGTTTGGATTAACTAGAGAGACGCAAAAGGGCATTCAGGTTACTTCCAGCCTTATATCCTGGCTGGCCTCTCCACTAATTTGTGGGGAAAAGATCTCTTAGAAGAGATGGGAGTTGTCCTTACTACCCAAACCCTCGCCCAAGGCACTCTGCCAAGAGACAAAGCTCTCCAGATGATGTATAAAATGGGCTGAGACAAAAGACAAGGGCTAAGTAAGCTGGAGCAAGGAGAAGTTCACTCTGTGGCCATTCTCCCATTAGACACTTAAGGTTATAGAAAAAAAAATAGCCATTTTTAAGGAGGGTTGCTATTGCACTGCCATCCCCCATTCCCATTACATAGATTTCTGACATCCAATGTGGATGAAACAATGGCTCTTAATGGCAGAAAAACTTCTGGTGACTTCCCAACTAGTTCAAGAACAATTGGAGGCAGGACATGTGATCCCCTCAACCTCTCCCTGAAATCTCCCTATATTTGCAATTTAAAAGGCTTCAGGAAAAGGAAGATTACTCCAGGATTTGAGAGCCATTAATTCAACAATGCAGCATATGGGAACTCTTCAACCTGGCTTGCCCTCACCTATGGTTATTCCCAAAGATTGGCATCTAATTGTTATTAATTTAAAGGATTGCTTCTTTTCCATCTGCTGCACTCCCAAGATAGGCCCAGGTTTGCCTTAAGCCTTCCTTCGATTAAATTCCTAATCGGGAACACGCCTTTCACTTTCACTGGGTGGTGCTCCCCCAAAGAATGTCTAAAGTTCTACAATATGCCAGGCTTATGTGGCTACCTGCCTGGATCCTATCAGGCACAAGTTTTGTAATCTTTACATCATCCATTATATAGATGATATTCTGCTGGCAGCGCCTGCTGAAGAGGGATGTCTTGAAATGTTTGCTAAATTACAGGAGCTCCTGGAGGCTCATGGATTTATTTTGGCCCCAGAACATATTCAAAAAAAAAAAAAAACCTTACTCCTACCTAGGCCATCGGATCCAACAGGCTGTCCTCCAGCTTCAAAGACTCCAAACTGATTGTTCAAATTTAAAAACTCTTCACGATTGGCAAAAGTTTTTGGGAGATGTTCAATAGATCCGCCTCTCTCTCCATTAAAACAGCGGAGTTTAGACCAATATATGATATTCTTCCAGGGGATCTAGCTCAGACCTCTCCCAGACAAATTACACCAAGGCCAAAGAGGCTATCCAATGCTATTAAAAAGCATTGAAAAAGCCCATCTTTGCCACCTAGATTATGAACAGCCTCTTGTTGTAGTTGTACTTTCCTCCATTTTTTCCAACCACCGCTGGTTTTTGGAAAAATGGCCTTATATATTAGACTCATTTGCCAGCCTCCCCTAAGAAGGTGTCGGCATCATCAAAATAAAAATAGTCTAGAAAAAAGTTTGGTTTAACTACAGAGACTGCTCAACAAATTGTCAAACAATATGATATGTGCCCACAATATTTACCAGTAACTAATATAGGAGTAAATCCTCAGGCCTGCTTCCTAATCATTTATGGCAAATGGATGTTACTCATATTGCAAAATTTGGCAAATTAAAGTATGTACATGTGATAGTCGATATGTATTCAGGCTTCTTAATGGCCATTGTACAAACTGGAGAAGCCACTAAACATGTGATAAGTCACTGTTTAAAATGTTTTGCTTACATGGGAGTTCCAAAAAATTATAAAGACAGACAATGGATCTGGATATACTAGTAAAGCATTTCAACATTTTGTGCAATAAAAAAATTAAACATATTACTGGCATTCTTTATAATCCTCAAGGTTAAGGAATTGTCGAAAGAGAACACCAGACACTTAAAAATATCCTTTATAAACTGTATTCTGGGGGACAAAAATTGTACCCCGATAAAAATAATCCTAAAAAATCTTCTAAACCATGCCTATGATAAATTTAAAAAGTCAGCTGCTGATCGCCTTTGGCATCCAACCATAGCACATGATCTTACCCAGGCATTATGGAAAGATCCATTTACCAACCAATGGCATGGACCAGATCCAGTGCTTATTTGGGGAAAAGGACATACCTGCATATTTGATAATCAAGCCAATAATGCCAGATGGCTGCCTGAGTGCCTGTTAAAATTATATAACCCACCCAGGGGAAACCCTGAGAAAAATTCCAACTGTGTTTAAACTCTAGATACAAAGATGCTGTTTCTCTGGACTGCTTGCAGCCTGCTGTCCTTGGGAGTTCCTGCCATGTCTAACCAATATCGAATATACAACTATACATGGATCATCTTCAATGAAGCCGGAGATGTAGCCAACACCTCCTCACATGTTGGGCCCCAACCCCTCTTTTGATTCCTTAGTTGTTGATCCCTGTGGCCTGGCTATGGGGGCTTCTGAAACCAGATGGGGAATGCCTAGCTATTTCTTGCCCCGGTCTAGACCTGTCAATACAAATACTAGATCTACTTCCCTACTGGGATGTTTTAATGGGCAGGCCAGGACTTATCTTACTATGGCACCTGTATATGTCTGCCCTGGATCCCATCGAGATCGATCTATAGAGGACAAATGTGGCTTTGAACAAGATTACTTTTGTGCTGCCTGGGGATGTGAGACCACTGGGGACACTTATTGGAAACCCTTCTCTAGTTGGGACCTTATAACGGTTAAGCACCTAAATCCCCCTTTTTATGAGTTAAATTCAGGACCTCTTCCCTTTAATCAACAATGCTCCAATCACTGGTGTAATCCTTTGTTGATCTCTTTCACCAATGGGGGAAAACAATTACAAAATTGGCCTACTCAAGGGGCTCAATTGGGTCTTCACCTGTATATTTCAGGAGAAGATATAGGCCTTACCTTTAAAATACAGCTACAAAAATCTCTTCCCTCGAGCCCTAAAACAGCCATTGGCCCCAATCCTGAATTACACCAGAAGGGAAATGTCCCTCGTAGGCCTCCTGCTAGAACCTCTGCCAAATCTTCCCCTTCCCCCGTGAAGGTCACAGGAATTTTTCAACCCACCTTACCCCCTGGACCTCCTTCCTCTGCAGAATTGATTCTTGCATTAGCCAATTCAACTATTCAAACCCTCCATCTGACCAATAATACAGACCTACAAGAATGCTGGATTTGCTTTTCTCCAGGTCCCCCTTTTTATGAAGGGATTGCTGTTTTTGATAATGTGATCTTTACTAATGATACTAGCCAGTTAAGATGGAGCCCTACTTCCCCCACAGAACAAGGTCTAACCATTGGCCAAGTCTCAGGACTGGGTCTTTGCCTTCTTGGTCCTCACATGGTTCCTCTCTCCTCATTAATTCCAATATGTAACCAAACGGTCGTAGTTTCCTCACAATACATTTATGTTACAGCACCAGAAGGAACCTATCTTGCCTGCTCCTCTGGATTGACTACTTATGTGGTAGTCTTAGTTTTTCTAAAGAAACGAGACTATTGCACCTTGGTCCAGTTGGTACCTCCATTTACTATACATGATCCAGAAACCTTCCTTAACTTCTGGGGTCAAGATACTTTCAGCCATGTAAAAAGAGAACCGGTAACTGCCATTACCTTGACTGTTATTCTAGGTCTTGGACCTGCTGGGGCAGGGACAGGAATAGCCTCTATGGTACAGACTAACTCCCATTTCAATCGACTCACAGTGGCAATAGACAAAGATATTAAAGAATTACAATATGGACTAAAAAACTAAAGGATTCACATACTTCTTTAGCAGAAGTTGTGTTACAGAATAGAAGAGGGCTTGATCTATTATTCTTGCAACAGGATGGCCTTTGTGCAGCCTTAAAAGAGGAATGTTGCTTTAATGCTGATAAGACTGGCTTAGTGGAAGACAGCTTAGATAGAGTACAAAAAAGTCTTGAGGAATGTAAACGACAGCGGGAACAGGCAGAGTCCTGGTATAAAAATTGGTTTTCCACCTCCCTTTGGCTTTCTACCCTGCTTCCTTCCTAGGACCATTGGTGGGATTATTGCTGCTGCTGACTTTTGCACCTTGGGCATTCCAGAGACTAACTCAATTAGTCAAAACTCAAATTGATTCCATACTCAAAAAACCTATTTCTGTACACTAACATCAGCTTTTGGAAAAGGAACAGGACTCCTCTGAGGAACCTGTTGAGGATGGTGACAATGCCAATTCTGATCCCCCTAGACAAGGACTTGATTTCACAGGACTCGAACAACAGAGGACCTGATTCTCTCAAATATGGAGACGTCAATGACGGCAGTATCGCGGTGCCACAAAGCGGATGCAGACCCTCCTCCTCGGCTGTAGGTCCCTCAACGATGGGAGTAGCACAGGGCTGTCTCTCAGGAACCCACTCATCTTGTCTGAGTTTCTTGCCTGATTTTTGACTATGTCCTTGAGTGCTGAGGGCGGATGCACCCTGTGTAGCCTAAGACAGAGGTCCTACCCATTCCTCACATAGTGACAAGCCCATCCCCACATCCTCTTGTAAAATAACGTATACCTTAAAACTCTAATTGAACCTTATCTTGGTAAAGCAGAAAACTGCTGAAAAAGCGGTCTGTTCCATTCAACCCAGGAACTGAGATAAACAGACCCTTATGGTCTGATATTTATGTTCCATTCAACCCAGGAACTGAGATGAACTCAGACGCCAGGAACTGAGATAGGTAGACATCTAGGGTCTGATATTTTTGGCCTGGGAAAATACCAGAGCCCCAGAGTCAGCACAGCTACCCCTTCCCATTTCCTCCCTGCATTGCTTTAAAAACCCCTCTTTGTGCCTAATAAAGTGAGACCTTGACAAAGATTGCTTGGTCTCGTTCCTTCTTTCTCTCCCATTATTTTCAGGTTCTAGCCCACCTCGACCCACGAATAACTAGGCCCCGCTGGACGGGGCATTGGTGTTATTGTTGGTTTTGTTTGTTTGTTTGTTTTGAGACAGAGATTCTCTGTGCAAAAAATAGCCTTAGTTGTTTTAGGAATATCTTGGTAGACCATGGTGGCCTTGGTCTCACATAAATCTACTTTCCTGTGCCTCCTGAATGCTGGGATTAAAGGTGTTAACCACCAAAATCTCATTCCTAATACAGATTTTACATTCCACATACATGGCCTTCTTTAAGTTCTTTCAAATTCTGACTCCAGTTTATACGTTGAGAAATTTATAAAGTGACAGGATACTGCAAGTTGGGCCAGTAAGCAATATAAGCTTTCAATAGTTAAGATAGCACCATAATTATTTCATAGTACAGGAGTAACGTGAAACAGCAGGTCACATTTTACTGGCAGGTCCTAAGGGAGAAGTGTCAGAATATTAGAAAAGAAGGGAAGGCAGAACAAAGAAATGTTGAAAGTTGGGATAGGGAGTTATTGCTTAAGCCATGCCATATTCTAAGTATGTTTCTTATGAGGAATAGCTTCTTGTATACTACTTCTATGGGGAAACTGAAGGAAATGTTACACTCTAGGATGTCAGCAGGAGTTACCATTCAATGGGACAAACTCAGGAGGATACCCAAAAAGTGTAGTACAAGAGGAACACAGGGATTCCCAAAAACTTTACCAACTAAGCCTCCCAGTGGTCATGGGCCTAAAAATACAGCTTCATGTGGTGGGAAGAGTTTTGTTCTCATGATCTGAAGCTTAGAACATACACAAAATTAACTCCAAATGTGGATACTCCCTTAGCCTAGAGACAAGGAGGGCCTGGGCCTAATCCAAATGACTTGACAGATTTTGATGAATCCTCCTAAAGAACTCAGCCTCCCAGAGGAATGTGTGGGGGATGGGATGGGGAGGTCGCTGGGGGAAATAGGAGGATGGGAGAGGGAACTGGGATCGATATGTAAAATAAGATCTTTTTATTTATTTTTTAACAACAGAAGAAAAGTTATTTTGATGGAAAAAATGATAATAACTCTGCATGGATCTGACCCATAAATGTTAGATGTGATGGGCAGAATTTCTGGAAGGTACTGGACAAACTTTTTGGTAACTTGCTAACCTTGCACCAAAAGCATAATGGAGCTGACTACAAAGAAGTTTATTCACCATGCTGCATAATCGAAATCCTTTCCTGAGAAGCAGCCCACATGGAAAAATATTCCCGGGCCACACCCTGGTTGGGGAAGCTGCAAGAACCACAATGGGCCTAACAGAACACTGAATGTGGCAGCACATTCCAAACCAGCCTCCTCCTGGAGGGCCTGACAAACACACTTTGATGACTCCCCATCCTACCCCCCCCATCCTGTCACTCACCATCCTGCAGCTTCTGTTCTCCTCCATTCCCCACAGCAGCACACTCAGAGCAGCAGTCAATCCTCTGGTGCCTTTTCTGACATAAAAGCAAGCCTGCAGCTTGGCTCCAGGAAGTTTCCTTCCAGACCTCAGACTGGAGGGTTGGCTCAAAGTCCCTGATTGGCTAATGAGACTTGAGTGACAAGAGCTCTTCCTCAAGGGTTAGAGTATGCTTAAAGACAAAGCAAGCCCAGCACCTCCTTTGGCCCTGGATTTTACTCTAGACCTAGACATTTCAGAGATCTGCACAAATAGGAACTTATTTGGTTTTTGGTTTTGTTTTTTTTTTTTTTTTTGAGACAGAATTTCCCTGTGTGGCTCGTGACATCCTGTGCCTTACTCACTAAACTGTGCCGGTGAATTCCTTCCTAATTATTAATATTAATCTGTTCTTGTTTTCTAGTATATTTTTTTCTTTAACTGTCTATTGTTTATTTATTTATTTATTTATTTATTTATTTATTTATTTATTTATTTTGGTCTTTGAAACAGAGTTTCCCTTTGTGGCCCTGCTGTCCTGGAACTTACTCTGTAGACCACGCTGTCCTCAAACTCAGAGAGATCCACTTGCATCTACTTCCTGAGTGCTGCAATCAAAGGCAAAAGCCACCACAGCCTAGTCAGACACAGATTTCAATGTCACTTACCAATGTCACCAATAGACGACCTAGCTCTCTTCCTGCAGTGCACAAGTACAAACTCTCTTTCTCACTCCACGCAATGTGCAGAGCTTACACCGATCATTACACAATGCAGACTGAAACGATTCTCTTCTTCAACCATAAACACATCTAAACAAAAACAAACTTGCTTTAAGAATAGAGTGTGGAGCTATGCAGTAGTTAGACATAGATGACAGGCCATGGTCCAGCACACCTTTAATCCCAGCACTTGGGAGACATAATCAGGTGGATTTCATGGCTGCCCCAGGGTACACCAGATCGATCCAGTCTAAAAGAGAAAGAGTGACAAGTGGTGCCTCATTCTTTTATCCCTGAACTTGGGAGGTAGTTATGGTTGGAGGAAAGAGAAATATAAGGGGGAAGAAGACAAAAGCTCATTGTTTTCTGAGGGAAGGATCCTAGAGTCAAATAGCCCGCCCCTTTGGTCTGAGGATTCAGTAGAAGTGAGAGCTAGGGCTTGGCTGCTCTGCTTCTCTGATCTTTCATCATTAATCACATATCTGAATCCAGGTTTTGATTATTAAGAGCAACTAGAAGTAGCTTTACAATTTCCAGTGCAGTGTGTCAAAGCTAAACTATAGTGTATAAGATTAGAATTTATGGCAATAATATTCATGGTACTAATCTTTACCATTTTATCAAGTTTATTGCTATATTTTGTATGTATGAGTTTGAGAGAAAATGGTTTGTATAAGTATACAGGTTACGGGATGTAGATAATTATGTGAAGTTGAATGTCAGTATCTGAACTCTGTTCATCCCCCAAAAGATGTGCTGAGTCTCTTGCCAAGATACACAACATGTTTTATCTGATGAGCCAAAACTCTTTCATGGATTAACAATAAAACCAAAATAAATAAAGTCCTAAATAATGTTCTTTAGGAACATGAAGGGTCAGAATTTAAGATCCTATACATGGTAAATTTGTAACATGAAATGAATACAATCCAATGACAATGAACAACAATTAATAACAAAATGGAGATTACAAAGGCACATTAACATTTTATTTTGGAAATACCCATAATTCTCAATGGAATTATGAAAACAAGATACACAAACTGACATAATATGACTTTTATACTTACCACAAAGTAACAACAATCAAAATATGTATATTCTTTGTAAAAGAATAAAAGAGATAGAGAGAATAACCCAAGAGCAAAGGTCAAAATATATCAACTATTAATGTAAAGTACAAAAGAAATTTAGCCATGAAAAGTGGGATCTTGACCAATGTTATCCAAATACCTATGAATCCAAGTGTAAAGAGATTAAATAAACACAGACTTCAACACTCCAGTTAAATCGATTCAAAGTGACCCTTCAACACTTTTGACCCTGCAGTTATGGATATCTATTCCAAAGACAGGATGTCCTTGCTCTAGAGCTCACTATGGAAAAGGAGCTGATCTTCTGCTATGGCTCTACAGACCTTTATGCCTCTTTATGGGTTCAGGTAAACTAAGCCCCACTGATGCCCATTCCACAAACAACATGGGAGAATAATTTAAAATCTGCTACCTGCCAAGAGATTTAAGCCCAAGATGAAGACCCTGACCTAACTCCCTGTCCCAAACCATAAACACCTGAGAAATCTCTGCAGAACAAAGACTCATTTTGTACACTGGAATTAAACTTCATTCAGTACAGCATTGTAACTCTTGGTAGCAGAGAGTTAAAAACATTATAATCTTGTATTGCTTAGAGACATCCGCATCACCACTTTTTACTACTTTCTAAAATATTTATAAGGCAAACCTGAAAGTGGAATGGAATATTCAGAACTTCAAGAAATCAGACCTTCAGTTATCCAGCGTCAGCCCCCACTGCACACCAACAGCATTACATGCATATGCACACTGCACAGTTATATAATAAGCAACACAGCCACCCATAACAGGGCTGCAGAGTCTCCCCCAAACCAAGAAACACATGGAAAGGAAGGCTCAGAGGTCAAGGGTAACTGCCCAGTTCACCACATGGACCAAAAGAACCCCAGACTGTCTCATGGTCCATACAAATTTTGCAGAAATGACATCCATCCTGCCTCTATCTTTCTGCACTGTGACTCCAGCTGTATCAAAGTGGGACATGAACTCAATCATTGCACAAATCCCTCTCCATTTATAAGACCCCAAAATAATCAGAGATCTTGGGAGTTCACTCATTTTCTGGTCTATTTTCCTTCTCACTGACAAGGCAAGGGCCCGAGTGGAACAAAGTGTAGGATTTTCTTCCCAGCACTGTACAGGATAAGCAGGATTAGGAGTTCAAAACAATTCTCAATTACAAAGCATAAGACAAGCCACAGTTAGAAGACACTTTGCTCTACACAGAAATCAATAATCAGCATCACTTGAGAAAATGAATGAAATAAGTAAAATCTAAGAAACATAGGAGAGCAGCAAAATAGAGACAAAAACAGTAATGTGTTTAAAGAAGACATTTAAAAAGATACCAATAGCTGGGTGGTGGAGGCAAATGTATTTAATGCTGGAGCTCAGGAGGCAGATGGAAGCTTATCTCTGTTAGTTAAAGACAAGCCTGGTCTACAAGATATAGTTGTAGGACAGGGGGCAGAGCCAAAAAGAAATGGGGTCTCCAAAAAACAATAAAGTAGAACACAGGAAAACAATCCAAAAATTCAATGCCAGAAAGAGTTGGTTTTTCAAGAAAATTAACAAGGTAGTCAAACCTTTATCCAAACTAACGAAAAAGCATAGAGAGAACATAGAAATTAACAAAATCAGAAACAAAAAGGGGTACATAACAATAGACAATGAGGAAATCCAAACAATTTTAAGGTCATATTTTGAAAACCTATATTCCACAAGATTTGAAAATTCAAAGTATATGAACAAATTTCTGGATAACTATTACTTAGCAAAATTAAATCAAGAATAGACAAGCAACTTAAATTGACCTATAACAACTAACATAGTAGGAGTAATAAAGAAAAGCTTTCCAACATAAAAAATCCCAGAGCCAGATGTCTTCTTAAGTGAAGAATTCTACCAAAAATTCATGGAAGAGCTATATTAATACTCCTGAAATTGTTCCACACAATAGAAGGTTCATTACCAAACTCTTTTTATGAGGTTACAATCACCTTAATACCCATCCACACAAAGACACAAATAAGAGATAAAATTACAGACCAATATCCCTCATGCACATTGATGCAAAAAATACTCAAGAAAATATAGGAAAACTGAATCCAAGATTATATCAGAGAAATCATTGACCATGATGAAGTAGGCTTCATCCTTGAGTTGTAGAGATGGTTTCACATATGAAAATATATCAAATATACCACTACATAAACAAACTGAAAATGAAAAGTCACATGATCATCTCCCTAGATGCAGAAAAACCCTTTGACAATATTCAACATCCTTCATGTTAAAGGTCTTGGGGAGATCAGGTATAACAGGAATTTATGTAAACATGATAAAAATCAATATATAGTAAACCCAGAGCAAATATAAAGCTGAATGTAGAGAAGATTAAGGTGATTCCTCTAAAATCAGAAAAAAGACTAGGCTGCCTTATCTCTCCATATCTCTTCATTATTTTACTTGAAGGGCTAGCTAAAGAAATAAGACAAGAAATGGAGATCAAGGGGGATACAAATTGGTAAGGAAGAACTCAAACTTTATTTTCAGATGATATGATAGTTTACATAAGCAACCAAAAAAACTCTACTAGGTTTCTCCTACATCTGAAAAATACCTTCAGCAAAGTATGAGGATACAAGATTAAATAATAATAATAATAAATCTGTAGCCATTCCATAGTCAGTCAACAAAGGGGTTGATAAAGAAATCAGAGGAACATCACCCTGCACAATAGCCACAAACATCATAAAGTATCTTGGGGTAACAATTACCAAACAAGTGAAAGACCTATATAGTAAAAATTTGTGTCTTCAAAGAAAATACCAGAAAATGTAAAGGTCTCCCAATCTCATGGATAGGTAGAAAAAACATAGTAAAAATGGCAATCTTACCAATAGCAATCTACATGTTCAATGCAATCTCCATTAAAATCCCAGCACAATTCTTCACTGACCTTGAAAGGGTAATAATCTACTTTATATTGAAAAACAAAAGAACCAGAAGAGCCAAAACAACCTGTATAATAAAGGAATTTCAGGAGGCATCGTTATCCCTGACTTTAAGATCTACTGCAGAGCTATAGTCCTGAAAACAGCCTGGTATTAGCACAAAAATAGACAAGTAGCTCAAGGAAATCGAATAGAAAATCCTGATATTAACCCACATACATACGAACACTAGACTTTTGGCAAAAAAGCTAAAAGTATACAATGGAATGACGAAAGCATCTTCAACAAATGGTGAGTAAGGTTTTCCACCCAGGGCTGGTCTTGCCCCGCCACCGCACCAGCACCAATTAATATACAGAGACTCTGTATTTGATATAATGCTGTTGGCCAGGTACTAGTTTCTTGTCGGCTACCTCTGTCTTTAGTATTAGCCCATTTCTGTTGATCTATGTATTTTCATGGTGTCTCTTCTTGCCAGGGAAAAGGGCAGGCATCTTGTTTCCCCAGTCTCTCCATCTTGACTCCTCCTTCCTCCTCCCTCTTTCCTCCTTATCTCCTAGTCCCACCTATCTCTCTGTCCTATTGTCCAACAGTGCTTTATTCATTAACCAGTATCAGAAACATATTTTCAGAATGACATCTCCCATCAAAATGGTGATGGTACAACTGGATGATAGGAGTGTAGAAGACTAAAATTAGGCCTGTGTCTATTGCCATGCACAAAACAGTCTGTGGGCTGCAGTTTGGTCTTGTCCACTGTGTCCTTTGCCTTACATAAGCTTCTAAGTTTGACGAGGTCCCATTCATTAATTGTTGATCTCAGTGTCTGTGCTCCTGGAGTTATGTCTAAAAAGTGGTCTCCTGTACCAATTTGTTCAAGAGTACCTCCCATTTTCTTTTCTAAGCGATTCAGTGTGGATGGATATATATGTCCATGGGGAATGGGCTCCTGAAGTCTTTCATACACCAGTGATACATCCTGATTCCACTGTCAGAGGTCCCTTAGACTTACCAGGCCTTCTAAATGAGATGCACATATAGGGGTCTTAGGTCAGTCATATTATGGTTTCCCAACTATCAGACTGGGATGCATGAGCTCCCCCTTGTGTTTCTTAGGTGATTCTGTGGGCATCTCCAACCTGGTCTTGGCCCCTGTACTTATCACTCCTCCCTCTCTGCAACTGGATTCCAGAAGTTTTACTTAGTGCTTAGCTGTGGGTTTCTGCTTCAGTTTCTGTCAACTAATGGATGAAGGCTCTAGAATATCCTATAAGGTAGATATCAATCTCATTATACAGAAGGGCATTTAAGGTAACCTCTCCACTATTGTTTATATTCTTATTTGGGGTCATCCTTGTAGATCTCTGGACATTTTCCTAATGCCAGATTTCTTTTACAACCTATAATATCTCTATCTAGTATGGTATCTCTTTTGTTGCTCTCCTCTATTCTTTCCAAAACTCAGTCTTCTTGATGCCTCTTTTCCTCCTCTCCCATCTGCTTCTCCCATTCTCTTTCTCCTAATTCTCCCTCACCGCAGACAATGATCCCAATTTTCTCAGGAGACCTTGTCCCTTTCCACTACTCTGGAAACACAATAGCAGTCCTTTTAAGTGTGAAGTCTGAAGTGAGGTGAATCCAGGGCAGGGCCCCACTTGACACCATGAGGGCAGGGCTTGTAATGGTGCTACCAAACACTGCCAGGAGTCAAACCATCCTCTCTCCAATTGCAGCTCAATATTAAGGCTGAAGCTTTACACAACCTGCTTTGTCCATCTCTCAAGGTACAGGTGCCGATGGGCTACAGGATGTCAGCTAACGGAAACCTTGTAAACCACACCTCCCACAAAAAGTGATCCCACCAACTCCTGAGTCCTTCCTCTCCATATCATCCCTGGCAAGGAGGAAGAAGCCATACATAAACCAACACCTGCATACCCAGGGAGGCTGGGTTGTTGCATGGAAACCCTAATGGCTTCTGTATCTATACAAAGAGTTTAGAATGTTTGGTAGCCCTGATCCAAACCTGCCCTCAAGTTCAGTGTCTTTTCTGCTCATTTAGTCCTGTAACTCAGGCTTCAATTGCCCATCAGAGCTTCAAGCATAGCCAAAAGTCATAGAGGAAGTTTCTTCCCAGTCTTATATGTGGTGCCTTTGGTACATTATGAAACCAGAAGGCAGAGAAGCTTGGGTTGATGACACTCTTGCTCCCATTATCTCTCTTTCCTCTCCCTCTCTGTTTCTCTCTCATGCTTTCTTTCTTTCTCTCCCCCCCTCTTGTCTTCTATTCCTACTATGACTAAATCTTCCTAGTCACACTAGCTTTCCTCTCCTTCCCTTCTCATTCTCCTAGTTCCCTCTACAGGCACTGCTCCCCCACTTCCCATGTGATCTGGGGGCCTTGTCCCTTCCCCCTTCTGTGAGGGACTTTAGATGAATCTCTTAGAATACACCTTGTATCCTAGTTCCTCTGGTGGTATGAATTATAGGCTGGTGATCATTTGCTCTAGGTCTAAAATCCATATATGAAGCAGTACATAACATGTTCCTCTTTTTGTGACTGGGTGGTACAGAGTATGAAACCAGAAGGTGGAGAAACTTGGGTTGATGTCTCTCTTGCTCCCATTATCTCTCTTTCCTCTCCCTCTCTCTCTCATGCTTTCTTTCTTGCTCTGTGTCTCTGTCTCTCTCTACTTCTCTCTCTGCCTCTCTCTCTTTCTCTCTCTCTCTACCTCTCTCTCTATCTACCTCTCTCTCTCTCTCTCTCTCTCTCTCTCTCTCTCTCATTGCAGACTACATCAGAAGGGCTGACCGCTGACCATTTTGTCACTTATCTTGGTTGTAGTGAACTCAGTAAGAAGGATTTTGCTCCACAAAAATCCATTTTGATTATTGAAATTAAAGAAAAGTATGATAGCTAAAATCTTCAATTTCCTCTTTCAAGAGCTCTTCCCTATCAATTCATATGAAGATGTTAGATGAAGGATAGAGACAAGGTTAAAGATATGGATGAGGAAAATTGTGGAATGTTCATTGCCAGGACCTATGTTAGGATTTTGAGAACATTCTGTAGTTCCTACTACAAGAATAACTCAAAAGGCTAACATTCCTGGGAACAAGTGTGAACAGACACAAATCCATGCACTGGCATTACATAATTAAAAATAAATCAAATCTTTAACCAAACATATTTTTACCTGTGAATATTTAATATTTTGAGCACTCATTCCTGTAACCCAGGTACTTAGGTGTTTAAAGTCTTAACAGTTTCCTCCAATATGAATTGGTTTATGTAATACAAAGCAAATGTGTAGGATTGGATTTAGAGAAATCAATCATCTCAATGAGGCTTTCTATGTTGTTAAGGTAATGAGTGAAGTGGTCCCCATTTCAGGGCATCAGATAAAGGGGCCTCAGGTGGAGAGTATCAGGTCCCAGCTAGGTCTGCCTATTGGTGCAGAAACATCCAGAGTATCAGCCCAGTATATGTCGTTCATTGCCAGGCCTAGGCTAGAGTCCTCTACTGGATTTACGGGCCCCTCCCTGAGAATCACCTGTGTCCATGTGAGCACTCTGAGTTTCTGCTGGGTAGATCCTTGACCCCCATTGTAGGGCCTATGCCAAAGAGGCCACAGCTGGAGAGTGTCAGGCCCAGGCTAGATCTGCCTATCAGCTTAAGGGACATCCTGCATCCCAGCCTTCAAAATCTTTGACTTGCATCGCCAGTATTCTGCTGGAGTCTGAACTTTTAGCCCAACTGCTGGGCCCCTGCCTGTTGGAGAGACCTCCTAGAGAGCTTTGACAACCCAGAGCTATAAACATCAAACTTCTCACCCACCAAAACACACCGGGGAAGAAGCTATGGGAAGATGGCAATACAATAAAACATCTAACAACAGAACGATAAGAATAACAGCACCAGAATCTACAGAAGCTACACCAAATCAAATGGACACAACAAATCAGATAAAGTACAAGAGAATAAATTAAAAATTATAGCCATAAAAATGATAGAGGCCCTCAAAGAGGATATCAGAAAATCCCTTAAAGAAGTGGAAGAAAAAACATACAAAAAAAATAGAAGAAATGAACAAATGTCCTGAAGCAAGTACAGAAACCTAGAAAAAACTATTAAGCAGGTGGAGGAAACAGTTCAAGACTTGAAAACTGAAATGGAACCAATAAGTAAAATGTAATATGAAGGAATGCTGGAAATAGAAAAACTGGGCAAATGATCAGGAACTACAAATGAAAGCCTAACCAACAGAATTCAAGAGATGGAAGAGATAATCTCAGGTGCAGAAGACAAAGTAAAGGAAATAGATTCATCAGCCAAAGAAAATCATAAATCCTACAAATTCTTAACAAAAAAAGGAAGTGTGGGAAGTGAAAAGGCCAATCATAAGAATAGTAGGCATATAGGAAAGTAAGGAAGCATAGCTCAAAGGTGCTGAAAACATATCCAACAAAATCATGGAGGAAAACTTTCCCACTCTGAAGAAGGACATGCCCATGAAAGTACAATGAGCATACCAAACACCAAATAGACTGGACCAAAGAACACAGACCCATTTGACATATAATAACCAAAATATCTAACATACAAATAAAGAAATTACATTAAGAGCAGCAAAGGAAAAATTACAGGTAACATATAAAGGCAGACCTATCAAAATTACACCTGACTACTACATGGAAAGCCTCAAAGCCAGAAGGTCCTGGATAGATGTCCTACGAGTAGAAAGAGTCCATAGATGCCCACCCAGGCTACTATACCCAGCAAACTCTTAATCACTATAGATGGAGAACACAAGATATTTAACGACAAAGCCAGATTTTCACAATAGGTATCTACAAATCCAGCCATACAAAAAGATTTGGAAGGAAAACTCCAAGCCAAGGAAGTTAACTATACTCACAAATATGTAGGCAACAGATAATCCACTTCACCACAAATCAAGAGTAAAGCAAGACTAATAAATTCACAATACCACTTCCAAATTCAAATCTAAAACAAACAAGCATTAACATTCCATGCTCCTTACACTCCCTCAACATTAATGGTCTTAACTTGCTTGTAAAAAGACACAGGTTAACAGACTGGATACGAGGACAGAATCCATCTCACTGCTGCATACAAGAAATGCATCTAAGCTTCAAAAATAGACATAAACTCAGGGTAAAGGGATAAGAAAAGATCTTCCAATCAAATGGGCCCAGAACGCAAGCAGGTGTGGTTATCCTAATATCTAACAAGTTAGACTTCAAACCAAAATTAATCAAAAGAGATGAAAACAGTCATTCCATATTCATCACAAGAGAAATCCATCAACACAAAGTATCAATTCTGACTAACTATGCTCCAAATATAAAGGCAACTACATTCATAAAAGAAATGCTACTAAAATTCAAATGTCACCTAAAGCCTCACACACTTATAGTGGGAGACTTCAACATGCCAATGTCACCAATAGGCAGTACCACCAGTCATAAACTTAACAAAGTAAGAAAAGAATCAACAGAAGTTTGGTTTCAATTGGGTTTAACAGACATCTATAGAACTTTCCATCCAAACACAAAAGAACAAACTTCTTCTCTGCTCCACATGAAACCTTCTCTAAAATCAACCAAATAGTAGGTGGTATAACAAACCTCAAGAGTTACAAGAGAATTGGAATAGTCCCATGTATCTTATATGACCAGCATGCTTTAAAATTGGAATACAACAACACAAAATGAAGAAACCCTACAAACTTATGCAAACTCAACAATGCTCAATTGCACCATACCTGCATCAAAGAAGAAAAAAAAGAAATTAATGACATCCTAAAATTCAACAAGAATGAGGACACAACATACCCAAACTAATGGGACACCTTGAAAGCAGTGATACCAGAGAAGTTCATTGCACTATGTGCCAATATGAACATAAACAGAGGATAGTCACAATAGAGAATTAACAGTGCATCTGAAAGTCTTAGAACAGAGAGAAGCAAACTCACCCTGGAGGAGTAGATGCCAGAAAATAAACAATTTGAGGGCTGAAATCAATAAAACAGAAACCAAGGAAATAATACAAAAAAATCAATATAACAAAGAGTTGGGTTTTCCAGAACATCAACAAGATAGACAAACCTCTATCCAAACTAATGAAAAAGCAGAGAGAGAACAAAATCAGAAATGAAAAGGAGGACATAACAATGGACACAGAGGAAATCCAGGAAACGTTCAGGTTATACTTTGACATATTGTGACCTTTATATTTAAAACGAATATATGGTGATGAAGAATGTGTACAATGTTTGGGAAAGGATAAAGCCAAAATGCAGAGACAGAGACAAGAACAAAAGCTGGAAAATATAATCAAATTTTTATCAAAACACCAGAGGAGATTCAGGCAGGAAAACAGAGATCTTGACCAATGTTAACCAGCTACCCATCGTGCTAGTTATTTAGATCTTACATAAAAAGAATTCACAACTCCCACAAAATTAACTCAGAAGAATGCTCGCTCTCTTCTTTTGACACTCCAGGTACTGGCATTGTTCCCAACAGAAATTCCTCATGGTTTAGAGTTCTCTGTGAAAATGGTGGTAATCTCTTTCTATGTTTCTGCAAACTCTCAAGGCTCCTTGTGGTTTAAGGCAAAAACAGCCCCATCATGCCCACACAAAATTTAATACAGAACAATGATTTAATTTCTACTTCCGACCACATGTATAATGCCACAGCATGTGGAAACTGCCCTGTCTACCCACTAAACACCATGCACACTTGAGAAAAGAGCAGATAAGAAATTCCTTTTTTTCTCCAGGATCTCAGTGTTCCTGAGACATGCTATGGTTGCTAGTGAGTGTGGAAAGTTAAAAGAGCTGTGATATTGTATTGCTGAAAGATGATTCTCATGACCATTTTCCACTGTTTTCTAAACTGTGTGTGGCAAATGTAAGAAAAGTCTGATTGTGAATTGCAATATTCATAAATTCCAGAAGCAAACTTTCAGTTTTTCCCTTGGATGCTCCCAACTCATACTAAAAGAAATTTTGTCTTTCATATTGAACACCAATATTAGTTTTGTTTTGGTTTGTTTGTTTTGTTTATTTTTTTTCCTTTAGTTTTTCTTTTGGTTTTCAAGGCAGGCTGTCTCTTTATGTTTGGGACCTACACTAGAACTCTCTTTGAAAATCATACTGGCCTCAAACTCACATAGAGCTTCTTGCCTCTGCCTCTCAAGTGCTTGAATAAAACTTGTGCCCCACCACAGCCCAGTGTGGACACAGAGATTTCACTCCCCCAACGGAACCTACACACAGTGAGGCTCAGAGGAAAAGGGCCAGTGCCCAGGTCAGCACAGGGCACATGTTCCCTTCCTGTCCCTACAGCAATGACAGTTAGGCAGGTCTGCTCCTCCTGCTCTGAAGCTTACACACTGACCATGCTGTGGGGCTGATTTCATTGCACCTTCTACACAAAAGTCAGCAATTTGGTTTCATTATCACATCAGTACTTTATCAAGATTATTGATTGTCCTTGTCTATGGACACCAAGAAATGGACAGTCAGACATTTTGTAAACCATCTACAATTGATTATAGGCTCCACACTGATATTTCCACCAAGGGAAAGCAAGAAATTGCTCACGTTCCTTCCTTCTCCCACCTCTTTCTGCACTGTGCCTACACCAGCTTCAAAGTTCTTAAATGAAATCAATTCTACCACATCCTTGTAGTCATTTGCATTCCCAATACCAGCCAGGGGAATTGGAAAAGAGTAAATAAGTAACATTTATTTCCTTCTTAATGAGCACTCAAAGCCTTTCCATAAAGGAATTGCAGCACTTTCTTCCCAGCACTAGGTAACAAAGTCTGGAGTAGCTGTGATCAATGCAAATCTCAATGACATCACACCATTGGCTATACCCAGCTCAATATAACTTCCAAATTTTATCCAACAAATCTAGTCTGTCTTCTTTCACATGACATGAATCAATACACCCTGAGTATCTAAAGAAGAAAATCACTGAACCTACATTAGTTAGGATTTTTATTGCTGTGTATAAGTTCTAAGACCACCACAAATCTTTTTGTTGATGTTCTTTAGATAGGGTTTCTCTGTGACATTAAGGTGGTCCTGGAACTAGCTCTTGTAGAACAGCCTGGTCCCTAACTCACAGAGGTCAACCTGTCTCTGCCTCCTTGGTAAAGCTCCCCCTATCAGGGATTCCAACCCTAGTCTCCCCAGTGACAATCAGGGGTGGAATACTCATCACTCTACTTGCAAGGAAGAGATCCCCCACAAATTTTATAAAGAAAACTTGTAATTGGATTGGCTCACAGTTTCAGAAATTCCATCTATTTTCATCATAGCAGGGAGCATGATTTGAAGAAAAATATGGTGCTGGCTACATCTTGATATGCAGGCCAGAGTAAGACATCTTATATACTTCCCATATCCAAAGCATAGGAAACCCCAAAACCCATCGCCAATGATACTCTTCTTCTCAAAATGCCAAAGTCACTGCAACAAAGCTCCTCCTTCTACTACTGCCATTCCCTATGAGATTATCGGTGCAATCACATTCAAACCATCACAATGCAGCAATCACAGCCTTTTTTATGATGGACGCAGCAGCTGATATCCTACCCTGGTTCTCCTTACAGTGCACACAATAAACTCTTCTTTCTACTCTGGTCTGAAGGCAGCATACATGCTCCATATGAAAGTATGCAAATCTTTTTGTTGCAAGTGTAATGTACAGTCAACTTCATGACTCATATGGACAATTTTAAAACACTGGGGTCATACTTTTTATCTTGTTCTCACTGAGATCATTTATGATGTAGATGTGGATTATATTTTAAATGAATGTGCAGTGTAACAGATTAACAATGAGTTCTGTTTATTAAATATTTCCTTAAAAGAAATTGGTATCCTCAAATTAGGTGTTTAAGATGCTTGGTCCAAAAAACAAAACAAAACAAACAAACAAACAAAAAGCATCATTCTACCTTCTGAGGGCATACAGTCACTTAATTTAATGAGGTGTATTTAAGAGGACAGAAAGTATATTGCCCTGGAAAGCAACATGCTGAGATCAAAGCAACCGTTGTCAATGAGAAAGCATGTCTCAGAAAATTAATTCTAAAATGCTGGGAGTAAAGCTGTTCTAGATTTTGCCTTTCCAGTGAACAAATAACTCCATAGACAAAAGAGGTAAATAAAGAAAAGAAAAAAAAAATAGTCTCTGTAATGATAACATTTAACTATCTCTCGCTAATGTACACATAGGAGAAAGCCTACAACAGATATTGTTTTTTGAGACAGTGTTTCTTGGTTTCCCTGTGCTATAGCCTTAGTTGTAGTGGGCTAGGTCTATAGAGCACACTAGTCTCAAACTCACAGAAATATGCCTGTATGTGCAATCTGATAGTTGGGGTTAAACACATTCATCATCATTGTCTGGCTCTTAAACATAATTTGCATTCCAATAATGCTGCTATTTTTAAGTTCTTCCAGGGTTAGCTGACAGCTGACACTTTGAAAAATTTAAAAAGGGTCAGGGAACTGCAAGTCAGTCCAGTAAGCCAATGGAAGACTTCAACAGAAAAGATAGTACCATAATTATTTCAGAGTACACTAGTGACATGCTCTCATGTCACACTTTAATGACAGTTTCGGACACAGGTGTGCCAGAAGATGGGGAAGATAGGAAAGGCAGAACAAAGAAAAGATAAAACCTATGGCAGGGAGGTCTTGCTTAACTTATGTCTTATTCTATGTAAACATCTTATGAAGAATTGCCTCCTCTTTATGATTTCCAGGGGGAAATGGGAGAAGGAAATGGGAGAATTCTAGAAAGACAGCAGGACTAAGAGTTGTGTTCTCAGGATTTGAAATAACACCTACACAAAGTCTCTGGCCGCAGACAATTGCATTCCCTCATAAGCATCTTCTTTGTTTTAAAGGAGGAGCTCTATTTTATTCTGCATATCTCAGGGCATGATGGAACAGTCCTAAGGCAAAGACTCCAGGTTGTTACTGTTTCTGCCAATAAATTTTCTAGTTTTGAGAAGGAGCATTGATCCATCCCCATGATTGAGAGTCTTGCTTGCTCAGTCCAACCCTCAAAACAAAAGGGTTTTCCCTTTCAAACAGTTGTCACTTGAGTTTACCTTGCCCATCTGGGAGAACTATGATTTTCTCTAGAAAACTGGCCCTTTCTGGAACACCAGGCCCTAATGTTCACTGTGTCCAAGCAATGTCTGCTGATCAGATTTTAACAGTCTTGTTTTGTTAGAAGGAGATGGGCCTGGGGGCTCTCTGTGAATCAGGAGTTTCTCCTTTGTCATGGTTTGGAGCCAAATGTCCGGGACAATCTTAGAGATCAACTGTATATTTTAGCATCCTAATCTCTAACATGCCTTATTAGCACACTACTCATCTTTGTGTAATTTTATAGGCAGCACTCCCTCAGCTAAATCCTATTTTGTGGGTCTCAATATCCCTATGAATTGGTACGTCTTTTATATGAACAATTCTACTGTTCCACATCACAGTTTAGTATTGGAATGCAATCCAACACAAGAATGCCATGTATGGATGTATGGATATGTTCAGTGTCCCAAGCCTATAATATCACTCTCAGGATTCAGAAGTATGTACGTCACTATGAGTTTGGGACTAGCCTGCTCTACAGTGCAACTTTCATGTCATGCTCCAGTGCTATACTTAGAAAAAAGTTGTCTCCCTGGAAACAGGATGCATCCCTGGGTCATGAAATTACTTTGGGAGCACATGTCAAATGGAGGGATACTCCCTTAGCCTAGAGGCAGGAGGGAGGACATAGTCCCTAATCCAAACGATTTGACAGATTTTTCACTCCTCCTGGAAGACATCACACTCCCTGTGGAGTGGGGACAGAAATAGGACAGGAGCCAAATTGGGAGGCATGGCAAGGAGGGAGAGGGACCATCGATCAATATGTAAAATAAGAAAAAAATATGTAAAAATAAAAGAAAAAAGCTATCTCAAAAATCAAAAATAAATAAATATAAGTATGTACAGAAATAAAAAAAAATGTATTTTACAGGATACACACAATTAATTTAACATGAATCTTGTACCTGAACATTAAATGTATACTGCAGAAGTTGTAGAAGACACTGGAGAAATTAGGCCTCTCTAGGTTTGTCTCTTTGTCTTACTGTGCACAAAAAGAACTCTGGTACTGACTATATAAGCCTTTTTACAGAAAGCTCTCTGATGGAAATGCAATGCTTTCTACTGAGTGAAGTATTCATACTCCAGCACCCAGGTCTGCGGAGTTGCTAGGTCCATATGGTACATCAAAGAACACTGAATGTGGCCAAAGTTTCCCACTTAGCAACCTGGAGGGCCTGCCACACCAACTCCCAGGCCTCCCCATCCCATCCTCCCCATCTCAGGATAGCATCTCCTCACTCACCATATTGTGGCTTCTGTGTTCATCCATGGTCCACTCACAATTTACTACAGTAGCACTCCCAGAACAGAAATCAATACACTGGCACTTGTTCTGCTTAACGAAGCCTGAAGCAAGAGTAAAAGGTTACAGTGTATTTACAGGAAGTGTTCTACAATGCCTGTGACTGTCAGGTTGGCCAGCTCTTGTTGATTGACTGGTTAAGCTTGAACAGCAAGAGCACTTCCTCAGGGGTTAGAGTGTGCTTAAAGACACAACAAAGGGTTTCTAGACCCTGGTTTTTACACAAGACTCAGACCTTGTAGATACCTGTAGAGACGCAAATCTCAATGTCACTTACCCCTGTCTAAAATAGACAACCCCACTCTCTTCCTACAGTGTGTGAGATCATCATCTGCCTCCTCCACAAAATGTGCAGATGTTGCAGATACAATTACACAATGCAGACTGGAATAATTAACTCATTCAACAGCCGGAGAGTGAAAATTCCCAGCTATCCATACACAAACATCCTGAGTATCAGCCCAGGCTTTGTCCCCTATAGCCAGGCCTTGGCTAGAGGAGATTCTGGGACCAATTCAGGTGGACTCTCCCCTACACCCTTCCACAACAAAAGGAGATCAAGGGGATCCACATTGGAAAGGAAGAACTCAAACTCTATTTGCAGATGATATTCAAAACCAAAAAAAAAAAAAAAAAAAAAAAAAAAAAAAAAGGAAATGGAGAAAAAGGAGGAGGGATTCAGAAAAATGCACATTTATCAGAGGCATTAGTTTATAGACCCTGTTGAAGAATCACATTGGCTGTGCTGGTTCACAGAAAGTCCAGAGCAGTATTTATGAGCAGGCTGGAGTCAGTAACTGATGCTCACCTGCCAGAAGCACAAATCTGCTGAGACATGGTTAAATTGGAAATATAAGTTAAAACATATACATTTAATTGGAACTCTTAATTCTTTCCTTTAGTGATCAAGAAGGACAACAAGACCAGGGAGAAAATTCCATCCTCAGGAAAGTTTTACTTGTCTGCAGTCCTTTTTACCAGTAAGAAGTGGATCCAAGCTGTATGACATTTGATCCTCTGAATCCTATATAGCCTGTGTTGTATAAAAGGACATAAAAGTTTTAGATATATTATCATCACCAATCTGTATCGAAAAAGTAGATATTTGTTATCTGTAAAACAGCAGGAATGTACTTATGCCTGTGAGTCTTAGCAAAAACTACAGATTTGGGTTAGAAGCTTCTACATTTTTCTTATGTCATGAGAGATCCATGTATAGATTGGTCTTGCTATCCTTCTTGATCATTAAAGAGATCCAATTTAATATATATGTTTTAACTTATGTTCCCAAGTTTAAACATGTCTCAGCAGATCTCTGCTTGTGGAAGATGAGCATCAGTTACTGATTACATCCTGCTCCTAAATGCTGCTCTGGACTTAGTGTGAACCAGCACAGCCAATGTGAATCTTCAGCAGCGTCTATAAACTAATGCCTCTGATAAATCTTCAATTTCCTGAATCCCCCACCCGTTTTTTTTTTTGTTTGTTTTTTTGTTTTTTTGTTTTTTTATTTTTGGTTTTGAATAGAATTTTACCCTTCTCTCACCCAAGAAAACACACTGCAAAAGTAAGCAGGAAGTAGTACATGAAAGAATACATTTCACCTTTTCCCTGCTTGAGATGCTATATCAAAAGAAAACTCCTATACATAGGGGGCTATGTGACTAACCTGTACACCAAAAAAAAACACCAGAAGTCTTTTACCTATTGCAGGCACAAAAATTGGGCCTCTAATGTCCATAGCAAAGAAGGAATATGATGGAAAAATTCATAACTAAAAGGTATAAAATTAGGGCTTATTGCAAGAAGGAAAAAATAAACAGAAAAAGAATTTCTACCAGTAGATAAATCTCTGACTACAGAGTACAGAGCCCACACCCTGTTCTCAGAAGAAGTAAAAACACAGGAAGACCCACAACATTTCAGGTGTGCTTATCAATCTTACATAAACAAGTGACAGATACTATTAACTTAGATCCATGATGACCTTGCAAATGAACTTTGTACTCTATGAACTGCCTGTATCTTGGAAACCTTGTGAAATGAGACTAGTGGTCTCAAACTTCCCTTTCTGTTTACCCTGCTAAAAACCCTTCACAAATTTAAACCACTACCTTACTTTTCTGACAGAGTGAGGTCCCAGCTGGCTTGATTTTTAGCAATAAAAACCTTTTGCTTTTGCAGTCAGTAGTCGTTTCCTTGGAGGTTGAGGAAACCCATAGGCATAATAGTAATAAGCTGCTCAAGGAGGCTTTATAGTCTACAGAACTCCAAGTGACAGTTGTTTGAAAATCAAAACACTGATGTGTCAGGGATATGCCTATATTACTTCCTGCTTACTTTTGCAGTGTTTTCTGAGCTGCAAGTATGCTAAAATGTTGGCAATACCATCAAAAGGAAAGGGAATTGAGAAAAATCAAACATTTATCAAAGGCATTAGTTTTTACACCCTGTTGAAGATTCACATCGGCTGGAGTGGTTCACCTTAAGTCCAGGGAGAGCAATATTGAGGAGCAGGCTGTAGTCAGCAACTGATGCTCATCTGCCAGAAGCACAAATCGGCTGAGACATGGTCAAAGTGGGAACAGAAGTTAAAATGTATATATTTAATTGGAAATCTCAGTTCCTTACCTTTAGTGAAGAACAGGAAGACCGGGGAGAAAATTCCATACTCAGGAAGGCTGTACTTATCTGCAATCCTGTTAACCTGTAAGAAGTGGATCCAAGCTTTATGACATTTGATCCTCTGAAGCCAATATGAACTATGTTATATAAAAGGACATAAAACATTTAGATATATTACCATTACCAATCTGTGCTGAAATCCATATTGTAGAAAAAGTAGATATTGGGTATCTGTAAAACAGAAGGAATGTACTTATGCCTTTGAGACATATATGCAGGCTGAACACTGTATGCATAATTAATAAATAAATGTTCAAAAATGACATATATGTCTTTATATTTTTAGATCCTTATTGAGGAGCCATATTAAGGCTACCTAATACTGCCAAGCTGACAAAGTTATGGTTAGCCCAGCCATCAATACTATCAGATCTGAGAAGGATATATTTAATTAACTGTTCAATATAGTAAAAAAAAAATCCAGGGATCAGTCAATATACTCCTAGCCATAACCAATTGTCTATGGCATTGAGGGCAGAATTTCTTCACCAAGGACATAATGTGAGGGGTTTTTTTTGGTTTTTTTTTTTTTTTTTTTTTTTTTTTTTTTTTTTTTTTTTTTTGTCTTTTCTCTATGGAAGAGGGACATGGAAATTTCTGACATTATTTTGTCTAGGCAAAGTTGGTGCAAGCAATTTTTCAGTACCCTTCAGACTCTACAACGTCTAAGCTTGGTCCTACCTGGCAGCAGTCATTGTATTTGACCATCTTGCACCCTGATCAGTGTCATAACAATCCATGCTGCCTCATAATCTTCTTTACAGGCCTAGGTTAATTGTTATGACCAGTGATTCTTTGTCTGATATTATTACAACTTTTTATTTAACATTTAAATACCTTATCTATACAGATCTCTGTAGTATTAGAAGTCTGTCTAGGTATATCTAAATAGACAACTTTGTATGAGTTACTTGTTTTAAGCTTAAACTTTTAGAACATGTATGGGAGACAGAGTGATGTTTATCCCTGTTATTAACCATTAATATTTAGTTTGATTATAGCCAACAGTTAATTTATAAGGATGGCCAGTATTTTGTGTTTCTTATCATTTTATAATAGGTTAAACAGTTTTAGCTTTAAAAATACTGATATTAATTTGAAACTCCTTTTAGGGAAACATGAAACATCTATGTGACTCAATTTACCTAAATAGCTTATGCTTACCAAATGTAGCTAAAACAAGGATGCATTGCCTTTTGTATCATAAAAAATGAGCATCTTAACTTTTGGTTAGACTATCTAGCAGACTCTTCCATGAAGCAGGAATCTTGTAGCAATGTGTATGTTGTAACAGCAGTCACTTTCCTGTGTGTTCTGCATATCCAGTTCATACAGCATAAAGTCAAACAGTCCACACAAGAACAGTATTTTGCACAAATGGCTGGTCTTGCCATATTGGAGGCAATCTCCAGAACTTTTTAACAAGTACATAAAATTTTCTTGAGAGAAATAAATGGAACTTTTAAACAATTAGAATGGTATGGTCAAAATTTTTAATGCATATTACTAATCTTAAATTTATGTTTATAGATTTGAGAGTCCACAACCAACAGTTTACATCTTTCACTGAACTTTTTACAAAATTTCTTTGAACCTCTATATCCTTTTATATTACCTTTATTCTCTCCCTCATTTTATCAGACATCCTTATCATAAACAACTCTCTCCTTTTGTATTTTTATTTTTTTCTCTTATCAATCACTCTTACTCAGAGGTTTTGTGGCTGAAGTTAACATCTTGCTTATTTATTTAAATCTGTGATGCTTTCCCTTGAGATTCTATATGCTGCAAGCAATATAGATCTCAGAGTCCCCTCTTTAGACTTAGTTCACCCAGGTAACTCCTGCTGTCTCCAGCCCAATTGCCCTGGTCTATGTCGCAGGTGTGAAAAAAGTGTATATCTCACTACAGTTCCCCTTTAAGTCTAAGAAAAGATTTAGGCATGATACAAAAACTATATACAAAACAATGAATAACAAGTGTGCTCTAAGAAAAGGAAAATTGAGTCAATATAAACTTACGACCTAACTATCTGGTACTAGCATAAAGACAAAACAGGGTTTACAATAGTGTTGTCCAAAGCTGGAAAGCTTAAGTCTAGTAAGTAATATATCTAACTAGGAAGACAGAATAATAGTTGTGACAATTTAATATTCAACCTCATGAAAGACCTGAGAAGGAAAATAACAATACTAGGGTAGGCAGGAAGTGCAGATGGTCAACTTCCAAATGGTGCAGCAAGGATTGAAACAGCATGTTACCTGGACAGTCACCCAAGGTCTCACAGCAAGGTTGGTACAGCCAGTTTTGGCTAAGGCCTAGAATACCTGGCAGACAACAACAAAAGCAGGAAGGTAAAAAGCCTGTCTTACTCTGATTTGGCAGGGTTCAGCAGTCTTCAAAGGTCTAAAATCTATTTAGCATTGTTTCTTTGAGTGTCTGATCTTGAGCCACATGACTTTCTAGAGACTTCATTGAATCTATAAGTCTCTTGCTTGCTCCAACTACAAATGATTCCATATTCTACATATTCCCATTCTTATATATTATCTGAATGGCATGTAAACAGGCTTCCAGAAACAATGTTCTTTCTGCTAGCTTTTGATTATCCTCAGACATGGAACAGCTTCTGCTATACTTTCCATCTGGTGTTCCTGTTTTTTAACCTTATTAGCAGCTTCATTCAATAAGGAACGAGCTGTTTCTGCCAGCATGTTAATGCATTGCACTGTTTCTGCTTTGGTTATTGAAGCATTTGAGATATAACAAATTCTGTTTTCTAGTTGGTCATTTTTATGTTCCATGTTTTGTATTCTACCTGTAAGTTCTTTATTTGCCTCTCTAATATTCTGAATTTTTCTGTAAGATTTTTGTATTTTCCTTTCTAATTTTGAGCTCTTCATTGTTATTTTCAATATTATGCATTTTGTTTTTAAGCTCTCTATTGCCATTTTCCATATTTTGAACCCCTGTTACTAAGACTCTTATGGTTTGTAAAATTTCCTTATTGTTTGCTCTAATATCAAACCATTTATAATATCATAACATTGATACCCATTCTACTACCAAAAAAAGTATATATTTTTTAAACCATGATTTTCTTCTCTTAAAATTCCTTGTATATATGAAGTAAAAGGATTTCTAAAGTCTTGCATCATAAGATTATCCACCCTAGGTATGGAACAAATGATCTCCTATATTATATCATCTTAAATTGTGAAGAATATTGCATTTACCTTAGGTGTAATTCTGCTGTCCTCGAACTTTGATGGTTTTAGTTGTTGATCTCAACTTGTGGTGGTAATGCCTGGAGGAGACCCACCAAATAGGATCCAGCAGCAGATAATCCTTCTGATCTTGTTCCCTGTAGAATATCTCTTAACAAACTAAGGCAAGCAAAATTTTGTTAAATGAATGAGTAAAAGGAGCCTTGTGCAAATTTCGGGGACCCCAGGGCTAACAGGTGTTGCCTCTTACTGGCGCCTTTGGGCTGCAGGAAACACACCAGCCTGGGCAGGCACCATGTGCGCCACAGCTGCAAATGCAAAGTGGGGAAATGGTAAAAGATGAGAAGCAGTGCGAGCTTTCTCAGGGCCACTGTGGAGCTAAAGTTGTAGGGCAGAGGCAAATGTCCCGCAAGCTGTGGTATATCCACCTAGTTAGGCAAGGAACCCTGCCCATTGGGGATGGTGTGGGAAGTGAGCAGCGTCTGCCACCTTGGTGAAAACCAGGTCTGGTAAAAATCCGGATTCCACTTCTGACAACAGATATTGATGATTGGTAAGGATCAGGAGAAAAAAATAGGCTGAATAGATGTTTATACAGGGAGAAATAACTTACAACATAGACAGATGAACTCCAGCAGGTTCCTGTTCCCAGGAATCTGTTCCTGTGCTGCAGGCAAGAGAGCTCTCCCAGTATGCTCCTCAAAATTAGTTCCCCTGGGTCACATCCAGCCCCAATGGGCATGGTCTGTGTTGCAGACAGGGACAAGGCAATTATCTCACTACAAATACTGAATGCTCCATTTAATTCATTTGTCAAACATTAGTCAACCAATGGTAGGGCAATAGCAGAGGTGTTCTTTTAATATGTATAAAGAGCAAATAGGAATTGTTTCCCCTAATACTAAAGACACTCCATAACTTCACATATTATCTGCCTTAAAGAATGGCATACTTTCACATATTCCCTGCCTGAAGGGTGTATAAGCCTGTATGTGCCCAAATATATTGCTTTTAGATAGGAGATATTCACCAAGAAGGCCCAGACAACCTATGGTAGGAAAGATAATATCTTAGGGACAATAGTGTTATTTGAGCTCTCTGTATCCATGACAAGTTGGAATGGCTTCCCATATAGTATTTCAGACAGGCAGAATGTGTTCCAGAACTGACAAAGCCACTCAGGGAAGCTTTATATGGAATTAGATGATGGGATCCATCTTTAACTACTTGATGGCAGTGCACATGTATAATATCAGAACTAAGGAGACTGTCAGTAATCAAAAATTAAATACAATAATAAAACAAAACACATAAGGAAGAATCAGATTCACCTTAATATGAGTTGTACCATCTGGTGGTATTCTGCATGTATAAAGGGTATTGAAGGAGGAGGCTCTCCTTCTGTTGCTGCTTGCCCTAGCTACCGCTACCAAGTTTCTTACTTTACTAGCTTTAGAGCTTTCTTCTTTGGACTTTAAGAGTCCAAATGATGGACAAATCCGGGCCCCTGCCAAAGAACGAGGTCTCAGCTGGAGAGCGCCAGTTTCCAGTGAGATCCCACTACCCTGCAAAACCTTCTCAAGTTCCAGCCCAGCCCTCGTCCTCTTCTGCCAGCTATTGGCCAGAGGTGAGTCTGGGCCCAATTGGGGCTGCCTGTCCCCTTCAACCTCTTTTCCCCCCTCCCCCGCCTGAACTCCCTGGATTGGCCCCTGATCCTGCTGCTCTTGTCTCCGGTCCCCTTTGAGAGCACCCTTGGAGCTCTGATACACCCCCACCCATCCCAACCTCCAGCCTACCCCTCCCCACCCTGTGCCCTACCCCACCTACGGTCCTGCCGCTCTGGTTGAGCACTGGGACAGAGGGTGGAGCCAACAGTCCACCATACTTCGGAGACCTCTTGGAGCAACTCCGAACAAAGGAGACCTGACTATCCACGTGGGACCACCTGTAATTTCCACCAGCTTGGTCCCTGACCCCGCCTCCAGTCCTCTGCTGGAGTCCCAGGCCCCTCCCAGAGATCCGCCTATCTCTGCGGGTCCACTTGGAGTTCCTGCAGGCAAGATCCTTGACCCACAAATCCGGGCCCCTGCCAAAGAACGAGGTCTCAGCTGGAAAACGCCAGTTTCCAGTGAGATCCCACTACCCTGCAAAACCTTCTCAAGTTCCAGTCCAGCCCTCGTCCTCTTCTGCCGGCTATTGGCCAGAGAGAAGCCTCCTAGAGAGCTTGGACCACACAGAGATACAGACATTGAATCTTTGATCCACATAAGCCCATCTGGGAAGGACCATAGAGAGAGGGAAGAGACACCACCAACACCTACAGGAAGAAACTATGGGAAGAAGGCAATACAAGAGAACACCTAACAACAGAAAGACAAACATGACACCACCAGAATCTAGGGAATCTACACCAACTAGAATGGAACACAACAACAAAGCAGAGGAAGCAGAAGGGTACGACTTAAAAATCACCATCATAAAAATGATAGAGGCCCTCAAAGAAGATATGAGAAAATCCCTTAAAGAAATAGAGGAAAAAACAACCAAAAAAGTGGAAGAAATGAACAAATTCCTTAAGGAAAGTACAGAAAGCCAAGAAAAAACAATTAACCAGGAGAAGGAAACGGTTCAAGATTTGAAAACCGAAATTGAGAAAATAAAGGCAACACAAATGGAAGGAAAGCTGGAAATTGAAAAGCTGGGCAAAAAATCAGAAACCACGGACACAAGCATAACCAATAGAATTCAAGAGATGGAAGAGAGAATCTCAGGCGCAGAAGATAAACTAGAAGAAATAGATTCATCGACCAAAGAAAACCATAAATCCAACAAATCCTTAACACACAATATCCAGGAAATGAGGGACACCATGAAAAGGCCAAACCTAAGAATAATAGGCATAGAGGAAGGTGAGGAAGCCCAGCTCAAAGGTGCTGAAAACATATTCAACAAAATCATCGAGGAAAACTTTCCAAATCTGAAGAAGGACATGCCCATGAAAGTACAAGAAGCATACCGAACCCCAAATAGGCTGGAACAAAGAAAAAAGACCCCTCGACATATAATAATCAAAACACCTAGCATACAGAATAAAGAAAGAATATTAAGAGCAGCGAAGGAAAAAGGACAGGTAACATATAAAGGCAGACCTATCAAAATTACACCTGACTTCTCCATGGAAACCCTCAAGGCCAGAAGGTCCTGGATAGATGTTCTAAAAGTATTAAGAGAACACGGATGCCAGCCTAGGCTACTATATCCAGCAAAACTCTCAGTCAATATAGATGGAGAGAACAAGATATTCAATGACAAAACCAGATTTTCCCAATATGTATCTACAAATCCAGCCCTACAGAAAGTATTGGAAGGAAAATTCCAACCCAAGGAAGGTAACTACGCCCACAAAAATGTAGGCAACAGATAATCCAACTACACCAGAAAGCTAGGGTGAAGCAGAACAAATATATTCACAATACCACTGCCAACAACAAACCTAAATCAAACAACCATCAACAATCAATGGTCCTTACTCACCCTCAAAATTAATGGTCTTAACTCACCTATAAAAAGACACAGATTAACAGAATGGATACGAAGACAGAATCCATCCTTCTGCTGCATACAAGAAACACATCTTAGCTCCAAAGATAGACATTACCTCAGGGTAAAGGGTTGGGAAAAGATTTTCCAATCAAATGGAAATAAGAAGCAAGCAGGCGTAGCTATCCTAATATCTAACAAGCTAGACTTCAAACCAAAACTAGTCAAAAGAGATGAAGACGGTCATTTCATATTCATCTCAGGAGAAATCCATCAACACAAAGTCTCAATTCTGAACATCTATGCCCCTAATACAAAGCCACCCACATTCGTAAAAGAAACACTACTAAAACTCAAAGCTCATATAAAACCTCACACACTTATAGTGGGAGACTTCAATACACCACTCTCAACACTAGACAGGACCACAAATCAGAAACTCAACAAAGAAACAAAAGAATTAACAGAAGTTATGTCTCAACTGGGGCTAACAGACATCTATAGAACATTCCATCCAAAGAGAAAAGAATATACCTTCTTCTCTGCTCCACATGGAACCTTCTCTAAAATCGACCACATACTAGGAGACATAACAAACATCAACAGATACAAGAGAATAGAAATACTCCCCTGTATCTTATCGGACCACCATGCTTTAAAATTGGAATTCAACAACAATACAAATAGCAGAAAACCTGCAAACTCATGGAAACTTACCAATGTGCAATTACACCACTCCTGGGTCAAAGAAGAAATAAAGAAAGAAATTAAAGACTTTCTAATATTCAACGAGAATGAGGATACAACATACCCGAACTTATGGGACACCTTGAAAGCAGTGCTACGAGGGAAGTTCATTGCACTAAGTGCCCATATGAAGAAAACAGAGGATAGTCACATAAATGAATTAACAGCGCAACTGAAAACCTTAGAACAGAGAGAAGCGAATTCACCCGCAGGAGCAGACGCCAGGAAATAATCAACTTGAGGGCTGAAATCAACAAAATAGAAACCAGGAAAACAATACAAAAAATCAATGCAACAAAGAGTTGGTTTTTTGAGAAAATCAACAAGATAGATAAACCTTTATCCAAATTAACGAAAAAGCAGAGACAGAACATGCAAATTAACAAAATCAGAAACGAAATGGGGAACATAACAACAGACAGAGAGGAAATCCAGACAATTTTCAGGTCATACTTCGAAAATCTGTATTCCACAAAAATTGAAAATTCAAAGGAAATGGACAAGTTTCTGGATAACTATCACTTACCAAAATTAAATCAAGAACAGACAAACAACTTAAATAGACCTATAACCCGAAATGAAATAGAAGCAGTCATCGAAAGCCTTCCAACGAAAAAAAGTCCAGGGCCAGATGGATTCAGTGCAGAATTCTACCAGACATTCAAGGAAGAACTAATACCACTACTCCTCAAACTGTTCCACAAGATAGAAACAGAAGGTTTATTGCCAATCTCTTTTTATGAGGCCACAATAACTTTGGTACCCAAACCTCACAAACACAACTAAGAAAGAAAACTACAGACCAATATCCCTGATGAACATCGATGCAAAAATACTCAATAAAATAATGGCAAACCGAATTCAAAAATACATCAGAGAAATCATTCACCATGATCAAGTAGGCTTCATACCTGGATTGCAGGGATGGTTTAACATACGAAAATCTATCAACGTGATCCACCATATAAACAAACTGAAAAAGAAAAACCATATGATTATCTCCCTAGATGCAGAAAAAGCCTTCGATAAAATTTAACACCCTTTCATGATAAAGGTATAAGAGAGGTCAGGGATAACAGGAACATACCTAAACATAATAAGAGCAATATACAGCAAACCAACTGCCAACATCAAACTGAATGGAGAGAAACTTAAGCCAATTCCTCTAAAATCAGGAACAAGACAAGGCTGTCCTCTCTCTCCATATCTCTTCAATATCGTACTAGAAGTTCTAGCTAATGCTATAAGACAACAAAAGGAGATCCAGGGCATCCAAATTGGAAAGGAAGAAGTCAAACTGTCTCTATTTGCAGATGATATGATAGTTTACATAAGCGACCCAATAAACTCTACCAGGGAACTCCTACAGCTGATAAACACCTTCAGCAAACTAGCAGGATACAAGATAAACTCAAAAAAATCAGTAGCCCTATTTTTTTCAGACGACAAAGAGGCAGAGAAAGAAATCAGAGAAACATCACCCTTTACAATAGCCACAAGCGACATAAAGTATCTTGGTGTAACGCTTACCAAACAAGTAAAAGATCTATATAATAAGAACTTTGTGACTCTAAAGAAAGAAATTAAAGAAGATACCAGAAAATGGAAAGACCTCCCAGGCTCTTGGATAGGTAGGATAAACATAGTAAAAATGGCAATCTTACCAAAAGCAATCTACAGATTCAATGCAATCCCCATTAAAATCCCACCACAATTCTTCACCGACCTTGAAAGGATAATAATCAACTTTATATGGAAAAACAAAAGACCCAGGATAGCCAAAACAACCCTATACAATAAAAGAACATCAGGAGGCATCACCATTCCTGACTTTAAGCTCTACTACAGAGCTATAGTTCTGAAAACAGCCTGGTATTGGCATAAAAATAGACAGGTAGACCAATGGAATCGAATTGAAAATCCTGATATTAATCCACGCACCTATGAACACCTGATTTTCGACAAAACAGCTAAAATTATACAATGGGGCAAAGACAGCATCTTCAACAAATGGTGCTGGCACAATTGGATGAGGGTGTGTAGAAGACTGCAGATAGACCCATGTCTGTCGCCATGCACAAAACTCAAGTCCAAATGGATCAAAGACCTCAACATCAATCCAGCCACATTGAACCTCTTAGAAGAGAAAGTAGGAGGTACCCTTGAACAAATTGGTATAGGAGACTGCTTCTTGAACATAACTCCAGGGGCACAGACACTGAAAGAAACAATTAATAAATGGGACCTCTTCAAACTTAGAAGCTTCTGTAAGGCAAAGGACACAGTTGACAAGACCAAACGGCAGCCCACTGACTGGGAAAAGATTTTTACTAATCCTATATCCGACAAAGGGCTGATCTCCAAAATATACAAAGAACTCAAGAAACTAGTCAACAAAACACCAAATAACCCTATTAAAAAATGGGGTACAGAACTGAAGAAAGAATTCTCAATGGAGGAAATCAAAAAGGCTGAAAGACACTTAAGAAAATGCTCCACATCCTTAGCTATCAGGGAAATGCAAATCAAAACAACTTTGAGATACCATCTTACCCCTGCCAGAATGGCTAAAATTAGAAACACCAGTGATGACTTATGTTGGAGAGGATGTGGAGAAAGTGGAACACTCCTCCACTGCTGGTGGGAGTGCAAACTCATACAGCCACTTTGGAGATCAGTATGGCGGTTCCTCAGGAAAATGGGAATTAGTTTACCACAGGACCCGGCAATCCCCCTCTTAGGCATATACCCAAAGGATTCACATCAATGCAACAAAGACATCTGTTCAACTATGTTCATAGCAGCACTATTTGTAATAGCAAGAACCTGGAAGCAACCTAGATGCCCTTCAATTGAAGAATGGTTAATGAAGATGTGGCACATCTACACAATGGAATACTACTCTGCGAAAAAAAAAAATAATGGTATCTTGAAATTCGCAGGCAAGTGGATGGCACTTGAAGAAACCATCCTGAATGAGGTAACCCAGTCACAAAAAGAGAAACACAGTATGTACTCACTCATATATGGATTTTAGAACTAGATCAAATGATCACCAGCCTATAATTCACATCACCAGAGGAACTAGGATACAAGTTGTATTCTAAGAGATTCATATAAAGTCCCTCACAGAACTGGGAAGGGAGAAGTCCCCCAGACCTCAGGTAAAGTGGGGGAGGACAGCTAATGGAGAGAGAAGTAGGAGAAAATGAGAGGGAGGAGAGGAAGGCATGTGCGACCAGGAGGATTGAGCCTGGTTAGGAATGGAAAATAGGAAAGAGAGAGAGAGACAGAGACAGAGAGAGAGAGAACATAAAAGAGGGAGCCAATATTGGTTTGAAGATAAAGTTGAACACAAAGAAAGGTCGAGGGAACTACAAGACTGCTCCCAACTAACAATCTCAGCTTCCGTGGAATGGCTATCATAAATGCCCTTCCCAGAGAGTGAGATCAACAACTAACTTCTCCATGGAGTCCTCAACTAATGCCTGTTGAAAACAGGAGCAAACACCCATACATAAACACTGAGTCGAACTAGAACCCAGAAGCAGATGGAGAGGACAAGACCATGCGGTAGAAGTACATAGAGACAGCTTACCTGAACAAGGAGGAGCTAAGGGCCACTAGACTGATAGCTGGGAAGCCAACAGGGGTCTGACTCGGACCCCCCTGAATATGGGTCTCAGCCAGAAGGTCTGAGCAGTCTAAGAGACCTCAGACAGTGGAGCCAGGATGTATCCCTGGTGCACAAAAGGACTTTGCAAACATATCCCCCATGGAGGGATAACTGCCTTATTCTAGAGATAGGAGAGAAGCCCTAGTCCCTACTTCACAGGACCTGTCAGATCTACATGACCCCAACTGGATGGCATTCCCCTACATATTGTATTGTGGTGGGGGGTTGGGAGGGGAGGGTGTTTAGAGTGCATGGGAGAGGGTAGAGAGGGCAAAAGGGAGGGAAGGAGGGAGGGAGGGCTAGGGGGGAGGGAGGGAGGGAGGCAGAGGGAACTGGGATCGACATGTAAAATAATAATAAAATAAAAAAAAAAAAACGCTTTGACTCCAAAATTTAAGTTGAAGAACAAGTTACTGGGGAAAAGTATTTCTATTTCTGTTTCCACAGAAAATGAAAAGATGTGGATTCCTTCCAGACTAATGTAGTTTGATCACACCAGACTGCCTGAAACAGAGTACAAGCTGATCCTACATTCCAAACAGCTGGACAAAACAGCCCTACAGACTACAGCTAGGATATCTGAATCTTCTTCGAATCCCCCAAGACAGCGCCCCTTACCAGCAGGAAGTAGTTTGGAAAGAACGACGCCCAAATTCCCAAATATTGTGTATAAATGTTTGTTTTCATTTAATTGGACTTTGTTATATAAAATTAAATAAAAAAATACTCTATATGCATAAAAAAAAAGAGTCCAAATGATGATGACCAGCTGAGACATGCACCCTGATGAACTAAACAACTGCTATAGTCTTCAGATGCCCATTGTTAGGCAGCCATTTTTGCACTACCTGAACCACAGCCTATGAGACATTATAATAAATCCATGTATTACATATATGGAGAGATTCATCCTACCATCCTTGTTCATGCAGAAAACCTCGAATAATGCAGTTAGTTTTTGCTTTCTTTTGATTTTAACCTGCTATTGAACATGTGTTGACTAACAATATTGCTCACAAATACAAACTTCCTAGTTTCATTTCTCTCCACATATTAAACCTTCTAGGAAGTCTACTGTTTTCATTACTATGCATGTTCAAAGCACTTGCTCTGAGTTTCAAGGATAAAACTCCTACAGTCTTAGAGCCATCATCCAGCTTTCTAGGAGGGGAAAAAGCTACTATCTTGTTTGTCATCTGGATCCTGCTTCTTTTTCTTGATTTTCAGTGCCTGTGACAACCAGGTAAAGAGCAAATGCAGTTGACCTAAACACAATGTTAAGCCATGTAACAATTATCTCTTTTTGTATCCGTATATGTCTTTGTAGGAGTTTGGCTGCAAATCATGTCAAAGGAGAAACTCCTGATTTACAAACAGCCCCTAGGCCCATCCTCATATCATAGAAGAGGTCACTCTCAGGCTGCATATGGGGGAATTACTGGAGTGATCTGCCAGATGGTCGAGTTTTCTTCCAGAGAAAATCATAGTTCAGTCAGAAGGGCAAGATGAGCCCAGAGGAGAACTGTTTGAAAAGGTAAACACTGTTTGGTTGAGGGGTTGACTGAGCAAGCAAGACATGTGTTTAGGTCCTGACTCACAAAGAAGGAACATAGCTCTTTCTCAAACCCACAAATGAACGTAGTAGAGCCATTATCAGCCTGTTGACCTAGACTTAGACCCTCAGGTATTGAGAATGAAATAGATCCCCTCCTTTAACATAATGAAGATGCTTTGGAGAGAATGCAATTGTCTGAATCCAGGGCCTTTGTGGTGAGGTTGCTTCATGTCCTGTGCACACTACTACTCCCACCATATGGAGCTGGGGTTATCGGTCCCAAGGGCACTGTGGGCTTAATCACTGAAGTTCCCCAGATGAACTGTTTTCTCCTCTTGTTGCAATGCTTGAGTAGGCTGCTCATGAGCTGGTCACATTGAAAGATAACTCCTACTGAATTCCTAAAAGCCTCCCATTTCTTCCATCTACCCCTAAAAGGAGGGAACAGGAATCTATTCCTCATAAGAAGCTTACTAAGAATATAACAAAGGTTAAGCAAGATGTCCCTTCCCCAAGTTTTATCTTTTCTTTTTTCAGCCTTTCCTCTATTCCTCATGTTCTGGACCAATACTCCAAGCACTGTCAGTGAATTGTGAACCTCTGTTTATTATTACTCATGTACTATTAAATAATTATTATACTAATTTTTCTGTTGAAAACTTTAAATGCATTCCTGGCCTTATTTGCTGTTTCTTATTACTACTTAAATTCTTAAAAGTGTCAGTTTTAATCTGACCCTGAAAGAAATTAAAAATGGCAGTAACTTTGTAATGCTAAAGTCTGTTTTAGGATCCAGGTTGTGGTGGTGCTTGCCTTTAACCCCAGTACTCATGAGACACAGACAGGCAGATTTCTGTGAGTTTGAGAACAGTGTCATAAACAGAGATAGTCTCACTACAACTAAGGCTATTGCACAGGAAAACCTTGTCTTAAAATCTCCCAACAAATCTGTTTTAGGCTCTGTCCCCATTGACCATTAGCCAGAAAAGAATGCATGCTATCATTACAGATATATTCTTTATTTATCTCTTAAGTCTATGGAGTTATTTCTCATTGGAAAGGCAAATCTAGAACAGCTGCACTTCCAGCATTTTGGAATTAGGTTTCTGAGACATGCTCACTCTTTTTCATATAGGTGTCCTTGATCCAGGTTGTTGCTTCCAGGGCAATGTCCTTGCTGATCTCTTGATTTTCCCTTCTTAAATAAGTGAATGTATTCCTTCAGTACTTGTTTGTGGACCAAGCATTTTAAAATCTTTATTTGTGGATACCAATTATTTTTACAGAAATATTTAATAAGTAGAACTCATTAATCTGTAACACCTCAATTTGATTTAAAATATAACCCACTCCAAAATCACAAATGATCTAAAAATACCAGAAGATGAAAAATTATGTCCTTAGAATTTTAAAATTGTATATTTATGTCATGGCATCGACTATCCATTGCATTTACAGGAAAACAAAAATTTCATGAGGATCATGTTTTCTGCCTTCAGAATAGAGTAAAATGAATAGTTTTTCTGAGTGTATTGCTAGGGGAAACAGGGTAGGTGATCAGCTGCTTAAGTTACCATCATGAAAAAGGCCCTACTTCAGGAAATATGATGTTTTGAGTGTGATTGTGCCGATGATGTCATAGGGAGTTGTACTATAAAAGATAAGGCATTGCTACAGTTAGGTTGGCATTTTGGGAAGAGGAATGTCACTGATGATGGGCTTTCAGGGTTCCAATGCTCTGGATATTAGCAAGTGTGTAAGATGACGTCCTGTGGCCTGTTTATCAAGATGAAACCAGCATCACATTCTTCTTCCAATCATGTTTTCTCGTATGATGACAATGGACTGGACCTCTGAAAGTGTGAGTCACTCCAATGAAGTGTCTTCTATATAAGCTCTCTCTTTAATAGTATAGTTGGGAATATCTCATCCCTGCCTGTCAATGGTGAGAACGTGGTTGGATTCCCTGACAGGAGAGTACTACTCAGGAGGCAGAGTCAAGCAGACCTCTGTTAGTTGGAGACCAGACTGATATATAAGACTAGTTCCAGGAGAGACTACAAAGCCACAAAGGAACTCTTTCTCAAAACACAACAAGACTTGTGGAATATGTGTTTATACATAGCAATAAAAAAAAAAAAATCTCGGCGGGTCCACTCTGAGTTCCTGCCGGCAAGATCCTTGACCCCCAAAACCAGACCTCTGCTAAAGAAACAGGCCTCAGCTGGAGAGTTCCAATTTCCAGTGAGATCCGACTATCCTGCAAAACCTTCCCAAGATTCAGCTCAGCTTTTGTCGTCTTCCACCAGCTATTGGCCAGAGGTGAGTCTGGGCCCAATAGGGGCTGCCTCTCCCCTACAACCTCTCCCCTCCCCCCACCCTGAACTCCCTGGGTTGGCCCCTGATCCTGCTGCTCCTGTGTCCTGTCCACATTGAGAGCACCCTTGGAGCTCTGATACACCCACACCCATCCCCACTGCAAGCCTGCCCACACTAACCTGTGCCCTACTCTACCCACAGTCCTGCTGCTCTGGTAGAGCACTGGGAGAGAGGGTGTAGCTAACTGTCCACCCTAATTTGGAGACTTCTCAGAGAAACTCTGAACAAATTAGACCCGCCTATCCATGCAGGACCACCTGTAATTTCCACCTGCTTGGTCTCTGACCCCACCTCCAGTGCTCTGCTGGAGTCCTGGGCCCATCCTTGAAATCCGCCTATCTCTGAGTTCCTGCAGCAAGAACCTTGACCCCAAAATCTGGGCCTCTGCTAAAGAAAGAGGCCTCAGCTGGAGAGATGCAGTTTCCAGTGAGATCCAACTATCCTGCAAAATCTTCCCAAGTTTCAGCTCAGTGTTTGTGTTCTACCATCCATTGGCTAGAGACATTGGCTCCTGGCATCTTCTAATGGATCCTCAGCCCTGACCCCATCCTTGTGTCCCTGTCTCTGGAGAGACTATGTAGAGGGCTTGGACCACACAGAGCTACAGATATTGAATCTCTGACCCACATAAGCCCACCGGGGAAGTACCATAGAGAGCAGGGGAGACCTCACCAACACCTACTGGAAGAAGCTATGGGAAGAAAGCAGTACAAGAAAACACCTAACAAGAGAAAGACAAGCATAACACCACCAGAATCTAGGAAATTTATACCAACTAGAATGGAACGCAACAACAAAGCAGAGGAAGCAGAAGGGAACGACTAAAAATTACCATCATAAAAATGATAGAGGCCCTAAAAGAAGATGTGAGAAAATCCCTTAACGAAATGGAGGAAAAAACAAACAAAAAATTGGAAGAAATGAACAAATTACTTAAGGAAAGTACAGAAATCCATGAAAAAACAATTAAGCAGGTAAATGAAACGGTTCAAGACTTGAAAACTGAAATAGAGAAAATAAAGGCAACACAAACTGAAGGAATGCTGGAAATAGAAAAACTGGGCAAAAAATCGAGAACTACAAACACAAGCATAACAAACAGAATTCAAGAGATGCAAGAGAAAATCTCAGGCGCAGAAGATAAACTAGAAGAAAATCAGCAATCCAACAAATCCTTAACACAAAACATCCAGGAAATGTGGGACACCATGAAAAGGCCAAACATAAGAATAGTAGGCATAGAGGAAGGTGAGGAAGACAAGCTCAAAGATGCCGAAAACATATTCAACAAAATCATCAAGGAAAACTTTCCAAATCTGAAGAAGGACATGCCCATGAAAGTACAAGAACCACACTGAACCCCAAATAGGCTGGAACAAAGAAAAAAGACCCCTTGATATATAATAATCAAAACACCTAGCATACAGAATGAAGAAGGAATATTAAGAGCAGCGAAGGAAAAAGGACAGGTAACATATAAAGGCAGAACTATCAAAATTACACCTGACTTCTCCATGAAAATCCTGAAGGCCAGAAGGTCCTGGATAGATGTTCTAAAAGTATTAAGAGAACATGGATGCCAGCCTAGGCTCCTATATCCAGCAAAACTCTCAATCATTATAGATGGAGAAAAAAACATATTTAATGACAAAACCAGAATTTCCCAATATGTATCTATAAATCCAGCCCTACAGAAAGCAATGGAAGGAAAACTCTAACCCAAGGAATGTAACTAAGCCCACAAAAATGTAGGCAACAGATAATCCAACTACACCAGAAACCAAGGGTAAAGCAGAACTAATATATTCATAATACCATTGCCAAAAACAAACTTAAATCAAACAAGTATCAACAATCAATGATCCTTACTCACCCTCAACATTAATGGTCTTAACTTACCTATAAAAAGACACAGGCTAACAGAATGGATACGAAGACGGAATCCATCCTTCTACTGCATACAAGAAACACATCTAAGCTTCAAAGATAGACATTATCTCAAGGTAAAGGGTTGGGAAAAGATTTTCCAATCAAATGGAAATAAGAACTCTAACAAGTTAGACTTCAAACCAAAATTAGTCAAAAGAGATGAAGATGGTCATTTCATATTTATCGCAGGAGAAATCCATCAACACAAAGTCTCAGTTCTGAACATCTATGCTCCTAATACAAAGTCACTAACATTTCGTAAAAGAAACACTACTAAAACTCAAAGCTCATATAAAACCTCACACACTTATATATATATATATATATATATAATTATATATATATATATATATATAATCAGTCTAAATATAAGCCAAATGAATAATATATAGTATGGAAAGAGGTAATGTACCTCTCTCAGGACAATGAAATGAAGTGGAATATATTTAGTGTCCCCACTGTGAGGATATTTGTTGAGACTGAAAAAATTTAAAATGTATCAGTTTTCCAACTTCATTGGAAAGATACCAGTAAAATCACACTGCAGAAAAGCCCTGTGTGTATTGGGATGTGTGAATACTTCCATTTGTCTTTGTATATTAGGCCAGTGTAATGTGACTCCCACTACAGGAAAACTTATGAATGCAGTAAGTGTGATAATGCTCTGAATTCCTCCAGTTACTTACAATTAGGTGAAAAATATGCCATAAAAAATGCCATAAATATGGGTCATGAATTAAGGTCTCTATCTATCACAGGTATCCTCTTTCTCCCTCTCTCTCTCCCTCTTTCTTTCTCTGTCTCCCTTTCTCTTTCTTTTACTTGTTTTACATTTCCATAAGAGTTCCCACTCCGACCCTCAATCCCTCTCTTCCACCACCTATGCCCCCTGACCAACCTCCTATCACACTCGCCCACCACTCCACATGTAGGATGATGCCTTCCTGGAGGGGTCTTCTAAATCTGTCAAGTCATTTGGAAGAGGGACTAGGCCCTCCCTCCTGCCTCTAGGTTGAAGGAGTATTCCTCCATGGACAACATACTCCCAAAGTTCTTTTATGTATCACGGATACATCCTGGTTCCACTATCTGGGGTCTTTTAAGTGGTTACAATTACCTTGATAGCCAAGCTAGACAAAGGCGCAACTAAGAAAGAGTACTAGAGACCAATATCCCACAAGAACATTGATGCAAATATACTAAATAAAATACTCGCAAATTGAATTCAAGAAAATATCAGAGAAATCATCCATTGTGACCAAGTTGTTTTCATTCGAGGCATGCAGGGATGTTTCAAAATATGAAAATCTATCAATGTCATCCACCATATAAACAAACTGAAAAAGAAAATCCACATGATCATCTCACTAGATGCTGAATATACCTTTGAAAAAATCAAACACCTTTTCATGATAAATCTCTTGGAGAGATCACAGATGACAGGAATATACCTAAACATTATAAAAGCAGTATACAGTAAACCAGTAGCCCACATCATACTGAATGGAGAGAAGTTTAAGGCAATTTCTCTAAAATCAGGTACATGACAAGTTTTCCCACTCTCTCCATATCTCTAAAATATTGTACTTGCATTTCTAGCTAAAGCAATAAGACCACAAAAGTAGATCAAGGGGATACAAATTGGAAAGGATGAAGTCAGACTGTCACTATTTCCAGGTGATATGAGAGTTTACATAAGCGATCTGAAAAACTCTCCCAGAGAACTCCTACATTTGATAAACACATTCAGGAAAATAAAAAGATACAGGATTAACTCAAGAAAAATCTTTTTACAATAGCCACAAACAACATACATTATCTTGGGGAAATGCTTACCAAACAAGTGAATGACCTATATAGCAAGAAGTGTGTGTCTTTAAAGAAATAAATTGAAGAAGATTCCATAAAATGGAAAGATGTTCAATGTTCATGTATAGGTTGGATAAACATAGTAAAAATGGCAACCTTGACAAAAGCAGTCTTTTAATGTAATCCCCATCAAAATCCTATCACAATTTTACACTGAGATTGAAAGAAATAATAGTAAACGTTGTATGGAAAAACAAAAGACCCAGGATAGCCAAGATAACCATGTATAATAAAGAAACTTCAGGCGTCATCACCATGCTAGACTTCAAGTTCTAATACAGATCTGTAGTCCTGAAAACAGCTTGGTATTGTCACAGGTAGTTCAATAAAATTGAATAGGAAATCTGGATAGTAACCCATACACCTCCGAACACCTGATTTTGACAAAGCCACTGAAATTATTTAATGACAGTAGTAAAGTATCTTCAACAAATGGTGCTGGCACAACTGGATGATGACATGTAGAAGACTGCAGGTAGAACCTTGTAAATTGCCATGCCCAAATCTTTAGTCCAAATGGATCAAAGATTTCAACATGAATCCAGCCACACTGAAGGTCTTAGAAGAGAAAGTGGGAGGTACCCTTTAAATAATTTGTACATGGGCTTGCTTCCTGAAAGTAATACAAGTAGCACAGACATTGAGACAGACATTTAATAAATAGGAAGTTCTTGAAATGTGAAAAGTTTTTGTAAGACAAAGAACAAAGTTGACAAGACCAAAAGGAAACTCACCGAATGGTAAATGATCTTCACAAACCTCACAAAATACCAAATCACTCGATTAAAAATGGGGTACATGACTGAATAGAGAATTCTCACTAGAGGCAAACAGACTGGCTGAAAGACATTTAAGAAAGTGATCAACATCCTTAGCCATCAGAGAAATGCAAATCAAAACAACTCTGATATACCCATGTGTTGCTGTCAGAATGGCAAAAATTAGAAACACCAATGAGAGCTTATGCTGGAGAGGATGTGGAAAAAAAGGAACATTCCTCCACTAATGGTGGGAGTGCAAACTTCTGAAGCCATTTTGTAGATCAGTGTGGCAGTTCCGCAGGAGAATGGGAATCAGTCTACCACAGTTACCAGCAATTCCGCTATCAAGCATATAGCCAAATGATCCACATCCATGCAACAAAAATGTCTGTTCAACTACGTTCATAGCAGCATTAGTTGTAAATTGTAGGAACCTAGTAGTGCCTCAAGTGAAGAATGAATAAAGGGAAATGGCCCATTTACACAATGGAAATCTACTCTGTGGGAATAAAAAAATATAATAAATAAAAATTAAAAAACAATGAAATCTTGAAATTCACAGGCAAACGGATAGACCTGGAAGAAACCATCCTCAGTGATGTAGCATATTCATAAAAAGAGAAACATGGTATGGACTCAATCATAGGTGGATTTTAGACATAGAGAACAATATCACCAGTCTATATTTCAGACATCCAAAGAAACTAGTATACGAGGAGGAACCAAAGAGATTCGTACAAGGTCCCTCACAGAATGGGAAAGTAAGAAGGTCTACTGAGCCTATTGGGAGTGGGTGGGTGTTGTCAGTTACTAGAGAGGGAATTAGAAGCAAGAGGTTTTAGGTGAGGAGAACATGTGGGACTAGAAAAATTTGGTTGGTAACAGACTAGAGCAAAAATAGACAGAGACAGAGAGAGAGAGAGATCCCATAATAGAGGGAGCCTCATGAGTTTGAAAAGAAAGCTGATTCTAGAAAAATGTCCAGAGACCTACAAGTATGGCCACACATAACAATCTGAGCAACAGTGGAAAGTCTACCTTATATGCACTTCCCTCATAAGGAGATTGATAACTAACTTATCTGCCATCATAGCGCCCTCTTATCATAACTTATGTAGACATAAGCAGATACATACAGCTAATCACTGAGGTGAACTCCTGTAATGCAGTTGCAGAGAGGTTAAATGATAAGAAAATGGGTCAAGACCAACCTAAAGTAATCGACAGAGACAGCTGGCCTGAACAAGGGGGAGTTCATGAACCCCCAACTGATATTTGGGACAACAGCTTTATACTGCATCAGACAACCTTAATGTGGGTCCCAGTTAGAATGCCTGGGTAGTCTAAGGGACCTCTGATAGTGGAACAAGGATCTATCCCTATTACACGAAAGGACTTTTGGAGCACATTCCCCATGAAGGGATACTCCCTTAGCCTAGAGGCAGGGGGAGGGTTATAGTAATAATGGAGAGTTATTGTGATAATGGAGACCCACTCAGTGTCCTAGCTGTTCCTTTCCTTTTTAAAGCAAATCAATCCACATGTCCAGGGGAGAAAACACATTCTGACTATTTTTTTTCAGTGCCTATCAAGAAAAAGGAACATTTTTTTACTCCTCCTTTGGGTTTGCTGTTTGTTTTTCTTCACTGTTTAATTTTAATATTATTATGTTTTCCCCTTGATTTGTGGACTCCCACCATCACATTTATGTCATGTCCTTTCCATTAATAAAACTTTAAAATTGTGATAATCCAAACAAGATCTAAAATCTTCAACACTTGCGGTGAGTAGGTATATGCAGGAAAATCCAAAAGGCATCCACCTAACAGGTGATGTACAAGGGTTTCTGAGTATGGGATGAAATAGTCCTCCCACTGAAATAAGACAATTAACATCAATTTTAGATAAGTTATACTATAGCAAAACCTTCATTATATTTGAAACAATAATACATACCTTTTCTTTAGCATATGTATGGCCACTTTACCAGTAATTATTGTTATGCAATCTAAAATACATTCACTAAAATATCTTCCCTTACATAGCAAATATTACCTACTCAGTTTTTTGTTCTAGCTTCATTTGTTTATTTGTGATTGCTTCTTCTTTTCTACCTGCCTTTCCCCAATCACTTTAAATCCTTTATCTTTTAATATTATTTCCTCCTCATATGCATTTATTAATTTTACTTTTATAAATTTCATCACTTCTTTAATTCTTTCTTTATTCCTTTTTTCTACCATCCTTCTTTCCTTGGTTCCCCCCCCCCTTGGGAATGTCTTTTTAAAAACAAATATGGTATTACTTTTTCAATTTTTATTTGAATTTGAAACAAGTTTGTTTTACATGTCAATCCCAGTTCCCTCATCTACCAATCATCTTCCATTTCCCCCACCCAACCCCATCCCACCATGATAATGCTCCCAAGAGAGGGTGAAGCCTTCCACAGGAGTCTTAAATGTGTGTCATATCATTTGGATCATTGCCTAGGGCCTTCCCCATATGTCTATAAGGAGAAAGTATCCCTTTACGGGGGATAGGCTCCAAAAATTTCTTCATATATTAGGGATAAATACTGATCCATTACTAAAGGCCCCATAGATTGCCCAGTCCTCCTAAATCACACCTACATTCAGGGGGCCTGTTACAGTCATATTCTGGTTTCCCAGCAATCAGACTGGGTTTGCATGAGTTATGCTTTGTTCAGGTCAGCTTATTTTGTGGATTTTTTCAGCCTGGTCTTGAAACATTTGCTCATCACTCCTCCCTCTCTGTAACTGTATTCCAGAAGTTTGTCTCAGTGTTTAGCTTTGGGTGTCTGCTTCTGCTTCCATCAGCTATTAGGTGAAGGCTCTAGGATGGCATATAAGGTAGTCATTAATCTTGTTACCTTGTAAGGGGATTAAAGATAGCTTCTCCACTAGTGCTTACATTGTTTGTTGTTTTCATTATTGTAGGTCTCAGGGAATTTTCCTAGTGCCAGATTTCTCCTTAAATCTATAATGGCTCCCACTTTTAGGGTACCTCTTTTCTTCTTCTAAAATATTCTTTGCCTGTCATCATCTTCCTATTCCTTCCTGACCACATTCACAGGAAAGGATACCAGGATACACTACAAAACAAGAGGTGTCATCTGCTCTGTGTCCAATAGATGCTTGTCCATGTCTTTATGAGGTGAGTAACCATCATTGAACATGCTATGTGCCAAATCAAAACAACTTCACACATCAGATATCACTAGATGGTGAATGCAGCAGAAACTGGAACTTCCCTAGCAGAATTTTTCTTAAAATTAGCACCAACAAAGCAGCAACTTTTTGAAATCACAGGGTTATCTCTACACCTAGTCAGTCCTTGTTTACCTGGGCAATTCACTTTCAAGGAACTGACTAGACTTCCCTTCAACAGAATTTTTGTCTTCCCCATAAAGTTAATAGAAAGAAATACATTAAAATTCAAACACAGTTTGCATTTACATGAAAAATAATATTCTAAAGAAAATCTTCCAAGATTTATACCCACCTAAATGCACAAGCTTCATCAAAGACATTTTATTAAGTCCTTGATAAAGAAGCCTTCCTTAACAACAGCACCCTTCAAAAGAAAAAGAAAAAAAATGAAAAAGAAAAAAGGGAGCATATTCAATGTAATGCCTGTGGCAAATAAACGGGAATTAGAAAAATCAAATAAATCATCAATGGCTATAAATATAATGCATAAATCTGGGCACATTTGGGACATTATTCCAAAATTATTCTAAGTAGAACCCAATTTTTAAGTCTTTTTATATTTTACAAAATATGTCATGAACTATATAAATTCAAATATGTTCAGAATAAAACAACTCTTTATTTAACAAATAGAACATTGCTCGAGTGAAAGGAATTAAAATATTGTCATAGAAGTGAGTCAGAAAATTAGAAAGGGGGCTGAACTCATAAATATGTAAAGCATAAACAGCTTAACATTAGTGGTCTGACAGAATTTATTTGTTCACTTTTTAAAGAGAGATTTCTTTTAAAAGACACATTTCTTAATACATCCTAATGAGTGGGAAATTTTTTTTTCATAATACTGCTCATGCTGCTGATTTAAGAGCTGCTACATACAAGCCAGTAACCAATTTTCATGGTCAGAAGTGGTATTATGTCAGTGCAAAAGTAGAGGTGGTCACATCAGCTTTTCAACAGGAGAAATTTCTCTGTGGCATCATAAATCAGAAGGCTGCACCAAGTCTCCTGATAAACTGATGACTATTCAAACAAAACAAAAACTAGAACAATCTTTATGAACTTACTAGATGTCACTTCCTTATATTTAAACATCAACTTTGATTATGCTAAAAGCATGATCAAAAACAATGAGGTTATTTGTAGTGGGATATTCACATTGTCTCTTTCTGTGGCACTGACCACGCCCATTGGGGGGGTGGAGCCAGGGGCAGAAGGAACCTGTGGAAGGAGTTCTGAGGAGGGGGAACACTCTCTTGCTGATGGGTCGCGGAGAGGAGAGCATCTGGTGGAACTTGCTGGTGTTCATCTGTCTAGGTTGTAAGTTATTCCTGAATAAACATCTATTCGGCCTATTTGTTTATCCTCATCCTTATTTGACCACAATATCTGGTGTCAGAAGTGGGATACGAACACACGCCTCCATTCACTGACCACACCCATTGGGGTGGAGCCACAGAAGGAGACAAAGTGAATATCCCACTACAGTTATTGTTTTTTTCCTTGCCAAAGTTCATTTTGTATATATCAGTTGCATCTTGCATCAGCATTTGTTCTCAAACTATGAGGCTCTGTAAGAACTAAGAACATATAATTGTAGGGTTACTCCTGCATCATATGCACACTGATTCCATGACATTAACACATATAACTTAGCAATGAAAACACTCGATACAAGCGATCTATATGCAGGAACTCCGGCAAGTTAAACCAACAGAATCATAGCTGCCATAAAACTGTATCTATTTCCTACCAGGGGTAAGCTTCAAGTCACTGAGTTAACATTCAAATCTAATATCCATAGATTCATTCAATCTTTTGTTATCATTTGTACTGGCAGCTAAAAATGTCTGTAAGGAATAAGGTTTTTCCTCCTGCTGCCAGCCTTGTACCGCCGCTGCACCAGCCCGAATTAACACACTGATACTCTGTATTTGATATTATGCTATTGGCCAGTTACTAGTTTCTTATCGGCTAGCTCTGTCTTAAGTATTAACCCATTTCTATGTATTTCCAAGTGGTCTTACCTAGAGCGGATGAACAGCAGTTCTGTTTTCTCCAGACTCTCCATCTTGATTCCTCCTTCCTACTTCCCTCTATCCTCCTTGTCTCCTAGTCCCTCCTATCTTCCTTCCCTATTGGCCAACAGTGCTTTATTCATTAACCAGTATGAGAAACATATATACATAATGGCATCTCCCATTATCTCCTCTTTTCTGTCTAAAATAAAAAGAAGGGTTTTAACCTTAACATAGCAAAATATATAGCACAACAGTTACCAAGTAAGAATCACAGTTAACAATATTTAGTCCATTAACATTTAGCATGATTTGAAGAAAATATTCCATCACCTATCCTATCTTTGTTTGTCTAAAGTCCTATATGTAACTAATCTTTAAGCCTAACTAAGGAACACTATAACCATAACTATCTGCCTTCAACTCCATCAAAGACAACAGAAGGATAATATATAAACTCTAGAAATGACGGAGACATCTCGCCTTGTCAGTTACCTGAAGTTCTGTAATCTTCCATCTTCAGCCCATATTCCATAGTGTGTCTGGAAGACTCTTCATTAAAGCAGGAAACTTTAAACTGTCTTCTTGTACTGGCAATCCATCAGTAATTTTCTCTGTGTCCTGCAGACTGTCTGGCACTCTTCCATGAAGCAGGAACTCTGCAGCAATGTCCATCTTGAATCAGAAGTCACTTTTTTGTGGGTGGTGAAAGTCAAGTTTATATAGCATAAAGTCAAACAGTCCAGACAAGAGCAGTATCTTGTCCAAATGGCTAGTCTTGCCATACTGAAATCAAACTTCATAACCCGTTTCTTCGATGTCCATCTTCATTTCTGATGCAGGTGGTGTTGCCCAGGGCAGTTATATCTCACTGTCAAGAAAAACCCTAAACCATTTTAAATGCCATATTCTATAGGTCTTTGAAAGGTTTGAAGAATTCCTATCTCTCTCAAATACATCTCTGTGTATCTTGAAAAACCTAACTAACTTAACTCTAAGCTTTGACTATCCTAGGTAATTATTTATAATCTGTAATACATTATACATACATTATACATTACATTTATAAATGAGCTATATAAACACAATACCTAAACAAGAGGGGAAATATACATATCACAAAATTGACCTTAAATTTGTATCAATAAAAATACATTCCAAAGCAAAGTAATCATATCTATACCATAATCCCCTTTTTGCCTTTAAAAACATATTGGTTGTGATTATTAACCATTTATGACCAACCCCATTAAAATGAAAACAAACATTTATAAACAATATTTTGGAATTTGGGCATTGTTCTTTCCAATACTTCCTGCTGATAGTGGGCGCTGTCATAGGGATCCTAAGAAGACACAGAAATCCTGGTTGTAGTCTGCAAGGCTGGCTTGTTAAAGCTGTTTTAAATGAAGGATCACCTGGTACACTGTTTCAGGGGGTCTGGCTTGCTCAAACCACATTAGTCTGGAAGGAATCCACAGCTTTTCATTTTCTGTGGAAACAAAAATAGAAATCCTTTTCCCCAGTAACTTGTACTTGAACTTAAATTTTTGAGTCAAAGCATTTTTAAAATATATAAATTGGATTGATCTAGCACCATTTGTTTTAACAGTTGTTATTTCCTAAGCAATCAAAAGATACAAAGTCAATATAACACCATATAGTAACCAGATTCTCTCTGAGCTTTTCATCTTTACGTGGCTTTATTATTTCTCTATTTCTTTTACATTTTATTTTTTGAGACAGGGTTTCTCTATGTAACTCCTATCTGTCCTGGAATTTACTCTGCATACCAGGTTTACTTTGAAATCACAAGAGATCTGCTTGCCTCTGTCTCTCAAATTCTGGGATTAAAGTTGCATGCCACCACACCCAGTTCCTCTTTGTCTTTTTAAAACCATGTAATTTTTCCCTATGTCTATGTATATTTTAAAACACAATGAAAACCTTTAGAGGTTTTTCTTAATATGATTTTGTCTTTACTGTAAATGTTTATATTGTTCTGGCCATGAGTATTTTATCTGGTAAACAACAATATTGCTGAAATGAAAGTCATATTTGTTTTTGCTGTGGTTTACCAAAGATGGCGGCAGGTGCTTTTACCACCAGCACTGAAAGTTGTGCCCAGGGCCTTGGTCTGCACTGCCATTCAGCAAGCATGCTGCCGGCTTGGAGATCTGGTCGCTGCCATTGCCATCTCTCATACACACCAATACATTGTTAGCTGTGATTCTATAAAGCCATGCAGTTTTTTGTGGCTTTTGCTGAGTCAGGAACCTTCCCTTAAAGGAGCCGCACAAATATCTAATTGTCTCTCACAAAGCAGAGTCCAACCGGGAAAAACACTGCTACCAAAAAACCTTGCTTGTCTCTGTTCTAAAACCCTTTTTTAAGCTTTTGTTAAATTTTAAGTGGGCACCATATGTAAGGAGTGTGGTTTTTTTCTCCTGCTGCCAGTCTTGTCCTGCAGCCGCACCAGCCCCAATTAACACACTGAGACTTGGTATTTGATATTATGTTGTTGGCCAGTTACTAGTTTCTTATCGGCTAGCTCTGTCTTAAGTATTAACCCATTTCTATGTATTTCCATGTCGTCTTACCAAGAGCAGAGGAACTGCGGTTCTGTTCTCTCCAGACTCTCCATCTTGACTCCTCCTTCCTACTTCTTCTATCCTCCTTGTCTCCCTATTATCTTCCTTTCCTATTGGCCAACAGTGCTTTATTCATTAACCAGTATGAGAAACATATTCACATAATGGCATCCCCCATCAAATGTCATTACTGGGTGACCCTGTAACATTGATACACTGGTACTGGTACTTGTGTTGCTCACAGCATTGCTGGTCACATTACACCCAATGTGAGTCTGCTCTGCTCCAAGGCCTTTGCTGGCACAGCAAATGCCTCCAGCTTCTTCTCCCCATTGGCCATGTAAGAGTTCTGGCAGACACAACATCTGCAATGTGCGCAGGTTCTCTGGTTAGAGTAACAACAGCAGCACTGTCTGCTGCATGTAAGATTACTTGGATTTTGCATATTATGCCCACATTTATATCCTTTCTTTCCCTGAGGCTTTTTGTACACTGTCATGGTAGGACTTCCTGGCATGACATGATGACTAAGAATCTTTGCCTTTCCTGCCTTGTCTTTTTTAAGAATACCTGGCTTGGGTTTAGAGTGGGATTTCTAGGATCCATGTTCATGACTATTTTTCATGCTTTTAGTAGATAAAATTACACTTTTGGTGGTCTTGGGTGTTATGCCTCCATTGGAAACTGTAGCTATAGGTTGAAGGATGATTTTCCTTTCATGCTTCACCGTCACAGGAGTAGAAGCCCCAAGTGTTGTACCTCTGATAATGGTAGAATTTGGAAGTGGCTGAACTTTTTCACTGTCAATTTCAGATCTGGTTCTTTTTCGATTCAACTTTGCTACCTTTGGAGTTGCTGCTGTACTTGCTAACACATGAGGTGTAGGGCTGGTAGACATAAAAATATTATGGTTAAGAGACTTGCAAGAAAGCTTCAAAAAAGTTTCATTGGATACAGTGGCTTCCAAAATTGTTTACAAATTAGGACATCCAGCTTCTGTATTTGAAACAGTTTCCAAACTGTGGATTACTTCCTCATCACTCAGCAAAAAAGAGTCACCAGGTTTTGTCTCTTCATTGAAACTCCAGATATCAATACCTGTGGAGCACAAATCAGTGGTTACCATGTCACAGACAGGTGACAGGCTCTCAGACAGGTCCTCAGTTTTTATTTCAACAGTATTACACATGTCAATCATATTTGGATGTTCGGGTGAGAAGATATTTATACCAAATCTATCTATTGAAAGTTCTTTGTAAGTAGGCAAACCATTGACAACAGAACTGCCAATAGCAATGCTGAGGGCACTTTCAGACTTTGGAGATAAATTAGCATGGGGATCTGCTGTGGGTTATAAGGTTGAAGGTAAAGGGGAATGTGTCAAACACAGAGTGAAGGATGAGTCTGAAGGTTTCTCTGTGTCCTCACAAAACAATGATCCTTCATTGAGTAAAGCTAAAATATCAGAAGAACAGTCAACTGCTTCTCTTATGTCCTGTGACAGTCTTGTCTGGGTTATATATTCACATAGTTTCTTGTAGCAGTTTACTAGGATGCTTAACTGCTTGTTTTCCTCAAAGTGCTCATAGTCTATGCACCAGCTACATGAAGGTTTCATCATCATTTTCTTGAAATTACAAGTTTTGCAGACATAGTGCTGGCAGGTGGATTTGTTGGGTGCAATTGGATCTTGTAGCAAATGTCCACAAACACAGCAAGAGAGGGACTGTCGCAAGTAAGGCAGGATCCTGATAATCTCTTGAAATGCCTTGGGGTCTCCAGGGTCATGGTTGAGCACTAGGGGGCTGGCGGAAATGTAGAGAGCAATAGCATTCACGGGGTTCATTGCCAAAACTTGAACACCAATGGCTCTGAGTTGAAAAAAAAAATTCCGGATGCAAGTTTCTAAGCAGCCAGGGAACAATGGCAAGTTTACAACTATTAGGAAAAATCTGAGCTGAACCACTGGCCAAAGAAGCAACTAAAATCCATGCAAGTGTGCAAAGCTAAAGCTTCCTCCCACACATGGTGCCTCGGTGCCCCTCCTCTGTCCCTTAGTCCTGCAGACCAAAGAGAGAGGAAACTAGTGAGCAACCAGCTTTCAAGTTCAACCAAGGTGGCCACTGATTGTATGATCTGGCCTGGAATGGCACTTGGTTTAGCCCTGTAGCTCTCCTGGTGGCCTGGGCTCAAGCAGCATATCTGGCAGCAGATGCACTACTGCATGGAGCTGTAGAGCATCAGTATGGACCTGTTGGGTTCCAGGTGAACACCCATACCTCCAGCCAGGGGCCCTTACTCCATTGCAGTATCTGCGAAGAGGCAGTGGTAAGACAAAGACTACCATGCAGGAGTTGAGTGCCAGGAGCTTAGGGAGTGGTGGGTGTGGCTGCTGTAATCTTGCAATTGTAGATATGGGGTCCATTCTGTGCCTCAAGCAGGAGGAAAGAGGCCCCTGCCCAAAAGGGAGACCTAGGAGAAAATGCATGGGCCCAAGGTTCTATGAGTGGGCAGAAAACAGGCCCAGCTAGCAGTGGCTCCACCACTCATTCCTAGGTTCCAAACTCAGGATCACCATCACAAGTGCAGGCCACTCACAGCCCCAGACCACTCACAGCCCCGCCATATTTTCAGAACCGCACTGATGACTCATCCCAGCTCTACTGCCACTGCCACTGCCTGCTGAGCCATGGCTTAGGTGAGTTAACCACACCAGGCCACCACCACAGCCCAGCAAAGAGGCCCTCTGCAGTCCCCTCCCTTGGGCCTGGCCACCCTCACCTTCACTTCATGCACAGCTTTACCTCATTTGGGCACGTACTGCTCTGGTTGTGGTGGATGGTGCAGTGATTCAGGTCTGTCTGGTATCCTAAAACAGAGTATGCTTAGTGCAAGTCTCACGCTCTCTCTGCCCCTTCCCCAGGTGCTCTCAAATTATCTCTCTCTCCTAGGTTGTATGGGTTTTGGTGGATTGGTTAGAAGGCACATTGTCACTTCACTTGGGCTGTCCCTGTAGTGCACTGTGGTGAAGTTCCCGGGGTCCCAGGGGACCTCCGCATGTCTCACCACCTTGAGATCATTACCTCAAGGGGCAGAGACACTGTCATCCTTGAGACTCTGATGTGGCTAGCCCTAGCTAGCATGGGCAAAGCATGCTTTCAATCCCTCCCCCAATCCCTCCAACTTCCTTTCCATCTGCTTCCCCTTTCACCTGATTTGTCTCTAAAAGCCACCTCATGCCCTCCTGGAGCTAGCGACTGGCCCATGTCATGTGCAACACACCCCTCACCACTTATCCCCATGCCTGATAATGTAGCCTTTCACCATTAATAGTGCCCTTTGACAGTCCATTTAGAAAACCCTATAAACACATTAGCCCATGCAGACCATCCCCGCCTGCCTAGCTGCAACCCCTTCCCCCACGGACAACCCCCAATCAAACATGAGCATACTGCTCATGACATGCTCTCCACTTCTGGCTCCTAGAACAGGGCATGCTCAGTGCAATTCTCAAGCTCGCTCTGCCCCTCCCACACGTGCTCTCAAATTCTCTCTCTCCAAGGTTTTCTGGGTTTTGGTGGATTGGTGAGAAGGCACATTGTCCCTTCCCTAGGGCTGTCCCTATAGTGCACTGTTATGCAGGCCCCAGGGTCCCAGCAGGGCCTCCCCATGTCTCGACAACTGCTGTGGGAGGGAAGAACCTGTAGATAATGGAGCAATACAGTCTAACACAATTGAGGCAGTCATCAAAAGCCTCACAACCAAAAAAATAAAATAAAATAAAATAAAATAAAATAAAATAAAATAACATCCCTGGGCAAGATGGCTGCAGTGCAGACTTCTACCAGAAATCCAAAGAAGAGCTAATACCAATATTCCTCAATGCTTCCACACAATAGGAACAGAAGGCTCATTACCAAATTCTATGAGGCCATAAGCATCTAGGTACCCAAGACACAAAAAAATACAAATAAGAAAGAGAACTACAGACTAATATCCCTCATGATCACGAATGAAAAATGCCTCAATAAAATATTAGCAAATCAAATCCAGGCACACATCAGGTGTAGGACACCAAGGCACCTTGAGCAAGCCTGAAGCTGTTGGCGGGAACTCCTTGCCCCAAAGCTTTTGTTGGTACTCTTCCCGTGACACACACCAAGAGACAACACATCTTGTGACACACACCTCGTGACAACACATCTTGAGGCACACACCTTGTGACAACACATCTTGTGACACACACCTCATGACAACACACCTCGTGACACACACCCTGTGTCAACCATACCTCATGACAACACAGGGAGGAGCTAAGCCAAAAAATTCCTGTAATTTTCCACTGTGCTATAAGTAGGCATTTAAGCCCGTTCTTGCCCCTCAATAAATGGCATTCGGCATTTGGTGTTCCGACATTGCCACTGAACGAATGACCCACTGTCTTGTCTTTATTTCAATCTCTATGCCTTCGCCCAATTCGTGGAACAGATTGTAGTGTGGGCGCTAAAATCAGGGAAATCATCCACAATGACAAAAAAAGGCTTCATCCCTCCATTGCAGGGATGGTTTATCATGTCGGGCCCAACCTCAACCAGCAAGGAAGACACAACTCAGGGGAGATCTTCTAGCAGTTTAATCAGGATCCTTCTTCTAAGTCCCAGGAAACTCCTGCACAGGCTTAAATCCCCTTGAGCTGACCAACCCTAGTGAGCAACGTGGACCCTGCAGATAGGCTGCTCTTATAGGGAAGCAAGCAAGATGAGCAGGCTTAGCCAAATAAGGACTTGACAGAGAGTGCTCACCATTGGGAAGGTGGAAGGGGGAAGTCAGTGCCATCTTTAAGGCGTGGCATTTTGTAGCTCTCTACATTATCATTTGAAAATCTATCAATGTAATCAACCATATAAACAAACTGAAAAAAAAAAGAACAACCACATGACCATCTCACTGGATGCTGAAAAAGCCTTTGACATAATTCAACCCCATTTCATGATAAAGGTCTTGGAGATACAGGGATAATCAGTAAACCAACAGCCAACATAAAAAAGAATGCAGAGAAACTTAAGGTGATTTCTCTAAAATTAGGAACAAGATAAGTCTGTTCTATCTCCATAGCTCTTCAATATTGTACTTGAAGTTCTTGCAAAAGGAGTAAAACAACAATAGGAGATCAACAAGATGCAAATTGGAAAGAAGTCAAACTATCACTATTTGCACATGATATGACAGTTTACATAAAGGACACAAAAAGCTCTACCAGGGAACTGCTACAGTTGACATAAATATACAGCAAACTAGCAGGATACAAGAGAAGTTCAAAAAAGTCAGTAGCTACACTATACAGATGACAAAGGAGCTCAGAAAGAAATCAGAGAAATGTTACCCATGACAATAAACACAAACAACATAAATTATCTTTGACTAATGCTTACCAAACATGTGAAAGATTTATATAGCAAGAACATTGGGTCTTTAAAGAAGTAAATTAAAGAAGATACCATAAAACAGAAAGATCTACCATGCTCATGGATATGTAGGATAAATATAGTAAAGATAGAAATCTTGCCAAAAGAAATCTAAAATTTCATTGCAATCCACATCAAAATCCCAGCAGAATTATCCACTTCCTTGAAAGTATAATAATCTATATTAAATGGAAAAACAAAAGACTGAGAATAGCCAAAAGAACCAATACAATAAACAAAGTTCATGATGCATCACCATTGTCAACTTAAAGTTGTACTATAGAACTATAGAACTATAGGTCTGAAAACCCTGATAATATCCCACCCACCTATGATCATCTGATTTTTGACAAAACAAAACAGCTAAATTTATACAATGGGAGGAGGATGACATCTTTAACAAATGTTGCTGTCACACTGGCTGTTGGTGTGTATATAAGACTGCAGAAAGACAGAGAAGCTTATGTAAGGCAAAGGACACAGTTGACAAGATCACGCAGCAGCACACAGACTGGGAAATGGTCTTCTATTACCCTATATCTGACAGAGGGATGATCTCAAAAATATATAGAGAAACACGAAGCTAGTCACCAAAACACCAAATCACCTTATTTAAAAAAAAAAGGGGTACAGAATTGAATAAAGAATTATCAAAAGAGGAAATAGAAAAGGCTGAAAGACACTTAAGACAGTGCTCATCATCCTTAGCTATCAGGGAAATGCAAATAAAAACAACTCTTAGATAATGTCTTACTCCTGGTAGAATTGCTAAAATTATTAACACCAATGAAAACTTATGATGGAGAGGATGTGGAGAAAGGGGAACCCTCCTGGAATGTTGTTGGGAGAGCAAACTTTTACAGCCATTTTGGAGATAATTATGGTGGTTGCTCAGTAAAATAAAAATCAGTCAATTACTGGATCTGGCAATCCCATTCGTTGGCATATATCTAAATGAACCACATCCATACAACAAAAAGATCTGTTCAACTCTGTTTGTATTAAGAACCTGAAAACAACCTAGATGCCCGTCAACTGAAGAATGGATTATAAAGTTGTGGCACATTTACACAATGGAATACTACTCTATGTGGGAAAAAATTGGAATCTTGAAGTTCACAGGCAAATGGAGGGACTTGGAAAAACCATCCTGAATGAGGTAACCCTGTAAAAAAAAATGAGGAACATGGTATGTACTCACACATATATGGGTTTTCAACATAGATAAAGCATCACCAGTGATGGGACATGTCATGCTGTAAACATGTTTCTCATATTGGTTAAGAAATCAAGCACTGTGGGCCAATAGGAAAGCAAGAGAGGTGGGACTAGGAGACAAAGAGGAAAGAGGAAGGAGGAGTCAAGATGGAGTCAGGAGAGAGCAGGACACCAGGCGGCTCTCATTAAGATAACCATGTGGAAATATTTAGATAAACAGAAATGGGTTAATAATTAAGACAGAGCTAGCCAATAAGAAACAAGTAATGGGCCAATAGTATTATATCAAATACTTAGTCTCTGTGTATTATTTGGGGCTTGCGGGGCAATGGGACAAGACTAGGTAAAAAATATATGGATGTGAAGTAGTATACCCAAAGCATGCTCAATTATACCACAAAGACATTTGATTATCTATGTTCATAGCCACATTTTTCATAATAGCCAGATCATGGAAACAACCTATATGACTATCAACTGTAAAACAGATAAAGATAATGTGGTGTATGTACACAATAGCATACTCCTTAGTGATCAAAAACAGTAACATCCTAAAATTTCTAGGTACATGGACAGAACCAAAGTAACTACCAAGAGAAGTACCCAACATTCAGAAAGATACATAATATATATAGTAATCATAAGTGTGTAGTAGATATAACGTAGATGATACCCAACCAACAATCTAAAACCGCTGAGAATCAATTAAACTCTTGCAGAAACAGATGCATAAATACACCGGTAATCATTTGGCAAAGCTCCTGGAGTGCAATCACAGGGAGATAGGAGCTAATAAAAACAAAGCACTCATGACCATGATGGCAAAACCTGCAAAATTAGCTGACCCAAGCTAGTGTGAGATCAAGGAACCTGATTTGAAAACAGGGGAACTACATAAGACTAAACTATACTCCCTTAATATACGGGACAATGGTGATTCTAAGATAATAAATGCACAAACTGAGTTAGTATAGCCCATTATATATGAAGAGATGCCTTATCAGCTGAGAAACAGGTTTTTGAGGAGTGGAGAGGTGTCTTAGTCCTGCCTCAAGTGGATGAAGGGAGAAACTTAGTAGACACCTGCCCGAGAAACAGATGAGAGATAGGGGAACAGAGGAGATGAGGGGTGGCAAACTGGAAACGGAACATCACCCTTTACAATAGCCACAAACAACATAAAGTATCCTGGTGTAACACTTACCAATCAAGTAAAAGACCTATATAATAAGAACTTTGTGGCTCGAAAGAAAGAAATAAAAGAAGATACCAGAAAATGGAAAGATCTCCCATTCTCTTGGATAGGTAGGATAAACATAGTAAAAATGGCAATCTTGCCAAAAGCAATCTACAGATTCAAATGCAATCCCCATTAAAATCCCACCACAATTCTTCACTGACCTTGAAAGGATAATAATCAACTTTATATGGAAAAATAAAAGACCCAGGATAGCCAAAACAAACCTATACAATAAAAGAACTTCAGGAGGCATCATTGTAATGGGTTACAGATTTTTCCTGTTTTTCTGCCCGCCACCCGGTCTTGTCCCGCCGCCGCGCCAGCCCCAAATAATACACAGAGACTCTGTATTAGATATTATACTGTTGGCCAGTTACTACTTTCTTATCGGCTAGCTCTGTCTTAAGTATTAACCCATTTCTGCTGATCTATGTATTTCTCTTACCGGGGAGCCGGCGGCATACTGCTCTCTCCTGACTCTCCATCTTGACTCCTCCTTACTACTTCCTATTTCCTCCTTGTCTCCTAGTCCCTCCTATCTTCCTTTCCTATTGGCCAACAGTGCTTTATTATTAACCAGTATGAGAAACATATATACATAACTGCATCTCCCATCATCTCCTCTTTTCTGTTTAAATAAAAAGAAGTGTTTTAACCTTAACATAGCAAAATATATAACACATCAGTTATCAAATAAGAATCACAGCTAACAATATTTAGTCCATTAACATTTAGCAAGACTAAAAGAAACTATTCTATCATCTATCTTATATTTGTGAATCTAAAGTCCTATATGTAACTTATCTTTAAACCTAACTAAGGAAAACTATAACCATTACTATCTGTCGTCAACTCTTTCAAAGACCACAGAAGGATAATATATAAGCTCTAGAAATGACAGAGACAACTCACTGCTTGGTCACCCGAAGTTCTTTTGTAATTTTCCATCTTCAGCCCATAGGCCATAGTGTGTCTGGCAGACTCTTCAGCAAAGCAGGAAACTTTAAACTGTCTTCTTGTATTGGCAGTTTGTCTGTCACTTTCCTCTATGTCCTGCAGACTCTTCTATGAAGCAGATTTCTGTAGCCATGTCCATCGTGAATCAGCAGTCACTTTTCTGTGGGCCCTGCATGTCCAGTTTATATAGCACCAAGTCAAACAGTCCAGACAAGAGCAGTATTTTGTCCAAATGGCTAGTCTTGCCATATTGGAAGTAAACTCCATAATGAGTTTCTTCAATGTCCATCTTCATCTTCCTTTCTGATGCAGGTGGTGTTGCCAGGAACAATTATGTGTCATTGTCAAGAAAAACCCTAAACCATTTTAAATGCCACATTCTGTAGGTCTTTGAAAGGTTTGAAGAATGCCTATCTATCTCAAATACATGTCTGTATATCTAGACATCCTAACTAACTTAACTATAAGTTCTGACTATCATAGGTAACTATCTATAATCTGTACTACATTATACATTACATTTCTAACTGAAACACAGTACCTAAACAAGAGGAGAAATATACATATCACCAAATTGACTTTAAATTGTATCAATAAATGAAAATCCATTCCAAAACAAACTATGCATATCTATACCATAATTCCCTTTTTACCTTTAAAAAGATATTGGCTGTGATCCTTAACCATTTATAACCAAGTCCATTTAAATGAAAACAAACATTTATAAACAATATTTGGGAATTTGGGCGTCGTTCTTTCCAAACTACTTCCTGCTGACAGGGGGCGCTGTCATGGGGGATCCTGAGAAGACACAGAAATCTTGGCTATAGTCTGCAAGGCTGCTTTGTTCAGCTGTTTTGAATGTAGGATCACCTGGTACTCTTTTTCAGGGGGTCTGGCTTGCTGAAACCACAATAGTCTGGAAGGAATCCACAGCTTTTTATTTCCTGTTGAAACAAAAATAGAAATCCTTTTCCCCAGTAACTTGTCCTTGAACTTAAATTTTGGAGTCAAAACATTTTTAAAATATATAAATTGAATTAATCCAGCAGCATTTCCTTTAACAGTTGTTGTTTCCTCAGCAGTCAAACAATACAAGGACAATATAATACCGTGCAGTATACAAATTTTCTCCATCTGTGGCTTTTTATTATTCTGTTTCTTTTCTATTTTTTTGAGACAGGGTTTCTCCTTGTAACTCTTATCTGTACTGGAATTTACTCTGCATACCAGGTTTACTTTGCAAATCACAGAGATCTGCTTGCCTCTGTCTCTCAAGTGCTGGGATTAAAGGCGTGTGCTACAACACCCAGTTCCTCTTTGTCTCTTTAAAACCATTTTTTTTATGTCTACGTATATTTTAAAACACACTGTAAAACCTTTAGAGGTTTTTCTTAATATGAATCTGTCTTTACTGTAAATCTTTATCTTCGTCTGGCCACAAGTCTTTTATCTGGTAAACAACAACATTGCTAAAATGAAAGTCATAGCTGTGTCAGCCGCGGTTTATCAAAGAGGGCAGTGGGTACCTTTACCGCCAGCAATGAAAGCTGTGCTCACCGCCTTGGTCTGCGCTGCCACCCAGAAAGTATGCTGCCGGCTTGGAGATGTGGTCACTGCCATTGCCATCTCTCATACACACCAATACATTGTTAGCAGAGTTATTTAAAAGCTGTGCGGTTTTTTGCCGCTTATGCTGAATCAGGAATCTTTCCTTAAAGGAGCCGCACAATCTGCTTGTCTCTCGCAAGTAGAGTTCACCAAGAAAAATGCTGCTACCAAGAAAGCTTGTTTGTCTTTGTTCTTTTGTTTCTAAAACCCTTTTTGAAGCTTTTGTTAACCTTTAAGTGGAAGTTCTTACTAGACACGTGGGCGCCATTTGTAATGTGTATGGTTTTTCCGCCCGCCGCCGCTGGTCTTGTCCCGCCGCCGCACCAGCCCCAAATAATACACAGAGACTCTGTATTAGATATTATACTGTTGGCCAGTTACTACTTTCTTATCGGCTAGCTCTGTCTTAAGTATTAACCCATTTCTGCTGATCTATGTATTTCTCTTACTGAGGAGCTGGCAGCATACTGCTTTCTCCAGACTCTCCATCTTGACTCCTTCCTGCTACTTCCTATTTCCTCCTTGTCTCCTAGTCCCTCCTATCTTCCTTTCCTATTGGCCAACAGTGCTTTATTATTAACCAGTATGAGAAACATATATACATAATTGCATCTCCCATCTCATCATCATTCCTTAAGCTCTACTACAGAGCTGTAGTTCTGAAAACAGCCTGGTATTGTCAAAAACATAGACAGGTAGACCAATGGAATCAAATTGAAAATTGTGATATTAACCCACATACCTAGGAACACCTGATTTTCGATAAAATAGCTAAAATTATACAATGGGGCAAGGACAGCATCTTCAACAAATGGTGTTGGCACAGTTGGATGAGGGTGTGTAGAAGACTACAGAGATTCCTATAAGGTCCCTCACACATGGGTGAATGGAGAAGATCCCCAGAGCACATGGGAAGTGAGGGAGGGACAGTGAATGGAGAAAGAAATAGGTGAAAAAGGAAGGGAAGAGAGGAAAGCATGTGTGACTAGGAAGATTAAGTCTGGGTAGAAATAAAGACAGAAAAGAGAGAGACAGAGTGAGAGAGGCAGAGACACAGAGAAACAGAGGGAACATAAAAGAGGCAGCCATTATTGGTTTGAAGAGAAAACTGAACCTAAATAAAGTTCTAGAGACCTACAAGCCTTACTCCAACTAATAATTAGAGCAAATGTGAAAAGGCTACTATAAATGTCTTTCCCTAATAGTGCAATCAACAACTGACTTATCCACAATCATGGAGTCCTGATCTAGTCCCTGTTTGAACCAGAATAAAATACCTATAGATAAACAGTGAGTCATACTGGAATCCAGATGTAGAGAGTGACGACAAGACCAGATTGCAGAAACACCTAGAGACAGCTGACCTGAACAAGGAGGATCTAATTGGACCCACAGATTGATAGCTTTGGAATACAGCATGGGACTAACTCAGACCCCCCTGAATATGGTTCTCACCTAGAAGAACTGAGCAGTCTCAGGGACCTGATACAGTGGTACTGGGATGTATTTATGGTGCACAAAATGACCTTGCAGACACATCCCACATGGAGTGATATGGCCTTATCTTAGAGAGAGGAGAGACATCCTAGGTCCTAATTCAAATTACTTGACAGATCTAAATGACCCTACCTGGAGAGCATAGCCCTACCTGTGGAATGTGCATTGTGGGATGGGAAAGGAGGGAGGTCAGGGAGTGTCAGAGGGAGGGAGGGGGAACTTGTATCAACATGTAAAATTTAAAATATATATAAATAAATAAAGAAAAAATGCCTCAAAACACTTTTGGCTCTAAGGCACTGTTACTTGACGTTTCCATCAACATCCCTTGAGATGTTACATTTCTATTGACTATCGATTATTGCCAGCCCTTGTCACATATCCCCTCCCCCTTAAAACTGCAACCAACTTAAAGGGAACTGATATTTGATCAAGATTTCTCTAAAAAAATGGAAGCAGTTTACTTTGAGAATACAATATTTATCGTCCTTATTTGTTACATTCTATAAATGGTGGAGTTTCTGGAGATAAAATTTTCTGCCAAAAAGAAAAAAAAAATTAAAGCAATTATCAATTACACTAAATTAGGCAAGCCTAAACTACAGGAGAAATTTCTACACAGAAATCAATAATCAACATCACATGAGAGAATAGAAATTGTAAGACCCTCAGAATGAGGAGTCTTCCAGGTTTGGTCCATACCCAAAAAACTCAATGTCCAGTCCTGTTGCTGCAAAACGCAAGAGGCTTTAATGAACAGGAAACGTTTGCGCAAACAGGCTCCTCCAGCAAGCAGGCTAGGGAGAAGCCCCCCATCTCCTGGGCCCAGGTGTTTTTAAAGGCAACCCCACAAGCTTAGGGAGGGGGTGGGACCCTCTGTCCATTGAGTACTTGACCCTTGGAGGCCAGAGGGTCTGCTATTAGGGTCAGCAGACCTTAGGGCCTCAGGTGTGCTAATTAATCTTGTCTGGGCAAACCAGAGTTACAGCTATCTCTTGACCCTATTTACCACCTGTTGACTCACAGGAAAGGAGGAGCAGTGTGAATTCTTATCTCAGGTACTTGTGAGAGGAATCTAGCAAATTCCAAGGAACAGATATTGGTTTCCAGGTTAGTCCATCATTAACATTACTTTTTAGGTCTTTCAAAATGAAATACATAAAACCTAGAAATATTGGACAGCATAAACAATCACAGATAAAAGCAATAATGCACTTACATCAGATATTAAAAAGATACCGATAATTGATAGTTTTAAAAATCAAAATAACATATTTTTAATATGTGGAAAACTTGCCTATACTGACTTCAAAAAAAGTCACACTTCCCTAGAGAGAACAACATTTGCAGCACAAGTTCTGATAGATATTAATAATAAAATTTGGAGTCAGCTCTCAGAGGGTGAAAGCTGATGGATCTCAGAAGCACAGCCGTGTGAGTTTCTAAAGTTCTTACCTCTACCAGTGTTCAGACCAAAGGACCAATCCTGTTGTCACAAGGCCTTCTCGATTGACTGCTGTCTTTATGAAAGCTCAGAAGAACGGTTCAGACTGAACCCTCTCCCTGCAAGCCCTCTTGTCTCCTCCCACTTTATATTCCCCTCTCTGTCCAGTCATATTGAAAGACCCGCGGAGGGCTTGAACCCTCACGCCCCCCCCCCAGCTCAGGAAAGGCAGCCCTCCCAAATCACTCATGAGAAGCAGTCTTGATGCAAAAGCATGAGGTCTTTTATATTCCAGTGCACTGGGGTCCACAGCCATACTCCACATGGGGTAAAGGACTGGGAACCCTGAGTACAGGGTTCAGACAGCTTTTATAGGGTTACAACAAAGCAAGTGCATTACAAACCAATTATCTCATAGCATCCAGTGTGGACCAATCAGTTTGAACTATCCAGGCCCATGCTTTGCCCAGGAAGTCTGCTTTCACTAGGGCTCCTGGGTAGTGTGACAAGCCCACGCTTAGCCCAGGAAGTCAGCTTTCACTAGAGCTTCTGGGTAGCATGGCGCAGCTCATTTCCTGTTCTCATTCACTCACAGGTGCTGTCAGTAACCCACCCTGTTGTAAACAGTCAAGAATGACCTTTCGCCTACTCACTGCTAGGGGACAGGGTCTGAGGTAAATTAGGCTAAATTTTTCCATCCTTACATTATCCCTCCTATCTCACCATGGACAGTGCTGGGATTAAAGCATGTCATCTCAAGTGCTGGGATAACATTTCTGTTAGCGGTTTCTCTTTTAGACAGAGTCTCTCTCTCCCTCCCTCCCTCTCTCCCTTTTTTAATGGCTTTCCTTCTTCCTCTCCCTTTGTTTCTCTGTAGATATCACCCTAACTCTCTCCCTTTTTGTCCTATCTCTCTTTCTCTAGTAGGCCAGAGTGGCATGGAGCTAATAGAGATATATCTGTCTCTTTCTCCTAAAAGCTGGGATTAATGCTGTGTCCCACTGCTGCCTGTTTATGGATGACCTTGCATACTTCATTTCCTGCCTGTATGGCTAACTAATGGCTTAGGTGTGTGACTAACTTGTGACTTAGTGTATGTAGTAACTAGTGGCTTTGTGTGGGTGGGCTAACTAATGGCTTATTTGTGTGGCTAACTAGTGACTTGGCAATTAACCAGGTGTGTAGCTGTCTAATGACACATCTCTATGTGGCGCCTGTGCTGCTGTCAAAGCCCGAGAAGCTGGGGATTGTGTAGAGGTTAATAACACAGGAATCTTGTTTTATATTAAGAAGGTTCTTTATCATTTTCCTTTTACTCTGGGGGCTAGCTTATATACCACAGCACTAGATGGAGGAGGGGGAACCAGAGCCTGTGGTTAGACATCTCAGGTTCCAAGAACAGGTTAGTGTGCATTCAGGGTTGCAGAAGACAAAGGAACAATAGCAATTTGCATTAGAAAACATGTCTCCTGTTTTCCAGCTGTTACAGCTGCCTGCCCTGAGGGCAGCAGGAAGGGGAGTAAATTCTTAGCCTAGGTCTTAATTCTTACAATTCTCCCTTTTTTATTTTCTATGAGAGACCCCTAGCTTAGGTATTGCAGGGGGTGGCACCCTTTTCCCATCTTCATGGACCCCAACAACCTCGTGTTTTAGGCTAGGGGGCTTCATTGCAAGTTTCCCGTCATGGGGGTACTTCATTTCTGCAGCATTTGTAAGCAGATCTCATGACTGTCCGGAGAGCCGCGGGACAGACTGAGTTTCTTTTGTGGAAAGAACTATTAGATCATACATAGAACAAGAATCCCCACCCCAACAGCTACCTGCTCCAACTTGCTGAGAGACAACGTGCCACTCAAAATCTGTAACCAACCTCCAATCTGAGCCTTGGCATTCCACCAGCCCTCTGCTGAAATAGGAGTATTTCTGTCTTATTGACCTCTACTCTCTGGTCAGCCAAAACACTGGTAAAATTTACAAAAGACAAGACCCTGCCAGCATTGAGGCTGTTGACCCCAACAGAGACATATGCATTCCAATCAAGGTGATAAAAGAGGAATGACAGAATGAAAGCAGGAGGCCTGCTATACTAACCCAAAACCCCAAATTGTTCTTGAAGTAAGGCAGTTTGCTGATTTAAGTTAAAGAGTCAAAACTGAATGTGAGAGTCCAAAAAAGAGCATTCAGGCAGGGCATTCTGTGCAGTTAGTGATTCCCAGATTCTGCCCGCCAGCTGGTTAACAGCTGGTGGCAAACTGAGCAACAGCAATCCCTGCAATGACAGCAACAGTCACCTACACAGCAATGACAGGAATGATGGCAGCAGCAAAACCAAAGTCCCTTCTTGGCTGTAGAGGATAATTTCTTCTCCCCCAAGTCGGTCTTCCATTATTATTGGGGTGGTCAGGAACTACCAGGGCACTGGTGTCCCTCAGGGGCCAGAAGTTGCTCAGGAAGCAGGTTGTGGAAGAACTATTGAAAGATTTTCCCTCCCCCAAGGACCCATTAAAAGTGGAACACAGTGTCTCCAAGGCAAGTGCCTATGCAAGTCATAACTTCCTGGGGAGCTTCCAGCATCTAGGGGCCACATAGCAGCATTTTCCTGTTCCCACTGGAGGTTTTGTTATATGTCATGCTGGCATTGGGGTGAAAATCAGCAAGGGAGGCATTACTCAAACCTATGCATGAAACCGAGAATCACCCATTGGGCAATTGAGAAAAATTAAGCACTCTCTGGAAGCCAAGGCTCCCCTGAGTCAGTAAGGTCAAATTACTCAGTAATGACATTTCTATTGGCACATTGGCAGCCAGTATTCCCAGGGAATGTTCTCTCCTAACTAACTGGCATCAGGATGTGGGGTTCCTCACCAAGGCACAAACCACTTGTTCCTCCATGGGCCAGGATTCCAGTACAGCAGGATTAGATTCCTGATCAGGATCCACAGGATGAACATGTTGTTCTGTATCTAAATAGGTTTCTTTGTTCCTGGGGGAAAAACACAAACAGCCCCTTGGACCCTAGCTAATAGTGGGGGTGGGCGGTTGCCATTGTCCTGTAATTACATCTTCACATCTGACCCATACCAATGTTTGGGAGGGTTTGTTCCAATGTTTCTCCATGGCAGACAAGTTATTTTTATCTACAGTCAAAAAATTTAAATTATAAAGTATAGTGGATAATTGAGAATTGGGGGAGGTCCTGTATTCCCCCTTTTTTATTTTATTAAAATATTGTTTAAGGGTAGCATGAGTGCGTTCCATAATGGCATGTCCCATAGTGTTGTGTGGGATGCCAAATGCGTGATTAATATGAGGTTCCTTGCAAAAGTCCAAGAAGCCATGACTAGCAAATGTGGGGCCATTATCTGTTTTTAAGATATCAGGAATACCCATATAGGCAAAAGCCTGTGAACAATGAGACATGACATCTATAATCTTTTCTCCACAGGTTAGAGACAAAAAAAAAAAAAAAAAAAGAAAAAAGAAAAAAAGAAAAACCACCTTAGAATTTGTATCCACAGAAACTTGCTTGAGGCAGGTGAGTGATATCCATTTGCCAAATATTGTTAGCCCTTAGTCCCCGGGGATTCACCCCCTTATTGGGAGAATTATGATAAGGGGCACAATCAGGGCATTGAAAGTAATCTGAGTAGCAACAGATAAAAAGCAGTTAGTATGAAACTTAAGAAAGCGTGCATTTAGGTGATACTGCTCATGAAGCTGGTGTGTGTTTTGCTCCTCTGTGAACATTTCTATTGGGGGCCTGGTTAAAGAATCAGCAAGTTGATTGCCCTGGGAAAGGGGTCCTGGGAGGCCTGTATGGGCACATACGTAATCCACAAATGCATGGTGTATCCGCTGCCAGATAAGATGTTCAAGCTTAACTAGAAGAGAATGAACTGAGAGGTGGGAAGGACATATGGAGAAGTCTCTAATGGCCTTACAATATCAGCAACATAAATGCTATAAGTATATAGATTAAAAGATTCTTTATCAAACAATTGAAAAGCCATTATGCAAGCAAACAATTCAGTAGCCTGGGTAGAAATTTCCCCTGTAGGTGTTCTCTTTTATATTTGAGTAGAAATTACTACAGCAAAACTCTTAGAGGAGTCACATGTAAAGACTGAGTGTGCTCCTTAAAGGGGGTCCTCCTTTAGATTCTTAGCAAAAATTACAGGCTACTGCCTGAAAAAAGACAGCAAGGAGCTACTTTTGTAGTGGTTATCAAATGTAGCTCCTGTAGATGTGATAAAGAGCATCTATCCATCATGATGGTCTGTAAATGCTCAACCTCTTCCTTGCTATAGGGACAATAATCTTATCAGGGTGCTTTCCAAAGGTTTGAATGCTAAACTTATGTATTTTCCATAACAATTGTAATATCAAATCATAATAGGGAGACACCACCTTCTTAGGGCAGGCTGACAAATGAATCCAATATATAGGGCCATTTTGCAAAAAAAAAAAAAAAAAAAAAAAAAAAAAAAAAAACCAACAGTGTGTGAAAAAATAGACGAAAGTACAACCACAACAAGAGGCTGTCCATAATCTAGTTGGCAAAGATGGGCTTTTTCAATGCATTTAATACCCATTGGATGGCCCCTTTGGCCTCAGGTGTAATTTGTTTGGGAGAGGTCAGAGCTGGATCCCCCAGAAAAATAACATATATTGGTCAAAGCACCCCTTTTTTAATGGAAAGATAGGCTGATCCATTGAACATCTCCCCAAAACTTGCCAAACCTGAAGACTTTTTATATTTGAACAATCAATTTGGAGCCTTTGAGGCCAGAGGACAGTCTGTTAGATTTGATGGCCTAGATTGGTGTAAGGAGGTTTCTTTTGAACATTCTCTGGGGCCAAAATAAATCCATGAGACTCCAGGAGCTCCTGCAATATAGCAAGCACTTCAAGGCATCTCACCTCAGCAGGCCTTGTGAGCAGAATATCATCCATATAATGGATAATGTAAAGATCACAAAATTTGCACCTGATAGGATCCAGGCAGTCAGCCACAAAGCCTGGCATATTGTAGGACTTTAGCCATCCCCTGGGGGAGCACCACCCATTGAAAGGGAAGGGCACTTTCCCAAAAATTAATCAAAGGTAGGGTACATGCAAATCTGGGGTTATCTCGGGAGTGCAGTGGAATGGAAAAGAAGCAATCCTTTAAATGTATAACAATTAGATGCCAATCTTTAGGAATAACCACAGGTGAGGGCAAGCTGGGTTGAAGAGTTCCCATAGGCTGCATTGTTGCATTAATACCCCTCAAGTCCTTTAGCAATCTCCTCTTTACTTAAGTCTTTTTAATCACAAATATATGGGGATTTCAGGGAGAGGTGGAGGGGGATCACATGTCCTGCCTCCAATTGTTCTTGAACTAGCTGGGAGCTGCACGAAGTTCTTCTGTGGTTAAGAGACATTGTTCCATCCACATTGGATGTCAGAAATCCATGCAATGGGAATGGGGGCTGGCAGTGCAACAGCGGACCTCATTTAATGGCTGAAACCTTTTCTAATGCCTGCATCCCAGGAGTCTAATGGGAGAGTGCCCACAAAGCAAACGTCTTACCTAGCCCTTGTCCTTTGTGAGTTCACCGCGCCAGGCCACCACCACAGCCCAGCAAAGAGGCCTTCTGTAGTCCCATCACTTGGGCCTGGCTGCCCTCACCTTCATTTCATGCACAGCTCTACCTCATTTGGGCACGTACTGCTCTGGTTGTGGTGGATGGTGCAGTGATTCAGGCACACCTGGTATCCTAGAACAGAGCATGCCTAGTGCAAGCCTCCCTCTCTCTCTGCCCCTTCCCCAGGTGCTCTCAAATTCTCTCTCTCCTAGGTTGTACAGGTTTTGGTGGATTGGTTAGAAGGAACATTGTCACTTCACTTGGGCTGTCCCTGTAGTGCACTGTGGTGAAGTTCCCGGGGTCCCAGGGGACCTCCGCATGTCTCACCACCTTGAGATCATTACCTCAAGGGGCAGAGACACTGTCATCCTTGAGACTCTGATGTGGCTAGCCCTAGCTAGCATGCACAAAGCATGCATTCAATCCCCCCCAACCCCTCCAGCTAACTTTCCATCTACTTCGCCTTTTACCTGATTTGTCTCTAAAAGCCACCTCATGCCCTTCTGGAGCTAGCGACTGGCCCATGTCATGTGCAACACACCCCTCACCACTTATCCCCATGCCTGATAATGTAGCCTTTCACCATTAATAGTGCACTTTGACAGTCCATTTAGAAAACCCTATAAACACATTAGCCCATGCAGACCATCCCCGCCTGCCTAGCTGCAACCCCTTCCCCCACGGACAACCCCCAATCAAACATGAGCACACTGCTCATGACATGCTCTCCACTTCTGGCTCCTAGAACAGGGCATGCTCAGTGCAATTCTCAAGCTCGCTCTGCCCCTCCCACACGTGCTCTCAAATTCTCTCTCTCCAAGGTTTTCTGGGTTTTGGTGGATTGGTGAGAAGGCACATTGTCCCTTCCCTAGGGCTGTCCCTATAGTGCACTGTTATGCAGGCCCCAGGGTCCCAGCAGGGCCTCCCCATGTCTCGACAACTGCTGTGGGAGGGAAGAACCTGTAGATAATAGAGCAATACAGTCTAACACAATTGAGGCAGTCATCAAAAGCCTCACAACAAAAAAATATATATATAAAATAAAATAAAATAAAATCCCTGGGCAAGATGGCTGCAGTGCAGACTTCTACCAGAAATCCAAAGAAGAGCTAATACCAATATTCTTCAAGGCTTCCACACAATAGGAACAGAAGGCTCATTACCAAATTCTATGAAGCCACACGCACCTAGGTACCCAAGACACAAAATGATACAAATATGAAAGAGAACTACAGACTAATGTCCCTCATGAACACAAATGAAAAATGCCTCAATAAAATACTAGCTAATCAAATCCAGGCACACATCAGGTGTAGGACCCCAAGGCACCTTGAGCCTGAAGTTGTTGGCGGGAACTCCTTGCCCCAAGGCTTTTGTTGGTACTCTTCCCGTGACACACACCAAGAGACAACACATCTTGTGACACACACCCTGTGACAACCATGCCTCGTGACAACACAGTGAGGAGCTAAGCCAAAAAAATCCTGTAATTATCCACTGTGCTATAAGTCAGTATTTAAGCCTGTTCTTGCCCCTCAATAAACGGCATTTGGCATATGGCGTTCCACTGAACGAATGGCTTGGTGTCTTGTCTTTATTTCAATCTCTAGGCCTTCGCCCGATTCATGGAACAGATTGTAGCATGGGCGCTACAAGTGGAGGTCCCGCCGAGATCGGGAAAGGATCACCTAAGAGATCGCCCTCGAAGGCCAGGCGGCAAAAGTAAGTGAATGAGGGTGTATTGAAGGATGGGTGCCAGTAACTGTAAGGAAAAGCTCAGCGGGCAATTAGTGGCCCTATTTTAAATGCAGGGCACCAGGATTAAAACCAAGACAGCTAAAGAATTGTTTGATATATTACAGGGACATAACCCCTGGTTTATGCAGTCTGGAGGTTTTAACATCCCAGATTGGGAACAGGTAAAAGGAGACCTCCAAAAGGCTTATAATGAACGGGGGCCTGATAATTTCCCTATTGCTACCCTTTCCCTTTGGCGTCTAGTTAAAAGTGTGCTCTTGAGCAACAATGTTAAAGTAAAAGAACATTTGGCAGAGATGAATAGGATTTTTGAGGAAGTACAAAACTTAGAATCTGTGAAATCTATCAGGGAACAAGAGGGATCCCAACTAGATGATGATAGTCCTACTGTAACTGATGAGGATACTTTGGAATCAGAAACTGAAGCTGATGAGTGTATATGCCATCCGCCACGGCACAACTCCTTTTGTGATTCTGATTCCTTTAGTAGCGCCTCTACACCTCGAGGATTAGAGGAAGAGGTCAAAGATTTAATAACCAAGGTAGAAGCATTAGAAAAGGGAAGACAGTTGTTTCCAGTAATAGAGACAGTGGATCCTTAGGATAGCAGGGTTAGGGAACACAGCCCATTAAATTTTAAGGATATAAAACAGCTTAAAGGGGCTGTAACTGCTTATGGGCCTCATGCTCCTTTTACTCAGACAATTTTTGAGTCCTTCACAGTGTTAATTTGCACCCCTAGTGATTGGATGCATCTCTGTAGAGCCGTGCTGAGTGGGGGTGACTACTTGCTCTGGAGAGGTGAATTTCAAGAATTTTGCAAGGAAACTGTGCAAAGTAATGCTGCTGCCGGGTTTCCTGCTAGGAATTTAGATATGCTCACAGGCACTGGGCAATATGCTACCATTGCAGCTGAAATTCTTTTTGACCCAGCGGTCTATGCACAAATTGCTGCTGCTGCTACTAGAGCTTAGAAAGCCCTGCCAAATAAGGATGCAGGAGATCAACTACCTAAGGTATTGCAGGGACCATCTGAGCCCTATTCAGAATTTGCAGACTGCCTCCTACAGCAGGCAGGCCGCATTTTTGGTGATGTTGAAAATGTCATGCCCATAGTTAAACAATTGGCATTCGAAAATGCAAACAAGTATTGTAAAGAGGCTTTGTGTCCCCATAAGTCCAAAAGTCTTAATGACTATATACGCATATGTCGAGACATAGATGATCATCACATTATGGGCCAGGTTATAGCTTCAGTTGTGAAAAGAGGGGAGAACAATGGAGGAGCCAGAACAAAGAGTTGCTTTGGATGTGGACAGCCAGGACATTTCAAAAGGAACTGCCCCCAAGGTGTGGCAATGCAATTGAGCCCTAGGCCAGGGCTTTGCCCACGTTGCAGTAAGGGTCATCGTTGGAACAAGGAATGTAGGTCAAAGACAGTTGTCCTTGGTAATACTTTACCGGCTCAGGGAAACTGGAAGCAGGGCCAGCCTCAGGCCCCTCAAGCCCAGGTGGATGGGGCAATGGATACACCTGTAACCTGCCCAATACTGATTATCCCTGGTGTTGCGACATTGCCATTGAACAAATGACCCGCTGTCTTGTCTTTATTTCAATATCTAGGCCTTCGCCAAACTCGTGGTAGAGATGGTAGCATGGGTGCTACACTCTGGGACCAAGCACCTGAACTTGCAACATTAGAAGCCTTCATATCAGGTGATCAGAGGTCAGTGACTCAGATAACATAGTCTTTGCAGCTCTGCACTACCAGAAGACAGGGGCCTAGACTATAAAGTTTATGTTTTAGTATACATTCTTCTACTGTCATAGAACCTGATCATAATGCAAATCACAGTGTCCTTTGTGTGCACATTTCATTACACACTCATTGTTCATGGCCAGTAACCACTGACCTCATAGCTAGGAAATACTTCAGCTAAATGTTCATGGTTTTCAATGTGTAATTCCTGTTTAAGAAAAGCAGGATGTGAATTAGAAATAAATGAGGATACATGGCAGAGCTTGGGGACAGGAAAGTGTATGTGGATATGATGTAGTTATGATCTAAAAAAAAAATATTTTAAAAGAGGTTCATGGCCATGTGCTCTAGATTCTAAGGATTTTAATTAGAGCACACCAAGGATTTCTCAAACGTTTTCTCTCAGACTGAACATCCAAAACCACAAAAAAAAAAAAAAAAAAAAAAAAAGAGTCCTGTTACATAATCCACAACATTTTACCCAGACCTGTTTTGGTTGAATACTTTAACTATAGCGATTTGTGTTCACAATAGGGTGTTTCCTCTATCCAGATTCTTGATAGCCCCCATCTGTGGAATCCAAGAAACTGCACACAGGGACTATTTTGGATTATCTAGGAATGATTACCTAATTCCACATTGCTCACCTCAACTACTATTGAAGGAGGAAATCTCAGCCTCCATCCTGCCTCTTGCTTTATGCCTTGTGACACCACCAGTGGCAGAATTGGTCCTGCACTCAGTCCTTGCACAGGTCCCTCTTTATCTATCAGTCCCCACAATAATCAGAGACCTTGGATTTCACTCATTTTCTGGTCTATTTTTTTTTTCTCACCGACCACTCTGGGGCCATACTGAAAGAAGGTGCAAGATTTTCTTCCCAGCACTGGGCAGGGAAAGCAGGATTAGTAATTCAAAGCATTTCTCAATAACATAGCATATGGCAAGTCAAAGTTACAAGAGACTTTGCTCTACTCAGAAATCAATAATCAACATCACTTAAGAGAAAAGCAATGAAATGAGTAAAATCCCAGAAACACAGTAGAGCAGAAAAATAGAGATAAAAGCAGTAATACATTTAAAGAAACAATTAAAAAAAATAACCATAGCTTGTCAGTGGTGGCACATGACTTTAAAGACAGCACATAGGAGGCAGAGACAAACCTATCTCTGTGAGTTAAATACCTGCCTTTTCCATAAGATCTATAATATCTAGTTTTGGGAATGGCTCCAATCCCACAAAGAAATTGGGTCTCAAATAAAAAAATGAAAATAACAATAACAAAAAGGAAAGCTAGGAAAATAATACCAAAGCCATTTTTAATAAATGAATTTAACATATTTTAATACTTTTTAAAACTTAGCTGTATTGAGTTGAAAAGAAACACACACACACACTTCCACAGAGATAATGTCACTTGCAGCACAAGTTCTTATAGATCTTAAAAAAAAAATCAGAGTAATCTATCAGGGAGGGGATGGTGAAAGCTAAAGGATCACAGATTCAAAGCATCTGGCCTCTAGAGTCCTTATCTCTACACATTCCCTGACTATAGAGATGATCCTGTGCTCACACTGCTTCCCAAGACTGACTGCTATCTCTAGGAACTCTCAGATTGACTGTGAAAACTGAATCCTCTCACTGCATGTTTTTCTGTCTCCTCCCAACTTATCTTCCTCTCTCTCTCTCCAGCCATGTCACTCCTCTCTCCAAATCCCTGCTGGGGTTAAATGCGGGAAATCCCAACTGCTGGATCACCTTAGTGTGAGCTATTTTACTTTTAGACAGATTCTTTTCCCTCTCTCTACCTCTCCCCTATCTCTCCAGTAGCCCAGAGTGGCCTTGAACTCACAGAATTCCATCTGCCTCTATCTCCCTTGTGCTGGTATGAAAGTTGTGCCTAACCACTGACCTGTAAGGGAAGACCTGAGTAATTGATCTCCAGCCTCTATGGCAAAATGGTGGCTGAGTTGTGTGGCTAGCCAGTGAGTTAGGTTTGTGACAGACTAGTTGTTAGCAGCCAGCTGACCCCCACCGCTGATGATGGGCGGGACACTCATGGCTATGCCATTGCTATGTCAGCATTACACGGCAGCTCAAAATTTACCTGGATGCCAGAGGACTCAGTTATGCATGCGCAAGCCCCCCCCCCCCTTTTAAAGCAAGCGAGCTAAGCGTGCCGCTCTCTTGCCCTCTCTTGCCCCCTCTTGCTCTCTCTGGTTTCTCTCTTGCTCCCCCTCTTGCTTTGCCTCTCTGGCCTCTCTCTCTTTCTCTCTCTCTCTCTCCTGCTTTCAGTTGGCCACCAGCTACCCCCTCTTTCTCTCCCTTCTCTCAATAAACTCCACGTGGGTGCTGAGTCTTGTGTTTGTGTTTCTTAGGCATTAGCTGCAGCAAAATAACAACATTGGTGCTGTGAACCCAGGCAGGCTCTCCTTGAGGGTCACTGGCAGCTGTCTGCTGGGGGGTGGTCAGCCAGAGACACTCAGGATCCTGTTTCCGATACCAGTGGTCTGCCTCCATCACCCCCCACACCCCGTTTGCTAGAAATACCACCCCATACCGGCTTCAATTAGGTAAGATACCCTTTTAAATTTTAACCCATTTCTTTAAGGTCGGGTACATTCCTCATGGGTGGAAGATATACTGCCCGGGGCGGTATATCTGCTCTGCTCTGGGACTGCTCAGTCCTTCCAGCCTCTGTTGGCCCTGGCAACATTTTCGGGCTGACCAGCTTTGAATAACGCTCTACCATTCTCACTTATGGTGTGGCCACACTCTTGAGCTAATGAGTTCCAAGACTGCATGGTCACTTTCTCTCCACCAACCAAGGAAATACACCCTACCACTCCACTGGGATGCCTGATAGAAAATTTAAAACCCTTTCACTTAATGCCACTTGTAAAGGCACCCAGTCTTATTTACCTTTGTACTGAAAAGTGCCCTAGATATCCCCTAGAAAATTCAAATTGCCCGCGTAACAGCTCTCTAGATCCCGATATTTTGCGGGATCTTTCAAATTACTGCCAGCGAACAGGTAGATGGAAGGAGGTTTTTCTATATCTATGCTAAACAATCTCTTTCCCTAAACTTGTTTCGGTTCATTTCCCGCCACACTCAAATTCTCCTGCCTGCCCCAGCTGCAACCTGTCTCAGCATGGTAGGCTGGGCTGAGGCAGCATCTGCTCAAGACAAAATTATATCTCAAAACTTTGATTTCTGCCAGCTGTTGGGAATATGTTTATGGCAGCCACCATCTTGACCATGTGGCCTAGCTTCACCCGCCATGGTTCTTCTTTCTGCTACATCAGCCATCTAGGCAGAGGGAGTCTAGCCAGCTTCTGCCACCAACAAAATCTGTAATTCATTTACATTTTGCCTTTTGTTCTTTGTCTGTAATATGTTTTTTCTCTGACTATATTATACATAGCTTCACACTGTAGTCCTTCTCAATTTACCCAGTCCTGTATAATATATCTGTACATTTGATTTCAACTTAACTTTATGTAAATGTAAGCTAACTTCATACAACTTAAATTCACTCAAATATTTCTAAATTTGTATGTGCCTTTAAATGGTGGTAAACATTTAAGGTTATAAATGTCTCTTTCAAGCTAAGAAAATATGTATGCCACCCAGTCTTTCCTGTAAGCTGTATATAAAGGTTAAGCCTCTATTATCAAAGGGAGTATTTCTCTACCTCTTTGTCCTCTATGGTTATAAGTCTAACCTACTAAGTTAAAAGCAGTTACAGTCAGGCTGCTGGGCTCTGAGTAAAACATCCCTCAACAGCATCTCAGCTTAGACCCAGTTTTCCAGACAGATTAATTAATTGCAGGGATAAAGCCATATCTAGCCACCTATGTGCTTAAGGCAAATAACTAAAGACTATTTTGTATACTAAAGTATGCTAAACAGTCAGACAGCAGTCAAATGCTCAGAGATCTAGAGAATATGGCATTTAAAATGTTTCATTAAAAAGCTTTTATAACAGAGACAGGCTAGCTCCGCACCACCCATTTCCTCCAAGAAAACTGAAGGACACTGAAGAAGCTCCACCCACAAAAGCAGCAAGGCTAGCCACTGAACAATCCTGCCTTGCATGTCAACTGCTACAAAGGGGTCTAAGAACTGTGGACAAAAGGGCAGTGGAGTCGATCTTCTCCATGTTGCTTGGGCCAACGGTAGGTAAGTCTTCCAATAGCTCCTAATCCACAGGTCGTGTGCCATTAATAGTAGGCAGATGTCCTTAAAGCCTCTGATTTCAACAACTGTGGAGGACCTGGGGTGGCTGTCCATGCTGCCAGCTAGTGAGTCCCTGTTACTATCTAATCATTTAAGTAATTTTTTTCCCTTCTCAAGAACTCTGATGCTTTTGACGACTGGTAGCTTTGTCAGTGTAAAGCAGCAACCAAGGCTCCAATTGTTAAAAAACAGATTTCAAAAAAGGGTATTTTAAGGTTGCTACTGTTTATAGTCTTAACATTAATCAATAAAGTTTTAATAAGCTACTAATCCAATTCTGACAGTATTAAAAACCATACTATGCCACTATATGATTATAACTGTAACTATAAGCTTACAATTTTAAGGTGCATTTCATTGTGCTAAGTATCTGCCAGTTGTATGTGTTAATTCTTTCAGCCAAATCATTTCTAACATGAGTATGATGCTAAAGTGACTAATATTTATGTTTCACAAACCCAAAAGATTCTATAGGTTCCAGGGATCAGAATTGGAACCATTTACAGGTCAGATTCACTCCAAATAAGTATTACTCAACTTACTCCTGGCCTTGACCTTCCTAATCTTGTCCTGGGACCCCCTTGGAGCCCCTCCGCCACTTTACTTCTCCCATTAAGTACATTGACCTAAGAGAGGAAAACTTAACTTTGTCCTCTGCTTTGCTAACATCTTGCCAGCTCTCAAAAAGACACCAGCATCCCATACAGTCAGGGCAGCTATGAAACAACCAGCTACCAGGAAGTGGCAGCACCCCAAAGATGATCTATGCCCCCAAGTCAGCAGGAAGCAGTGTCCAGAACTAAAAGTCGTTATTCCCTAACCTTCCACGCCCAACCCCCACCTTTTTAATAACAATAAGAGGTGGGAATGTTAGGAACTAGCACCCAGCTGATCCCCACCCCCAATGATGGGCTGGATGCTCCTGGCCAGGTCACCACTATGTCAGCCTTACCTGGTGGCTCAAGCTTTACCTGGCTGCCAGAGGATACAGTTACACATGCACAAGCCCCCCTTTTAAAGCAAGCGCGCCAAGTGTTCACCTCTCTCTGGCTTCCCTCTCTCTCTTGCTCTCTCTCTCTCTGACTTCTCACACTCACTGCCCCCTGCTTGCTCTCTTTTTCTTTCTCTCTCTCTCTCTTTCTTTCTCTCTCTTTCTTTTGGTTGTCCACCAGCTACCCCCTTTCTCTCCCCTCTCTCAATAAACTCCACACGGGCACTGAGTCTCCTGTTTGTGTTTTATAGGCATTAGCTGCAGCAAAAGAACAACAGGCAGACCTATCAAGGCCAGAAGGTCCTGGATACATGTTCTACAAGTACTAGCAGTACTGGGATGTCATCACATGCTATTAAAGACAGCAAAATTCTCAATCATTTTGGATGGAGAAAAAGAGATATTCAATGACAAAGTCAGATTTTTATAATATGTATCTACCAATCCAGCCCTCCCAAAAACTCAACCAAAGGAAGTTAACTACACTCACAAAGACATAGGCATCAGATAATCACATATCACCTGAACAAAAAGACTAAAGAGTGGCAAATCTATTCACAAAAACACTGCCAACAACAGATGTAAAACAAACACGCATTAACAATTAATGATCCAGTCAAATTAATTATTTTTGGTTTGAATATAAACACCTGCTTGCTACTTAGGTCCATTTGATTGGGTGATATTTTCCCAGCCTTTTACCCTGAGGTAATGTCTATTTTTGAAACTTACATGTGTTTCTTGTATGCAGCAGAAGGATGGAATCTGTCTTTGTATCTATTCTGTTAGCCTGTGCCTTTTTATAGGAGAATTAGGACCATTAATATTGAGGGATAGTAAGGACCATTGATAATGAGATAATCATGTGAATAAGGTATATTTCTAAGTTCATTGAAGATATAGTACTTAATTCTGTATAATTTCGAATAGTTTATCATGTATTTTCTGGCATTATATTTCAGGCTACAGTTGGGAAGACCATAATATTGAACAACATTGTCAAATTTCTAGAAGACAAAGACAGTAATTTTCATGGACCATTTTATACATGTTTGTCCTGGAAGGTTTATAGAAATGCAACACCTAAAATAATTTTAAAAAAGAACAGCAACATTGTAAGTAAGCACAGTTTAAGGTATATTGATGGTTTTCATGTCCTGACAAATAGATGTGCCTCAGGGACAGGTAGCTCTTCTGTGTCTATATGTCATTTTTCTGGAAAGAAAGACAAGGAAGCAATGCCTTTTTAACAGATAAGATATTTGAATTATAGCACTGTGAGATATACACTGTAGAAATGCTAATATATTTTGTTTCATACCATTTAAATGTTTTAAACAGTATACATGTTGAATAGGTGATATGTTCATGCTCTAGAACTTCTAGAAAAAAAGAGTCTATAGTACAGCAAACATCACTCATATAATTGTGCCTCTGCTAAATATATTGAAAAGGGCATTTTATGAGAATCAAAAAGATTGTTGTAGACTAACCTCATGTCCTGAGGAATAGTATGTCAAACTGTGTGAATGCAATGTAAAAACCTCTTATTTGTTGTTTGTACTTTACTAAGATAATCATTTGATGAACCAAGTAGTTATAGCCCATGCCTTTATTCCCACCATTCATGATGAAGAGAAAGTTGGACCCCCTGTGTTCAAGGCCAATGTGATCTACAGAATGAGGTCCAGGCTAGCAAGGTCTACACAGAGCCATCCTGTATCAGAAAACCAAGAAAAAAAGGAACATAAATCACTCTAATTATAAGCCAAATGAATACAGAATATGGATAGAAGCCACATACCTCTGTCTCTCAGGAAAATGAGAAGTGAAAGATATTTACTAGTCCCTACTTTGAGAATATTTGTTGAGTGTGAAACAGTTTTAAAATTTATTAGTTTTCCAACTTCATTGGAATGATATCATCAAACTCACACTGCAGAAAATTCCTGAGAGCATTGGAATTTGTGAATACTTCCACTTGTCCATGTACATTCAGCCACTGTAGTATGACACACACTACAGGAAAATGTATGAATACAGTAAGTGTGGTAATGCTCTGAGTTCCTCCAGTTACTTTCCAATAAATGATAAATCTTCCATAAAAGATGCCATAAATATGGGCCACGAATTAAGGCTCTAGCTATCTATCACAGGTATCTTTAAAGAGAACAAACAATCCCTAATGAAGGGAATTATCATGAATTTAAAACCCAACATCTGATTACACATAACAATCATGCCAAATTACAAACTAGTTCATGCAGATACTAAGGTGCATAAATGTAATTCCATTGGTGAAGTTTGTACATCTGTTATTTATCTTTGCAGGAATGAAAGAAACCATACAGGAGAGAAAACCTGTGAATATGCTCAGTTAATAAGATAAAACATTTTTGTGTTACAGGAATCTTCAAAGGCATGAAAAATTCATACAGGGAGCAAAATAGTATGAAAGGCTTCAGTATCTACAAGTCTTTGAATGTTACAGTCGCCAACTCCATGAAATAAAACATTCTGGAGAGAAAACCCATTGTAATCATTGTGATAAAGCTTTTGCAACACATGGTGTGCTTAAATATATATATATATATATATATATATATATATATATATATATATGAACACATACTAGAGAGAAAACACATGGATTTAATCAGTGTGGTAATGTCTTTTCAGGATGCATTCATCTCCATACACAAATAAGAACACATACTTCAGAAAGAACCAAACTATACAGGTAATCAATGTGCTAAAGCATTTTCTCATGTCACTAATTTCCAATCTCATCATAGAACACACACTGGAGAGAAACCCTATGAATATAATAAACGTGGTAAAGCCTTTTCACAACACTGCCATCTGGTAAGTCATAAAAGAACACATACTGGAGAGTGACCCTTTGAACATAAAATTGTGGTAATGTTTTTGCAAGTAATGTTTACATTCAAAGACATATAAGGAGAAATACTGGAATGATGCACTATGTATGTAATAAGTGTGGTAAAGCATTTTCAGAACACTCTAAACTTCAAATACATAAAAGAATACACACTGGAGACAAGCCCTATAAAGTAGTCAATGTGGTAAATACTTTTCACAATGCAGTCATCTCCATAGACATAAAATAACACACACTTGAGAGAAACCCTATATATCTAATCAATGTTGTAAAGCGTTTTCAAGAAATGGCCACCTTCAAAGACATATAAGGACATATATGGGAGGAATAACCTATTAATGTTATAAATGTGTCAAAGGCTTATTCACAATGCAATCATCTCCAAATACATATAAGAACACACACTGGAGAGAAAACCTATGTATTTTATCAGTATGATAAATTGTTTTCATGTGTCAATAATGTCCAACACATCATAGAACACATACTAGAGAAAGACCCTATGGATGACATCAATGTTGTAAAGCCTTTGCACATTCAAGCCCTCTTTTAAGTCATAAAAGTCATATTTGATGGAGACTCTATGAATGTAAACAGTGTGGTAAAGCCTTTGTATATGTCATCCATCTATCCTTAAAATCATGAAAAAAATCGTACTGCAGAGAAACCCCATACATGTAGGAGGGGTGGTAATGTTAACTTTGCTTATGAAAATAATTTTTGAGGGCCTGGAAAACTCATACAGAAAGGAATACTACTTGAAAGCATCATGTAAGAACTTCAGGCAACACACATTGAGTTACATAAGATTCTGGAGATAAAAATATCTTACAAGTGTTGACAATCTGTTCAATCATTACAATGTTTCATTTCTTTTCTTTTTTTTTTCTTTTTTTTTTTTTTGAACCTGCATACTCACATAAAGAAAAGTGCTATGAATTCACTGAGAAGGGAATCCATTTTCATTTTAACACTTTACATAAAAAACTCATTCATATCGATTGATTTCTCTAACTCCAATCTTTAATGCTTGTTTTCTGTTTAATGAACCTATACAGGAAGAAAGAAAACTGTTTGGATTTTAAACACTTTAATAACTCTTTTACAGGCATGAGTGCTCACTAGAAAAAATATTCATGTGTGCAGGACTGTTTGGTTAAAAATTTGATGGAATTTTAATCATGTGAGGTCAGTTGTGGGTTTTTGACTGTTCATGCTTGTTTCAGAGAAGATTGAAACATTGCATGTTCCTGTATCAAAATATACAGAAAGTTCTCAAAAATCTGATCAGGTACTGGCAATGAACTTGTCATAATTCTGCTCATTTTCATCTCTAATCCTGTAGATATTTTGGATACTTTTTGTATCATCTTTATATTAGGTAATAGGTAAGAACCCATGAAAGAGAAAACAGAACTCAAGTAAATAATTTGGTGAAGATGTTAAACATCATACAATTATTTGGTATCAATTTAAATAAGATGTTTCTTTTGGCAGCAGCATGTTAATATGTTAACCCAAGAAAAATGATCAATGGATATTTTATTGTGGAACAATTTATACAGCTACAGAATTGCTGCTCAGAAATATGCAGTCTCTGCCCTTCTGAAATGATCTTCAATAAAAGAGAGAGGCAGCAGGGGAAGGGAGTAACTGAGAGAGGGAATGGTACTGACAGAGAGAGATTGGGAACTATAGATGGCCTGGCTGAAGATTCTGCTCCTTATGGTCAGGTATACACAGAACCAAAGGCACTGCTCACTAGACAACTACTGACTTCCTCATGAGATGATCTGAGAAGAAAGTCTGGCCCCAGAAAAACCCTAGTCTCTAAGTTGTGGGTACACTAGAGGTTCTGATTGGACTATAAAACCTGAGTGAAACCATGGGAGCAAATGCCATAAAGAAGCTTGAGGGAGTTGCTTTCAACAGGTTACCAAACATTCCAACCTCTTTGTTTAGGTATTGAAGCCATCAAGGCTTCCACCAAAACAACTCAGACTCTCAGGTATGGAGGCAAGTGCTAAAGTCTGGCTTCTTCCTTCTATTAAGGGACTTTATGGTGAGGGTGTGATCAGGATTTGGTGGGATTAATGTTAAGTATGCAGGACTATCCAATTATTTACTTATTTGATTACATAAATAATGATGGTATCATCAATTGAAGGTTTGGCTGCCATGTGATTGACACAGCAGGAGATTGTTACCAGAAGCAGTGCCCAGAGAATGAGAGACACTGGGATATCCAGTGATTTCTGATTACCTAATAATAGATTTTTAATGATCGATTGATTAAAAGATTTAAAAAACTGTATTGCTTCACATCATGACTTTCTGAGAGGTTGCAACAGTACTGAATGATGGACACCATCAAAACCAATTTTAAAAATTGAATAATTTAATACTCTCATGATCAGATAAATTAATCCAATGAACTCTGTTGGGCTGATAACATGACACACTACCAACTCTAAATTACACTAAATAACCATATTTGAAAGTGGGGTACAGGACTTAATATAGACTTATCAATTGATGAATCAAAAATGACTGCCAGAAACATAAGAAATTGCTCATTTTCCTTACACATCAGCCTAATGCAAATCAAAACAACTCTGACAAACCATGTGATCAAGCTGTACTAAATGTACGAGAATGAAGAGAAATTTATTTTCTTTTCAGTAAATAGAAAAGTATTATGATAGAGGCGATTAATGGTATTGCTCCAATTCTGGAAATGAGAAAATTGAATGTAGAGAGCCACCGGCCATTCCTGAAGATGGCACCGGTTTCCTGTCCATAAGCCAGCAAGGCGCGGATGTGCAATCCACGTCATGGGTGACCGTTACAACCGTTGCAGGCTGCAACTGTCAGCAACGGACACAGCTCCTCTGCACCTGTCAGTAACGGACACAGCTCCTCTGCAACTGTCAGTAACGGACACAGCTCCTCTATATAAGCAGAGCCCTTTTTCCTCCTCGGGGTCTTCCCTCAACTTGCTGTAATGAGTCACACAATAAACATAGCTGCAGAAGAATCCTGTTGTTGAGCGTCGTTCTTGCAGGCAAAGCGATAGCGCTCGACAAGTGGTGCCGAAACCCGGGAACCTGACATCAGTGGCACAAAGGGGACCCTTCAGTCAGCTGGAGAGGATTCAGAACTGTGGCAGACAGGTAACAAAATAAGGTAAGAAGCAGAACGTGACGAAAAGTTGGGTGCGCGCAAAAAGAAAAAGGCTAGCAAAGAGAAAGTGAAAGAGTCCCAAGAGACTGATCAAAATAAATAAAAATAAAAAAATAAAAACTAAAAAAAAAAATAAAATAGAAAAGAAACAGAATAATAAAAAAGCCACAGATGGAGAGAATCTGGATACTGTACGGTATTATATTGTCTTTGTATTGTTTGACTGCTGAGGAAACAACTGTTAAAGGAAATGTTGCTGGATTAATTCAATTTATATATTTTAAAAATGCTTTGACTCCAAAGGACAAGTTACTGGGGAAAAGGATTTCTATTTTTGTTTCCATAGAAAATAAAAAGCTGTGGATTCCTTCCAAACTAATGTGGTTTGAACAAGCCAGACCCCCTGAAATAACTACTGCTTTTGCAATAGCGCAGGTGAAAGCTCTTAATCGCCACATGGTGAAACCATTTTGAAGAGTAATGCCACCTGGATTAGAGGTTGATGTCCTAGAGCCCGGGAAAGGGGTAACTCCACTATTCCCCAGCAACCCAGGTGGGCTCCTTATTGTAATCAAAACCCAGCTCAATGTGGAGCCTCTAATCCTTTTGTGTTTGTGATTAAGCAATAGCACCTTTGCAAACTCTAGTGAGAGAATGCTATATTGTACACCTCAAGTATGCTTCTATTCTTTATGTTGGGATGGAGGAAAATTTCCTTTGGCCCTTGTGACCAGAATGCCCAGGTACGTTCCCGTTCAGGTAGAGAGCCAAGCACCATGACCTTCTTTAGACAGAGGAGAGATTTTGGAATCACTGCTGCTATCGTGGTTGCCATTACAACTGGAGTAGTGGGAGTCACCAAGGATGCCATTGCCATGCATTCCACTGTTGACTGCAGCTGCCTTAAATAACCTGTCAGTGAAAGTAGTCACCGCTTAATTAAAAGGTGGTATTATGGTCTTAAATCAGTGAATTGATCTAGTTCAGGAACAGATTGACACTTTGTGGCAACACAAATCGGATGGGAATGGAAGATGACAGGGCTATGTGTGACCTCTGTGCCATATCAAAAGTCAAAAGCATGCCTCAATATGGGGCAATATTTGGAATGGAAAGCCATATGGCATGATCTTAGCCAATCACAGGCCTCCATTGATTCACGATTAGAAGGAGGATTGATGGTAGTCAATCAGAGAATTGATTTGGTGCAGGAACAAATTGACACACTCTGGTAGCTAGCCCAACTGGGCTGTCAATGGAAATATTCCAATTTATGTGTCACCAGTGTACAATATGAAAATTATACAAGAGCTGCAAACCTTTCTGAACAACTTTTTCAGTATCTTTTAGGTGAATGGACAGGAGAATTTGATAGCCTGATGGGCCAACTCCAAATGCCCATCGTCCATGTGAATTCCACCCGTGTGGACAGTTCTCTATCAGAAGGATAGTTCTCCTGGATCTCCACCGCTCTTTCCCACTTTAAGGAATGGGCAGGTGTAATGGGGTTTGGCCTGCTCTTATATGATGGGGTGGTGCTCCTGCTCTGGTTGGTGTGTAAGCTACGTGCTCAACAGACATGACAAAGTGGTTATCGCTCAAGCCCTAGCTGCTATGGAGATAGGCTCCTCTCCCACTATGTGGCTAAGCATGTTTAAAAATGGACATTAATTGTCCAATAGGAGAGCCCTTGCACCCTGAGTCTTCTATGACATTGCACCAGGTTAGGGTGTCCATTTTTTTTTTTTTTTTTTTTTTTTTTACCAGAAACTGCCCTAATGCTCTGCGGGGTTTTTCCCATTGCATGCAGACAGGTGCTTCTTTAGTTTAGCCTAAATTCTTCACTCTCAGGTTGTTTGGCTTAGCACTGCACTCCGTGTTGACTCTAGCTATGGGCAGCTCCGAGAAGGGCAAGTCTGGTTGCATGTGGGTTGGTGTCCAAGGCCGCACCTCCAGGGAAAAGATGCCGGACGGGTATGGCACTGACTTGGCTGACTACCAGGATTCAGGGTCATTACAATGTCCATCTCATTACTGGAGATCAGACCACTACCCTTGCCTGTTGCGTTTATAAAACAAAAAAGGGGGAGATGTAGAGAGCCACCGGTGCCATTCCCGAAGATGGCACCGGTTTCCTGTCCATAAGCCAGCAAGGCGCGGATGTGCGATCCACATCATGGGGTGACCGTTACAACCTTTGCAGGCTGCAACTGTCAGCAATGGACACAGCTCCTCTGCACCTGTCAGTAACGGACACAGCTCCTCTGCAACTGTCAGTAACGGACACAGCTCCTCTATATAAGCAGAGCCCTTTTTCCTCCTCGGGGTCTTCCCTCAACTTGCTGTAATGAGTCGCACAATAAACATAGCTGCAGAAGAATCCTGTTGTTGAGCGTCGTTCTTGCAGGCAAGGCGATAGCGCCCAACAATTGAAGCATAGAAAATAGGTTTAAATACTCATTAATGTACTTGAATGGCATAATGATGCTTTGTTTCATACTTACATAACTATGGGCATTTTGTAACTTGAGAGAAAAGTAAATATGTATAACTCAAAAAAGAGCCCTGTTTGTTTTTGTGAGAAAATTAGTAAGACTGTAAGGGTAGTCCATTGGTGGATATGCTAACTTTAGCATGAGGGAGGTGCACTGGGATGTGATAGAATGTTGGATCATAAATGTTGCCTGGCAACCCTACCTGCATTCTATATCCTGGTATACTGGGCCAAGAACGAGAGGGCAGCTTCTATAAATGTTATCATGGGACATTACAATCTCCGAAAATAATTATCTCCTAAAATTTTAATGACAGCATTTGATTCCCCTAAGGAAGTCATAGCCAAATCTATGGAAGTTTGCCTAGAGCTATTACTGGTCACCCAATTCAGGATTACCTAACATCAGAGAATATAGTCTGTGGAGAAACAGTTCAAAGAATTCTGTTTATGAATGCTCTCTCTCCTAAGAAGTAAAACTATAGATTAAAAGATAAGACTCACAGTTATTTATCAAAGGTTGAGTTTTCCATTGTTAGCTTCCTTCAGGAAGGCAATAATCCATTTGTTAGAATAGATTTAGGGATTATTGGATTGCAGTCCATCTCTTTTGAAGCAGAGTTTCACACTATCTTGAGAGACAACTTGTGTCGAGTATGACAGACCAATTCATCCTCTGATAATGTTATTATTTAATTATTAAAATAGGACATTAGATATTTCATGATCAGTAGACTATTTTTCCACTATGTGGGAGGGAAGTATTGTAGACCATCTAAATTTTAATTATGTAATTAAATTATTTAATTTAATGGCGACAACATTGTTCATGAGTCTGGTTAGGAGCCACCTTCGAGAAATGGATGATGTTATATCAACTTATTATTTGATTATTTAGGTATATAAAACAATAATTACCCAAGATAATGTAAATATTTGTATAATCATGTAAACCACTAAACCTCTATTCTGTGAAGAGTCCTGTAAAGCACCCTCTTGTGGAGTTAATATGCAACATCACATTTCTGATTAGTTGTTTCAATGGACGATGATGGCATCCTTCATGACTAGAGCCTGGCCAATTAACTGCTACATCATCTCTTTATTGTGACAGTTAGCTATTACTGACTAATTTAATTATTTAAATTATTTAAACGGCAGAAAATGACATTGTTGATTACGTTTAGCATGCAAATATCTTTCAGAGAAAAGGTTAGGAAAGTCGTAGACATGGGCACAGCAGATTCTGAATGATCTATGCATCACCAAGAGTACTAGTGATGCTGGATGATTGAGTCCAGAAGATTCCATGGTGTCCTCTGAGAAGTACAAAGATTTCACCAAGGCAGACATAGTGGTCTGGGTGATTCACTCCCTGCTCTTCCTCCACATCTTCCTATTGGTTTTGATCTATGATGAGAAGAAGTAGTGGCACAAGGAGGTGGCACCATCATCAAGACCTTGTAAAGGGACAACGAACCAGAATAGGGAAGAACTGCTCTCTCCCAGCTCTGCTGGTGATGCCCCTGTTGTGGCCATCTTTTCAGCTGATAGCAACGTTTTAGCTACTAATGCTACACCAGGTATGGGCCCATCATCTCAGGACCTGCGGCACCACAACAGAGATTCAGGCACTGGTGATGATGTCAGGCCAAGAGAGTTCATCAGGCAAGACAGTATGATTATAGGATTATTAACATATGGAATTTTAAAAATCTGTGATGACAGCATACTTTATCATGTCTGGCATGTCTGCCCAGGAATTGATGGTACAAAAAAGTTCAACGACTTTCATATTTTAAGATGTAATTATTATATTGTTTCATTATATAATCTGTGAACCCTGAAGTTTGGTGCCACCTTGTGTGACTCAAGTGTGACAGACGATGTAATTATAGGATTATTTCATGGTTCAGATCTGTCTTTTCCTACCCCAGGAAGAGTGGAGTCTGGATCCACCTTGTTGGTGTTAATTTCCTCTAGAGGTTTAATTATTTAATTATGTAAAACAATGGTGATATCAGTTTGCCATATCTCTAGGGGTGCAATATGAGAAATTATCTCATTATTCATTCATTGTTTTGTTCAAATCTATGTTTAAACATTCAATGATCTCTTCAGTTTTGAGCAATCTTGTAGGAGTCACCTATAAAACACCATCAACTTGTTTCATTTTTATTCATTTAATTATGAAAATCTGTCATTATTAATTCAGTGATCACTGGAATGTTGAGCCTCCTTATGGGAGTCATTCATGCCAGACCATAACATCATCTAATACTACACTTACTTATTTAACTGTATAATTAGGAAATTAAATAATAGTCCATCACTTAATTAACTTATTTAAAATAAAGATGATGTTAAGGACCATAAGTCCCTTTTGGAGTCAGATTTTGGTGAGTTGATGATGTAATATCATCTCATTACTTGATTATTTAGCTATTTAAATAGATCATTTCGTCAGCCATAGATTTGCGACTGTGGTGCCATCTTGTCAGAATGACTATGAAACGGCCACTTATTATCAATTCAATTTTTTAAATAAATCATGATTCCAGGAAGAGATCAGTCGGACTTCTCAATGTGGGACTTAAGTATGCACCACCATGTCATTTTTCAATCATTTTTCATTTTATATATGAATTATTTAAATGGATGAAGATGTTGTCCTTCATGCCTGGAGTCTAGCCATTCCTCCCTGAGAGTTAATCATGTGGCATTATTTAATTATCTATGTATTACTTCCTTGACAATCACTGGAGTTTGGTTCCATCTTATGAAAGTTAAATATGCAGGACAATCCAATTATTTACTTATTTGATTACGAAAATAATGATGGTATAATGCAGTAAATAAGGATCAGGATAAACAAATAGGCCGAATAGATGTTTATTCAGGGAGAAATAACTTACAACCTAGACAGATGAACACCAGGAAATTCAACCCGATCCTCTCCTGTCCGAGTCACGCCAGAAAGAGAGCGCCTTTCCTGGCCCCCTCAGACCTCCTTCCACAGGTCACTTCCGCCCATGGCTCCACCCCCCAATGGGCGTGGTCAGTGCCACAGAAGGACTATCTCACTGCAATGGTGTCATCCATTATGGGTTTGGTTGCTGCGCGATTGACACAGCAGGGGATTGGTACCAGAAGCAGTGCCCAGAGAATGAGAGACACTGGGATATCCATTGGGTACTATACTGATTAAATAATAATAGACTTTTAACGATCGAATGATTAACCAATTTTAAAAAAACTCTATTTTTTCGCATCATCATTTCACAAGACGCTGCAACAAAACTGACTCTTGAAGGACAAAGTCAACACCGGTTTTAAAAAATTAATAATTTCATAATCTCATGAATAGAGAATCTTTTCTAATGAACTCTCTCGGGCTGATAACATGACACACCACCAACTCTATGTAACCCTAAATAACCATTTTAGAAAGTGGGGAAGAAGACTAAATAGAGAATTATCAATTGAGGAATCAAAAACAACCAAAAGAAGCATAAGGCAGAGCTCAACATCCTTGTACCTTGAGAGATTCGTAAATATGTATAATTCAAAAAACAGCCCTGTTTTGTTTTTGTGAGAAAATCAGTGAGGCTGTATGGTGAGTACATTGGTGGGTATGCTAATTTTATCACGGGGGAGGTGCACTGGAATGTGACAATATGTTGGATCATAAGTGTTCCCTGGCAACAATGCTTGCATTCTATTTCCTGGTATCATGGTACAAGAACCAGAGGCTAATTCTAGAAATTAGAAAATTGAAGCATAGAAAACAGGTTTAAAATACTCATCATTGTACTTGAATGGCACAATGATGCTTTCATTTTTGTGCTTATGTCACTATAGGCATGTTGTAGCTTGAGAGATTGGTAAATATGTAGAACTCAAAAGAAAGAGCCCTGCTGTGTTTTTGTGAGAAACTCGGTGAGGATGTAAGGTTAGTTCATTGGTGGGTATACTCCTTTTAGCATGAGGGAGGGGCACTAGAATGTGACAGAATGTTGGTTCCTAAATGTTGCCTGGCAACCCTGCTTGCATTCTGTATCCTGGTAACATGGGCCAAGGACCAGAGAGCAGCTTCGAGAAAGTGTTATAATGGGACATTACAGTCTCCCAAGATAACTATCTCCTAAAACTTTTAATGACAGCATTTGATTCGCCTAAACAAGTCATATCCACACCTCTGGAAGTGTGCCTACAGCTTTTACTGGTTACCAAATTCAAGATTACCTAATCATCAGAGAACGTAGTCTGTGGAGAAACCGTCCAAAGCCTTCTGTTTATGAATACTCTCTCTCCTAAGAAGTAAAACTATGGAACAAAAGATAATAAGACTCACAATTATTCATCAAATGGTGAGTTTGCCATTGTTGACTTCCTTCAGGAAGGTGATAATCCATTTGTTAGAGTAGACTTAGGGATTGTTGGATTTCAGTCCATCTCTTTTGAGGCAGACGTCTAACATTAAATATGTGATATCTTCTAAAAACCCTTCATACACAATGACAGTTCAGCATTTAAACATGTTACTACTCAACTCTGCGATTAAATAAGGGATGAACCTGGGAGTTTCCCACAATCATGTGGGAGTCAACTGAGACTCAATTTTGTGGAGTATGGCAGACCATTTCATCCTCTGATTATATTGTTATTTGGTTATTATAATAGGACATTAGACAATCCATGATCAGTGGATTGTGGTGACGTGATGTGGGAGGCAATTATTATAGCCATCTTTTTTTTTTTAAACAGGTTAGTATCTTTAATTGCATACGGAGCTCTTACAAACTGGTCAGGGCCATCAGAGGAGCAAAGGACATCGGCATTCTGTTAGAGAGGAAACACAATCACTTGGCGTAAAAAGATGCTCAACATGCTGGAACCAAAAGATGCAACTGAAGCATGACTATTCTGTTCTCCTCAAGTCAGAAAATACTCAACCCTGGAAGAAGACCCTGAATCAGACACACTTACCCTTGCTGGTGGCAATGCAATGGACCCAGAAATTTCTGGAAACTTTTGTCAGTAGATAATAAAAGTCTCAATGGCCCCGTATTGGTAAATCCAATAATCCCACCTTTGAGAGTCTACTAGGGAGTAACTTGGCCCTAGGAGGAAAACCTGATACACCTTCAATCTCTAACACAGCACTGTCCCTCCGTCTGAGGGAAGGGTTCACAGCCACTCAGGATAAGGTTAGTGGCACATGGGAACAGCTGTGTCATATGCACATGGTTGGGTTCACTGACAGCACCATGTATGTATAAAAGGCAAAGAAAGATGGGTCCGGGACAGGAAGGAAACACCAAAACACCGAGTCTGACCATTTTCTTTCCCCTCCCTGGTCCCCTACCTGATGAGTGCTGCCTTGGAGAAGGGGAGCCCTGGTCCAGCTGTTGGTGGCACTGAACGGGGACTCCTCTCTTTAGCTCTACCTTCTGTGCTGGGTCAGCTGCCACCAAGTCCAATGTGAGGTCCTAAAGAGATGGTAAAGGCAAGAAACTCCCCAACACTGGGAAGCTTGCCCACTGGCCCAATCTCCAGCTCTTACCTCCAAACCTGAGCCTCATGCCACGATGGGCTAGCAAAGCTCCTGATGGACCCCTTCTGAGCAAAGTGCAACAGAACAGACTTATCAACAAAGGGCACTTCAGCGCCCCTGCCACCTAATGCTCTGTCCCCAGTGTGCTCCAGCCATGCCCCAGGCTCGCTCCCTAAGTCCCCCTCAGTCCCTAGAGCTTCCCCACCTCAAAGTCACTAAATGCCTTGGGACATGAAGACAATCCAAAGGCCATATTACACATCAGACTGGGAAGTCACCCTCATGCCAGGTCCCATTGTCAGGTAGATACTGGAGACAGTAGAGCCTGCTGACCAGATGGGTATCACAGATCCTGGGAAGCAGGCAGAGTACTGCAGCAACAGTCCATGCTGGAAGGCCACTCCGTACACCAACTCCTCCATCCCCCTCTCCCTGTGCTCTTCTGAGCTCAAGAAACTACAACCTTAAGGTATGTACAAAGCCTCCCCTCCCCCTACCTCAGCTTGATGTCATCATGGCAGTCTCCCTCTGGAGTTGCATGGGCCTTGCATCTTGTCATTTTTGCTGGGGACTAACCATGCCCCCCTGCTAGAACCACCATGGGATTTCTTAGCAACAGATCCAAAATGCTTCTTCAGGTCCCTGGTGGAGGGTAACCCTCAATCCTCTCTCATGTGATCCAGGCTGCATGCCACAGAGCTATCAAGATGGCTCTAAATACAGGGCAGCACTGGCCCATTTCCACAAATACCAACACCAAGGTAAACAAAACAAACAAACAAACAAAAAATCACCAAGCCAGTGCCACCAGAGCTGCAGTGTGGTCCCACTGCAGCAGAGTGACCCAGGTGATTCAGCCCAGATAGCAAAGGGAGATAGTAAAGCCATGTAGGAAGACAGCCAGCCTGCATGGCTCTGGATCCGGCACCAGCTGAGGACTCTGAAGCAGAACCTAACACAAATACATCACCCATTGGTCCAATGAGCCACAGCAGGTGACATGCCTCCCAGTGGGTCTCTATTCCTAGTTGAGAAGGCCACAAAGAAACCTTCCAGGTGTCTCTTGCCTCCACAGACACCATCCGGCTTTTCTGGTAAAGCTGCGGAGTCCCCTCTACTGGAAGGTCCTGAGACTCAGCTGTAGGGGACCAGTTAGCATTCTCAATGGGACCATCTGGGAGTCTTCGGCCCACTTATGAAGCACCATGGTGCCAGCAGGGTGCCTCGGTCTAGACTGTTCAGCAAAGCTGCTGGGCTAACAGAGTTAACAAGAAGCAGATGGCTGTGGGCTTTGAGCCCAGTGAGCAATGAAGACTCCTGGCCTTAGAAGGGTGGCTGCTTTGGAAGCAGTCACTTTCCCCAATGACAGAAGAAGTCTCTGAAAGAGGCCAGGTCCAGGCCCCAGCCTCTGAACTCCCAAGAGGGGAGTGTATTTGGGTGGGTGCAGAGATGATTTTTTTTTTGTGGTCAAGCCAAAACCATGCAGAGGAGGGCAGGAGAACCCAGGAGAGACACCTATCTCCCCCAAGGGGCCAAGTGGGCATGTAAACACAGTTAATTTGGCATTGAAATGTGACAGATGTTACTGTCCAGAAGCTTGGCTGAGTCTGAGTATGATTTCCAGGCCATCCTTCTTCAAAGAAGCCAATGCTTTGTTCCTCAGAATTGAAACGTGTGTCCACCTGAGGACCAAAGCTGTTCGCCGCTCTTCACCATTCTTCAGCAAGAGGTCAACACCCCCTACTGAAGGTGCTCGATGCCTTCCAGAGGAACTGGCCCCCAGCCAGTCTTTTGTTCTTGGACAAAGGCTAGCCATTAGGCCCAGGCACAGAGAGGGTATATGTCAAGTGGGTACCTTGGACTAGAGATGGTATGGGTGGATAAAAGGCCAAGGTGAAAGCCATGTGGCACCTGGGTGAAAAAAAGCGTCTGTGGCTAGACAAGGCCCACGATGGTGCCACGTGGGCAGGCATGAGCAGATGCCTGTGAGCCTCTCCATGAAAATCCAGGCAGCAAATGGGCTCCTCAGGGTCCCCTCAGTCTGTTATAGCTGACCCATGGATGCCAGGAATCTGCTGCCTGTGGAACCCTGGTGGAACTGCCCAGGGTTCCAGGTCCACAACTAACTCAAAAGACGAATGCTAGACTTCCCTGATGCCTTGCAGAACACTGACAGTCACAGACAGGTGCAAACAAGTCTCCTGTGGATGGGAGAGGCAGGAGGAATGTCTATGAAGGACCAGGCCTTCCGAGCAACAGCAATGGAGTATGCTGGAGTACAGACTCCCCCATAGGAGAAAGGATCCCTGGAATGCAGAGTGACTACCTGGCCACCTTGCCAAATGACCAGATGTGGGCAGCCTGGTTCAGGTACACATCAGCTACCTACAGGGCCAAGCTGGTTTCTTTCTATTCAGAACACATCAGAAAGACCAGAGTGACCAGGAAGGGAACCGCCAGGGTGCTTACAAGGAGTACACAGAAGCTGAATGTCCACTAGGTGAGACTGCAGAGGTGGTCAGCCTAAATGATTTTTAGGCAGGCACATGTCCAAGGGGCTGTGTTGTGATTACTAGAGAAGCTGGGATTGCCAGCGACAGAAAGGGGAGCATGCACTGAGTTCCTCACAGCAGGGTGGATAACCAATGAAGATGGCAGGATGGACTCCCATAGACCAGGAGAGGCGTGAAAGTGTCTGCAAACAGGACAATACTACCATATTGACAATTCTTCTCAACAACAGTCTAGCTACCTGGATGGCCACTAAAGTCTCTAAAGGTTCCGGCTGCGGGTGGGCAAGGCTGGTGCTGGACTGGTCCCATTGGAGGCTGGATACACTGGACAAGGTCCTGTGCCAGCTGTGGTCAGTTGGCGGCATAACATCTGACGCTCCCGCACAGCCCTATTGGATGCAGAAGTCTTTCGGATTTGTGCACGCCTTGAGTACCTCAGTGGGGATTTGTAGGTTCTGCGTAGCTCAGCCAGAAATCCCTGGTAGTTGTTTCGCAAAGGGCTATCTGGCTGCATGTGGGGGATGGCCCACTTCTCCGCCTCCCCAGTCAGTAGAGACACCAGGAAGGTCACTCTCTCTGCTTCGCCGGGGAAGCGGGAAGCTTGAAAGATCATGAACCTGTCCATCTGCATCAGGAATACTGCCAACTGGACAGGGTCTTCCAATAAGGGTTCAGGCAGTGAGGTGGGTGGCGTGGTCATGGGTCGGCTCCCATTGGAGGTGATGGCAGAGATAGGTGGAGTGATCTGCAGGGCGCCAGGGATGCGTGCCCAGGTGCGCAACAGGGTAAGCTCGGCCATCACGCTCTCCAGCATGTTGGTGAGGTTGGCCTTCTCAGCCCTCAGTGTGGAGGCTTCACGCCTCAGAGCAGAGTTGGTGAGGCGCAGGGAGGTCAGGGTGTCAACCACATCATCCATCTGTGCACTGGCACCAGGAGCAGAGGCTGGGCTTTGGGTTTTGGCTGTCTGAGGTTGGACCATGCTGGCCAAGGGCAAGTCACTGCGAGTTGGAGAACCAGAGCAAAAGGCTTTGGGTGCTGAAGCAGGTGCACGCAGGCAGAATCTTGGAGGGCAAGCCTGTGGATACTGGTCCTGTCCTGGTCACAGTTCCTTTCAGATGGCTTTTGCAGGGTCAAGGTGTGGGGCGCTGGCTGGACCCCAGGCTTTGAAGGATGTTCGAGGTGAACCTGCTCAACCCTTGCAAGATGCACAAGCTGGACCTACCCAGGCCTTGCAACATGAGCGAGCAGGACCTACCTGCCCAGGCCTTTCGTGATGAAGGGCCTTGGACCTTCCCAGGCCTTGCAGGATGGATAGGCTGGACCTGCCAAGGCCTTATGCGCTGAGCAGACTTGGCAGGACCGCACCTGCTGGAGCTCCGGCCTCGGGTGCCATGCGACTACCTCCAAGAGAACAAAGACAGCCACACCTGGGCTGGTCCTTGCCAGGCAGTGTGTGTACCTGTCACTCCACCAATCCCTACGCTGCCAAGATGGACCGCCGGTCGGGGCCACGCCCGGCTTGTGCATCACAGTGCCCGACAGAACTGCCTCACAGGCTGCAGCGGCAGCTGCCCACGGGGCTGGAATGGAGGGGTCCTGGCACTGCGGGGACACCGGTCACCCCGAGGTCCTTGTGCCAGACAGCAGCTGAGAATCAAGCAACTGGGTCCAGGCCTGCTGGTTGCCATGGAGACCGCCCTCCCAGAGCGCAGACAGCCAGAGACATGCCTTCCTGCTATTATAGACCATCTTCATGTCAATCATGTAGTTAAAATATTTAAATTAATCACGACAGCATCGTTCATGGGACTGGTTTGGAGCCACCTTAGGGAAGTGGATGATGTTTCATGAACTCATTATTTGATTATTTAATTATATAAAACAATAAATATATCATCCATGACACCTGGAATCTGGTGCCACAGATCATCTAATTACATAATGTAAATATTTGTATAGTAAAATAAACAACAATCCACCATTCCATGAAGAGACCTGTAAAGCTCCCCCTTGTGGAGTTAATGTGCAATATCATCACACTTAAGATTCATTTTTTTCTTTTTCTTTTTTTATTTTTATTTATTTATTTATTTTTATTTAATTTTATATAACAAAGTCCAATTAAATGAAAACAAACATTTATACACAATATTTGGGAATTTGGGCGTCGTTCTTTCCAAACTACTTCCTGCTGGTAAGGGGCTCTGTGTTGGGGGATTCGAAGAAGATTCAGATATCCTAGCTGTAGTCTGTAGGGCTGTTTTGTCCAGCTGTTTGGAATGTAGGATCAGCTTGTACTCTGTTTCAGGCGGTCTGGCTTGATCAAAACACATTAGTCTGGAAGGAATCCACATCTATTCTTTTTCTGTGGAAACAGAAATAGAAATACTTTTCCCCAGTAACTTGTTCTTCAACTTAAATTTTGGAGTCAAAGCGTCTTTTTTGTTTTTTTTTTTTTAATTTATTATTTTACATGTCGATCCCAGTTCCCTCTCCCTCCCTCCCTCCCTCCTCCCCAACCCTCCCTCCCTTTTACCCTCTCAGCCCTCTCACATGCACTATAAACACGCTCCCCTCCCATCCCCCCACCCCAATTCCATGTGTAGGGGAATGCCATCCAGTTGGGGTCATGTAGATCTGACAGGTCCTATGAAGTAGGGACTAGGGCTTCTCTCCTATCTCTAGATTAAGGCAGTTATCCCTCCATGGGGGATATGTTTGCAAAGTCCTTTTGTGCACCAGGGATACATCCTGGCTCCACTGTCTGAGGTCTCTTAGACTGCTCAGACCTTCTGCCTGAGACCCATATTCAGGGGGGTCCGAGTCAGACCCCTGTTGGCTTCCCAGCTATCAGTCTAGTGGCCCTTAGCTCCTCCTTGTTCAGGTAAGCTGTCTCTATGTACTTCTACCGCATGGTCTTGTCCTCTCCATCTGCTTCTGGGTTCTAGTTCGACTCAGTGTTTATGTATGGGTGTTTGCTCCTGTTTTCAACAGGCATTAGTTGGGGACTGCATGGAGAAGTTAGTTGTTGATCTCACTCTCTGGGAAGGGCATTTATGATAGCCATTCCACTGGAGCTGAGATTGTTAGTTGGGAGCAATCTTGTAGTTCCCTCGACCTTTCTTTGTGTTCAACTTTATCTTCAAACCAATATTGGCTCCCTCTTTTATGTTCTCTCTCTCTCTGTCTCTGTCTCTCTCTCTCTTTCCTATTTTCCATTCCTAACCAGGCACAATCCTCCTGGTCGCACATGCCTTCCTCTCCTCCCTCTCATTTTCTCCTACTTCTCTCTCCATTAGCTGTCCTCCCCCACTTTACCTGAGGTCTGGGGGACTTCTCCCTTCCCAGTTCTGTGAGGGACTTTATATGAATCTCTTAGAATACAACTTGTATCCTAGTTCCTCTGGTGATGTGAATTATAGGCTGGTGATCATTTGATCTAGTTCTAAAATCCATATATGAGTGAGTACATACTGTGTTTCTCTTTTTGTGACTGGGTTACCTCATTCAGGATGGTTTCTTCAAGTGCCATCCACTTGCCTGCGAATTTCAAGATACCATTATTTTTTTTTTCTGCAGAGTAGTATTCCATTGTGTAGATGTGCCACATCTTCATTAACCATTCTTCAATTGAAGGGCATCTAGGTTGCTTCCAGGTTCTTGCTATTACAAATAGTGCTGCTATGAACATAGTTGAACAGATGTCTTTGTTGCATTGATGTGAATCCTTTGGGCATATGCCTAAGAGGGGGGATTGCCGGGTCCTGTGGTAAACTAATTCCCATTTTCCTGAGGAACCGCCATACTGATCTCCAAAGTGGCTGTATGAGTTTGCACTCCCACCAGCAGTGGAGGAGTGTTCCACTTTCTCCACATCCTCTCCAACATAAGTCATCACTGGTGTTTCTAATTTTAGCCATTCTGGCAGGGGTAAGATGGTATCTCAAAGTTGTTTTGATTTGCATTTCCCTGATAGCTAAGGATGTGGAGCATTTTCTTAAGTGTCTTTCAGCCTTTTTGATTTCCTCCATTGAGAATTCTTTCTTCAGTTCTGTACCCCATTTTTTAATAGGGTTATTTGGTGTTTTGTTGACTAGTTTCTTGAGTTCTTTGTATATTTTGGAGATCAGCCCTTTGTCGGATATAGGATTAGTAAAAATCTTTTCCCAGTCAGTGGGCTGCCGTTTGGTCTTGTCAACTGTGTCCTTTGCCTTACAGAAGCTTCTAAGTTTGAAGAGGTCCCATTTATTAATTGTTTCTTTCAGTGTCTGTGCCCCTGGAGTTATGTTCAAGAAGCAGTCTCCTATACCAATTTGTTCAAGGGTATCTCCTACTTTCTCTTCTAAGAGGTTCAATGTGGCTGGATTGATGTTGAGGTCTTTGATCCATTTGGACTTGAGTTTTGTGCATGGCGACAGACATGGGTCTATCTGCAGTCTTCTACACACCCTCATCCAATTGTGCCAGCACCATTTGTTGAAGATGCTGTCTTTGCCCCATTGTATAATTTTAGCTGTTTTGTCGAAAATCAGGTGTTCATAGGTGCATGGATTAATATCAGGATTTTCAATTCGATTCCATTGGTCTACCTGTCTATTTTTATGCCAATACCAGGCTGTTTTCAGAACTATATCTCTGTAGTAGAGCTTAAAGTCAGGAATGGTGATGCCTCCTGATGTTCTTTTATTATATAGGGTTGTTTTGGCTATCCTGGGTCTTTTGTTTTTCCATATATAGTTGATTATTATCCTTTCAAGGTCGGTGAAGAATTGTGGTGGGATTTTAATGGGGATTGCATTGAATCTGTAGATTGCTTTTGGTAAGATTGCCATTTTTACTATGTTTATCCTACCTATCCAAGAGAATGGGAGATCTTTCCATTTTCTGGTATCTTCTTTTATTTCTTTCTTTCGAGCCACAAAGTTCTTATTATATAGGTCTTTTACTTGATTGGTAAGCGTTACACCAAGATACTTTATGTTGCTTGTGGCTATTGTAAAGGGTGATGTTTCTCTGATTTCTTTCTTTGCCTCTTTGTCGTCTGAAAAAAATAGGGCTACTGATTTCTTTGAGTTTATCTTGTATCCTGCTAGTTTGCTGAAGGTGTTTATCAGCTGTAGGAGTTCCCTGGTAGAGTTTATTGGGTCACTTATGTGAACTACCATATCATCTGCAAATAGAGACAGTTTGACTTCTTCCTTTCCAATTTGGATGCCCTTGATCTCCTTTTGTTGTCTTATAGCATTAGCTAGAACTTCTAGTACGATATTGAAGAGATATGGAGAGAGAGGACAGCCTTGTCTTGTTCCTGATTTTAGAGGAATTGGCTTAAGTTTCTCTCCATTCAGTTTGATGTTGGCAGTTGGTTTGCTGTATATTGCTCTTATTATGTTTAGGTATGTTCCTGTTATCCCTGACCTCTCTAATACCTTTATCATGAAAGGGTGTTGAATTTTATCGAAGGCTTTTTCTGCATCTAGGGAGATAATCATATGGTTTTTCTTTTTCATTTTGTTTATATGGTGGATCACGTTGATAGATTTTTGTATGTTAAACCATCCCTGCAATCCAGGTATGAAGCCTACTTGATCATGGTGGATGATTTCTCTGATGTATTTTTGAATTCGGTTTGCCATTATTTTATTGAGTATTTTTGCATCGATGTTCATCAGGGATGATGGTCTGTAGTTTTCTTTCTTAGTTGTGTTTGTGAGGTTTGGGTACCAAAGTTATTGTTGGCTCATAAAAAGAGTTTGGCAATAAACTTTCTGTTTCTATCTTGTGGAACAGTTTGAGGAGTAGTGGTATTAGTTCTTCCTTGAATGTCTGGTAGAATTCTGCACTGAATCCATCTGGCCCTGGACTTTTTTTCGTTGGAAGGCTTTCGATGACTGCTTCTATTTCATTTTGAGTTATAGGTCTATTTAAGTTGTTTGTCTGTTCTTGATTTAATTTTGGTAAGTGATAGTTATCCAGAAACTTGTCCATTTCCTTTGAATTTTCAATTTTTGTGGAATAGAGATTTTCGAAGTATGACCTGAAAATTGTCTGGATTTCCTCTCTGTCTGTTGTTATGTTCCCCATTTCGTTCCTGATTTTGTTAATTTGCATGTTCTGTCTCTGCTTTTTCGTTAATTTGGATAAAGGTTTATCTATCTTGTTGATTTTCTCAAAAAACCAACTCTTTGTTGCATTGATTTTTTGTATTGTTTTCCTGGTTTCTATTTTGTTGATTTCAGCCCTCAAGTTGATTATTTCCTGGCGTCTGCTCCTGCGGGGTGAATTCGCTTCTCTCTGTTCTAAGGTTTTCAGTTGCGCTGTTAATTCATTTATGTGACTATCCTCTGTTTTCTTCATATGGGCACTTAGTGCAATGAACTTCCCTCGTAGCACTGCTTTCAAGGTGTCCCATGAGTTCAGGTATGTTGTATCCTCATTCTCGTTGAATATTAGAAAGTCTTTAATTTCTTTCTTTATTTCTTCTTTGACCCAGGAGTGGTGTAATTGCACATTGGTAAGTTTCCATGAGTTTGCAGGTTTTCTGCTATTTGTGTTGTTGTTGAATTCCAATTTTAAAGCATGGTGGTCCGATAAGATACAGGGGACTATTCCTATTCTCTTGTATCTGTTGTGGTTTGTTATGTCTCCTAGTATGTGGTCGATTTTAGAGAAGGTTCCATGTGGAGCAGAGAAGAAGGTATATTCTTTTCTCTTTGGATGGAATGTTCTATAGATGTCTGTTAGCCCCAGTTGAGACATAACTTCTGTTAATTCTTTTGTTTCTTTGATGAGTTTCTGATTTGTGGTCCTGTCTAGTGTTGAGAGTGGTGTATTGAAGTCTCCCACTATAAGTGTGTGAGGTTTTATATGAGCTTTGAGTTTTAGTAGTGTTTCTTTTATGAATGTGGGTGACTTTGTATTAGGGGCATAGATGTTCAGAATTGAGACTTTGTGTTGATGGATTTCTCCTGAGATGAATATGAAATGACCGACTTCATCTCTTTTGACTAGTTTTGGTTTGAAGTCTAACTTGTTAGATATTAGGATAGCTACGCCTGCTTGCTTCTTATTTCCATTTGATTGGAGAATCTTTTCCCAACCTTTTACCCTGAGGTAATGTCTATCTTTGGAGCTAAGATGTGTTTCTTGTATGCAGCAGAAGGATGGATTCTGTCTTCGTATCCATTCTGTTAGCCTGTGTCTTTTTATAGGTGAGTTAAGACCATTAATGTTGAGGGTGAGTAAGGACCATTGATTGTTGATGCTTGTTTGGTTTAGGTTTCTTGTTGGCAGTGGAATTGTGAATATATTTGCTCTGCTTCACCCTAGGTTTCTGGTGTAGTTGGATTATCTGTTGCCTACATTTTTGTGGGCGTAGTTACCTTCCTTGGGTTGGAATTTTCCTTCCAATACTTTCTGTAGGGCTGGATTTGTAGATACATATTGGGAAAATCTGGTTTTGTCATTGAATATCTTGTTCTCTCCATCTATATTGACTGAGAGTTTTGCTGGATATAGTAGCCTAGGCTGGCATCCGTGTTCTCTTAATAATTTTAGAACATCTATCCAGGACCTTCTGGCCTTGAGGGTTTCCAAGGAGAAGTCAGGTGTAATTTTGATAGGTCTGCCTTTATATGTTACCTGTCCTTTTTCCTTCGCTGCTCTTAATATTCTTTCTTTATTCTGTATGCTAGGTGTTTTGATTATTATATGTCGAGGGGTCTTTTTTCTTTGGTCCAGCCTATTTGGGGTTCGGTATGCTTCTTGTACTTTCATGGGCATGTCCTTCTTCAGAGTTGGAAAGTTTTCCTCGATGATTTTGTTGAATATGTTTTCAGCACCTTTGAGCTGGGCTTCCTCACCTTCCTCTATGCCTATTATTCTAAGGTTTGGCCTTTTCATGGTGTCCCACATTTCCTGGATGTTGTGTGTTAAGGATTTGTTGGATTTATGGTTTTCTTTGGTCGATGAATCTATTTCTTCTAGTTTATCTTCTGCGCCTGAGATTCTCTCTTCCATCTCTTGAATTCTATTGGTTATGCTTGTGTCCGTGGTTTTAGATTTTTTGCCCACCTTTTCAATTTCCAGCTTTCCTTCCATTTGTGTTGCCTTTATTTTCTCAATTTCGGTTTTCAAGTCTTGAACCGTTTCCTTCACCTGGTTAATTGTTTTTTCTTGGCTTTCTGTACTTTCCTTAAGGAATTTGTTCATTTCTTCCACTTTTTTGTTTGTTTTTTCCACCATTTCTTTAAGGGATTTTCTCATAACTTCTTTGAGGGCCTCTATCATTTTTATGATGGTGATTTTTAAGTCGTACCCTTCTGCTTCCTCTGATTAGTTGTTGTGTTCCATTCTAGTTGGTGTAGATTCCCTAGATTCTGGTGGTGTCATGTTTGTCTTTCTGTTGTTAGGTGTTCTCTTGTATTTCCTTCTTCCCATAGTTTCTTCCAGTAGGTGTTTGTGGTGTCTCTTCCTGCTCTCTATGGTCCTTCCCCGATGGGCTTATGTGGATCAAAGATTCAATATCTGTAGTTCTGTGTGGTCCAAGCTCTCTAGGAGGTTTCTCTGCAGACAGGGATCCAGGGATGGGGTCAAGGATGAGGATCCAGAAGAAGATGCCAGCAGGTACTCACAGTGGTCCTCTGGCCAATAGCTCTTGCCAATAGCTCTGGCCAATGACTGGCAGAAGAGGATGAGGGCTGAGCTTGAACTTGAGAAGGTTTTGCAGGGTAGTGGCATCTCAATGGAAACTGGCGTTTTCCAGCTGAGACCTCGTTCTTTGTCAGGGGCCTGGATTTGGGGGTCAAGGATCTTGCCCGCAGGAACTCCGAGTGGACCCGCAGAGATAGGCGGATCTCTGGGAGGGGCCCGGGACTCCAGCAGAGGATTGGAGGCGGGGTCAGAGACCAAGCCAGTGGAAATTACAGGTGGTACCGCGTGGATAGTCAGGTCTCCTTTGTTCGGAGTTGCTCTGAGAGGTCTCCGAAGTAGGGTGGACTGTTGGCTCCACCCTCTGTCCCAGTGCTCAACCAGAGCAGCAGGAACGTAGGTGGGGTAGGGCACAGGGTAGGGGGGGTATGCTGGAGGTTGGGATGGTTGGGGGTGTATCAGAGCTCCAAGGGTGCTCTCAATGGGGACCAGAGACAGGAGCAGCAGGATCAGGGGCCAATCCAGGGAGTTCAGGCGGGGGAGGGGGAAAAGAGGTTGAAGGGGACAGGCAGCCCCAATTGGGCCCAGACTCATCTCTGGCCAATAGCCAGCAGAAGAGGATGAGGGCTGGGCTGGAACTTGAGAAGGTTTTGCAGGGTAGTGGGATCTCACTGGAAACTGGCGCTCTCCAGCTGAGACCTCCTTCTTTGGCAGGGGCCCGGAATTGGGGGTCAAGGATCTTGCCTGCAGGAACTCCGAGTGGACCTGCAGAGATAGGCGGATCTCTGGGAGGGGCCCGGGACTCTAGCAGAGGACTGGAGGCAGGGTCAGAGACCAAGCTGGTGGAAATTACAGGTGGTCCCGCGTGTATAGTCAGGTCTCTTTTGTTCGGAGTTGCTCTGAGAGGTCTCCAAAGTAGAAGTCCGAAGATTCATTTTTTTCAATTGATGATGATGACATCCTTCATGCCAGGATTCTGACCATGCTTCCCTGCCAGTAAAATGCTACATCACCTATTTATTGTGACAATTAGGTATTAATTACTGACTTATTAAATTCTTTTAATTATGTAAACGACCGACGATGACATCACCGATTACTGTTAGGGTGCAAATATCTGTCAGGGACAAGGTTAGGAAAGATGTAGACATGGGCAGAGCATTTTCTGAATGATCCATGCATCTCCCAGAGTACGAGGGATGCTGGATGATTGAGTCCAGAAGGTTGCAAGGTGCCAACCAAGAAGTACAAGGACTTCACCAAGGTCGGCACGGTGGTCTGGGTCATTGTACATTAATTATTTAAATAGATGAAGACGTTGTTCTTCTTGACTGGGGTCTGGCCATTCCTCCACGGAAGTTAACCGTGTGGCATTATTTAATTATCTAAGTACTACTTCCTTGAAATCAATGGAATTTGGTCCCATCTCATGAATGTTAAGTATACAGGACTATCCCATTATTAACTCATTTGATTGCGTAAGTAATGACGGTATCATCTGTCATTTGGCTGCTGTGGGATTGACACAGCAGGAGATCGGTGCCAGAAGCATGACATTTTAATATCAATTATGTAGTTAAAATATTTAAATTAATCACGACAGCATCGTTCATGAGCCTGGTTTGGAGCCACCTTAAGGATGGGGATGATGTTACATGAACTCATTATTTCATTATTTAATTATATAAAACAATGATTATATCGTCCATGACACCTGGAATCTGGTGCCACAGATCATCTAATTCCATAATTAATGTATTTAAGCTGACAATCTGTGTTAATCCCAAGATAATGTAAATATTTGTTTAGTTATGTAAACAACAATCCTCCATTCCATGAAGAGACCTGTAAAGATCCCTCTTGTGGAGATAATGTGCAATATCTTCACATTGTATGATACATTGACTCAATCGATGATGAAGACATCCTTCATGACTGGAGTCTGGCCATGCTTCCCTGCCAGTAAAATGACACATCCCTGATTTTTTGTGACAGTTAGCTATTACTGATTTCTTTAATTCTTTAAATTATGTAAACGACAGACGGTGCCTTCACCGATTACGTTTAGGTGCAAAAATCTGTCAGGGACAAGGTTAGGAAAGTTGTAGACACAGGCAGAGCATTTTCTGAATGATCTATGCATCTCCCAGAGTACAAGGGAAGCTGGGTGATTGAGTCCAGAAGGTTGAATGGAGCCAACCGAGAAGTACAAGGACTTCACCAAGGCCGATACGGTGGTCTGGCTGTCGACTACCTGCTCTTCCTCCACATCTTCACATCTGTTGTGATCTATCATGAGGAGAAGGAGTGGCACTAGGAGATCGGCACCATCACCGAGACCTGGCACAAGGATGAAGACTCAGAACACGGAAGAACATCTCTCTCTCTCAGCTATGCTGGTGATGCCCCTGCTGCAGCCATCTTTTCAGCTGTTATCAACATTGTGGCTACTACTGCTACGCCAGGATTGGGCCCATTATCTCACGTCCTGCCGTACCACAACAGAGATTCAGGCGCTTGGGATGATGACAGACCAACAGAATTCATCAGGCAAGACAGTATGGTTATTTGATGATTAACTGATGGCATTTTAAAAATGCATGGTGACAGCATACAGATTCATACCTGGCTAGTGTGCCCAGGAATTGATGATACAAAAAAAGGTCAACGGCTTACATATTTAAAGATGTAATTATTAAATTCTTTCATTATATAATCTGTGATCCCTGAAGTTTGGCGCCACCTTGTGTCACACTCCAGTGTGACAGACGATCTAACTATCTGATTATTTCATTATTCAAATCTGTCTTTTTCTACTCCAGGAAGAGTGGATTCTGGATCCACCTTGTTGGTGTTAAATTGTATCTTGTAAATTTTCTTTCCTTCTTTCTTTTTATCTCTCTTTCTTCCTTTCTTTCTGTCTCTCTGTATTCCTTTCTTTATTTACATCAATGTTGATATCATTGTGTTATCTCTCTAGGGGTGAATTATGAGAAACTATCTCTTTATTCATTCATTTTTTTGTTCAAATCTATGATTAAGAACCCAATGTCGCTTCAGTATTGAGCAATCATTTAGGCTTCAGACATAAAACACCATCCACTTGTTTAATGTTTATTCATTTAATTATGAAAATCTGTCATTATGTATTCAGTGATCACTGGAGTTTTGAGCAACTTAGGGGAGACCTGTGTACCAGATCGTCACGTCATCTAATACTACACTTACTTCTTTAAATATTAAACTAGGAAATTAAGTAATAATTCATCATTTAATTTACATATTTAAAATATAGGTAATGTTATGGACCATAAGTCCCTTTTGGAGTCAGATTTTGGTAGTTGATGATGTAATATCATCTCAATACTTCACCATTTGCCTAGGTAAATAGATCTTTACATCAGCGATAGGTTTAGAACTTTGGTGCCATCTCATCAGTGTTAATATAAAAGGCCCACTAATTAATTATCAATATAATTATTTAAATTCCTCATTATTCCAGGAAGAGATCAGTCTGACTACTCCATGTGGGATTTAAGTATGCACCACCATGACATTATTCATTCATTTTTCATTATATATTCATTATTTAAATCAATGAATATGTTGTTCTTCTTGACTGGAGTCGGGCCATTCCTCCATGGGAGTTATTCACGTGGCATTATTTAATTATCTAAGTACTACTTCCTTGGCAATCACTGGAGTTGGGTTCCCTCTTATGAAAGTTAAGTATGGAGGACTATCCAATTATTAACTCATTTGATTGCGTAATTAATGATGGTGTCATCCATCATTTGGCTTCTGTGGGATTGACACAGCAGGAGATCGGTACCAGAAGCAGAGCCCAGAGAATGGGGGACACTGCCTTATACAGTGGTTACTGATTACGTAGTAGAAGATGTTTAACATTCGAATGATTACACGATTTAAAAAAAACTGTACTGTTTCGCATCATCGGTTTCTGAGAGGTTGCAACAGAACTGACCCATGAAAGACACAGTGGCCACCGATTTTAAAAATGGAATAACTGAATAATCTCCTGATCAGGGAATCTCATCTAATGAAAGCTGTCGGGCTGATAACATGACACACCACCAGCAATAAATCGTTCTGAATAACCATATTAGAAAGCGGGTACAGGACTTAATAAAGAACAGTCAATTGAGGAATCCAAAATGACTGAAAGAAACATAAGACACTGCTCAAAATCCGTAATCATCAGCCTAATGCACATCTAAACCACTCTGAGAAACCATGGGATCAAGCTCCTCTAAACGTAAGAGAATGAAGAGGAGTTTATTTTATGTTCAATAAAGAGTAAAGGATTACGGTAGAGATGATTAATTCTATTGTTTCCATTCTAGAAATTAGAACATTGAAGCATCGAAAACAGGTTTAAAATACTCATCACTGTACTTGAATGGCACAATGATGCTTTCATTTTTGTGCTTATGTCACTATAGGCATGTTATAGCTTGAGAGACAGGTAAATATGTAGAACTCAAAAGAAAGAGCCCTGCTTTGTTTTTGTGAGAAACTCGGTGAGGATGTAAGGTTAGTTCATTAGTGGCTATACTCCTTTTAGCATGCGGGAGGGGCACTAGAAAGTGACAGAATGTTGGTTCCTAAATGTTGCCTGGCAACCCTGCTTGCATTCTGTATCCTGGTAACATGGGCCAAGGATCAGAGAGCAGCTTCGAGAAAGTGTTATCATGGGACATTACAGTCTCCCAAGATAACTATCTCCTAAAACTTTTAATGACAGCATTTGATTCGCCTAAACAAGACATATCCACACCTCTGGAAGTGTGATTACAGCTTTTACTGGTTACCACATTCAAGAATACCTAATCATCAGAGAACGTAGTCTGTGCAGAAACAGTTCAAAGACTTCTGTTTATGAATACTCTCTCTCCTAAGAAGTGAAACTATGGAACAAAAGATAATAAGACTCACAATTATTCATCAAAAGGTGAGTTTGCCATTGTTGACTTCTTTCAGGAAGGTGATAATCCATTTGTTAGAGTAGACTTAGGGATTGTTGGATTTCAGTCCATCTCTTTTGAGGCAGCCGTCCAACATTAATTATGTGACATCTTCTAAAAATGCTGCATACAAAATGACAGTTTATCATTTAAACATGTTACTACCCAACTCTGCGATTAAATAATCGATTTACCTGGGAGTTTCCCACAATCATGTGGGAGTCAACTGAGAATTTTGTGTAGTATGGCAGACCATTTCATCCTCTGATTATATTGTTATTTGATTATTAAAATAGGACATTAGATAATCCATGATCAGTGGATTGTGGTGTCATGCTGTGGGAGGCAATTATGATAGATCATCTTAATGTAAATTATGTAGTTAAAATAATGTAGTTTAAATTAATCACGACCGCATCGTTCATGGGCCTGATTTGGAGCCACCTTAGGGAAGTGGATGATGATTCATGAACTCATTATTTGATTATTTAATTATATATAACATTGATTATATCGTCCATGACACCTGGAATCTGGTGCCACAGATCGTCTAATTACATAATTAATGTATTTAAATTGACAATCTGAGTTAATCCCCAATATAATGTAAATATTTGTATAGTAATATAAACAACAATCCACCATTCCATGAAGAGGCCTGTAAAGCTCCCTCTTGTGGAGTTAATGTGCAATATCATCACATCCTATAAGATTCATTTTTTCAATTGATGATGATGACATACTTCATGCCTGGATTCTGACCATGCTTCCCTGCCAGTAAAATGCTACATCACCTATTTATTGTGACAGTTAGGTATTACTGACTTATTAAATGCTTTAAATTATGTAAACGACCGATAATGACATCACCGTTTACGGTTAGGGTGCAAATATCTGTCAGGGACAAGGTTAGGAAAGATGTAGACATGGGCCGAGCATTTTCTGAATGATCTATGCATCTCCCAGAGTACGAGGGATGCTGGATGATTGTGTCCAGAAGGTTGCATGGTGCCAACCGAGAAGTACAAGAACTTCACCAAGGGCAGCACGCTGGTCGGGGTGTTGACTACCTACCTGCTCTTCCTCCATATCTTCACATCGGTTGTGATCTACCATGAGAAGAAGGAGTGGCACTAGGAGGTCGGCACCATCACCGAGACCTGGCAAAAGGTTGACGACTCAGAACGTGGAAGAACATCTCTCTCTCAGCTATGCTGGTGATGCCCCTGCTGCAGCCATCTTTTCAGCTGTTATCAACATTGTGGCTACTTCTGCTACGCCAGGATTGGGCCCATTATCTCACGTCCTGCTGCACCATAACAGAGATTCAGGCGCTTGTGATGATGTCAGGCCAACAGAGTCTTCAGATAAGACAGTATGATTATCTGACGATTAACTGATGGCATTTTAAAAATGCGTGATGACAGCATACAGTTTCATACCTGGCAAGTATGCCCAGGAATTGATAATACAAAAAAAAAGGTCAACGGCTTACATATTTAAAGATGAAATTATTAAATTCTTTCATTATATAATCTGTGAGCCCTGAAGTTTGGTGTCACCTTGTGTGATTCAATTGTGACAGACGATCTAACTATCTGATTATTTCATTATTTAAATCTGTCTTTTTCTACTCCAGGAAGAGTGGAGTCTGGATCCACCTTGTTGGTGTTAAATTGTATCTTGTAAATTCTTTCTTTCTTTCTTCCTTCTTTTCTTTATTTAAATCAATGTTGATATCATTTTGTTATCTCTCTAGGGGTGAATTATGAGAAACTATCTCTTTATTCATTCATGTTTTTGTTCAAATCTATGATTAAGTACTCAATGTCTCTTCAGTATTGAGCCATCATTTAGGCTTCACACATAAAACACCATCCACTTGTTTAATGTTTATTCATTTAATTTTTGTTAATCTGTCATTATGTATTCAGTGATCACTGTAGTTTTTAACCTCCTTAAAGGAGACTGTTGTACCAGACCATCATGTCATCTAATACTACACTTACTTCTCTAACTGTTTAACTAGGAAATTAAGTAATAATTCATCATTTAATTGACGTATTTAAAATACAGGTAATGTTATGGACCATAAGTCCCTTTTGGAGTCAGATTTTGGGAGTTGATGTAATATCATCTCATTACTTCTTCATTTAGCTATGTAAATAGATCTTTACATCAGCGATAGGTTTAGGATTTTGGTGCTATCTCGTCAGTGTTAATATAAAAGATCCATTAATTAATTATCAATTTCATGTTTTAAAAACATCATTATCCCAGGAAGAGGTCAGTCTGATTACTCCATGTGGGATTTAAGTATGCACCACCATGTCATTTTTCAATCATTTTTCATTATATATTAATTATTTAAATCTATGAAGATGTTCTTCTTGAGTGGAGTCGGGCCATTCCTCCATGGGAGTTAATCACTTGGCATTATTTAATTATCTAAGGACTACTTCCTTGACAATCTCTGGAGTTTGGTTCCGTCTTATGAAAGTTAATATGGAGGACTGTCCAATTATTAACTTATTTGATTGCGTAAGAAATGTTGGTGTCATCCGTCATTTGGCTTCTGTGGGATTGACACAGCAGGAGATCGGTACCAGAAGCAGTGCCAAGAGAATGGGGGACACTGCCTTATACAGTTATTACTGATTACGTAATGGTAGAGTTTTAACAATCGAATGCTTACACGATTTTAAAAATCTGTACTCTTTTGCATCACCATTTTCAGAGAGATTGCAACAGAACTGACCCATGAAAGACACAGTGACCACCGATTTTAAAATTGGAAGAACTGTATAATCTCCTGATTAGGGAATCTCATCTGATGAACTCTGTCGGGCTGATAACATGACATACCACCAACAATAAATAACTCTAAATAACCAAATTAGAAATCAGTGTACAGGACTTAATAGAGAACAGTCAATTGAGCAATCCAAAATGACTTAAAGAAACATAAGACACTGCTCAAATTCCTTAATCATCAGCCTAATGTAAATCAAAACAACTCTTAGAAACCATGGGATCAAGCACTTCTAAAGGGAAGAGGAGGAAGAGGAGTTTCTTTTATTTTCAATAAGGTTAAAGAATTATGGTAGAGGCGATTAATTGTATTTTTTCCGTTCTAGAAGTTAGAAAATTGAAGCATAGAAAACAGGTTTGAAATACTCATCATTGTACTTGAATGGCACAATGATGCTTTCATTTTCATGCTTATGAAACTATAGGCAAGTTGTAGCTTGAGAGACTGGTAAATATGAAGAACTCAAAAGTAAGAGCCCTGCTTTGTTTTTGTGAGAAACTCAGTGAGGCTGTAAGGTTAGTTCATCAGTGGGTATACTCCTTTTGGCATGGGGGAGGGGCACTAGAATGTGACAGAATATTGGTTCATAAATGTTGCCTGGCAACCCTGCTTGCATTCTGTATCCTGGTATCATGGGTCAAGGACCAGAGAACAGCTTCGAGAAAGTGTTATGGGTCATGGCAGTCTCCCAAGATAACTATCTCCTAAAACTGTTAATGACAGCATTTGATTCACCTAAACAAGTCATAGCCACACCACTGGAAGTGTGCCTACAGCTTTTACTGGTTACCAAATTCAAGATTACCTAATCATCAGAGAACGTAGTCTGTGGAGAAACAGTTCAAAGTCTTCTGTTTATGAATACTCTCTCTCCTAAGAAGTAAAACTATGGAACAAAAGATAATAAGACTCACAATTATTCATCAAAATGTGAGTATGCCATTGTTGACTACCTTCAGGAAGGTGATAATCCATTTGTTAGAGTAGACTTAGTGATTATTGGATTTCACTCCATCTCTTTTGAGGTAGCCGTCGAACAATAAATATGTGATATCATCTAAAAACCCTGCATACACAATGACAGTTCAGCATTTAAACATGTTACCACTCTGCTCTGCGATTAAATAAGTGATGAACCAGGGAGTTTCCCACAATCATGTGGGAGTCAACTGAGAGTTAATTGTGTGGAGTATGGCAGACCATTTCATCTTCTGATTATGTTGTTATTTGATCATTAAAATGGGACATTAGATAATCCATGATCAGTGGATTGTGGTGACGCAATGTGGGAGGCAATTATTATAGACCATCTTAATATCAATTATGTAGTTAAAATATTTAAATTAATCACGACAGCATCGTTCAGGAGACTGGTTGGGAGCCACCTTAAGGAAGAAGATGATGTTACATGAACTCATTATTTGATTATTTAATTATATAAAACAATGATTATATCATCCATGACACCTGGAATCTGGTGCCACAGATCAACTAATTACATTACTAATGTATTTAAATTGACAATCTGTGTTAATACCCAAGATAATGTAAATAGTTGTATAGTTATGTAAACAATCCTCCATTCCATGAAGAGACCTGTAAAGATCCCTCTTGTGGAGTTAATGGGCAATATCATCACATTTTATGATTCATTGACTCAATTGATGATGATGACATCCTTCATGACTGGAATCTGGCCATGCTTCCCTGCCAGTAAAATGCTACTTCCCCTACTTATTGTGACAGTTAGCTATTACTGACTTATTTAATTCTTTAAATTATGTAAACGACAGACAGTGCCTTCACCGATTATGTTTAGGTACAAAAATCTGTCAGGGACAAGGTTAGGAAAGTCGTAGACACGGGCCGAGCATTTTCTGAATGATCTATGCATCTCCCAGCGTACGAGGGAAGCTGGGTGATTGAGTCCAGAAGGTTGAATGGAGCCAACCGAGAAGTACAAGGACTTCACCAAGGCCGATACGGTGGTCTTGCTGTCGACTACCTGCTCTTCCTCCACATCTTCACATCGGTTGTGATCTACCATGAGAAGAATGAGTGGCACTAGGAGGTCGGCACCATCACCCAGACCTGGCAAAAGGATGACGACTCAGAACACGGAAGAACATCTCTCTCTCAGCTATGCTGGTTATGCCCCTGCTGCAGCCATCTTTTCAGCTGTTATGAACATTGTGGCTATTACTGCTACGCCTTGATTGGGCCCATTATCTCACGTCCTGCAGCACCACAACAGAGATTCAGGTGCTTGTGATGATGTCAGGCCAACAGAGTTCTTCAGATAAGACAGTATGGTTATCTGACGATTAACTGATGGCATTTTAAAAATGCGTGATGACAGCATACAGTTTCATACCTCGTAAGTATGTCCAGGAATTGATGATACAAAAAAAAGGTCAACGGCTTACATATTTATAGATGAAATTATTAAATTCTTTCATTATATAATCTCTGAGCCCTGAAGTTTGGTGCCACCTTGTGTGACTCAATTGTGACAGATGATCTAACTATCTAATAATTTCATTATTCAAATCTGTCTTTTTCTACTCCAGGAAGAGTGGAGTCTGGATCCACCTTGTTGGTGTTAAATTGTATCTTATGAATTCTTTATTTCTTCCCCAGAGGATACTTAACTTATGTAGTCAAACAAAGGTGGGGCAATGGAAGGGGACTTCTATTAGTATTAATATGAATGGAAAACAGAAATTACTTCCCCTAATGTCAAAGGCACTTCATAACTGCACATACTATCTGCCTTCCTGCTCCCCATAGCTGCACTTCCTTCCTTCCTTCAGGGTGCATGCAAAGCTGTCTAGGCCAAATCTGTTGTTATTTAGATAGGAGACAATCATCATCAAGACACAGGCATCCTGTAGCAGGAAAGGTAATATATAAAGGGCAATAGGAGTTATCCGAGCTCTATGAACTCATGACAAGTAGGAATGCATACCCATATATGGGTTGAGGAATGTGAGGCTGGCAGAATATATTCCAGGACTGCCAAATGCACACAGAAGCCTCATAAGGAAATAGATGATGAGATCTACCTTTAACTGCTTGGTGATAGTGAACATGTTTAATCCCAGGACAAAGGCGGTAGCCTGATTTTCTGAGGTTGAGGCCAGCCTTAGAGTTCCAGGGCTGCACTGATAAACATGTTTTGACAACAACAACAAAAACAAAACAAAACAAAACAAAACAAATCAGATAAGGAAGAATCAGATCCACCTTATAGTGGTAGCCAGCATATATACTGGTTATTGAAGGAGGAAACTCTCCCTCTTTGGCTGCTAACCCTTGCTCTGGCTACCAAATGTATTCGTTTAATACTATCAGAGCCCATGTCTTTGTAATTTTGGTATATAATGACCAGCTGAGACATCCATACTGATTAACTAAAAAACTTCTGTACTCCTAAGATTCCCATTGGTAGGCAACCATTGTTGGACTAACTAGATCACAGCTTGTGAGACATTATAATAAATCCACTTTCTACATAATGGTGAGATTCATCATACATTCTGTTTCTTGTAGAGAACATTGAATAATTCACTTGGTTTTTGTTGGGAGCCGGCCTTGAGTCACATCCTCTTGCAGAATTACTTACACCTTAAAACTCTAATTGAGCCTTCTCTTGGTAAAACAGAAAACTTCTTAAACAAGCAGTCTGTTTCCATAACCCCAGGAACAGAGGTGAACCAGACAGCAGGAATTGAGATAAGCAAACATTTATGATCTGAGGTTTATGGCCTGGGACATTACCAGAGCCCCAGATTGGGCACAGTTACCCCTCCCTACTTCCTCCCTGCTTTGCTTTAAAAACCTCTCTTTGGCCTAACAAAATTGAGACCATGACAAACCATTGCTTTTTCTCATTCCTTCTTTCTCACCCATTTATTTTCAGGTTCTAGCCCACTTCGATCCACGAATAACATGGTTTCTCTGGTCGGGGTAGGTTTTTGTTTTGTTTTCTTTTTTATCTTATCAGTGAAGATGTATTGGCTTACAATAGTGGTCACAAATATATACTTCCTAGTTCAATTCCTCTCCAAATATTCAATTTTCCATGAAGACTACTCTTCTCATTATTACGCATTTGCCAAGTGTTTGCTCTCAGTTTCAGGGATAAAACTCTACATCCATGGAGCCATCATCCAGCTATTTGACAGGAGAAAGACATACAATCTTTTTTTCTTTTCTTTTCTTTTTTTTTTTTTTTTGAGATCTGGTTCCTGCTTTTCTTTCCTGATTGTCTGAAGTTCCCAAGACAACCAGGTAAAAAAGTTACTTTACTTCACATAAATTCAGTGTTAAACCAACTAACAAATATCAATTTTTGTATCCCTAAATCTCTATGTAGTAAATAAATATTCTGAGCTCCCATCCAACTTGTTCACCAAGAATAACTCAACCCACTTAAGTAATTATAGTTAGCTAGCCACTCTGTGTCTAGGAGGAAGAAAGGAAAATTTCTGTGAACTGCAGGAAGATAGCAGGGGTCAGCTATAGAACAAGTGATATAGAAATGCACATCTCTGCTGACATAGAAAAGTCTTTGTCTGTGATAGAAGGCAATCAGGACCCATTGTAATGTTTCCTTAAACACTCTGCATCCAGCTGTGAGGTACTCTTATCACTAAGGCCTTACTAGCCAATCAGACCCCAAGGTTACCTGCCTGTCAGAAGAAGTACAGAGCCATTCTGTCCTGGATATGAAGATAAACTGGAGGCAGTGGTTTTGTATACCGTGCTTTGAGGAAGGGCAAATTGGAAAACCACAGCATGGTAAGTGAGGGTTTGCTGTCCTCAGATGGGTAGTGGGAGATGGTGAGGTATGGCATCCAGTGTGGAGGGTATTTCCTGAGTTGTCGTACAGTCCATAAAATTCCCAGAAGTGAGAGGCAGGCCTCTAAATAACTGTTCTGTGGGCTGTATCTGCTCTGAGCACTGGGAGCAGGGAGGTGTGTATAGAAACATCCATTTAGTCAACTTCTACATACTTTTGGTGCACCCATTGAAAGCATGGTGACAAACTTCCAGAGGCCTTTTAGGTAACTATCTTTTAAAAGATCAGCATTTTGCATTTTAATTTTATGTGTAAGATCCATTTATTGTTAATTTTCTGCAGGTTGTAAAAGACATCTCAAATAAGGGTTGCACTTCACTATTGAGTAGTGATCTTCAGGAGTAAATTTGTAAGACAAAGGATTTACAAATGCTTTGGAGATAGGATGTCTCACAAAGTAGAATTTAACTGAGGTAGGACTGCCTCTAAAACACACAAAGCTAAGTGTATGCTGACCAGACCTGATAGAATTTTGAATCCCAAATACACATTTGTTCACCATGATTTTCCAGACATTTGACTCCAAACCATTACAAAAAAGCCACTCCTGTTTTATAACAGAATGTAGTCCCTTACTGATATCAAAAAAAAAAAAAAAAAAAAAAAAAAAAAAAAACTGGTCCATAACCAGCATAGTTCTACCAGATTGGCAATAGGACACCAGATTTTAAAAAGTAAACCAATGATGTATGAGTGGCCAGATAAAGCACAGCTTTCATTTAGGCTCTCAGGCAGGCATGACGAACATTCTTGGGAGAGATAGTAACATCCTTGTCTAGGCCTTGGGAGCTTTCCCTAAGGCCCTGGTGTATAAACCATAAAACAGAGTACCTTGACCAAAATCAGGTATTTGCTGGGGAGAAGAGCTGGTAATTGTTTAGAACAAAGCCTTTGTGGACAGGTCATTTCAGGTCTGTAGATCTAACTACATAGAAATATGTTTGTCAGTCCCAAGGCCGCTGTGGGCTTAGTCAGTAATAATCATGAGATACGCTGTGTTCCCCTTGTGTGGCATTGTTTTAGTGGTCTTCTCCTGAGTTTGTCCCATTGAATGAGTTTCTACTGACTTCAAGGAATTCTCCTGTTTCCTTCCTTTCCTTCCTGGAAGTAGTGTACAACAGTCTATTCTCCTTAAGAAGCTTACTTGGCATGGGAAACTTCTCCCTATCCCAGCTTTATTTTTTTTTTTAATATTTTCTACCTTCTACATTTACCAATACCTTCACCTCAGGATCCTACATGTGAAGCAGGTCCATCAGTTTCAGGTATCTGATGTCCTTAAGAAATAGTATTTTGAACACATTTGCTGTATAATCCTCTCATTTTCCTTAGTACCTAGACATTGAAATTGTCCAATGTCTAAAATGGAGCTTGAACTTAAAAAGCCATTTAAGAAGGATAGAATATATGAAATGCAAAAATTTGTCTAGGCTGGCTCCTGTTCGAGTATTTTCTAAGATGGATACATGTTATGTTAGATGTATTTGGTTTTATAGATATCCACTGTGGGTGAAGTGATTTCTCCCTGGGAAGGCATATTAAGGCTAGAACAGATGTATTTTCATCCTGTTAGAAGAATGTTTATGAGGCAAGCTCTTATGTTGATGCAGGTGGCATTAGTTGCAGTCTGTTGCTCTCCAAACAATGGCCTTGCTGTGTTCTGTACTATTCCTTCAAAATTGTTAAATTACTGTAACACCTCAGAGATTTAAAATTTCCATTAGGGTCAGGTAGTGAACTATCCAGTGCAGTTACAGGGAAAGGATTCACATGTGGAGCATTGCCTCTGCTTTCCGATCAGAATAAGCAAACTTATTTACACTGAAGGAGGATTCAGGGTAAGCAACCAGGTGCTTGAGTCACCACTATGAAAAAAAGGAGCTGACTGTGGTAGGGGGAGTGATTTTGTAATTTCCCATCATGTTTGAATCCATGCCATGTGTATGAACACAGACCAGAGTATGTGGGTATACAGTTTGGGAAGCTAGTTCAGAGCCAATGAATGTTGAATTTGCCAATAGGTAACTCTCTTTGTGCAGAAATGTTCAATCCTGCATGACACACTAATATCAGCTCAGAGGTTTGAGAAGGAGATCATTGACTATGTGTCAGGTTACTATGCTCAATAAAAATAACAGCATATGGGCAGCATCAGTCTATCTCTTCTTAATTACTGCTCTATTTTGTTTGTGATCTATCAAATTTCTGAAGATCAGATTACTAAGCTGAGTCACTATTTAGCTACACACTTGGTTAAGTGTAAGTCACTAGTTAGCCACAAACTAACCCACTATTAGCCACACATACTAACTCACTTGTTACCCACATACACTATGTCACCTGTTAGCCACACACCTAAGTCACTTGTTAGCCACACACATGAAGTCACTAGTTAGGCAAACACCTAAATCAATAGTCAGCCACATGCCTATGTCACTAGTTAGTCACAAAAACTAAGTCACAATGCTACCACACAAATAAGGCAGTACTTAGCCACACACACGAAAATAGTAGTTAGTCACACAACTGAGTCCCTTGTCAGCTACATGCCTAAGCAGTAGTTAACCATATTGACTAGGTAGAAAAATTCTACGCTACTAGTTAGCCACAGGCACTATGTCACTAGTTAGCCACACATACTATACCACTACTTACCCACACACACTAAGTCACTAGTCAGCCACATATCTAATTCACTAGCTAGCCACAGACACCAAGAATGTAGTCAGCCACACACACTAAATTACTTACACACACTAAGAGAGTAGTTAACCATTCACCTATGTATTTAGTCATCTACACACCTAAGTAACTCGTTAGCTACATACACTAAGTCACTAGTTATCCACATACACAATATCAGTAGTTAGACACACACACTATGTTACTAGTTAGACACATACTAAGTCACTAGTAAGCCACACACCAAAGTCAGGAGTAGTCATACTCATCTAGGATACTAGTTAGCCACATACACAAAGTCAGTAATTAGCCAAACACAGTAAGTTACTACTTAACCACAGACACTAAGCCACTAGTGATCCATACACAATAAGTCACTAAATAGCTACACACATTAAATCACTAGTACCCAGAAAAACTAAGTCACTTGTTATCTGAAGCAGACCGTTCAGTTGGCAATGGTCTGCGGGGAAACCAAGACTCTGATTAACAGGTCAGGAGTTGCTTTGGCTTGACAGAAAGACATAAAAACACTCGAGGAGCTTTGCAACTGCTTCAATTTCTACTTCAGATCATTGGGTTTTTATGCAGAAAGTTCAAGGAACAGATCTTTGGCCACGGTTTAAAATTCACAGACATACTATAAAAATGTCAGCAATTACTTTAAAGCATGAGATTGTAAATACATCTAAGCACTTGTGTGGCTGGGAAACTGTTTTTTTTTTTTTTTTTTTTTTTTTTTTGGCCTGCTTGTGGTCAGCATACCAGTGATTTGATTTACTGAGTTTAGAGAATAATCATTGTCTCTGGTCAGTAAACTTTTAACAACATTGGTAAGAACACTTGTACTGTTGTATTGATTCAGGGGCCCTAAGAGTTCAAGTTAGAGTATTGTAGTAAATCCCACAACAGCTTTGCTGAGGACAGGCTAATTACAGGAAGGGTCATCTTGTGGGAAATGTCCTACAGCTTTAGCTATGTTAATTTATTAGGTCTTGTGCTGACACCTGAAGTCTCAACTGGCTAAGTGGGATTTGTAGTTCAGGGCACAGAGGATAGCATCCATCTGCTGTTTGCTGGTCTGTATCTCTTTCAGTTTCTGAAACTATATCTAAGTGTTTTCTGGGCTTCTGTGAATTATCAGTGGAGCTACAGGCCAAAACACCCATGATCAAAAGCATTATATGTATCATAGCACAAAATACACCAAGCACCTCTTCCAATCAGCCAGTCAGGCAAGACCTGCAGGAACCTGGACCACTTTTCCCCAGGAAGCATAACCACATGTGGTACGAACCTCTGAACAGGTAGCCATTGAGATTTCTCTCAGCCATTGCTACACTGTCTCCACTGGGGCTGTGGCAGTTAACCACACATTAAGTCACTAGACAGCCAGGTACCTAAGTCACTAGTTAGTCACAAACATAAGTTACTATTTAGCCACTCTTGATAAGTTACTAGTTAGCCACACAATCTAAGTTACTAGTCAGCCACACAGCTATTTCACTAGGATCCACATATACTAAGTCACTAGTTAGCTACAGTCACTAACACATTAACTACACACCTCTAGTTAGCCACACACTTGAGGCACTTTTCAGCCACATTCGCTAAGTCACTAGTTAGTCACAGTAAATATGTCACTAGTCAGCCACTCCTAAGTCACTAGTTAACCACACACACTATGTCACTAGTAGGCCACACACCTAAGTTTCTAGTTTGCCACATATGCTACGTCACTAGTCAGTAACATTTAAGTCAGTAATTAGCCCAACACACTAGTTACTAGTAGACCATACCTTAAGTCAATAGTTGGCCACACAATTAGGTTACTAGTTAGATACACTAACTCACAGGTTAGCCACATACAGTAAGTCACTAGTTAGTCATACACACTAAGTCACTAGTCAGACACATACCTAACTCATTAGTTAGCCATGCATGTAAGTCACTAGCTAGCTACACACCCAAGCCACTATTTTGTCATAGAGGCCAATATCTTCTGTAACAGAGCAGGGTATGGGCATAGCTTTCATACCAGCCCAAGGGGATGGAGGCAGATGGAAGTGTGTGAGTTAAAGGCCAGTCCTGGCTATTAGAGAGATGGAGAGAGACATAGTGAGACAGAGGGGGAGAGAGGGAGAAAAAAGTCTGTCTAAAAGAAAAACAGCTCACACTAAGGTGATCCCAGGACTTAGGATTTCAGGCCAGTAGGGATTTGGAGATAGAGTGACATCGCTGGACAGAAAGGGCAAGAAAATGGTAGAGGAGACAGAAGAGCATGCAGTGAGATGGTTTTGTTTGAGTAGTTAGTCTGAGGGATCAAAGAGATAGCAGTCAATCTGAGGAAGCAGTGTGAGGACAGGATCACATTGTTTGTCTGATAATAGGTAGAGATAAGAACTCTAGTAGCCAGATGCTCTGAGTCTGTGATCCTTCCATTTTCACTCTCCCACTCTCTGTGAGTTTGTATTAATAAGATCTATTAGAACTTGCTCTTCTGCCAGCCATTGGCTAGAGGTGAGGCTGGGCCAAATTGGGGCAACCTCTCCCCTACAAATCTCTCACCCCAACTTCCTGGGTTGGCCCCTCATCCCGCTGCTCCTGTGTCCTTTCCCTATAGAGATCACACTTGGAGCTCTTATACACCCCCACCCATCCCCACCAACAACCTGACCTGTCTACCCTGTGCCCTACACTGCACCTTGTCCCACTGCTCTGGTTGAGCACTGGGACAGAGGGTGAGCAAACAGTCCACACTACTTCGGGGACTTCCCGGAGCAACTCTGAGCAATGGAGACTTGCCTATCTACGTGGGGCCACCCGTAATTTCCACCTGCTTGGTCTCTGACCCCCACCTCCACTCCTCTGCTGGAGTCCTGGGCCCCTCCCAGATATCTGCCTATCTCTATGGGTCAACTCTGAGTTCCCTCCAGCAAGTCCTTGACCCTCAAAGCAGAGCTTCTGCTAAAGAAAGAGGCCTCAAGTGGAGAGTGCCAGTTCCCTGAGAGATTGGACTATTGGTGCAGAAACATCCCGAGTATCAGCCCAGCCTTTGTCCTGTTCTGCCAGCCATTGGCTAGAGACCACACTACTTTGGGGGAATTCTTGGAGCGAATATGAACACAGGAGACTGGCTTATCCACATGGGACCAACTGTAATTCTCAACTGCTTCACCTCTTACTCCCATCTACAGTCTTCTGCTGGAGTCTCAGGCCCCTCCCTGAGACATGCCTATCTCTGCAGGACCACTCTGAGTTTCTGCAGGCATCTTCTACTAGATCCTCATCCCTGACCCCATCCCTGGGTCCCTGTCTGCGGAGAGACATCCTATAGTGCTTGGACCAATGAGAGAGCTACAGATATTGAAACTCTGACCCACGTAAGCCCACCGGTGAAGCACCATAGAGAGAGGGAGAGACAACAGAAACACTTATTGGAAGAAGCTATGGAAAGAAGGCAATACAAGAAAATAACCAGCAACAGAAGGCAAGCATGAAACCACCAGAATCTAAGGAATCCACCCCAACTAGAAAGGAACACAACAACAAAGCAGAGGAAGCAGAAGGAAACAATTTAAAAATTACCGTCAAAAAATGATAGAGAATGATAGAGGCCGTCAAAGAAGATGTGAGGAAATCTCTTAAAGAAATGGAAGAAAAAATAAACAAAAAAGTGGAAGAAATGAACAAATTCCTTAAGGAAAGTAAAGAAAGTACAGAAACCAAGAAAAAACAAACAAGCAGGTGAAGGAAACAGTTCAAGACTATAAAACTCACATAGAGAAAATAAAGGCAACACAAACCCAAGGAATGCTGGAAATAGAAAAAACGGGCAAAAGATTGGGAACTTCAGATGCAAGTATAACCAACAGAATTCAAGAGATGGAAAAGAGAATCTTAGGTGCAGAAGATAAACTAGGAGAAATAGATTCATCGAAAAAAGAAAATCATAAATCCAACAAATCCTTAACACAAAACATCCAGGAAATGTGGGACACCGTGAAAAGTCCAAACCTAAGAATAATAGGAATAGAGGAAGGTGAGGGAGCCCAGCTCAAAGGTGTTGAAAACATATTCAACAAAAACATCAAGGAAAACTTTCCCAATCTGAAGAACGACATGCCCATGAAAGTACACGAAGCATACCGAAACCCAATAGGCTGGACCAAAGAAAAAAGACCCCTCCACATATAATAATCAAAACACCTAGCATTCAGAATAAAGAAGGAATATTAAGAGCAGTGAACGAAAAAGGACAGGTAACATATAAAGGCAGAACTATCAAAATTACACCTGATTTCTCCATGGAAACCCTCAATGCCAGAAAGTACTGGATAGATGTTCAGGGCCAGATGTCATCAGTGCAGAATTCTACGTGATATACAAGGAAGAAATAATACCTCTACTCCTCAAATTTTTCCACAAAATAGAAACAGAAGTTTCACTGCAAAACTCTTTTATGAGGCCACAATAACCTTGGTACCCAAGCCTCACAAAGACATAACTAAGAAAGAAAACTAAAAACCAATATCCCTGATGAACATCTATGCAAAAATACTCAGTAAAATAATTGCAAACCGAATTCAAGCATACATCAGAGAAATCATCCACCATCACCCAATAGGCTTCATCCTTCAGTTGCAGGGATGGTTTAACATACAAAAATCTATCAACATGACCTACCATATAAAAAACTGAAAAAGAAAAACCATATGATTATCTCCCTAGATGCAGATAAAGCCTTCGACAAAATTCAACACCCTTTCATGATAAAGGTCTTGGGGAGATCAGGGATAACAGGTTAGGGTGCATGTGAGAGGGCAGAGAGGGTTAAAGGGAGGGAGGGAGTTAGGGAGAGGGAACTGGGATCGATAAGTAAAATAATAAATTAAATAAAAATGATCACTATTACAAATATATTCAACAATTTCTCTTAAATTATCTCGTACAAATCATTTACTCAATTTTAATAGGAATTTTTGGGGTTAATGGATTGTCTTAACTATAGTGTAATTAATTTTTTAATTGAAACTTTAAAGGAATTTCAAATTTAAAAAAACATTGTGCAGTGAGTTGACTTGGCACAAACCCTATTAAGAAGGCATTTCAAATTAAATAAGGAAGTCTCTTGCACTCTAAACATGTCTTTTCTAGTGTCTCACACCCTGCATTTATAGAGAACAGAATATGAACTTTGCTTATCATGAATTAACATTCATTTAGTTAGCCAGCAGGTGGAGCCATAACACGCCTAAAAGAGAAATCATAATGCAAATGTTGTCTTTGCTCAGACACCAAGTTTTAGTTTCTTCAGTAAACTCTATAAAGGAAATAAAACCTTCAAAAATAAAAAAGAAAAAGAAAGTTACTGAAATCAAAGCAAAAATATCTGTTATATGTGTGTGTGTAACTGCAGGTTTTCAGACAATGGCATTTGTCTGTAGACTGGACGTCAACTTTGTGCGATCTATTTTGGTCTGCAACTAGTGAAATCATGGGAATCATGAAATTCTAATTTCCTCAGGAAACTCATTGTGGAAAAAGACTCATGTGTTCCAAATGAGAATGTCTGTATTAAAGAAACATTGACTTCTTATCTGACCACATTATAGGAAAAACAGGAACTGAGAATGTGGGAGGGTTTTAAATATGGGGAATATTCACTATTTGGCTTACTTAGATTATTTAGTTTTGCATATATTTGCCTTCTTTCAAAGTCTGTTTGGACACTTTGGATGCATTATTAAATATATATTTTCTTTATTTTTCCAAATTAGTCAAACAAAATAAATATGATTTAAAATTTTATAATTTTGTCATTTTCCTTTTTGTATTAATTATTCTCTTCTTTTTAAGAATAGTGTTACTGTGACTCCCTGCATGGCCCAGAATGCACCAATATAGATGGAAGTTTTCCTAGGACATCAGAGAGATCTGTCGATATTGACTACAGAGTGCATGTCACTAGCTATGTTGATTTAATTAATTGGCTTACTGAGGATAAGTGAATGACCCTCACCAGTTAGGGTAACTAGGACACGGGCTCTGGTGGTCACTACAGCAACAGAAAAAAATTCTTATCAAATACATCATTTTTGCCTCAAAGTTCACTGATTCCCAAATATGAGAAATATTATCTTCCTCCCCCTTGAGTCTGTTTTAACCCATCAAAGTTCCTGAGAAAAATACTGCCTTATCCTGCAAATGTTGAAACAAAGGTTGACAGAAATAAATGGATTTTGAGTATTGTTAACTGTAATTCCTCATCCCATCATTCTAATGTCTCACCATGGGAAGCTGAAGCCACCTTAACCAGGCATGGTGGCAGAGGCCTGTAATCATGGTTCTTAGGAAGTGGAGGTGGGTGTTTCAGGATTACAAAGACATCCAAAATAAAAACAGTTCATGGGGTATAGTGGGAAGACCAAAGAACAAAGATTGACTATGCTTTGTTCTGGACACTGTACATGATCTTCCCCAAAGCTCTAGCAATTCAGGGCCTTGTCACCAGCAATTGCTATCTAAGCTACTTACCACCCCATCTTTCTTATTCTTGTTAATGTTTCCTGACTAAGGTAGCCCAGATCATTTTGTGTCCAGATGTGTAGAGCTCAGTGAGAGAAATTATCCTGAAATTGGAAGAATTAGCCACAGGCAAGGATGAGCTCCCTGATTGCATATGTTCAGTCCTCAAAACATATATACATAACCAAGAGAAGTGAACTCTATTGATTTTTATTGTATGTTTGTGCATACATATTCACAAGTGCTTAACAAGAAAGGAATTTAAAGGGAAGAACATGGGAAGGGGTGGAGAAAAGGCAGGAAGGAGTAAATTGGTGACATACATTTTAAATAAAAGTTATGAGAATATATTTTAAATAATGAAGATGGCTAGAAATCTAGCTTAGCACTCAAGAGCACTAGGTGTTATTACAAAGGACACAAGTACCATTCCCAGAAACCATAGCAGATAGCCATCGTCTGTAACATGACTTCCAAGGGAAATGGTACCCTATACCAGCCTTTGCACGTACTGTGCCCTGGTGGCTGGAGGAAAACAGCCATATACATTTAAAAAACCAAAGTAAAAATGGAATTCTCTACAGTGGTGTCACAGCCCTTTCATAGACATCAGGTAGACCTAGTTAAGATGATCTTCTGGTCCTGCATGGAAGCATCCATGATGTTCCTGTGAGGTATCATGCTCAGAGATTAATATAAGCCATATTCTGAGTTTAAAAGTGCTCAAAAGGACTGCTTGTCTAAGAACAGCATTCAGGGACAGATATGTGAATTTTCCTTGATGTTTTCTGTATTTGTGTCTTCTGCCCTTTGTATGTGTGAGATTCATAGACTCTGATATTAAAATATATTGAGACAACTTTATACTGCAGGTTGTAACTTCTGATCTAAAAGATAGATTTTCCTCTTTAAGTCTTCATCAGTCTCAGTGGCTGCACTTGCATTCTGTTGTCCCTATTTAAATTGTTTGATGTAGGTGCTGAGGCCTGTAAGAGACTTAAGGGTGATATCATACATAGGTTGGAAAATCTCTTCTAGATTGCCTTTTATTGTACATATTTACAATTTGGTCTTTAGGGCATGTTCCCCACGCTGTTCCCAAATAAATCACACACGGGGGCTTATTCTTATTTGTGAATACCCGCCCTTCCTTAACTTGGCTTGTTTCCTGCTAGCTTTTCTTATCTTTAAATTATCCCGTCTATCTTTAGCCTCTGGGATTTTTCAATTCCTTAATTCTGTGCGTCTTACTTTCACTATTGCTCTATTTTAGAATATCTGGATGTGCCCTGCTTTTCTTGCTCCTTCATCTCCCCTGCTAGATTTCTCATATTTATTCTCTCTGCATTCCAACCTTACCTATCATTTCTTCTGCTTTGATGTTGGTCAGACAGCATTTTATTAGATCTTCTGGTGCTCCAGACATGCAAATTACCACAGCTTAATAGAGCTAAACAAACTCCACAGTAAAGAATTCAAGGCATGTTTCCCATCATCATTTAATATATGTTCCATGGCATAAATGAACTAATATATCTTAAAATAAATTTCCAGAACATTGCCTCTTAGTGATTAGCCAGAATTTGATGCACACAGTCCTTAAAGGTACTTGGTTTATTAATCATTTAAATATGTGGAGTGAATTCTTCCTGGGAAGACATAGTAAGGCTATAGCAGTTGTATCTCTACAATTACAGGACATGGTTCTGAGACAGCACTGTTTTGTTGACTCAGTTGTCTTTGGTTCCTAGCTGAATGTTTCCCAGGTCAATGAAATTACTTTCCTCTTAATTGCAAATTAAACCCATACATTAATGGGCTGTACCACCTCTGCACTTTCAAATTACAATTTTGAGTCCTGTAGTCAACTATCCATTGCAGTTACCACAAAAGGAATTCTGGTGGAGAATGTCTCCTGCATTCAAATCCAAATAGGAAGACTACTTTCTTGTGTACACTACAGGGGGGAATGGTAGGCAATCAGCAGCTGGATTTACCATGATGGAAAAGGTCCAGAATGTGGCAGGGTTAGTAACTTCATAATAGCCCAAGATTGGGATTGCGATTGTCAGTCGTGAAGGCCCTGTGGATTTCACTCACAATGTTCTTGAGTTACGCTGTATTCCTCTTGTACATTATTGTCTGATTAGCCTCCTTCAACATTTGTATACAACCTTTAATAACCAAATCCATTGGTTCACATTAGCAAGGGACTTGCTGTTGAATGTGGCACAATTCTGCAACCAATGTGGGATATATCTGGGATAAATCTCTTCTTCACATGGAAGACAGGTTTTGAAACATGCTATCTTGTACTTTCTGCTCACCATGTCCTGTCCCTCATGTCTCAGGAAGATCTGTTAAGTGAAGGAAGGATTATTCTAGGAGCCAGGGTTCTGCCTTGATTCCACTGGTGAAGAATTCTAAAGTTGTGTTGTGCACTTTTCTTTGGGCTCTGATGTGGGTTGAGTGCTTGAAATCCCCACAGCCTCCTATGGTAATATACTATCGGCTGTTCCTAGAAGGGAAAGAGTGGCTTGGGAAGGTGTGTGAGATTCCCATGGTCCCAGATTGAGAGTCGCAGCAGCTGATGCTGAGACCAGGGAGCTGTTCCTCCCCCAACTGGGTGGGAACCAGCAGCCAGAAACTGGTTGAGCATGCTTCTTGCCTGGCGCTATGTGTCCTATATCTTCTTGTCCTTTTTATTCCTTGAAATTCCATTGGACATGGCAGCAGCCTTTGATCTCATCATATTGTGAAATTTGCCGGTTCTTAATGTCATAGCAGGGCATCTGGAGCCAGATTGTGCTGAGAATATTCCTGATATTGACATTCCTTTGAATTGCTGATACCTGTTGTTCTTGGGTTGTCATCATGGAAGACATATGTGCCAAATTCAAAGAGCCCTCATCTATCTAGTATGTTCCAGAAGTTCTGCACTTTTAATATTGAACATTTACATTCAGGATTTATCTGGAGTTAATTGTATCAAGCTTGTAACTGGTATCTCATGTGTACAGTAGTAAACCATTACTAAAGTGTTTGTAGAGAGTATAAATGATGTCATAAAACCTTACCATAAATTAGGAGACATTAAGTCACACAAAGCCGAATTTAGCTAATTTATGTCTCCTTCCCAAATAGCCCAGGTTTATTTGACTTATATGCTAACCACACCTGTTAGAAATTGATTTGGCAAGACGTGAACGTTTGTTCATCAGGATTAACAGCATTTAAGCTGCATGTCCATAATGAAAGAGAAAATCCTGATTTTAAAACCAGTGAAATGTAAACAGAGCGTAAAAGAACAGTCCTCTAAATTGCTGCTCAAGGTTCATAATTGGGTCGAACCAAACAATAAATCCTGGTTTAAATTATAGTTTTGTTTATTCTAGAAGAGTTTATCTCCAGCTTTTTGGAAAAATGGATTTGAGGAAAGATAAGGTATGTTGATTGACATCCCTTGAACTCTATCTGTAGCATAACACAACATTGCCCTCATTATCTTCTTGACAAAACAACCACAATTCTTGGATTGCAAGTTCATAGTACCCCAGAGTTCTAAAATTACCAGTCTATGCCAATTCAGGCTATGTCCAAGATCTAAAAAAAATAAATAAAATAAAAAATGACTTGCATGTGGAGCCTTGCTTCTCCCTTTAGACCATAATAGGAGTAATAGAGCACTGCATACACATCAGGGAAAAACACTCTAGGCAATGGTGAGATTAAAACTTGTAGTTTAAGGCAGCCAGATGCATGAGTCTCAATCAAAACAAGGGCATGATGGTGCAGTTTAAGAGGATTTCAGTGTTATTTTTCCACATGTATTCATTACTTCCATGTGAATGAAAACACAGAATTGGTGTGTGTACAGTGTCTGGAGGGAAGCTTGAACTATTCAATGTTCAGTTTCCAATTAGGGTGGTCTCCTGTATAGATGTTTACAATTAGAAAACACAGATATTTATGACTCATAACAGTAAAAAAATATAGTTATGAGGTAGCAGTGAAAGCAATATAATAGTTGTGATGTCGCCAGAACCGGAAGAACAATGACACATCATTAGGAAACTTGGGAACCAGAAGTTTAGATTAATGAGTCCTAGGGCCCAGGCTTGCCTCACACTATTTAAATAAGGAGTTGTTTGAAATTTTATATAGCTGCTTATTCCTGGGAAGGCAGTTTTGCATCCAGGCAGGACATTGATTATTCTGTGAAAAGAAGAAATACAACAGTGAATCTGTTTCTTCCAATTCCTGCAGCATTTATGGTGGATTTACCCATGAAGAGGGATCTGTGTATGAAGGGAATTCCCTGACTAACTATAAATAGTGGTGGACACAGAAGAAAAAGGAAGGGGCAAGAAGGAGTTTTGATTCCCTGCTTTTATGGTATCTGACATTTGCACTGAGAACTGAGAAAATCACTTTTTTTTCATGCCAGATATTTTACAGTTGACTAAATATCAAATTGTGTGAATGCACCTCATTTCTTTTACAATCAGTTCTCCAGTTCAGGGAATTCTTGGCTCTTTCCAGTCATGGTTATAATGAATAGAGAATGGAACAACCTTTGGGTTTATGACTAAGGGTGGTATAGCTGGGCATTGACATAGATATACTCTCAGTTTTCTGAAGAATGATGATACTTATGTCCACAAAGGCTGTATTAAATTGCACTTTTACAAGTGCATCCCTTCCTTACCAGCATGAGCTGTCCTTTACATGTTTAACATTTGCCATTCTCAAAGTTCTAAGAAGGAATCAAAAAGTAGTTTTGATTTGGAGTTCTCTGGTGGCTAATGGTATCGAGCATTGCTTTAAGTGTTTCTCAGCTACTTGACAAATATCTGCTGAGAAATCTTGGCTTATATTCATACCCCATTTTTTATTTGGATTATTTAGATTTTCAAATGTAGGCAGATGTTTTGTTCTACCTTCAGCTCTCCAATACACGCACTGAGGCTTATATTAATTATAAATGCTCAACCAATAGCTCTGCCTTATTACTAACTAGATCTTACAACTTAAATTAACCCATTTCTATTAGTTGTTGTGCTGCCCAAGGTTCATGACATTAGCCTATTCATCTTCTCTTCCTTCCTTTCTGTCTGGTTCATGACTTCACTGACTCCATCCCTTTTCCCTGAATTATCCTAGTTTCATCCAGCCACCCAACTCTGCATGCCCTGCTGTAGTATTTTGAGCTTGATGTTAATGGCTGAGAGTAAAACAAATTCATATTATACAGAAGAGATTTTCCACAGCATACAACACCTAGATATTTTTTAGTTTTTAATATACTTTTAATTTAGTCTCTACTGTATGTGGAGTTGTTAAATATCTAAACCCATTGCTTAAGCTGACCCTTTGCCTGATTGACAGTGTCCTTGGACTTACACAATCATTGCAGTTTCATGGGGTCCCATTTATTAATTGATTTTCTATTCAGAATGTTGTCCCCTGTGCCAGTGTATCCAAAGCTTTTACACACTTGGTCTTGTTTCTGTTTCAGTGTGTCTGATTTCTTGGGAACTTTGACACACTGGGCTTGAGTGTTGTGCAGGGGATCTACATGAATCTATTTCAATTTTTCATTCAAAAAATTAGTTTCAGTGGTACCATTTGTTGAAGTTGCTGTGTTTTTCCCCCATTTTGTATTTGTGAATTTCCTTATCAGAAATCAAGTGTCCACCTGTGTTTTGTTTGATGTTGGGGCTTTTAATTCATTCCATTGATGCACTTGTCTATTTTCCTGCCAGTGCCATGTTATTCTTTTACTTTTAAGTTGTTTTACCTAACTTTTTTTTTTATTCATCTGAAGTTACAAACTGTACTTTCTCAATCTTTGATGAAGTGTGTTGTAACTTTAATGGGTATTGTGGTGGATCTGTAAATTGTTGTTAGAGGGATGGCCTTTTGACTGGGTTAATGATATTGATCATGAGTACTGGAAATCTTTCCATCTGCTCATATGATCTTCAAACACTTTCTTCCTATACTTAAAGATTTTTTAGCATACAATGTCTCACTTGTTTGTTAAGAATTACTTAAACATATGTTATATTACTTGAGTATGTTGTGATGAGTGCTAATTTCTTTATTTCTTCCTCAGTTGTTTGCTGTTTTTATGTAGAAAGACTACTGCTTTTTTGTTTGTTTGTTTGGTTTCTTGTTACTCTACTACCCAGTCACTTTATTAAAAGTGTTTATCACCTGTTCTTCCCTTGCAGAGTTTTTAATATCAATGATGTGTACTTACAGGAAACAATAGTTCAATATCTTCCTTTCAAAATTATACTCCATTGATATCTTTCAGTTGATTTATTGATCTAACTAGTACTTCAATTACAATGTTGAGTAGATATACAGTGACACCCTTGTCTTGTTTTCCAGGTTTTCTCAGATGTAATTTGTGTTTCTCTCTGTTATATTTTATGTTGTCTATAGGCTTGCTGTAAATATTATCCATTATGTAAATATATGCATCTCATATCTCTAATCTATATAAGATTTTTATGACGTTTTCTGGTCTACACACACACACACACACACACACACACACACTTTGGGAATGTGAATATACACAAATCCTTGACTAATGCTTATTACACTGGGCAATTTCTGGAGAAATGGATAACCAGTCAGGAAAGGGAAAAAAAATCATCCCAATATTATTGTGCATGACAGACACAATGCAAACATTTTTTCCCTAGTAAAAAATGCAAAATAATTTCTTAGGGTAAGGCTTCATGAGTAGAAGACTATGACATATTTTATTTGTCATTTGGAGGGATAAAGAAAAACATATTTGCTGGAGTGGTCTTTTGTGTGCTTTTCCAGAATTTGTTTTACTGTGAATACCAGGCTGTCCTGGAGATCATTTTGTAGACCCAACTACCTTCAAACAGAAAGAATTCCCTCTACCTCCTGAATGCTGAAATTAAAAGGCATTTGTCACCACACTTACAGCTAGTGTCCTTTATAACGTTTTTTATAACACGAATGTTCAGTAATTAACAAGGGAAATAATAGCACCCAGAAAAGCATGTGCTGCCTAATAGTAATAATAGATTTATTGGATTCACCCTCACCCTAGGCAACCTGGCCCTGTTCCTACTCCCAAAGACTTCTCTTCCTGCCCTGGTGGTTTCTCCTCAGCACCTGACTGTCACTTCACACATGTCCTCTCTAGGGCCTGTTTCTTCTTAGGGAACCTTTCCAGGTCACAGGCTTGTCTAATGCTCAGGTTCCTTCCATGCTCTGGATTCAACTTTCTCTGGTTTCCACTGGTAACCTTCCCTTCCCTCCTGGATCTGGCTTTCAGAGATGATAACTCTACACTGACATCTCAAAGGCTGTCAAAGTTTGGAAGGCTAAGCCTTGCATTCATTAAGTGACTCCATAAGACTGTGCATTCAAAGGCCACGAGGAGCTGGGCCAATGGAACCTCCATGTCCCCAGTTGCAAGGGCCCCAACTGCAGAGCCTGGTTCTAAACTGCTTCCCTCCTCTTTATCAGCAAGCAACTCCTGCCAATTTTATCTCTTTCTCTTTCTGCCCCCAATTGGTTGACACCTACCACTGCCTTCACTTCCTTTCCCAATAAATTCCTATAGGCTTGTTGAGTTTGTTGGATCCATTTTCATCACTCAATGCTGCAGCAAAGAATGACATGAACAATTAATAATAATAATAATCTGTAGAAGAACTAACTGTAAGTAGTGAATCTCTTCGGCTAGCTACATTGTTTAGGTTAAGAGCATTTCTTCCTCTTCCAGAGGACTGGACTTCTATTTCTAGCCCCCAAACCTGGTGTCTCAAAACCACCTGTAAATAAAGCTCCTGGTGATGATGATTTCTTCTTATCTCCATGGACACTTTGATGTGTATGTACATATGTGTACATAATTCAGGGTAGCACACACACACACACACACACACACACACACACACACAGGGTTTCCCTTTGTAGCCCTTGATGTTCTCCAACTCAGAGATACACCCACTTCTGTATCCAGTGTGCTGAGTTTAAAGGCTTGAAACATCATTGCTTGGCTAAATTCTCTCTCTCTTTCTTTCTCTCTCCCTTATTTTTTGTTTCTTTGTTTTTGTTATATTTTGTGTTGTTTTAGGTTTTTGATATAGGGTTTCTCTGTGGCTTTGAAACCTGTCCAGAAATTTCTGTGTAGACCAGGCCGGCCTCAAACTGACAGAAATCCAACTGCCTCTACCTCCCAAGTGGTGAGTGGCATCAATGCCTAGCTGTTAAATTCTTTTTTTTTTTTAAATTCATTTGCTTTCCTGATGATTGAAAAGGAATTTGCCAATTAAGTACCTTCAGTAAAGCTCCAGAGGGAAAGTGTTAAGCATCTTTGTCTAGACTGGAGGTCACTGCCACACTTCCTCTGTGATGCCTAGTTTAAAAACTTGTCCATCTGTGGGATCTGGTAGATCCAGTTTGAACTTCCTGTAACTCCAGCACTCAGAAAGCTAATGTGGGGAGACAGCCAGTGTTTGAGGCCAGTCTAAGCAACATAGAAAGAATCTGTCTCAAAAAGAAAAAAAAATTAAATCAAAAACCAAAATACATTAGAGGCAAAGTGACACACACTTGCAACCCAGCACTTAGGATGTAGGGGTAGAGGCAGGAGAATCAGGCCTGCAAGTTCCTCTTATGCTAATAGAGAGCTCAAGATCAGTGTTCAGTACATGAAATCTTGTGTACAGAAGGAAAGTATCCACAGACAAGCACAAAAATTTCAAACCAAAACAGAATAAGTCAAAACCTTATTATCTTTGATACCCGTACTTAGACCACAGATTTAATCAAGCTGAAAACTAAATATTTTGAAAATATAAAGATATTTAAATTTGGGGAGTATTTGCAGACTGAAAAAAAAAAGGTTCAAGGGCACCTTTACACAGCAACAAAAGCATATGTAAGATACATAATCACTTATAAACAGGGAAATCTTCAAACGTGTTGAAAAAATAATTCAACGCTAACCTTGACATGTATATTGCAAGTGTCATCCTTTGGGTAGTTGGGTACCTGTAATTAAGATTAAGCAATCTCAGGAATCTCAGATACTAAGACAGTAAATTAGTCTACCATATAGGCAGGAGTTCCAGACCAGCCATGGGATCAATACAAGAACTAAAAGAAAATTTAAAATTCAAGTAAGCACTTCTCAAGAAGTTTAGACCCTTTTGTATTCAGGTATGGGAAAGTACAGTATGTTTTCAGAAAACTGACATAAGTCATGGCAATGAACTTGTCATAATTTTGTTAGACTGAATCTCTCACTCTATGCCTATTTGAAATCCTTTTGTTTTTATCACCCTGATATCATGGAACAGAATATCCAACTCATTTAAAAAAATTTTATGAGCACAGTAGACAACATACTTGTTTTAAATTTAATAAACAAAATTATTTCTTGTGGATGTGTGGTGCTGATAAGTTTTTTCTACACAAGACAAATGGTAAATTAAGTATTTTATTGGAAAACAACTTACACATGTGAGCAATCACAAACTGACACAATGATATCACATAATTGAAATTTCCATATGCGAATAGTTTCTCTTATGAGCTCTCATTCCTGTAACCCATGTGTTGAGGGTCTTAAAGTCTTCACAATTTTCCTACAACATGAATTGGTTCATGTAAAATAAAGCAAGCATGAAGAATTGGACTTAAAGAACACAAATCATTTGAATGAGGTTTTCATGTAAATAAAGACAAGCAGGGTTCCCTTATCAGTGAATTCCTATGACTTTTGTAGACATGAGTTTGCATGTGAGAACAAAACAGAGACAGTGTAATACTTGAACTGATTGTTCACATGTCAGATATTTTTCTCTCCAGAATCCTATGTAACTCAATGTACGTTGGCTGAAGATCACACAACATCCTTTCTAGTAAGATTACTTTACATAAGGGTATTCTTAGTCTGACAAAGTTTATTATGATAAGCAAAGTACACAACTTTACCACTTGGTATACATTCAGTGTCTTTCAAGTATGCATTCTTTCTATGACTTCAGAAAGCCATAGGATGTTTAAATGGTTTACTACTTTGATGGCATTCATAAGGTTTCTCCCCAGTTTGTATTCTTATATAACTTTTAAGCACATCATGTGTTGTGAAAGCTTTACAACATTGATTACATTCATAGGGTCTTTCTCCAGTATGTGTTCTTTTATGATGTACCAGATGGCTGTGTTGTGAAAAAGCTTTACCACATTGATTGCATCCATAAGGTTTCTAACCAGTATGTGTTCGATGATGAGATTGGAAAGTATTGTCACATGATAATGTTCTACCACATTGATTACATGCATAAGGTTTCTCTCTAGTATGTATTCTTATATGAGTTTTAAGCTGAACGTTACTTGCAAATGCTTTACTACATTGATTGCACTCATAGGGGTTCTCTCCAGTATGTGTTCTTATATGACTTTTAAGCACATCATATGTTGTGAAAGCTTTACTACATTGATTACATTCATAGGGTCTCTCTTGAGTATGTAATCTTTTATGACGTACCAGAGCGTTGTGTTGTGAAAAAGCTTTACCACATTGATTACATCCATAGGGTTTCCCTCCAGTATGTGTTCTTATATGATTTTTAAGCACATCATGTGTTGTGAAAGCTTTACTACATTGATTACATTCATAGGGTCTCTCTTGAGTACGTAATCTTTTATGACGTACCAGAGCACTGTATTGTGAGAAAGCTTTTCCACATTGACCACATCCATAGGGTTTCTCTCCAGTATGTGTTTTATGATGAGATTGGAGATTACTGACACGTGAAAATGTTCTACCACATTGATTACATGCATAAGATTTCTCTCCAGTATGTGTTCTTATATGAGTTTTAAGCTGACCATTACTTGCAAATAATTTACTACATTGATTACATTTATAGGGTTTCTCTCCAGTATGTGTTCTTATATGACGTTTAAGCACATCATATGTTGTGAAAGCTTTACTACATTGATTACATTCATAGGGTCTCTCTCTATGTGATCTTTTATGGCGTAGCAGAGCACTATGTTGTGAAAAAGCTTTACCTCATTGATTACATCCATAGGGTTTCTCTCCAGTATGTGTTCTTATATGACTTTTAAGCACATCATGTGTTGCGAAAGCTTTACTACAATGATTACATTCATAGGGTATCTCTTGAGTATGTGATCTTTTCTGACGTACAAGAGAGCTGTGTTGTGAGAAAGCATTTCCACATTGACTACATCCATAGCGTTTCTCTCCAGTATGTGTTCTATGGTGAGACTGGAGATTACTGACACGTGAAAATGCTCTACCACATTGATTACATACATAAGGTTTCTCTCCAGTATGTATTCTTTTATGAATTAATAGATACCAGTGTTGTGAAAAAGCTTTACCACATTCACTACATTCTTAGCGTTTTTCACCAGTATGTGTTCTCTTACGTTTTTTTTGAGATGATTGCATAGTAAAGAGACTTTACCACATTGATTACAATCTTGTGTTTTCTCTCCACTATGTGTTCTAATATGTCTTTTAAGCATAGTATGTCTTGCAAAAACTTTACCACATTGACTACATTCATAGGTTTTCTCTACAAAGTGTTTTCTTTCATGGAGTTGGTGGAAACTTTGGCATGCAAAGACTTCACCATACTGAAGACTTCTATATGGTTTCTCTCCAGTGTGAATTTTTTCAATCCTTTGAAGATGCCTGTAACATACAAAGTTATTCACACATTTATTGTGTATATTCACAGGATTCACTCCCGTATGGCTTCTTTTATTACTGCAAAGATAATTAGCATATTTAAAACTTTACCACATGCATGATAAAGAAACTTGGTACATGCATAAAATAAATTTATAATTTGGCCTACGTGTAGACAAGATTAAGATATTGAAATTAACTTTCATAATGCTTCCCTTGTGAGGTATTGTCTTGCTTTCAAAGACGATACCTGTGATTCAGAGTATGAGCCTTTATTTCATGGCCCACATTTACTGCATATGTTTACATGAGATTTCTCACATAATTGAAAATAATTGGACCATCGCAGACCTTTGCCATATTTATTGCATTTATCAATTTTTCCATTGTATAAATCATAATATACTGGCCAAATATACCAGTACAATTGGAGACATTCACATTCATATGGATTTACTGCAGTGTTTTTGTTGATATTTTTCAGACAATACTGATAAATTTCAAACTCGTTTCACACTCAACAAATATTCTCAAAGTGGGGACTACTGAATATCTTTCATTTCTTCTCAATGTCCTAAGAGAGAAAGGTATGTTTCTTCTTTCCATATTCTAAATTCACATGGCTTGTGCTTAGAGTAATATATATTCTTTTTTTCCCCAAGGTTTTCTGATACACAATGTCTCTGTGTAGACCTGGATAGCCTGGAACTCACTTTGTAGACCAGGCTGATCACAAAATTTTGGGATCCACCTTCCTCTTCATCATGAATACTGAAATTAAAGCCATGGGCCACAACTACCTGACTCAACATATGATATACTTATTAAAGTAACAATATCAATAAAAAGGTTTCCACATTGCATTCACACACTTTGACTTTCTTTTCCTCACAGATATGTGTTATAGGAAGTAAGGTTTCTCCACAACAAACTTCTTGACACTCATAAAATGGCCCTTTCGATATACATAGAAAAGTCACAAATATATCAGTAATGTCTGCTTTACTACAGATTATTTTCTTAGTAGGTCTTGGATATATACTTATGACATATGAAACATGTATACTGTTTCAAATATCTGAATAGTATGAAACTCAACAGACGGGCATATCTACAGCATAGATCTCCAGGCGCTACACTTCTAGGGTGGTATCTGTTAAGGAATTGTTTCCTTCTCTTTTTACATGAATGCCTTGGAAACACAGAAGAGTTACCTTTCACTGATGCACATGGTTTGGGCAGAAAATAAGAACCATCACTATACTTTAAGCTGCACTTATTTTCACTGCTTAAAATTTTTATGTGTGTCTCTTCACTAAAATTTCCAGAATACATTAAAATATCTTTAGAGCAAAATTTATATAAATTTACATGTGAAAATTTACCTTCTAATTCTTGTAGAAGTTTGCCAATGATCTTCCATATTATGGTCATCCCAAATATAGCCTGAAATAACAGAATATATATGATGTGTTATTGTAAATTGTACAAAATTTCTGTTAATAACTTCATTGACACTTTGAACCATGCCTCATTCACCAAAGTTTCCCTTTGCTCAATTAAAATTACAGAATAGTATCCGTAACGAAGAAACATTGGGTCTCTTTTAAGGCTTCTTCTTGTTTAAAGTTTTGGGAGTCGTGAAGTCTAGTTATTTACTTTGTAAACACATAAAATCATTTGTAGCTGTGTTACATTAGTCAAGACCTCATTTTACATGGCTGACTTTCCCTTGACCTCTTGAGAAATGGTTGGTTAAATATTCCTGCATTTCTTTTTCCATTTTTCTATACATCCCCTTTATTCTTTCCCAAATATTTTGTACCTTCTCAATTGCTGTAGATTTGTTGTGAGTATAAATGTCACACTGTGTCAGTGTATGCACTATCATTTGTAATCCTGATCATACTTACATGTGTTTCCAATTTCATATAGGTCAGGAATTAGATGAGGTGTTGGAAATTTTATTTGTATTTTAATGAATTCATATTGCAAATTTACCTTCCATGGTATCATAATGTTGAGGCATCCATTTCCCAATGATTATTCATTGAATTCTTTATTTATATAGGCTAAGCAGATGGCACAGCACATAATCTTGTGGATGATCTGATTTCAGATCCCACCAACCAAACACAGAAGTTTGTAAAAACCTCTTACTATAGATACAGGATATCTAACAACCACTTCTATGGTGTGTCCCATAAACACACAAGGAAAACATCTATCTTACAAATACTGTATATTCAAAATTTGGTGTAAACATTTCTTTTTACTTATGAAAGACCCGCAGATGGCGTGGACCCTCACGCCCCGACTCAGGAAAGTTGCCCCCCCAAATCACTCACGATAAGTGGTCTTGATGCAAAAGCATGAGGTTTTTTTATATTCCAGTGCACTGGGGTCCACAGCCATACTCCACGTGGGGTAGAGGACTGGCAACACTGAGTCCAGTGTTTAGACAGCTTTTATAGGGTTACAATAAAGCCCACACATCATAAACCAATCATCTCATAGCATCTGGTGTGGGTCAATTAATTTGAACTATCCAAGCCTGTACTTAGCCCAGGAAGTTTGCTTTCGCTAGGGCTTCTGGGTGGTGTGACAAGGCTCATTTCGTGTGTTCACTCACTCACTCACAACCCTGTCATAAACAGTCAAGAATGTGACCTTTTGCATACTCACTGCTAGGGGGCAGGGTCTATGGAGATTTAGCCTAAATTTTTCCATCATTACACTTATAGGCAAATGAAAACAAAACCAGTCTCTTTGGGTGAATGATACAAATAATACACTGCTTCTTTTTAAATGCTATTTTTAAAATTTAGTCTTCATTGTAAATACCATCCATAGTTCACCTCCCTCCCCATTTCCTTCCCCAATATCTTCCCCTTTATAAGACTCATCCAATTCTTAGAGGGGATAAGAACTTCCTTTGGGAGTCAACAAAGTCTAGCATACCAAGCTGAGGAAGGCTCTAGGCATTCCATCCTGTATCATGACATAACAAGGTTTCTCACCATAGGATGTAGGTTACAAACAGCCAGTTTGTCACCTGGGATAGCTCCTGTTTTCACTGCCAGGTTCCCTCGAACAGATCAATTAAATAACTATCACTGACATTCACAGGGCTTAGTCTGATGCAATGAAAATCCTCCAACAGTCAGTCCATAGTCTGTGAGTTCCACTAATGACAGTAGTAGAGGGTGTGGCATTGTTGGAGTGGGCTTTACCTAGTTAGAGGAAGTATGTCACTGGGTGTGGGTGGAGTCAGGCATTGATGTTTCTTGTATATAGAATGCTGGCCAGTTTGTTGGTGAACATACTGTTGCCTGTGAGTCAAGAGTTAATGACACTAACCTACAGCACCACATTCACCTGCAGGGTGCCATGCCCCAGCCATTATGATGATTAACTGAATCTCTGAAACATTAAGTGAGACAACTCAATTAAATGTTTTCTTTTTAAGAGTTTCCATTTTTTTTGTAGTATCTCTTCACAGCAATAAAACCTAAAAAGACAGATGTGGGTATCAGGGGCTGGGATATTGCTGTGAGAGGCTGACCCAATCATAACATTTCTTTGATGTTATATGAGTATAATTGATATACTAGCTTGTGTCTCCCTTTATGTCTATTCATTTTGTTTTTTTTTTCCTCAGTGCTATATGATTTTTAAAGGGCCAAGAAAAGTTCTATGTGAACATCAAAATCAGTTTCCTTCTAAGGTAACTTGATGAATACATTATAATGTCCATGTCATGAAATAAATGTGGGAAGTGCCAGAATTATATGACTATATTGTCAAAGAAGCAGACATTTACAATGTGTTTATTAAACTTCCTGTTTAACACAGATATGGTGTAGAACCCTTTATGGACCCCTGAGGGACCTTGAGCAAGCCTGAAGCTGTTGGCTGGAACTCCTTGCCCCAAGGCTGTTTTGGAACTCTTCCCATTTTGATAACACACCTCATGATGACACACACCTCGTGACAACACACACCTCATAGGGAGGAGCTCAGCCTAAAATTCCTGTAATTTTCCATTGTGCTCTAAGTTGGTATTTAAGACCGTTCTTTCCCCTCAATAAACTGCATTCAGCATTTGGTGTTCTGACATTGCCATTGAACGAATGACCCCCTGTCTTGACTTTATTTCAATCTCTAGGCCATCAACTGATTTGTGGAACAAATCAGGGCACGGACAATACCAGTGGATCTTGCCCACCAAGATTTGGAAAGAAAGGATCACCTAAGAAATCACACTCAGAGGCCGGCCGACAAAATTAAGTGAATGAGGATGTATTGAAAGATGGGTGCCAGTAACCCTAAGGAAAGTATCAGTGGACTATTAGTGGCCCTATTGAAAAGACAGGGCAATAGGATTAAAACAAGACAGCTAAAGAATTCATTGCCACAATTAAAAAGAAAAATGGCAGAGATGAATAGGACTTTTGAGGAATTACAATATGTATCAGGCGACAAGAGGGATCCCAACTAGGAGATGATAGTCATGCTGTAACTGATGAACTGGATACTTTGGAATCAAAAACTGAAGCTGGTGAGCCCATATTTCAACTCCCAAGGCACAACCCCTTTTTGTGATTCTGCTTCCTTTTGTAGGGCCTCTAAACCTCGAGGGTTAGAGGAAGAAGCCAAAGATTTAATAACCAAGGTAGAAGTGTTAGAATAGGAAAGACAAGTGTTTCAAGTGATTGAGACAGTGGATCCTCAGGATAACAGAGTGAGGGAGCACAGCCCATTAAATTTTTAAGGATATAAAACAGTTTAAAGAGGCTGTCACTGCTTATGGGCCCCATGCTCCTTTTACTCAGACAATTTTTGAGTCTTTCACTGGATTAAATTGTATTGATTGGATGCAGCTCTGTAGAGGCTTGCTGAGTGGGGGTGACTATTTGCTATGGAGAGACAAATTTCAAGAATTTTGCAAGGAAACCACACAAATTAATGCTGTTGCTGGATTTCCTGCTAGGAATTTAGATATGCTCGCAGGCACTAGGCAATATTCTACACTTGTAGCTCAAATTCTTTTTGACCCAGCAGTCCATGCACAAAATGCTGTTGCTACTACTAGAGCTTGGAAAGCCCTGCCTAATAAGGCTGCAGGAGATCAACTATATAAGGTATTGCAGGGACTGTCTGAGCCCTATTCAGATTTTGCAGACTGTCTCCTACAGCTGCCAGGCCACATTTTTGGTGATGATGGAAATGCCATGCCCATAGTTAAACAATTGGCATTTATTATGCAAACAAGTATTGTAAAGAGGCATTACATCACCATAAGGCCAAAAGTCTTAGTGATTATAAACACATATGTCGGTACATAGATGGTCATCACATTATGGTCCAGGTTATAGCTTCAGTTATTAAAAGAGGTGGGGACAATGGAGGAGCCAGGCCAAAGACTTGCTGTTGGTGTGGACAACAAGGACATTGCTGTGGCTCCACAATATAGTACTCAGTTTCTTAAATGGTCAGATAATGAAGGACATACAGGTCTTTTTCAGCCTTTTGTGTGAAGTCATATCTCTGTTAATCTTTGGGGGAGAGATGTATTTCAGGCCATGGGAGAGGTCCTTACTACTGGGCCTGTTAAAAAATATGCCGGCTAACCAAGGTTATGTACAAGGAAAAGGACTGGGTAAATTCCTACAAGGTGACCCTCAGTCTGTTGTACCTAAAAATTTAATTATCATAAGAGCCGGAAATCGCACTGGGCTGGGAAATTTTCCTTCCCTTAATTTTAAAGAGCCCTAAAAGAGTTATCTATGGGTGGTGTTGCCTCAAGGAATGGCCAATAATCCCACTATTTGTCAAATTTATGTATCATTGGCCATTGCCCCCATTAGAGAGAAATTTCAATCCCTGTATATTTTACATTATATGGATGATATTATTTTAGGCGGCCCAGATTCTAAGGAAATGAATGAGGATTTTGGGGGATTGCAACATAATCTTCAACTAGCTGGCTTAAGAACAGCCCCAGAAAATGTGCAACAAGAATTTCCCTATTAATACTGGTCATCAATGGTTAAAGACTACTTTAAGGCTGGATAAACTGACCACCTTTAATGATTTTCAAAAATTATTGGGAGACATTAATTTATCCCTAACCACTGGGCATCTTCGACCATTCTTTGATATTTTACAAGGAGATTCTGATCCCACTTCTCCACACACCTTAACACATGCTGTGTGGCAATGCATACAGCTTGTGCATAAATGCCTCCTATCTGCACATTTAAATTATATTGACTATTCTAAGAACTTGATGTTATTAGTTTTTGCTTCAGCATATTCCCCTACTGTGGTATTTTGGCAAACTGGCCCTATATCGTGGGTGCATGAACATTCATCCCCAAGAAAGGCAGTTAAATCTTATCCCCAGGCAATGCTTTCTATTATTCAAAAGGCATACAAAATGAGCCTTCAAGTTTTTGGCAAGATGCTGGATGTAATTGTTATTCCCTATACTCAACAACAGATAAAATGGCTTCAACAGTTTGATGAGGATTGGGCACATTGCTTGTGTTCCTCACCCTGCCACTTTGGTAGTTATTTTCCTTCCAGTAAGTTAGCTCATTAAAAAAAAATCACCCTGTGTGTTTCCTCAAGGTTATTTCCCAAAATCCCCTGAAGGGGTCCCACAATGTATTTACAGATGGCTCTTCAAATGGTTGTGCAATAGCTGTTTCTTCTCCCATTATCAAACGCTCTATACTTAAAGTGAATTCTGCAGAATTTGCGGAGCTATCTGCAGTACAATTAGCCCTTCAACATTTTTCTAATGAGCCATTTAACTTATACACAGATAGTAAATATGTGTATCATATATTGACTCCCTTAGAAACTGCTGCTTATATAGCTCCAGTCTCTCATGTACAAGAACACTTACTAGATATACAAAGCCTACTATGGAGGCGCTCTCCTCCAATTTTTGTAGGACATCTCTAAGCAAATTCTGATTTGCCCAGCCCTTTAAATGAAGGAAATGCCATTGCTGATTTTAATACTAAAACAGATAATGCCATCATGATGATGAGAGAGTCTGGTTATCAAGCATCCTGCAAAGATCATACAACCTTCCAATTAATGCAGGGTCACTTAAATTCCATTTTAAAATTGCGAGATACTAAGCTATTGATATAGTTAAGAATTGTCCACTATGTGCAGTGTTCTTACCTTTTCCACACCTTGGAGTTAACCCCCATGATGTCACACCTAATTATATCTGGCAGATGGATGTTACCCATGTTCCTTCCTTTGGTCGACTACAATTTGTTCATGTATGTGTGGATACACATTCTCATCTCATATGTCCCTCTGCTCATACTGGAGAAAGGCTTAAGGATGTTAAGAGCCATTGTTTATAAGCCTTTGCTTATATGGGAATGCCCAGACAATTAAAAACTGATAATGGCCCTGCTTATACTAGTCAGGGTTTTAACTCTTTTTGCAAACATTTTTATCCCACATAAGATGGGTATCCCTTATAATCCTCAGGGTCAGGCCATGGTGGAACGTGCTCATCGCACAATTAAAGCCTACTTCATAAAACAAAAAAGGGGGAGTTTACAGGGTCTTCTCATAGTCACCTTTCTCTTGTCCTTTATATTTAAAAATGTTTAACTATTGATGGCGCTGCTCGATCTGCAGTCGGCAGTCATTGGCGCCCTCAGTCATCTAACTATGGTTCAGTTATGTGGAAAATTGTCCCTACCGGAAAACTGTGAGGCCCCAACCCAGTTCTTATATGGGCCCAAGGGTCAGTTTGTGTCTTTCCACAAGATGCAGATAACCATGTTTGTGTCCCTGAGCGGCTGATTCGCCATATGCAGAGGGACAGTGATTGTAACAGCCAGAACGAAGGTCCGATAGGTCTTCTAGTATCTACCCATCCTGATGCCTGTGGGTCTGAGTAGCCATATGTGGCATTTTTTTCCTGACCATTAATTATAATTTGGATCCACTGGCTATAAATTTACAGTTTGATCCAAAGGACAAGAATTTCACCTTTATCTCAGGCATTGTATTCTGGTTCCGTTCTTTTTGTTGTAACTAATGCTACTAATTTTGGAGAAAGTTTCATTTTTCTCAGCAGGTCTGCCAACTGTAAAAGCTGTCATGGGCCACGTACCCAGGTGTGGAGCAGAGAGGATAGGAGATTCCGGGATCATGGCTGCCAATGCTGCCTTCACCACTGAAGCAACAATTTCTACCATAGCCCTGTACCAATCTGTAAATACTGCAAGAATGGTGGATCAACTATCAGGTGATTTGGCTTAAGCCTTGGCCACCCAAATCACACTTATTATCTAGTACAAATTGGCATTTTTAAACTAAATTTACAAACTAACCTCTTGCAGGTATACTTGAATTTTTGTGAGAAGCTCATATGGCTTCTTGTTCTCTGTCTTTTACACATATCTGTGTTAATGCATCATTTTTCTCCAGAAATCCTGGAGTGATCAGTTTTTAAGTTATACACATGCTTTACCTATGCAGATCATTAACATCTATGAAACCTGAGTGCCACTTGCCAATGCAGAAGGCCTTTTACAAGGACTTCAACATGTGAGCAGATCATTGGGGTTTGTAGCCCTTGCACTTGGTGCTACTTTGCCACAGCATTAGAGAGGCCCACGCCAACTTTCAAACAACACAGATACTGTCTTTGGCTCAAGAGAAAATGCCTCTGCCCACTTGTGACTGACAAACTATTTACCAGTGATGGGTAAGGCAGAGGGGGCAAATATCCAACCTAAGACAGGTAGGTTACGAGCCTGGGTGACCTCTCCAATGATGGGTAAGGAATTATGCTGATGTCCTCTGCCACCTAAGGCAGGTGTTAGTTTATATTTGAAAAGGGTGGGTCTGTAGGGCCCTGCATGGACCCCAGAGCTGCCTTGAGCTAGCCTGAAGCTGTTGTCAGGAACTCCTTGCCCCAAGGATTTTTGGTACTCTTACCGTTTTTGATGACACACACCTGCTGACACACATCTCGTGACAATACACACCTCTTAGGAAGGAGCTAAACCTAAAATTCCTGTAATTTTTCAACTATGATGTAAGTCAGTATTTAAGATCATTCTTTCCCTTCAATAAACTTCATTCGGCATTTGGTATTCTGACAATGCCATTGAACGAATGACCCACTGTCTTTTTTTTTTTTTTTTTTGTCTTTTTTTTTATTTCAATCTCTAGTCCTTTACCCAATTCATGGAAGCGATGGTAGTGCGGGCACTACAAAATTAAGTTTGTGTTGACTACAAAGACTTTTCTACACAAAGACTCCTGATTGAAATGCTTTCCACAGGTGCAGCCCATAGACTGAAATATTCATAGGTCAACATCCAGAACTGGGGTGTTGCTAGGACCACATGGGACCTCACAGAATATGGTGACAGGTTCCCAACCAGCCTGCAGGAAGCCTTGTCAAACTGTCTACTATGACCTCCCTATTTTCAGGTAACATCCTCTCATTCACAATGCTGTGGTTTCTGCACTCTTCCATGCTCAGAATTCTTCACAGCAACAATCAGCACAGAAGTCAGTCCAATGGTGCCTGCTCTGCTATAAAACAAAGCCTGTAGCATGTCTCTAGGGAGTGTCCTGCAAAGCCTGAGACTTGGAGGGTGGCCTTGATGCCCCTGATTGGCTAGTGAAGCTTCAGTGACAAGAGCACTTCCTCCAGGGTTAGAGTGTTCTTAAAGTCAAAGCACAGGGGTCACTGACACTGGCTTCTACTGCAGACCTACACTTTTAGAGATCTGCAGAGACGCTTATTTATTTATTTATTTATTTATTTATTTATTTATTTATTTTTCATGTTCTGAGACAGGTTTCCCTTTGAGAAACCTGCTGTCCTTGAATTATCTCTATAGACCAGGCTGGACTATTGCATCCCAATTATTATAATTTTGTAATTAATGTTGTTGTTTTCAGTAGATTTTCTCTTTAATTGAATTATTTATTTATTTTTGGTTTTTATACACAGTTTTCCACAGTGCCCTGGTACTTGGTCTGTAAACCTGGCTGGCCTTGAAGTTACAGAGATCTGCCTGTCTCTACCTCCTGAGTGCTGGGATCAAAGGCATGGGGCACCCACACCTGGCCCATAAGGAACTTTAATGTCACTTACTTGTCTGCAATAATGACCCAGCTCTTTTCCTGCAGTGCACAGGTTCATATTCTCCTTCGTCCTCCACACATTATGAAGAGCTTGCAGAGATGATTATACAATGCAGACTGGAATGCTTCTCTTACTTAACAGATAGAAATGTGCTCAAGAATATTAAAAACTAAAGAGATTTTAGAACACCAAAAGAAGATATTTAATCTGTGGCTTCTTGCTTAGGTTAGGAGAAGTCATGGTACATTTTACCTGGTTGTCACAGGCCCTTCAGACAAACATTAGAGAAATGCAGGAACCATAGCACAAACAAGACGATAAATCTTTCTCCTGCCAGAAGACTGGATGATAGGGCCATTGCATTGGGAATTTATTCCTGAAATTCAGCACAAATTCTTGAGAAATTAATAACAATAAAAATTGTTGTCTACATGGTTATTTGAATACTTATAGAGAATGGGGCTGGGAAGAAAGCATCTATGAGAACTATGGTGAGCCAGCACAGCTTCCTCAGTGGGCAGATGAGAAAACATCTGCATTATTCAGTGTTCTCTTCTTGAACAGGACTGGGTTCATATTTCTAAAGCACTGCAGACTTCACCCAGCCTTCTAAATGGATAAATACGGATTTTCTTCTTTGAGATCTGGTTTTTGTATTTTTACCCTGTAAGTCTGAAGTCCAAGTGAGAACCAGGTAACAACTACCTTTAGTTCATGGGATTTCAGTGTGAAAGTACAGAATAAACATCTCCTGTTGTGTCCTGGAATCCTCTTAATTTGGGACAGGGAATAATCACTTCAACAACATTGCTTACTGTCCTGTGCAAGCTAGCTAGCCACATTGTATCCAGAAGAAAGAAAAGAGTACAGGAAGAAAGCAGGGTTTGCTTTTGGAGTCTGGGACAAGTGCTATATAAATGCATATCTCTGCTGATATAGAAAATACATTTGTCTGGGGTGGAAGACAGTGTCAGGAAACATTGTACTGTGTCATTAAGGACTGTGTAACCTTTGTCACTCAGGCCTCAATATCCAATCAGGCCCTTCAGGTAACCTGTCATTATGAATATTTATAGGGCATATTTTTGTTTGTATGTTTTTGGTTTTGTTTTTTGTTTTTGCTTTTTTTTTGTTTGTTTTGTTTTTGAGACAGTGTTTCTCAGTAGCTTTGGAGCTGAAAGACCCACAGAGCACATATACACTCACGCCCCAACTCACCCCCCCCAAATCACTCATGAGAAGAGGCCTTGATGTAAAAGCATGAGGTCTTTTATGTTTCCAGAGCATTGGGGTCTGCAGCCATATTCCACGAGGCAGTAGAGGACTGGGGTATCTTGGGTACACAATTGAGACAGCTTTTATAGGGTTACAACAAAGCCCACTCATCCTAAACCAATTATCTCATAGCATCCAGTGCAGACCAATCAATTTGAACTATCCAAGACCATGCTTAACCCAAAAAGAAGGTGGGGTGACAAGGCTCATTTTCTGTATTCACTCGCTCACAGGTGATGCCTTAAACAACCCTGTCATAAACAGTTAAGAATGTGACCTTTTGCCTATTCCTGGGGTCAGTGGAGAGTTAGGCTAAATTTTTTCATCCTTACAGAGCCTTCCCTAGAAGTAACTCTGTAGACCAGGGTGGCCTCAGTCTCACAGAGATGCACCTTCCTCTGCCTTTCCAGTCCTGGGATTAAAAGTGCGTGTCTCCAACTGGTACAAGTCCTATCTGGGTGCCAGTTTCACGTTTGTCTCTGAAGAGAAACTGGTACAATGTTTTGTTTCTGTTGTGCTTAAATTACTGCCACAAGGAGTTGACTGGATATATTTGAAGAGCTGCTAACCATGACATGGAGAATGAGGGGCTGCTGTTCCCAGTTGGGGAGGGGCAGATCCTGACACTCCTGAACCAATTTGAATCTGAATGGGAAACTGCAGCCAGTTTCACTGTCCTGTGATGTATCACAAGGTCCTTGCAATTTGCTGTGCCCAGGTGTAGGCCTCTGAATCACTTCACTCTGTGGGATGAATGTGCTCAGAGCATTGGGAGCAGGAAACTGTGTGTTGAAACATGTCTCTACTCAACATCAATCTGTTTTAGTTGCATCCATGGAAAGGTTGCCAACCTTGGAGAGGCCTCATTTCTTTAGTATCTTCAAGACATGTAGCACTTTGCATTTTACATTTATTTGTTGACATGCATTACTGTGGCTGTTGTAAAAGACTTCCCTTTTGTTCAGTGTACTCTACTTATATGCCATGATGTAGATGAGTAAAATTGTTTGTATAAATGATTTACCAAATGTTGGAAATAAATAGTAAGTATCACAAGGTAGATTTTTGCTTAGAGAGGACTGCCTCTAAGACACTCCAAAGACAATTGTATAATAACCAGTTCTGCTAGAAATCAGGATGGTAGAATACACATTTATTTAAGAGGATTGTCTAGACATTTGGGTCCAAACTGTTACAAATGAGCCACTGTTGATTTATAATCTGCTACTATGTCCATTGTTCTATGAAAAACAGGCCTCTAACAAGGTGCTCAAGGAGGCATTACACTGTCAAAAGCAACCTTAAAGCCAGTTGTGCCATGAAGTTACAGGGTTCTTCTTGAGACAAGCATTGTTATTCCAGGTGGGCCATAGGACACCAGGTGAAAACTATTTGAATCAAAATATTGTCAGGTTAAGGACTTGCCCTATCATGCAATTCATCACATGGCTTTCATTTAGGCACTAAGTCAGGGAGGAGGAACATTCTTGGGAGGCTTCCCTAAGGGCCTAATATATTGACAAAAAAAGCAGAGCTTTCTCTAAAACCAGGAGTGTGCTTGGTAGAGCTGGCAATGGTTTGCAGTCACAGCTTTCATGGAGGGTTTGCTTCAGATCCTGAGAACCTAAGCTTTCCATCCATGTAGAGCTGTCATTATTGATGGAAATGCCATCTTGGGCTTAGTCAGTAATGTTCTTGAGATACCCTGTGTTCCTCTTATATAGTGTTATTTGAGTAGCTGACTCCAGAATTTGTCCCATGGTCTAATGCTTCCTGCTACATCATCGAAGTCCCCTATTTTCTTCCATTCCTCCCATCCCCCCTTGGAGTAGTATACAAGATGCTATTCTGAAGAAGCTTAAATCCCTGCACTCTGAAGGCAGAGGTTGGCAGATCATAATGAGTTCAAGACCAGGTCAATGGTGTATTTAAGAAATTACTCTAGGATGTTTCTTTGCCATATAATCCTCCCATACATCTCAGTGCCTACAGCTACAAGTTCCCTGTCTCTCTTTAATTTGTTCAAAGTGTAACTTGGACCATGGACCCAAAAGACATTTAAGGAAGATTGTGTATGTGGAATGCGAATGTATCTAATCTGGGTCTACTTTGAGCATTAGCTAGAGATGTATGCATGCCATCATTAAAGAGATTTTTCTTTATTAATCTCCCAAGTGTGTGAAGGGATTTCTCCCTAGGAAGGGAGAACAGCTGCATTTTCATCCTGTTAGAAAATAATGTTGCTGAGGCAAACTCTCCATGTTGAATCAATTGGCTTTGACACAAGTCTGTTACTCTCCAAAGTAATGAACATCTGTGCTATCTATTACATCTCCAAAATTCTTAAGTAAGTATTCCACATAAGAGATTTAAAATTTTCCACTTTCCTTCATGAAGTCATACACAATGTGGTCATAGGAAAACAATTCACTTGTAGACCAATTTTATTTTTCTGCCTCCAGGCAAGAGTAGGAGGCATGGTTTATTGTGTACACTGTAGGAAAAAATGAGAAAAAATTCAGGTGATTTAGTAAACTTTATGAGAAAGGACCAGACTGTGATAGGGGTAGTGATTCTGCAATTTCTCAGCAAGTTTTTATCCCTGTCATGTGTATGTATACAGATCAGTTTGGTTGTACAGTTTTGGAAGGTTATTTTGAGGCAATTGATATTTAATTGGCAATGAGGAAACTGTCATGTGTCCAATCCTCCTTGACACAGTTATATCAGGTCAGAGGTTTGAGAAACAGATCATTGACTGTAAATGTATGTGTCAGGTTACAGTTCTCAGACAACATCTACATATGGGCAGCATCAATCTATCTATTTGTTTCTTTGAGACAGAGTCTGTGTAGTTTTGGAGCTGGTCCTGGAACTCTGTATACCAGGCAGGCCTTGAACTCATAGAGATCTGGCTTGGCACGGTGCTAACTGCACCTTGCCCAAACCACATTCTATGACACCTCAAGGAACAGGATGGCAGCTAAGAAAAGTTCTTCACCCACACCTTCTGAGTGTGAGCCCATGGACTCCTTTCTCATCCCACCCCACATCAATCCTAGCCAGCAAAATTAGCGAGAATCAAAACAACACCCATATACCCAGGGAGTCTGGGTTGTTTAGGTACAAGCTCTATAGGTTTTTATATATATGCAAAAATTTTAAATATTTGGTCACCTTCCCAAAGCCGCCCTCAATGGACTGTGTCTATTGTGCACACCTGATCCTGTCACTCAGGTTTTACTAACCAATCAGAGCCTCTAGCACACCCACCAGTCAGAGGGAAAATTTCTTCTGAATCCAGGCTTTATTCTCAGATCATCTCCTAAGGAAGTCAGAATCTGTCTCATTCTTTGTTTCTGAATACATGATCAGAAAGTGGAGAAGTATGTGTTGTGCTCTCCCTCTCTTCCTCCCTCCTTCTCTCCCCCTCACCTCTTCTTGTGTTGCAGAACTTGTCAGATAAGAAAGTATATTTTCTTGAGTAGGACACTTTCCACGTTTCTTTATTTTCATCTGTGTAAGTTGTCTCCCAAGAAAACACACATTTATCATTTCTCTTGTTTCTAGTGAACTTATTAATACCCCATCTTCAAATGAAACAATGTCGTTCATTGAAACTAAAGACAAGTATGATATCTAAATTATTCACCAAATTGTTTATATGAGATGTGTTTACTGTAAGTTGTTCCCTGTTACCTGTTATCAAGATAATATGAAAGGATGTGAAATATGTACAGCATAGAATATGGAAAAGCAAAATTATGACAAACTCATTGCGAGGACGTATGTCTGATGTTTGAGAATGTTCTGGAGTTCCTGATCAAGGAATATTCAAGGGTCTAACCATCTTGGGAACAAGCACTCACAGTCACAAACCAACACACTGACATCACATGATTAAAATTAATTCAAATCTGTAATCACAGTTTTCCACACATGAATATTTTCTCTTGTGAGCACTCATACTTGACCCACATGCCAAGGCACTTATACAAACAACAATATTCCTTCATCATGAACTGGTACATGTAAAAGAATGCAATCATGTAGGATTTGATTTAGAAAAATGAATTCATCTGAACAAGGTTTTCTACCTTGTGGGAGTTAAATGTCTCCTGTGATGTCATTATTTATTTATTTATATAAATCAATGGTGATATCATTGTGTTATCCCTCTAGGGTTGAATTATGAGAAATTATCTTATTATTCATTTTTTTTGTTCAAATCTATGATTAAAAACTCAATGATCTCTTCAGTTTTGAGCAATCTCATAGGAGTCATGTATAAAACACCATCCTCTTATTCATTTAATTATGAAAATCTGTCATTATTTATTCAGTGATCACTGGAGCTTTGAGCATCTTTATGGGAGTCAGTCATGTCAGACCATCACATCATCTAATACTACACTTACTTATTTAACTGTAAAATTAGGAATTAAAATAATAATTCATCATTTAATTAACTTATTTAAAATAAAGTTGATGTTATGAACCATAAGTCCCTTTTGGAGTCAGATTTTTGGAGTTGGTGATGTAACATCATCTCATAACTTGATTATTTAGCTACTGAAATAGATCATTACATCAGCCATAGGTTCACGAGTTTGGTGCCATCTTGTCAGAGTTAATATAAAGCGCCAACTAATTAATTATCAATTTAAGTTTTTAAATAAATCATTATTACAGTAAGAGAATGGTCTGACTTCTGCATGTGGGAGTTACGTATGCACCACCATGTCATTAATCAATCATTTTTCATTACATATCAATTATTTACATCCATGAAGATGTTCTCCTTCATGACTCAAATCTGGACATTCCTTCCTGGGAGTTAATCATGTGGCATTATTTAATGATGTAAGTGTTACTTCCTTGACAATCACTGGAGTTTGGTTCCATCTTATGAAAGTGAAGAATGCAAGACTATCCAATTATTTCCTTATTTGATTATATAAATAATGATTTTGTCATCCATTATGGTTTTGGCTGCTGTGCGATTGACACAGTAGGAGATTGGTACCAGAAGCAGTGCTCAGAGAATGAGGGACACTGGGTTATCCAGTGATTACTGATTATGTAACAATAGATTTTTAAGGATGGAATGATTAAATGACTTTTTAAAAAAACTGTATTATTTCTGCATCATCAGTTTCTGAGAGGTTGCAACAGAACTGACCCATGAAGGACACAGTCAACACTGATTTTACGAATTGAATAATTTAATAATCTCAGGATCAGAGTAACTTATCTAATGAACTCTGTCAGGCTGATAACATGACACACCACCAAATCAAAATAACTCTACATAACCATATTAGAAAGTGGGATACAGGACTCAATAAAGAATTATTATCAATTGAGAACTCAAAAGTGACTGAAAGAAACATAAGACAGTGTTCAAAATCCTTAGTCATCAGCCAAATGCAAATAAAAACAACTCTGAGAAACCATGAGATCAAGCTGCTCTAAAGGTAAGACAGTGAGGAGAATTTATTTTTCTCCAGTAAATAGAATAGGATTATGGTAGAGGCAATAAATGGTATTGCTTCCATTCTGCAAATGAGAAAATTGAAGCATAGAAAATAGGTTTAAATACTCACCAATGTATTTGATTGACATAATGATGCTTTCGTTTTCATGCTTAAATCACTATAGGCATGATATAGCTTGATAGACTGATAAATAGGTATAACTCAGAAAAACAGTCCTGCTTTGTTTTTGAGAAAATCAGTGAGGCTGTAGGATAGTCCATCAGTTGGTATCACAATTTTTAGCATGTGGGAGGTGCACTACAATGAGACAGAATGTTGGATCATAAATGTTGCCTGGCAACCCTGCTTGCATTCTGTATCCTGGTATCGTGGGCCAAGGACCAGAGAGCAGCTTCGATGAAGTGTTATCATGGGACATTACAATCTTAAAAGAAAGCGATCTCCTAAAATTTTAAAGACAGCATATGATTCACCTCACCAAGTCATAGCCAAAACTCTGGAAGTTTGCCTACAGCTTTTACTGGTTACCCAATTCAAGATTACCTAATATCAGAGAACATAGTCTGTGGAGAAAGAGTCCACAGACTTCTGTTTATGAATGCTCTCTCTCCTAAGAAGAAAAAAAATATGGATTCAAAAATAATAAGACTCACGAATATTCATCAAAAGGTGAGTTTTCCATTGTTAACTTCCTTCAGGAAGGTGGTAATCCATTTGTTAGAGTGAACTGAGGAATAATTGGATTTTAGTCCATCTGTATTGAGGCAGCCTTCCAACATTAAATATGTGATATCTTCTAAAACCCTGCATACACAATTGCATGTCTGCATTTACTCATTTTACTACTAAACTCAGTGATCACATAAGGGATGAACCGGAGATTTTCACACAATAGTGTGGGAGTCAAGTGAGAATAAATTGTGTCGAGTATGGCAGAGCATTTCATACTCTGATCATGTTATAATTTAATTATTAAAATAGGACTATAGATAACCCATAATCAGTGGATTATGGTTCCACCATATGGGAGTCAAGTATTTTAGACCATCTATATATTAATTATGTAAGTAAAGTATTTAAATTAATCATGACAGTAATATTCACGAGTATGGTTTAAAGCCACGTTAAGAAAGTGGATGATGTTACATCAACTCTTTATTTGATTATTTAGTTAGATAAAACAATGATTATATCATCCATGACACCTGGAGTTTGGTGCCACAGATCATCTAATTACATAATTATATTATTTAAATTGACACTTCTTGTTTAGACACAAGATTATGTTATGGACCATAAGTCCCTTTTAGAGTGAGATTTTGGGAGTTGATGGTGTAACATCATCTCATTACTTGATTATTTAGCTATTTAAATAGATCATTACATCAGCCGTAGCTTTACGACTTTGGTGCCATCTTGTCAGAATTAATATAAAATGCCAAATAATTAATTATCAATTTAATTTTTTAAATAAATCATTATTCCACAAAGAGATCAGTTCGACTTCTCCATGTGGTATTTAAGTATGCACCACCATGTCATTATTCACTTATTTCAAATTATATACTAATTATTGAAATCGATGAACATGTTGTCCTTCATGACTGGAGTCTGGCCATTCCTCCCTGGGAGATAATCATGTGAAATTACTTAATTTTCTAAGTATTACTTCCTTGACAATCCCTGGAGTTTGGTTCCATTTTATGAAAGTTAAGTATGCAGGAATATAAAATTATTGACTTATTAGATTAGGTAAAGAGTGATGGTGTCATCTGTTATGGGTTTGGCTGCTGTGAGATTGACACAACAGGAGATTGGTACCAGAACCAGTGCCCGGAGGATAAGGGACACTGCGATATCCAGTGAGTACTGTACTGATTACATAATAATAGATTTTTATCGATCGAATGATTAAACGCTTTAAACAAATCTATTGTTTCGCATCATCAGTTCCTGAGTGTTTGCAAAAGAACTGACCCATGAAGGACACTGTTAACACCGACTTTCAAACTTGAATAATTTAATAATCTCATGATAGGAGAGTCTTAGCGAATGAACTCCATCAGGCTGATAACATGAGCCACCACCAACACAAAATAACCCAAAATAACATATTAGAAAATGGGGTACAGGACTTAATAGGGAATTATCAATTGAGGAATCACAAACGACAGAAAGAAACATAAGACAGTGCTCAAAATACTTAGTCTTCAGCCAAATGCAAATCAAAACTACTCCGTGAAACCATGTGATCAAGCTGCTCTAAAGGTAAGGGAATGAAAAGAAGTTTGTTTTCTCTTCTGTAAAGAGAAAAGGATTATGATAGAGGAGCTTAATCATATTTTTTCCATCCTGGAAATGAGAAAATAGAAGCATAGAAAATACGTTTGAATACTCATCAATGTACTTGAGTGGCATAATAATGCTTTCATTTTCTGTGGCGTCTACCTCTGCCAGCAAGGAAACAGGACCACGACTCTTCTTCAAGCAGTTTCTTCAGGTATTTTATACATCAGAATCTGCTCCTTCCAGCTCCAGCAAGCCCTGAAATATGCCATCACTGCCCAATCAGCCCATGACAACAGGCAACCCCGGGTTGGCCACAGAAGAAGGAAGCACACCAGATCCATCAAGCACTTCCAAATAAGGCTTGTTTACAGCTAAGCTCAGACTTACCTGGCATCCAGCCTGGCACCACCTTGGGGTTGGCATGTTTACAGCTGAACTCCGACTACCTGGCTTCCAGCCAGGCCCCACCTCAGGGCTGTGGCTTGCCACACTTTTCATGCTTAAATCACTATAGGCACTTTGTAGCTTGAGAGACTGGTAAATATGTATAAATCAAAAGAAAGAGCAGTGCTTTGTTTTTGTGAGAAAACCAGTTGGGCTGTAAGGTGGGTATGATAACTTAACATGTGGGAGGTGCACTAGAATGTGACAGAAAGTTGGATCATAAATGTTGCCTAGAAACCCTTCTTGCATTCTGTTTCCTGGTACCATGGGCCAAGAACCAGAGAACAGCTCCGATAAAGTGTTACCATGGGACAATACAATTTCCCAAGATAACTATCTCCTAAAACTTTTAATCACAGTATTTGATTCCCCTAACTAAGTCACTACCAAATTTCTGGAAGATTGCCTACAGCTATTACTGGTTACCCAATTCCAGGTTACCTATTATCAATGGACATAGTCTGTGTAGAAACAGTTCAAAGACTTCAGTTTACATATTTTCTCTCTCCTAAGAAGTAAAACTATGGATTAAAAGATAAAAAGACTCATAATTATTAATCAAAAGGTGAGTTTTCCATTGTTAGCTTCCTTCAGGAGGTTGATAATCCATTAGTTATAGTAGACTTAGGGATTATTGGATTGCAGTTCATCTCCTTTCTGTGATATCTTCTAAAACAATGCATACACAATGACACTTCAGCATTTACACATTTTACTACTCAACTCTGTGATTAAATAAGGGATGAACGTGGGAGTTTCACACAATCTTGTGGGAGTCAACTGAGAGACAACGTGTGTCGAGTATGGCAAACCATTTCATCCTCGAATTATGTTATTAATTAATTATTAAAAGAGGACATTAGATAATCCATGATCCGTGGATTATTGTTCCATGATGTTTGAGTCAAGAATTTTAGACCATCTAAATATTAATTATGAAATTAAATTATTTACATTAATCGTGACAGCATTGTTCACATGTCTGGTTTGGAGCCACCTTAGGGAAGGGGTGATGTTACATCAACACATTATTTGATTATTTAATTAAATAAAACAATGATTATATCATCCTTGACACCAGGAATTTGGTGCCACCTTATGGGGCCAAGTGCAACAGGTCATCTAATTACATAATTACAGTATTTAAATTGACAATTCGTGTTAACACCCAAGGCAATGTAAATATTTGTATTATTATGTAAACCAATAATCCTCTATTCCATGAAGAGTCCTGTAAAGCTCCCTCTTGTGGAATTAATGTGCAATATCATCACATTTTATGATTAATTGTTACCTTTGATGATGTTGACATCCTTCATGACTGGAGTCTGGCCATTCTCCCCTGCCAGTTAAATGCTACATCACATATTTATTGTGACAGTTAGCTATTACCGACTTATTTATTTAATTCTTTAAATTATTTAAACGACAGACAATGCCATCACCGATTACAATTAGGGTGCAAATGTCAGTCAAGGATAAGTTTAGGAAGGCTGTAGACATGGACACAGCAGTTTCTGAATGATCTATGCATCAACCAGAGTACTAGGGATGCTGGGTGATTGATGCCAGTAGATTCCAGGGTACCCTCCGAGTAGTACAAGGACTTCACCAAGGCAGGCATGGTGGTCTGGCTGTTTGACTTCCTGCTCTTCCTCCACTTCTTCACATTGGTTGTGATCTACCATTAGAAGAAGTAGTGACACTAAGAGGTCAGCACCATCACCGAGACCTCACAAAAGGATGACGACCCAGAACATGGAAGAACATCTCTCAGCTCTGCTGGTGAGGCCCCTGCTGGAGCCATCTTTTCAGCTGATAGCAACATTTTTAGCTACTACTGCAATGCCAGGTTTGGGCCCATCATATCAGGTCCTTCTGCACCACAACAGAGAATCAGGCGCTGGTGATGATGTCAGGCCAGCAGAGTTCCTCAAGCAAGACAGAATGATTATCTGATTACTGACTGAGGGAATTTTAAAACTCCGTGATGACAGCGTACATTATCATGTCAGGCATGTCCGCCCAGGAATTGATGATACAAAAAATTTCAACCACTTACATAAGTAAAGATGTAATTCTTAAATTGTTTCATTATATAAACTGTGAACCCTGAAGTTTGGTGCCACCTTGTGCCATTCAATTGTGACACACGATCTAAATATCTGATTATTTCATTTCTCCAATCTGTCTTTTTCTACTCCAGGAAGAGTGGAGTCTGGATCCACCTTGTTGGTGTTAATTGTCTATTGTGATTTAATTAATTAATTAATTATTTAAATCAATTGTGATATCATTTTGTTATCCCTCTATGAGTGAATTATGAGAAATTATCTCATAATTAATTCTTTTTTTGTTCAATTCTATAATTAAAAACTCAATGATATCTTCAGATGATGTCAGGCCAAAAGTATTCATCAGGAAAGACAGTATGGTTATCTGACGATTAACTTATAGAATGTTAAAAATCCATGATGACAGCACACATTTCAGATCTGTCAATTCTGCCCAAAAAATTGATGATACAAAAAATGTCAACGACTTACATATTTAAAGCTGTAATTATTAAATTGTTTTATTATATAATCTGTGAACCCTGAAGTTTGATGCCATTTTGTGTAAGTGTGACAGATGGTCTAACACTCTCATTATTTCAGTATTCAAATCTGTCTTTTTCTAATCTAGGAAGAGTGGAGTCTTGATCCAACTTGTTGGTGTTAATTGTCTCTTGTGATTTCATTATTTATTTCCGTATTTGTTTATTTAAATCAATATTGATATCATTTTTTTATCTCTCTAGGGGTGAATTGTGAGAAATTATCTCTATTCTTTCATTTTTTGTTCAAATCTATAATTAAGAACTCAAAGACTCTTCAGTATTCAGCAATATTATAGGCTTCATGTATAAAACTTGTTTAATGTTAATGTTAATGTTAATCCACTTGTTTAATGTTTATTCATTTAATTATGAAAATCTGTCATTATGTATTCAGTGATAACTGGAGTTTTGAGCATCCTTATGGGAGTACATCATACCAGACCATCACATCATCTAATACTACACTTACTAATTTAACTGTTAAACTAGAAGGTTAAATAATAATTCTTCATTTAATTAACATATTTAAGGAATAGGTAATGTTATGGACCATAAGGCCCTTTTGTAGCAGATTTTGGGAGTTGATGACATAACTTCATCTCATTACATCATCATTTAGCTATGTAAATAGATCATTACATCAGCGATAGGTTAAGGAACTTGGGTCCATCTCGTCCGTGTTCATATTAAATGCCAACTCATTAATTATCAATTTAATTTTTTAAATAAATTATTATTCCAGGAAGAGATCAGTCTGACTACTCCATGTGGGATTTAAGTATGCACCACCATGTCATTATTCAATCATTTTTCATTATATATTAATTATTTAAATCGATGAAGATGTTGTTCTTCATGACTGCAGTCTGGCCATTCCTCCCTGGGAGTTAATCATGTGGCATTATTTAATTATCTAAGTACTAGTTTCTTGACAATCACTGGAGTCTGGTTCCATCTTATGAAAGTTAAGAATGCAGGACTATCTAATTATTAAATTAATTGATTTCGTAGGTAATGATGGCATCATCCCTCATTTGGCTGCTGTGCGATTGAAACAGCAGGAGATTGGTACCAGAATCATTTCCCAGAGCATGAGGGACACAGCCTTATCATGTGATTACTGATTATGTAATAGTAGATTTTTAACAATCAAATGAATACACGATTTTAATAAAAACTGTATTGTTTAGCATCATCAGCTTCTGAGAAGTTGCAACAGAACTGACCCATGAAAGACACTGTCATCACAGATTTTAAACATGGAATGACTGAATAATTTCCTGATGAGGGAATCTCATCTAATGAACTCTGTCACACCACTGACAATAAATAACTCTAAATAACCATATTAGAAAGCGGGGTAAAGGACTTAATAGAGAACTATCAATTGATGAATCAAAAATGACTGAAATAATCATAAGTCAGTACTCAAAATCCTTATTCATCAGCCAAAAGCAAATCTAAACAACACTGAGAATCCATGGGATCAAGCTCCTCTAAAGGGAAGAGGATGAAGAGGAGTTTATTTTGTTTGCAATAAAGAGAAAAGGATTATGGTAGAAGCCATTCATTGCATTGTTTCCATTCTAGAAATTAGAAAATTTAAGCATAGAAAACAGGTTTAAAATACTCATCAATGTACTTAAGTGGCATAATGATGCTTTCATTTTCATGCTTATGTCACTATAGGCAGGTTGTAGCTTGAAAGACTGGTTGGTGTGTACAACTCAAAAGAAGGAGGCCTGCTTTCTTTTTGTGAGAAAATCAGTGAGGCTCTAAGTTTAGTTCATTGGTGGGGATGCTCCTTTTATCATGAGTGAGGGACACTAGAATGTGACAGAATGTTGGTTCATAAATGTTGCCTGGTATCCGTGCTTGCATTCTGTATCCTGGTATCATGGGCCAAGGACCAGAGAACAGCTTCGAGAAAGTGTTATAATGGGACATTACAGTCTCCCAAGATAACTATCTCCTAAAACTTTTAATGACAGCATTTGATTCGCCTAACCAAGTCATAGCCAAATCTCTGCAAGTTTGCCTACAGCTTTTACTGCTTACGAAATTCAAGATTACCTAATTATCGGAGAACATAGTCTGTGGAGAAAGGTCAAAGCCTTCTGTTTATGGATGATCTCTCTCCTAAGAAGTAAAACTATGGAACAAAAGTTAATGTGACTCACAATTATTCCTCAAAAGGTGAGTTTTCCATTGTTAACTTTCTTCAGGAAGGTGGTACTCCATTTGTTAGAGTAGACTGAGAGATTATTGGATTGCATTCCATCTCTTTTAAGGCACCCATCCAACATTAAATACGTGCAATCTTCTCAAAACCCTGCATACACAATGACAGTTCAGCATTTAAACATTTAACTTTTCAACTCTGCGATTAAAAAAGGGATGAACCTGGGAGTTTCACACAATCATGTGGGAGTCAAGTGAGAGTCAATTGTGTCGAGTATAGCAGAACATTTCATCCTATGATTATGTTGTTATTTGATTATTAAAATAGGACATTAATCCATAACCATTGGATTGGATTTCCACGATGTGGAATGAAATATTTTAGCTATTATAGACCATCTAAGTATCAATAATGTAGCTAAAATATTTAAATTAATCACGACACCATCGTTCATGAGTCTGGTTTGGAGCCACCATAGGGAAGTGGATGAGGTTACTTGAACTCATTATTTGATTATTTAATTATATAAAACAATGATTATATCATCCATGACACCTATAATTTGGTGCCAAAGATCATCTAATTACATAATTAATGTATTTAAATTGACAATTCATGTTAATACCAATATTAATGTAAATATTTGTATAGTTATGTAAACCAAAAATCCTCCATTCCATGAAGAGACCTGTAAAGCTCCCTCTTGTGGAGTTAATGTGCACTAACATCACATATTATGATTCATTGTTTCAATTGATGATGATGACATCCTTCATGACTGGAGTCTTGCCATGCTTCCCTGCCAGTTATATGCTACATCAACTCTTTATTGTGACAGTTAGCTACTACCGACTTTTTTTAATTCTTTAAATTATTTAAATGACAGACACTGCCATCCCATCACCGATTATGATTAGTGTGCAAATATCTGTCAGGGACGAGGTTAAGAAAGTTGTAGACATGAGCAGAGCCTTTTCTGAATGATCTATGCATCTCCCAGAGTACGAGGGATGCTGGATGATTGAGTCCAGAAGATTGCATAGTGCCCTCCGAAGACTACAAGGACTTCACCAAGGCAGGAATGGTGGTCTGGGTGTTGACTCCCTGCTCTTCCTCCACATCTTCACATCGGTTGCAATCTATGATGAGAATTAGTAGTGGCACTAGGAGGTCAGCACCGTCACCAAGAACTCGCAAAAGGATGAAGACCCACAATACCGCAGAACATCTCTCTCACGGCTATACTGGACTTGTCCCTGCTGCAGCCATCTTTTCAGCTGATATCAACATTTTGGCTACTACTGCTATGCCAGGAATGGGCCCAATATCTCAGGTCCTGCCGCACCACAACAGAGATTCAGGCGCTGGTGATGATGTCAGGCCAACAAAATTCATCAGGCAAGACAGTATGATTATCTGACACTTAACTTACAGAATTTTAAAAATCCGTGATGACAGAATACTTTTCATATCTGGCAAGTCTGCCCAGGAATTGATGATACAAACTAAGTCAATGACTTACAGATGTAAAGATGTAATTATTAAATTGTTTCATTATATAATCTGTGAATGCTGAAGTTTGGTGCCACCTTCTATGACTCAAGTGTGACAGACGATCTAAAGATCTGATTGTTTTATTATTCAAACCTGTCTTTTTCTACTCCAGGAAGAGTGGAGTCTGGATCCACCCTGTTGGTTTTAAGTTGTCTCTTGTGATTTCATTATTTATTTATTTATTTACTTACTTACTTAAATCAATGTTGATATCATTTTGTTATCTCTCTAGGTTTGAATTATGAGAAAATATCTCTTTATTCATTTATTTTTTTGTTCAAATCTATGATTAAGAACTCACTGACTCTTCACTATTGAGCAATCTCTTAGGCTTCACGTATAAAACACCATCCACTTGTTTAATGTTTATTCATTTAATTATGAAAATCTGTCATTATGTATTCAGTGATTACTGGAGTTTTGACCCTCCTTATGCGAGTCCATCACGCCAGACCATCACATCATCTAATATTACACTTACTTATTTAACTGTTAAAGTAGGAAATTAAATAATAATTCATCATTTAATTAACGTTTTTAAAACACAGATAATGACGTGGGCCATGAGTCTCTTTTGGAGTCAGATTTTGGGAGTTGATGACTTAACTTCATCTCATTACTTCATCATTTAGCTATGTAAATAGATCATTACATCAGCGATAGGTTTAGGACTTTGGTGCCACCTCCTTAGTGTTAATCTAAAATAAAAACTAATTATCAATTTAATTTTTTAAATAAATCATTATTCCAGGAAGAGATCAGTCTGACTACTCCATGAGGATTATGTATGTACCACCATGTCATTAATCAATCATTTTTCATTATATATTAATTATTTAAATCGATGAAGATGTTGTTCTTCATGACTGCAGTCTGGCCATTCCTCCCTGGGAGTCAATCATGTGGCATTATTTAATTATCTAAGTACTGATTACGTAATAGTAGGTTTTTAACAATCGAATGATTACACGATTCTAAAAAAAAAAAAAAACTGTACTGTTTCGCATCATCGGTTTCTGAGAGGTTGCAACAGAACTGATCCATGAAGGACACAGTGACCACCGATTTTGAAAATGGAATAACCGAGTAATCTCCTGATCAGGGAATCTCATCTAATGAACTCTGTCGGGCTGATAACATGACACACCACCAACAATAAATAACTCTAAATAACCATATTAGAAAGCGGAGTACAGGACTTAATAGAGAACTGTCAATTGAGGAATCCAAAATGACTTAAAGAAACATAAGACACTGCTCAAAATACTTAATCATCAGCCTAGTGCAAATCTAAACAACTCTGACAAACCATGGGATCAAGTTCCTCTAAAGGTAAGAGAATGAAGAGCAGTTTATTTTATTTTCAATAAAGTGAAAAGGATTATGGTAGAGGTGATTAATTCTAGTGTTTCCATTATAGAAATTAGAAAATTGAAGCATAGAAAACAGGTTTAAAATATGCATCATTGTACTTGAATGGCACAATCCTGCTTTCGTTTTCGTGTTTATGTCACTATAGGCATGTTGTAGCTTGAGAGACTGGTAAATATGTAGAACTCAAAAGAAAGAGCCCTGCTTTGTTTTTGTGAGAAACTCTGTGAGGATGTAAGGTTACTTCATTAGTGGGTATACTCCTTTTAGCATGTGGGAGGGGCACTAGAATGTGACAGAATTTTGGTTCCTAAATGTTGCCTGGCAACCCTGCTTGCATTCTGTATCCTGGTAACATGGGCCAAGGACCAGAGCGCAGCTTTGAGAAAGTGTTATCATGGGACATTACAGTCTCCCAAGATAACTATCTCCTAAAACTTTTCATGGCAGCATTTGATTCGCCTAAACAAGTCATATCCACACCTCTGGAAGTGTGCCTACAGCTTTTACTGGTTACCAAATTCAAGATTACCTAATCATCAGAGAACGTAGTCTGTGGAGAAACAGTTCAAAATCTTCTTTTTATGAATACTCTCTCTCCTAAGAAGTGAAACTATGGAACAAAAGATAATAAGACTCACAATTATTCATCAAATGGTGAGTTTGCCATTGTTGACTTCCTTCAGGAAGGTGTAAATCTATTTGTTAGAGTAGACTTAGGGATTGTTGGATATCAGTCCATCTCTTTTGAGGCAGCCATCCAATATTAAATATGTGATATCTCCTAAAAAGGCTGCATACACAATGACAGTTCAGCATTTAAACATGTTACTACCCAACTCTGCGATTAAATAATCGATGAACCTGGGAGTTTTCCATAATCATGTGGGAGTCATCTGAGACTCAATTGTGTGGAGTATGGCAGACCATGTCATCCTCTGATTATATTATTTGATTATTAAAATAGGACATTAGATAATCCATAAGCAGTGGATTGTGGTTCCAAGATGTGGGAGGCAATTATTATTGTTATCTAAATATCAATTTTGTAGTTAAAATATTTAAATTAATCACGACAGCATCGTTCATGAGTCTGGTTTGTAGCCACCTTTGGGAAGTGGATAATGTTACATGAACTCATTATTTAATTATTTAATTATATAAAAAATGATTATATCATCCATGACACGTGGAATTTGGTGCCACAGATCATCTAATTACATAATTCAAGTATTTAAATTGTCAATTCCTGTTAATACCCATAATAATATAAGTATTTGTATAATTATGAAAACTGAAACTCCACCATTCCATTAAGAGACCTGTAAAGCTCCCTCTTTTGGTGTTAATGTGCAATAATCATCATAGTTTATGAGTCATTGTTTCAATTGATGATGATGACATTCTTCACCACTGGAGTCTGGCCATGCTTCCCTGCCAGTTTAATGGTACATCTCCTCATTATTCTGACTGTTAGCTATTACTGACTTATTTAATTCTTTAAATTATTTAAACGACAGACAATGCCATCACTGACATCGATTTGTGTGAAAATATCTGTCAGGGACAGGTTTAGGAAAGTTGTAGACGTTGGCAGAGCGTTTTCTGAATGATCTATGCATCTCCCAGAGTACTAAGGATGCTGGATGATTGAGTCCAGAAGTTTTCATGGTACTGTCCAAGAAGTACAAAGACTTCAACAAGCCCCGCATGGTGTTCTGGGCGTTGACTCGCTGCTCTTCCTCCACATCTTCACATCTTTTGTGAACTACAATGATTAGAAATAGTTGCACAAGGATGTCGGCATTTTATGATTCATTGTTTCAATTGATGATGATAACATCCTTCACGACTGGAGTCTGGCCATGCTTCCCTGACAGCTAAATGCTACATCTCCTCTTTATTGTGACAGTTAACTATTACTGACTTATTTAATTCTTTAAATTATTTAAACGACAGACAATGCCATCACCGATTATGGTTAGGGTGCAAAAATCTTTCTGGGACAAGGATAGGAAAGTTATAAACACGGGCAGAGTATTTTCTGAATGATGTATGTATCTCCCAGAGTAATAGTGATGCTAGAAGATTGAGTCCAGAAGATTGCACGTTGCCCTCCGAGAAGTACAAGGACTTCACCATGGACAGTATGGTGGTCTGGGTGTTGACTACCTGCTCTTGCTCCACCTCTTCACATCGTTTGTGATCTACAATGAGAAGAAGGGGTGGCACAAGCAGGTCTGAACCATCCCCAAGACCTGGCAAAAGGATGATGACCCTGAACACAGAAGACCATCTCTCTCTCAGCAGTGCTGGTGATGCCCCTGCTGCAGCCAACTTTTAAGCTAATATCAACATTTTGGCTACTACTGCTTTGGCAGGAATGGGCCCATTATCTTAGGTCTTGCCGCATGACAATAGAGATTCATGCGCAGGTGAAGATATCATGCCAAAAGAATTCATCAAGCAAGATTGTTTGATTATCTGATGATTGACTAATGGAATTTTATTTACTTTTTTAAATCTGTTTTTTAACATTTTATTTATTTATTTATTTATTTACTTATTTACTTTATTTTATTTTATATAACAAAGTCCAATTAAATGAAAACAAACATTTATACACAATATTTGGGAGTTTGGGTGTTGTTCTTTTCAAACAACTTCCTGCTGGTAAGGGGTGCTATCATGGGGGATTCGAATAAGATTCAGAAATCCTGGCTGTAGTCTGTAAAGCTGCTTTGTCCAGCTGTTTTGAATATAGGATGACCTTGTACTCTGTTTCAGGCATTCAGGCATGATCAAACATTAGTCTGGAAGGAATCCACAGCTTTTCATTTTCTGTGGAAACAAAAATAAAAATCCTTATCCCCAGTAACTTGTCCTTGAACTTAAATTTTGGAGTCAAAGCATTTTTTTAAAATATAATTTATTATTTTACATGTCGATCCCAGTTCCCTCTCCCTCCCTCCCTCTCTCACTCCCTCTCTCCTTCCCTCCCTTTTCCCCCCTCTGCCCTCTCACATGCACTCTAAACACCCTCCCCTCCAACCCCCCCACCCAATTCCATATGTAGGGGAATGCCATCCAGTTGGGGTCATGGACATGTGACAGGTCCTGTGATTTAGAGACTAGGGCTTCTCTCCTGTCTCTAGATTAAGGCAGTTATCCCTCCATGGGGGATATTTTCGCAAATTCCTTTTGTGCACCAAGGATACCTCCTGGCTCAACTGTCTGAGGTCTCTTAGACTGCTCAGTCCTTCTGGCTGAGGCCCATATTTAGGGGCCCTGAGTCATTCCCATGCTGGCTTCCCAGCTTTCAGTCTAGTGGCTGTTAGCTCCTCCTTGTTCAGGTAAGCTGTTTGTATGTGTTTCTGCCGCATAGTCTTGTCCTCTCCATCTGTTTCTGGGTTCTAGTTCCACTCAGCGTTTATGTATGGGTGTTTGATCCTGTTTTCAACAGGCATAACTAATGGAATTTTAAAAAACTGTGATGACAGCATACTTTTTCATATCTGGAAAGTCTGCACAGGATCTGATGTTACAAAAAAGTTCAACGACTTACATATTTAAAGATGTAATTATTAAATTGTTTCATCATATAATCTGTGAACCTTGAAGATTGTTGCCACCTGGTGTGATTCAATTGTGATAGACGATTAACTATCTGATTATTTCATTTATCAAATCTGTCTTTTTCTACTAGAGGAAGAGTGGAGTCTGGATCCAACTTGATGTTGTTAATTGTCTCTTGTGATTTCATTATTCATTTATTTATTTAAATCAATGATGATATCGTTTTGTTATCTCCCTAGAGGTGAATTATGAGAAATTATCTCTTTATTCTATCATTTTTTTTGTTCAAATCTATGATTAAGAACTCAATGACTCTTTAGGATTGAGCAATATCTTAGGCTTAACTTATAAAACACAATCCACTTGTTTAATGTTTATTCATTTAATTATGAAAATCTTTCATTATGTATTCAGTGATCACTGGAGTTTTGAGACTCATTATGGGGGTCCAACCTGCCAGACCATCACATCATCTAATACTACACTTACTTATTTAACTGTTCAACTAGGAAATTAAATAATAGTCATCATTTAATTAACATATTTAAAATACAGGTAATGTTATGGACCATAAGCCCCTTTTGGAGTCAGATTGTGGGAGCTGATAATGTAAACTCATCTCATTACTTCATCATTTAGTTATGTAAATTACATCACCGATATTTGTATGATTTTGTTGCCATCTCATAAGTGTTAATATAATTAGCCAACTAATTAATTATCAATTTAATTTTTTAAATAAATCATTATTCCAGGAAGAGATCAGTCTGACTACTCCATGTGGGATTTAAGTATGCACCACCATGTTAATATTCAATCATTTTACTTTATATACTAATTATTTAAATCGATGAAGATATTGTTCTTAATGACTGGAGTCTGGCATTTTCTCCTTGGGAGATGATCATTTGGCATTATTTAATTGAGTACGTACTACTTCCTTGACTATCACTGGAGTTGGGTTCCATCTTTTGAAAGTTAAGTATGCAGGACTATCTAATTATTAACTTATTTGATTGCGTAATTAATGATGGTGTCATCTGTCATTTGGCTGCAGTGAGATTGACACAGCAGGAGATCGGTTCCTCAAGGAGTGCCAAAGAATGAGGGACACTATGTTATCCAGTAATTACTGATTACATAATCATAGATTTTTAACAACCAAAGGATTACACGATTTAAAAAACTATATTGTTTTGCATCATCATTTTCTGAAAAGTTGCCACAGAACTGACCCATGAAGGACTCACTAACCACCGATTTTAAAAATGGAATATCTGAATAATCTCTTGATCAGGGAGTATCAACTCATGGACTCTGTTGGGCTGATAAAATGACACACCACCAACAATAAATAACTCTAAGCAACCATATTAGAATGCAGGGTACAGGACTTAATAGAGAACTATCAATTGAGGAATCCAAAATGACTGAAAGAAACATAAGACACTGCTCAAAATCCTTAGTCATCACCCAAAACAAATCTAAACAACTCTGAGACACCATGGGATCAAGGTCCTCTAAATATAAGAGAATGAAGAGGAGTATTTTCAATAAATAGAAAAAGATTAATGTAGAAGCGATTTGTTGTATTGTTTTTATTCTAGAAATTAGAAAATTGAAGCATAGAAAACAGGTTAAAAATACTCATCAATGTACTTGAATGGCGTAATGATGCTTTCGTTTTCATTCTTATGTCACTATAGGCATGTTGTAGCTTGAGAAACTGGTAAATATGTGTAACTCAAAAAAGAGCCCTGCTTTGTTTCTGTGAGAATATCCGTGAGGCTGTACTATTAGATCATCGGTGGGTATGCTACTTTTACCATGTGGGAGGGGCACTAGAATGTGACAGAATGTTGGATTATAAATGTTGCCTGGCAAACCAGCTTGCATTCTGTATCCAGGTATCATGATCCAAGGACCAGAGAGCAGTTTCGAGAAAGTGTTATCATGGGACATTACAGTCTCCCAAGCTAACTATCTCCTAAAAGTTTTCATGACAGCACTTGATTTGCCCAACCAAGCCATAGCCAAATCTCTGGACGATTGCCTACAGCTTTTACTTGTTACCAAATTCAAGATTACCTAGTTATTGGAGAACATAATTAGTCAGTGGTGAAACAGTTCAAAGGCTTCGGTTTATGGTTGCTCTTATTCCTAAGAAGTAAAACTATGGTACAAAAGATAATAAGACTCACAGTCATTCATCAAAAGGTTAGTTTTCCATTGTTACTTTCCTTCAGGAAGGTGATAATCCATTTGTTAGAGTAGACTTAGGGATTATTGGATTGCAGTCCATCTCTCTTGAGACAGTCCAACATTAAATATGTGATATCTTCTCAAATCCATGCAAACACAATGACATTTAAGGATTTATACATTTTACAAATCAATTCTGCGATTACATAAGGAATGAACCTGGGAGTTTCACACAATAATGTGAGAGTCAACTGTTTCGAATATGGCACACCATTTCATCCTCTGATTTTGTTGTTATTTGATTTTTTTAAAATAGGACATTAGATAATCCATGATCTGTGGATTGTGGTTCCACTATGTGGGAGGCAATTATTAGAGACCATCAAAATATCAATTATGTAGTTAAAATATTTAAATTAATTACGACAGCATCATTCATGAGTCTGGTTTGGAGCCACCTTTGGGAAGTGGATAAGGTGACATGAACTCATTATTTGATTATTTAATTATATAAAACGATTATATCATCCATGACACCTGGAATTTAATGCCACAGATCATCTAATTACATAATTAAAGAATTTAAATTGACAATTCCTGTTAATCCCCAAGATAATGTGTTTGTATAGTTAGGTAAACCAAAATCCTCTATTTCATGAAGAGACCTGTAAAGCTCCCTCTTGTGGCGTTAATTTGCAAAATTATCACAGTTTATGATTCATTGTTTCAATTGATGATGATGACATCCTTCATGACTGGAATCTGGCCATGCTTCCCTGACAGCTAAATGCTACATCACCTCTTTATTGTGACAGTTAGCTATTACTGACTTATTTAATTATTTAAATAATTTAAACGACAGACAATGTCATCAACGAGTACGATTAGGGTGCAAATATCTGTCAGGGACAAGTTTAGGAAAGTTGTGGACATGGGCAGAGCATTTTCTGAATGATCTTTACATCTCCCAGTGTACTAGGGATGCTGGATGATTGGGTCCAGAAGATTGCATGGTGCCCCCCGAGAAGTACAAAAACTTCACCAAGCCCTGCTTGGTGGTCTTGGTGTTGACTCCCTGCTCTTCCTCTACATATTCACATAGGTTGTGATCTATGAACAGAAGAATTAGTGGCACAAGGATGTCATCATTATAAGATTCATTGTATCAATTGATGGGGATGACATTCTTCAGAACTGTAATCTGGCCATTCTTCCATGACAGCTAAATCCTACATCTCCTCTTTATTGTGACAGTTAGGTATTACTGACTTATTTAATTCTTTAAATAATTTAAACGACAGAAAATGCCATCACCAACTACGATTAGGATGCAAATATATCTCAGGGACAAGGATATGAATGTTGTAGACTTGGGCAGAACATTTTCTGAATGATCTATGAATCTCCCAGAGTACTAGGGATGCTAGATGATTGAGTCCAGAAGATGGCATGGTTCCCTCCGAGAAGTACAAGGACCTCACCATGGCCAGTATGGTGTTCTGGGTTTTGTCTATTTGCTCTTGCTCCACATCTTCACATCGTTTATGATCTATGATGAAAAGTAGTGGCACAAGGAAAACGGCACCATCCCCGATACTGGCAAAAGGATGACAACCTAGAACACGGAAGAAGACCATCTCTCTCAGGAATGGTGGTGATGCCCCTGCTGCAGCCAAATTTTCAGGTGATATCAACATTTTGGCTACTAATGCTTTGGCAGGAATGGGGCCATTATCTCATGTCTTGCTGCACTACAACAGAGATTCAGGCACTTGTGAAGATATCTTGCCAACAGAATTCTTCAGGCAAGACACTTTGATTATCTGACGATTAACTAATGGAATTTTGAAAAAGCGTGATGACAGCATACTTTTTCATATCTTGATAGTCTGCCCAGGATTTGGTGATACAAAAAAGTTCAACAACTTACATATTTAAAGATGTAATTATTAAATTGTTTCATCATATAATCTGTGAACCTGAAGATTGGTTCCATCTGGTGTGACTCAAGTGTGACAGACGATCTAACTATCTGATTATTTCATTATACAAATCTGTCTTTTTCTACTCCAGGAAGAGTGGAGTCTGGATCCAACTTGATGGTGTTAATTGTCTCTTGTGATTTCATTATTTATTTATTTATTTAAATCAATGATGATATCGTTTTGTTATCTCCCTAGAGGTGAATTGTGTGAAATTATCTCTTTATTCTATCATTGTTTTGTTCAAATCTATGATTAAGAACTCAATGACTCTTCAGGATTGAGCAATTACTTAGGCTTCATGTATAAAACACCATCCACTTGTTTAATTTTTATTCATTGAATTAGGAAAATCTATCAATATGTATTCAGTGATCACTGGAGTTTTGAGCCTCCTTAGGGGAGTCCATCGTGCCAGACCATCACATCATCTAGTACTACACTTACTTCCTTAACTGTTAAACTAGGAAAATAATGGTAATTCATCACTTAATTAATGAATTTAAAATACAGGTAATGTTATGGACCATAAGTCCCTTTTGGAGTCAGATTTTGGGAGTTGATGTAACATCATCTCATTACTTCATCATTTAGCTATATAAAGAGATCTTTACATCAGCGATATGTTTAGGACTTTGGTGCCAGCCCATCACATCATCTAATACTACACTTACTTATTTCACTGCCAAACTACGAAATTATATAATAATTCATCATTTAATTATTGTATTTAAAATACAGGTAAGGTTATGGTCCATAAGTCCCCTTTGGAGTCAGATTTTGGGAGCTGATGATGTAACATCATCTCATTACTTCATCCTTTAGCTATGTAAATAGATCATTTCATCAGCGATAGTTTTCTGATTTTGGTGCCATCTCGTCAGTGTTAAAATAATTAGCAAACTATTTAATTGTCAAGTTCATTTTTTAAATAAATCATTATTCCAGGAAGAGATCAGTCTGACTACTCCATGTGGGATTTAATTATGTACCACCATGTCAATATTCAATCATTTTTCTTTATATATTAATTATTTAAATCGATGAAGATGTTGTTCTTTATGACTGGAGTCTGGCCTTCCTCCCTGGGAGTTAATTGTGTGGCATTATATAATTATGTAAGAACTACTTCCTTGACAATCACTGGAGTTGGGTTCCATCTTTTGACAGTTTAATGTGCAGGACTATCTAATTATTAATTTATTTGACTGCATAAGTAATGATGGTGTCATCCGTATTTTGCTGCTGTGCAGTTGACACAGCAGTAGATTGGTACCTGAAACAGTGCCCACAGAATGAGGGACACTGTGTTATCCAGTGATTACTGCTTACATAATCATAGATTTTTAACAACGAAATGATTACGCGATTTAAAAAAATTGTATTGTTTTGCATCATCATTTTCTGAGAAGTTGCCACAGAACTGACCCATGAAGGACACAGTCACCACCGATTTTAAAAATGGAACAACTGAATAATCTCTTGATCAGGGAATCTAACCTCTTGAACTCTGTCGAGCTGATAACATGACATACCACCAATAATAAATAACCCTAAATAACCATATTAGAAAGTGGGATACTTTAGTGAGATAGTCCTTCTGTGGCACTGACCACGCCCATTGGTGGGTGGAGCCATGGACTGAAGTGACCTGTGGAAGGAGGTCAGAGAGAGAGCCAGGAAAATCTCTCTTGCTGACGTGACTAGGACAGGAGAACATCGGGTTGAATTTCCTGGTGTTCGTCTGTCTAGGCTGTAAGTTATTTCTCCATGAATAAACATCTATTTGGCCTATTTGTTTATCCTGATCGTTATTTAACCTCGACATCTGGTGTCAGAAGCGGGATTAAGATTTTCATGGGACCGTGTTTCACCCAGGAGGCAGATTCCGCACCCCTACCTCACCTTCCCCACCGGGCAAGGTCCCTTGCCTAAACAGGTTGACTCACCACAGATTTGGGACATGCGCCTCTTCTTTACAACAAAGGAGATCTTTGCCGCCAAAGCGTACCTGAAAAGGCACTCTCTGCTTCTCATTTTTTGCCCATTTCCACACAGCCACTTTGTATTCGCGAAGACCCTCTAGGCGCCTGCCCTGCTTGCTCGTTTTCCCACCCTTAGTCTTGTGTTCCAGCAATTCCACAAGTCTCCTTTTAACAAAATTTCGCTTACCATATTTTGTTAAGAGCTATTCTACAGGGACCGGAATCAGAACGATCGTCTGCTGCTGGACAATATTTGGCAGTACACTTCTAGGCAGAACCGGGATCAGACGGGCTTCTGCGGCTAGACGCTATTTGGTGGCACACCTCCAAGCATAACTGCCACAAGCTGAGATCTACAACTAAACGCATCAAAGATCCAGGACAGCATAATTACACCTGAGGTAATTGTAACATCATTTGCAATTTAAGCTGATATAATATCTGAGATCAATTGTTCCATAACTTTGGCAGATAATTTTACAATGCAGAACTTTAGAAATTATTTTACTTCATATATAGAAGGGATTTTAGCAGAAGAAACTTATGACTTGACCAATATATACTTTTATTTTGTAATAGCAATGGGTTTCATCATTAACATGATATTCTTAAAGAAATGGTTTGCGACTACAGCAAACAATAAGGAACTTGTACAAACCATAGGAGACTTAGTAACAAGGATTCAAAACATTGAAAATGATAGAATTCAAAGCATAGAAAGTATAGAAAGAAAGGTTCAGAATATTGAAGATGGCATTGGCGAGCTGAAATGTATAATTTGTTTCATGTCAGATACCTCAATAACCAGAACAGAAACAATGCAATGCGTTAACAAACTAGCAGAAACAGCTCGCTCCTGGTCGAAGGAAGCTACTAATAAGTTTAAAAAACTGGAACATCAGATAGAAAGGCTAGATGACAGAATCTCTTCTATGTCTGAGGATAATGGCAAGCTAGCAGATAGAACATTGTTTCTGGAAGGCCATTTACACGCCATTCAGATAATATCTAAGGATGATAAGATTAAAAACATGGAATCATTTGTAGTTGGAGAAAGTAAGAAACTGACTGATGCAATGAAGTCTCTAGAAAGTTATGTTATTCAAGGAGTTCAGACACTCAAAGAAACAATGGTGAATAGATTTCAGGCTTCGAAGACCTTCATTCTGATACATCAGAAGAAGAACTACAGGTAACAGGGCATAAAAAAGATTTAAAATTTTCCACACCATTTAGGGGCAGGGGAGCTTTCCCTGTATCTATTCATGAAAAGCCTGCAACGAAAAAACAACCAAAAGGTGTCGTTGCATATCAGTGGGAACCAATACGTATGAAAGATTTAAAAGGTATAAAGGAAGCAGTAGTCTCTTATGGCATGCACTCACCTTATGTGAAGCAATTAGTAGAATCATGAGCATGGAATAACAAGGTAACCCCTAAGGATTGGGACCAATTAATATCAGCTGTCCTTGAAAACTCCTCTCAATTAGAATGGAGGTCTTTATGGAGAGAGGAAGCAAAAGCTCTTGAACTTCAGGGCTTAAAGAAAGGTTATAAAGCTCCCCAAGATAAAATTCTTGGTGAGGGTCTCTATGCTGACCCAGAAACCCAAGCTGCCTATGATGAACACATCTTGTCTCTATGCAGTACAGCAGCTTTTAATGCTTGGGATAAGATTCATGAATTAGGACAGAGGATAGAACCCTATACCAAGATAAAGCAAGGTCGTAGATAACGTTTTAGTATCTTTCTAGAAAGATTATCTAGAGCAGTACAATTAGAGATAGCAGACATAGATGCTAGGCGAATACTCATAGAATCTGTAGCGTATGCGAATGCGAATCCTCAATGCAAACAGGTGCTTTGGCCTTTAAAAATGCGATGAGCACCCTTGGATGATTGGGTCCTATATACAGGCAACATTGAGTATAATGACAATAAGAATGAAGCATGGATAGGAGAAGCCATATCTAAAGGTGAGAGAAGATATCAAGATAACAGAGTTACTTACTATGGTGACTTAGAAGCTTGGGTAGAAGAAGCCATCCCCAAAGGTTTGAAGAGATATCAACATGTCAGATGTTATAACTGTGGTAAGATAGGACATCTAAAAAGAAATTGTAGGCAAAGCTTCCCTAGAAATAACACCCCGAGGAATGAATCAAACAGAAGGGTTATGTAGAAGGTGTGGCAAAGGCAGACACTGGACAAATGAGTGTAGATCTACCAGAGACAAGCAAGGAAACCCTTTACCATCGGGAAACTCCTTGGGGGGCTCTCGAAGGCCCCCACGTCACAGGTGGTTCCAACATACCCAGTCACAGTGGAAGACAATCTCCCACAGGACAATTAGAAAATTCTGTGCCTATTATAAAAACTCATACTGCTCTGGATGACAAACTAGTGACAGAAGTTGAATCAAACATGACAGAAGGAAATGAAAAACGTATATTTTGGTAAACTGCTATAAATAGTCATAGGCCTAGATTGATACTTAAGATGAATAATAGACTGTTTGAGGGTTTCCTAGACACAGGAGCTGATGTAACTATCATATCTAATAAATCCTGGCCTCAAAGATGGCCCCTGCATGAGGTAAATGTTCAATTCTTAGGGATTGGAACCCTGTCTCAGGTAAAACAAAGCACGAGATGGATTGAATGTATAGGACCAGAAGGACAGAGAGCGAGGTTGAGACCATATGCGGCTGATGTAGTGATAAATTTATGGGGTCATGATCTATTACAGCAATGGAATACACAGATTAACATTCCTCCAGTATTAGATAGGAACCATAGACAACCTCATGTTTGTGGAAAGAATACTGTTAAGTACTATACAAGACAGAGACCAAATATCCAGGCAGTACAAAAACAAAATACAAATGCTGAACATACAGAGGAACTAAAAGCCCTACCTTTAAAATGGCTAACAGAGGAACCTGTCTGGGTAGGACAATAGCCTGTGACCTCTGAGAAGTTAGAAGCTTTAGAAAGCCTGGTTCAGGAACAGCTAAATGCTGGACATATTGAGGAATCAACCAGCCCTTGGAATTCTCCTGTATTTGTTTTTATTTATTTATTTATTAATTTTTTATTTAATTTTATATAACAAAGTCCAATTAAATGAAAACAAACATTTATACACAATATTTGGGAAATTGGGCGTCGTTCTTTCCAAACTACTTCCTGCTGGTAAGGGGCGCTGTCTTGGGGGATTCGAAGAAGATTCAGATATCCTAACTGTAGTCTGTAGGGCTGTTTTGTCCAGCTGTTTTGAATGTAGGATCAGCTTGTACTCTGTTTCTGGCGGTCTGGCGTGATCAAACCACATTAGTCTGGAAGGAATCCACATCTTTTCATTTTCTGTGGGAATTCTCCTGTATTTGTGATCAAAAAGAAATCTTGTAAATGGAGAATGCTTACAGACCTGAGAGCCATCAATAAATTATCCAGCCAATGGGCTCTCTACAGCCTGGAAAGCCCTTCCCTTCCTTGATACCCAAACAATGGCCTATTATAGTTATTGATTTAAAGGATTGCTTCTTCACTATACCTTTACAAGAACAAGACAAAGAGAAATTTGCCTTCACTGTACCTAATTATAATAATTCTCAACCAGTGAAGAGATATCAATGGAAGGTTTTGCCACAGGGAATGCTAAATAGCCCCACCCTGTGCCAATATTTCGTACAAAACCCGTTAGAAATAATTCGTAAACAGTTTCCACAATCCATAATCTATCATTACATGGATTATATATTGTTAGCTGACTCTAAAGGAGAAATACTAGAAAAAATTTTTGAGAAAGTAAAGGAAGTTTTACCTCGCTGTTGATTACAAATTGCACCTGAAAAAATACAAAAAGGAGAGTCTATCAACTACTTACGACATAAAATAGGTCTACAGAAAATTAGACCACAAAAAGTACAGATCAGAAGAGATCGCTACCAGACTCTTAATTATCTTCAAAAATTACTAGGAGAGATATCTCAACTTCAAACCACAATTGGAGTAGAAGGGCATGATTTGAAAAACTTGAAAATGGCCCTAAAAGGAGATAAGGACTTGAATAGTCCATGAATACTATCAGCTGAAGGTGAGAAGGAATTAGAATGGGTAGAAAAGAGGATACTAGAAGCACATGTGGACCGTGTGGATCCAAACCTAGACTGCATTCTGGTTATATTACCATCTAGAGAATATCCTTCAGGGATTTTGATGCAGAGAGAAGATATATTAGAATGAATATTCGTACCACATAAACAGAATAAAAAACTAAAAACATATATAGAAAAGATCTCTTACTTGATTATAAAAGGTAAATTTAGACTTTGTCAGCTAATAGGAAGGGGCCCAGCAAAAATTATAGTACCTTTAACTAATGAGGAAATTTCTTCCTCATGGAAAGATAACGAATATTGGCAGAGAGCTTGCAGTAACTTTTTGGGAACAATTAGCAACAACTATCCCAAAACTGAGAGAATCAAATTCATAAAGAAAACGATTTGGATTCTTCCATGCATTGTAAGAAAAACACCTATTTCTGGAGTTCATACATTCTACACTGATGCAAACAAATCAGGTAAGGCAGGATATAAATCAGGAGAAATTAGCAAAGTGGTTCAAAGCCCTTACAATTGTGTACAAAAGGCAGAATTGTATGCCATTCCCATGGTACTTATGGATTTTAAAGACCCCTCAATATAGTTACTGACTCTCAATACACAGAGAGAGTCGATTTACACATTGAGACTGGAGAATTTATTCCTGACAATACAGAATTAACTTCATTGTTTATACAGTTACAAGACACTATCAGGAAGAGGACTCATCCTATATATATAACACACATCAGATCCCATACGGGTCTGCCGGGTCCTCTAGCAAAAGGCAATGATGAAATTGATCGTTTATTGATAGGAAGTGTGCTAGAAGCCTCAGAGTTTCATAAGAAACACCACGTGAACAGCAAAGGTTTAAAAAAAGGATTTTTCTATCACTTGGGAACAAGCCAAGGAAATAGTAAGGAAATGTCCTACTTGATCATTCTATAACCAAACTCCTTTACCACCAGGAAGTAACCCTAAAGGAATAAATAGGAATGAAATATGGCAAATGGATGTGTTTCATTTTGCAGAATTTGGAAAATTAAAATATGCACATCACACTATAGATACATTTTCAGGGTTTCAATGGGCTACTGCTCTGATCTCTGAAAAGGCTGATTTTGTTATAACACACTTTTTAGAGGTAATGGCCATTATGGGCATACCTGCACAAATAAAAACTGACAATGCTCCAGCATAGGTCTCCAGAAAATTGAAACAGTTTTTTGAGTATTACAAGATAAAGCACATAACTGGTATACCACACAATCCTACAGGACAAGCGGTGGTTGAGAGATCCAATCATACTTTAAAAGAAATGCTCCATAAACAGGCAGGAGGAACCAAAACACCCAAACACAGATTACATAATGCTTTATTAACATTAAACATTCTTAATGCTGATGAAAAAGGAAAAAATAGCTGCAGAAATTCACTGGACAATAGAAAAAACTTCTGAACTAAATCAGCCAGTGTACTTCAAGGATGTACTGACCTCAGAATGGAAAGCAGGATATGTGTTACCTTGGGGTAGGGGTTTTGGATTTGTGTCTACAGGAGAAGAAATCTATGGATACCATCTAAGTTAATCAAGATTCGAGTTGTTCAAGAGAAACATCTTAATGAAGAGAAATGACAAGTCATCCAAAAAATTAGGAAACATGAGGTATTCGGAGGCCTCTCAAAGGTAGGGGAAGTGTTCTGTTCTTGTTCTTACAGGAAAACAGAGAAAACCTATCATCAAACAGCCAAAAAACACTGAACATGTAGGTGCCTACAGAAGAGAAGATAGCTCTTCAGAAACAATCACTTAAGGAAGAAGTGATATATGGTAAAAAAAAATTATTTAATTGTAGTAAACAATTTCTATACAGAAATCTATTTCTCTCTACTATCTAGTATTCCTGAAGTCCCAATTTATGTAAACTAATGCTGGCTTTGGAGTTGGATTTGGCTTTCCTTCTCTAAATTCAAACATGTTGTTAAGATTAAATTCATGGTTTCTGCCTTAAATCAAGAAGCCAATGGGTGTAAGGAAGAAGAAAACAAAATCTGGGGACTCATTTCTTATATGCAATTTTCTCTCTGAAATTCTAATTTTCTCACTTACTTTTAATGCTTATTGTTGACTTTCCCTAATGCATACTTAAAACTTGAAAATTTAACTTTAGCATTGATGTGTAACTTTTCCACAAGGAATAATACTGTTTCCTAACAGCAGTCTTTGAACTCTCGAGAAAGAAGATGGGGCCCCACATCATCATTTCCACTTGACTCAACCTGATGCATCTGAACTACAAACATCACCCTAAAACCAGTTTGAGACTGTTTTGCTTGAGACAACGCATGACTAGCTAGCTGTAATGGTGCACCTTTTTATTACACCCTGGCCAGAGTTTCAAATAAAACTATAGTCAAGAATTTTCTGCCACACAGTGACTAACTACATAAGTCACAGCCAGTTCTGTTGGGAAATTTGGTTGCTAAAAATTTTCTTCCTACAGGATCCATTGGAGCAATCATCATCCCATTTCAGCAGGAAGTAACCTTAAGATAACGATGCCCGCTTTCCCTACCCTTGGAATTTTGTGATAATAGTCATCGTCTTTGGGTTGGCTTTAGTCATTTAGGGTTGGGTATGGAAGGCGATACTTACACTCGGGTTTATCTTTTAGACAGGAACATGGAATGGTTGGAAAAGTTATGGTTTAGATGGGATATAGGTAGATTAGACTATTTTCTTGAGAATTTGAGTAAGAATGAGAGTATTTTACAGCTTACATTGTTATGTATTCTTATGTGCTAAGCTATGTAAAATTAAGTTTTTATTTTGTTATATTGTGTTAAATCTTTCCACTTACAATGTTTTATGCATATTATTTTTTACCATATTCTATGTATGTATACTTTTCATGTATTCAAGACATTTTGTATATTGATACAATTTGGGATATTTATCTTCCTGCCTTTTATAGTTCTACCTCTTGTCTTGACACTTATACTCTACCTCTATTTTAGGGATTTACATGTATGTATATGTAAATAGTTATATTGTTTAAGTATTTGTTCCTGTTTTACTCAGGGAAGTTTTAATCAGGTTTTTTTTTTTTTTTTTTTTTTTTTTTGCTAAATTCCTGAGTATTACAGATTATCTTCACTCATGTTTCCTGTACCTATGAGATTAGTCAGATATAGATGCTTAATCTTCAATCACTCATAGACATGCAGAACATGGCATTGAAATATTTTAATATTAGTACTCCATCGACATGAGACACTGTTGCTCCTGACAGCACCGTGCACTTTCCCGAAAATATGTTGGACATTGTTGTTGCTCCTGCTGGAGTTCATTCTTGCCTCAGCTAATGGCCTGTTGGGCAAAGAATTGCCCCCACCTTGAACACTGTTTTGGACATGCAGTCCTATGTGCTTGCAGGAGACAAATATAGAAGACTGCTTGACCTTTCCAAGTCAGGGTAAGACAGCCATTATACCTCCCTGCTGTTGTTGTGGTCTGTCAAGTTTTCTTGGCCTTAGCCAAAACTGGGTGTACCAACGTTGCTGTGAGACCTAGGGTGACTGTTCAGGTGGCTTGCTGTTTCTGTCCTTGCTGCACCTTTTGGAAGTTGTCCATCTGCACTTCCTGTCTACTCTAGTTTTGTTATTTTCCTTCTCAGGTCTTTATGAGGTTGAAGATTAAACTATCACAACTATTATTCTCTCTTCCTAGTTAGATATATTAGGTAGTAGACTTACGTTTTCCAGCTTAGGACAACTCTATTGTAAACTCCATTATGCCCTCACCCTAGGACTAGATATGTAGGTCAATTTGTTCTCGATTTTCCTTTTCAACTTAGAGCACACTTGTTATTCACTGTTTTGTATATAGTTTTGTATTAAGCCTAAATCTTTTCTTTAGACTAAAAGGGGAATTGTAGTGAGATAGTCCTTCTGTGGCAATGACCACGCCCATTAGGGGTGGAGCCATGGGCGGAAATGACCTGTGGAAGGTAGTCGGAGGGAGAACCGGGAAAAGCTCTCTTGCTGGCATGACTCAGACAGGAGAGGATCCGGTTGAATTTCCTGGTGCTCATCTGTCTAAGTTGTAAGTTATTTCTCCCTGAATAAACATCTATTCAGCCTATTTGTTTATCTTGATCCTTATTTAACTGTGATACAGGAGTTTCTCCTTTGACATGATTTGCAGCCAAACTACTACAGAGAGATTTAGGGATACAAAAAGAGATAATTGTTACATGGCTTAACATTGTGTTTAGGTCAACTGCATTTGCTCTTTACGTGGTTGTCACAGGCACTTAAAATCAGGAAAGAGAAGCAGGATCCAGGTCACAAACAAGATAGTAGCTTTTTCCCGTCCTAGAAAGCTGGATGATGGCTCTAAGAATGTAGGAGTTTTATCCCTGAAACTCCGAGCAAGTGCTTCGAAAATGCATAGTAATGAAAACAGTAGACTTCCGAGAAGGTTTAATATTTGGAGAGAAATGAAACTAGGAAGTATGTATTTGTGAGCAATGTTAGTCAACACACGTTCAATATCAGGTTAAAATCAAAAGGAAGGAAAAACTAACTGCATTATTTGAGGTTTTCTGCATGAACAAGGATGGTAGGATGAATCTCTCCATATATGTAATACATGGATTTATTATAATGTCTCATAGGCTTTGGTTCAGGTTGTCAAAAAATGGCTGAATAACAATGTGCATCTGAAGATTATAGCAGTTGTTTAGTTCATCTGGGTGCATGTCTCAGCTGGTCATCATTATACTCTTATAAAGTCCAAAGAAGAAAGCTCTAAAGCTAGTAAAGTAATAAACTTGGTAGCCATAGCTAGGGCAAGCAGAAACAGAAGGAGAGAATCATTCAATGCCCGTTATACATACAGAATACCACCAGATGGTACAACTCATATTATGGTGAATCTGATTCTTCCTTACGTGTTTTGTTTTATTATTGTATTTCATTTTTGATTACTGACAGGCTCCTTAGTTCCGATATTAAACATGTGCACTGCCACCAAGAAGTTAAAGATGGATCTCATCATCTAATTCCATATAAAGCTTCCCTGAGTGGCTTTGAATGTTCTGGAACACATTCTGCCTGTCTCTCCTGTCTGAAATCCTATATGGGAAGCCATTCCAACTTGTCATGGGTACAGAGAGCCCAAATAACAACTATTGTCCCTAAGATATTATTTTTCCTACCATAGGTTGTCTGGGCCTTTTTGGTGAATATCTCCTATCTAAAAGCAATATATTTGGGCACATACAGGCTTATACAACCTTCAGGCAGGGAATATGTGCAAGTATGGGGTTCTGTAAGGCAGATTATATGTGCAGTTATGGAGTGCCTTTAGTATTAGGGGAAGCAATTCCTATTTGCTCTTTATACATGTTAATAGAACACCTCTGCCATTGCCCCACCATTGGTTGACTAAAGTTTGACATATGAATTAAATGGAACATTGAGTATTTGTAGTGAGATAATTACCTTGTCCCTGCAAGCAGCATAGACCACGCCCATTGGGGTTGGAGACAGGGCCGGATGTGACCTGGGGGAACTAATTTTGAGGAGGATACTGGGAGAGCTCTTTTGCCTGCAGCACAGGAACATCTTCCTGGGACCAGGAACCTGCTGGAGTTCATCTGTCTATGTTGTAAGTTATTTCTCCCTGAACAAACATCTGTTCAGCCTATTTTTTTTTCTCTTGATCCTTACCAAACATCAATATCTGATGTCAGAAGCGGAATCCGGATTTTTACCGGACCTGGTTTTCACCAAGGCGGCAGATGCTGTTCCCTTCCCACACCATCCCCGAATGGGCAGTGTTCCTTGCCTAACCAGGTGGCCATACCACAGCTTGAGGGACATTTGCCACTGCCCTACAACTTTACCCCCACCTCAGCCCTGAGAAAGCTGGTACTGCTTCTCATCTTTTGCCAATTCCCCACTTTGCATTTGCTGCTGTGGCGCACATGGCACCTGTCCAGCTGGTGTGTTTCCTGAGGCCCAAACATGCCTGTAAGAGGCAACACCTGTTAGTCCTGGGGTCCCCAAAATTTGCTCAAGGCTCCTTTCACTCAACAAAATTTTGCTTGCCTTAGTTTGTTAAGAGCTATTCTTCAGGGACCAACATCAGAAGGATTGTCTGCTGCCGGATGCGATTTGGTGGGAAACCTACAGGCATTACCACAACAAGCTGAGTTTAATAACTAAACCTGTCAAAGTTCAAGGACAGCAGAATTACACCTAAGGTAAAAGCAATATTCTTCGCAATTTAAGACGATAAAATGTATGGATCAATTGTTCCAAACCTAGGGTGGATAATCTTATGATGCAAGACTTTTGAAATTCCTTTACTTCATATGTAGAAGGTATTTAAAAGAAGAAAATAATAGCTTAACCAATATATACATTATTATTATTATTATTATTATTATTATTATTATTATTATTATTTGTATAGGCAACCCTAACCCTGAAAAAGATTCAGAATATTAGAGATGCAAATAGAGAGCTGGCATCTAGAATACAAAACATGGAACATAAAAATGACCAACTAGAAAACAGAATTTGTTCTATGTCAAATGCTTCAATAACCAAAACAGAAACAGTGCACTGCATTAGCATGCTGTCACAAACAGCTAATTCCTGAGTGAATGAAGCTGCTAATAAGGTTAAACAACTGTAACATCCGACGGAAAGACTAGCAGAATCTGTTCCATGTCTGAGGAAAATGGAAAGCTATCAGATAGAACATTGTTTCTGGAGGCAGTTTACATGCCATTCAGATAATATCTAAGAATGAGAATATTAAAAATATGGAATCATTAGTAGTTGGAGAAAGCAAGAGACATCCTGATTCAATGAAATCTCTAGAAAGTTTTGTGGTTCAAGACGAGATACTCAAAGAAAGAATGCTAAGTAGATTTCAGTCCTTAGAAGACTGCTGACTGCTGGACCCTGCCAAGTCAGGGTAAGACAGCCTTTTTACATCCTTTCTTTTGTGGTGGTCTGTCAGGTACTCTAGGCCTTAGCAAACCTGGTTACACAAACCTTGAGGTACGACCTTGACTATCCAGGTAGCTGTTTCTGTCATTGCTTCACCTTTTGAAGTTGGCCACAAACAATTCCTGCCTACCCTAGTATTGTTATTTTACTTCTCAGGTCTTTGATGAGGTTCAATATTAAATTATCACAAGTATTATTCTCTCTTCCTAGTCAGATATATTTCTTAGTAGACTTAAGCTTTCCAGCTTTGGACAACACTATTGTAATCCCTGTTTTGACTTCATCCTAGTACTAGATAGTTAGGTCTTAAGTTTATATGTCGTCAATTTTCCTTTTCTTAGAGCATACTTGTTATTCACTGTTTTGTATATAGTTTTTGTATCAAGTCTAAATTTTTTCTTTAGACTAAAATGGGGATTTTGGTGAGATATTCACTTTTTTTTGCACCTGTGGCATAGACTATGCCAATTGGGATGGAGCCAGAGCATGAGTAACCTGGCAGGACTAAGTTTGAAGAGGGGGCTCAAAGAGCTCTATTGCTTACAGCACGGGGACAGGAGTACATCCAGAGGCATCCTTGGGACCAGGAACTGGTAGTATTCCTATTTCTATATTGCAAGTTATTACTCCCTGAATAAACATCGATTCATCCTATTTGTTTCTTCTTATCCATATTAAGCATCAATAAAGGAGAGCTGGTGTACCCCACATAAGCAGAAAAATGAGCCAAGAGTTAAGAGTGCAGAGGGTGCAGAGACGCTCAGGGGAAGGTACGACAGTAAGAAGGTACGCTCAGGATTTAAATAAATAAATAAGATATTCACTTCAGCCACAAAACCTCTGAGTAAGAGTCACTGATAAGAGGAAAAATAAAAAAACAGAAAAGGAGAGAGTTGTCAATGTTAAGGATGTCTGAGAATATCAGAGAAAGAGACTAAAGGTAATGTAAAACGATATAGAGGTTCAAAGAAAATTCGTAATAAGGTTGGAGGAAGATGTAAACTGTTTGCTGTGGGCTCTCATATCTACAGATATAAATTTAAATTTAGTAATATGCATTAAAATGTTGACCATACCAGGTTAATTGCTTTAAAGTTCCATTTATTTTTCTAAAGACAATTATATGTATTTATTGAAAAGTTCTAGAGTTTGCCTCCAATATGGCAAGACCCGCCATTTGGGCCAAATATTGTTCTTGCCTGGACTGTTTGTATTTATGCTGTATGAACTGGACATGCAGGACCCACAGGAAAGTGACTACTGATACAAGATGCACATTGCTATATGCTTGCTTCTTCATGGAACAGTCTGCTACACAGTCTGAAATATGTGGAGAAAAGGTTCTGACAAACTGCCAACACAGGTAGGACATTTTTATATTTCTTGCTGTGCTGAGAAGTCTGCCAGACACAAATTATGTCCAATAGGCTGAAGATGGAACATTACAGAAGAACATCAGATCTGACCAGGCGAGTTGTCCCTTTCAATTCTGGAGTTTATATATTATCCTCCTGTGTTCTTTGAAGTAGTTGAAGACTGATAGTTAAGGTTATAGTATTTCTTTGTTTGGATTAAAGTTACATATAGGACTTTATACTTACAAAGATAGGATAGATCATAGAATATTACCTTTAAATCTTACAAATGTTAATGAACTGGAAAAAAAAAAACTTCTACCTGTGTGATTCCTGTTATAAACCTAAGTTTTATTATAAGAATAGATGTAAAACAATAATGGTTAAAAATTTTTGGGGGTCTATTGCTAACAGCCCTCAGATCAAAATTTATCTCTGAGCTCTGGTCATTAAATTCAGATGACAAGACAATCAGTAGTCGTTTTTATGTAGATGATATTAATATACTTATTTTTGGCTAAAGCTTTAAAAATTCAAACTAGTTAAAAGGATACAATTAGTAACACTAGAAATTACCATAAATTTAACAGTCACCCATGTCATAATGGGTATAAAGACATAACGGTGCTTTATTTTTGATATTACAAAAAGATATTACAGGATGTGTAATTGTTTTTAAAAACAGATTTAAATGTTCAAATTTAAAAGGTTACAGGATATTGGTGCTTTTATTATATTGTTAATGTCTGTACTTAAATCGAAGGTCTAAAATTGAAGGTCACAGCCATAAGCTCTATATACTAACCAAAAGTTGAGATGCTCATTTTTTATGATACAAAAGGCAATGCATTTTTGTGTTGTTAAATTAGGCAAGCATAAGCTATTTAGGTAAATTGAGTCAAATAGATGGTTCATGTTTCCCTAAAAGGAATTTCAAATTAAAATCAGTATTTTTAAAGGTAAACCTGACAATACAAAGTTCTCATTTTATAAAAGCTGTTTAATCTGTTGTAAAATGTGAAGAAACACAAGTTACTAGCCATCCTTATCAATTAACTCTTGGTTATAATCAAACTAAGTATTAATGATTAATAACAGGGATAAACCTCACTCTGTCACCTATACATGTTCTAAAAAATTAAGGTTAAAACAAGTAACTGAAACAAAGTTGTCTATTTAGATATACCTAGACAGACTTCTAATAGTACAGAGATCTGTAGAATAAGGCATTTAAATGTTAACTAAACAGCTGTAATAATATCAGACGTAGAATCTCAGATCCTAACAATGACCCTAGGACTCTAAAGAAGATTATGGGGCAGCATGGATTGTTATGACACTGTCCAGGGAGCAAGATACTCAAATACAATTTCTGTTGACAGGTTAAACCCAGCTTAGACTTTTTAGAGGCTGCAGGGAACTGAAAAATTGCTTGCACCACCTTGGCCTAGATAAAATAAGGTCAGAAATTTCCATGTCTATCTTCCTCAGAGAAAAGACAAACAAACAACAACAACAACAACAACAACAAAAAAACACAACTCTCTCACATTATGTAATTTGTAAAGAAATTCTGCCCTCAATGCCATAGAAAATTGGTTATGGCTAGGTGTATATCAACTGCTCCCTGTCTTTTTTTTTTATTTTAGTAGATTGGACAGGTATTTATAATTAAATACATCCTTCGATCTGAAAGTATTGTTCTAAAGTTTAGAGGATTTTCCTCTACATGAGGGTGTATGTGTCTTTCATATGCCTTTGTTTTTTAAAGATGTCCTTGCATCTTTACTTTTTCAGTCAGAAAATACTCACCAATTTGAAATATTTTTATTTTTTCAAAGTATGTAGGTTACTGTTTGCTAATTTCTAGTGATTAACTATAGGTATCTAAGATGATATGGTTATGATTTGTTTGTTTGTTTGCTTGTTTGTTTTTGCAATGTTTGTGCCTCTCTGTGGATGTTTTCCTTCCATACGCAAGATTTCTTATTGTGAACACTCATCTTGCACTCTGTATTAGCAAAAGAGTAATTTGCAGGCCTGATAAACCTGCCTCTACCTATTAAGTGCTAGGGTGGGGCAAGTGTGCTACACTTAGCTTCTTACCCTCATTATGTTTTTGAATTTTTATTTGAAAGAGTCTTTCTATTTTGCTTATCCCAGATTCAAAATCTGGCTGTCTCACCATATTACCCATCTGAGTCCTGGATTCACAGGCAGTTTGAATCTGTGAAAAATATGCTGGCTGACCATGGTTATGTACAAGGAAGAGATCTGGGTAAATAACTCCAAGGTGAACCTCAGTCTGTTTTATGTAAAATTTTAATTATCAAAAGAACTAGAAAAAGCTCTAGGCTGGAAAATTGTCCCTAGTGTCTATAGCTGTGCAGCCTGTTCCCATTCTTAGTACCTGTAAATCTGATAACCCAGTATTGATTTTCCCCTATGTGAAGAGTTCTAACCTGTTCTACACCTTGGAGTTAACCACTGTGGTATCACGCCTAATGATATCTGGCAGATGGATGTTACTCATATTCCTTCCTTTGGCCAACTACAATTTGTACATGTATCTGTGGATATCCATTCTCATCTCATGTTTGCCTCTGCTCATACTGGAGTAAGGCTTAAGGATGTTAAGAGCCATTGTTTACAGTAAGGCAGAGGGGGAAAATATCCAACCCAAGAAAGGAAGGTTATGGGCCTGGGTGACCTCACCAATGACGGGTAAGTAATTATGCTGACGTCTTCTTCCAAATAAGGCAGGTGTTAGTTTATATTAAAAGAAAGGGAGAATTGTAAGACCCCAAAGCAACTTGAGCATGCCTGAAGCTGTTCGAGGGAATTCATTGCACCATGGCTGTTGTTGGTACTCTTCCCGTTTTGATAACAAACCTCGAGACAACACATTCCTTGACAGCAGACAACTTGTGACAACACATACCTCATGAAATACATACCTCATGAAAACACACACCTCATAGTGAGGAGCTAATCCTAAATTTCCTGTAATTTTCCACTGTGCTGTAAGTCAGTAATTAAGCCCATTCTTGCCCCTCAATAAATTGCATTCAGTATTTGGCATTTTGACATTGCATTTAACGAATGACCACTGTCTTGTCTTTATTTCAAACTCTAGGCCTTTGCCCGATTCGTGTAAGGGATAGTAGCAAGGAAGCTACAAACACAAACACACACAAACAAAATTCTTTTCATTTTCTTACCTTTAGGACAGCTTGGTCACATGGTTTCTCACGGTTGTTTTGATTTGAATTTGGCTGATGACTAAGGATTTTGAGCAATGTCTTATGTTTCTTTCAGTCATTTCTGATTCCTCAATTGAAAATTCTCTATTAAGTCTTATACCCCACTTTCTCATATGGTTATTTAGAATTATTTAGAGTTGGTGGTGTGTCATGTTATCAGCTCAACAGAGTTCATTAGATAAGATTCTCTGCTCATGAGTTTATAAAATTATTCCATTTGAAAAATCGGTGTTGCCTGTGTCCCTCATGGGTCACTTCTATTGCAAGACCTCAGAAACTGATGGTGCAATACAATGCAGTTTTTTTAAATCAGTTAAACATTCGATCCTTCAAAATCTATTATTACGAAATCAGAAATCAGTGGATATCCCAGTGTCCCTCATTCTCTGGGCACTGGTTCTGGTATCAATCTCCTGCTGTGTCAATCGCACAACAGCCAAACCCACAATGGATGACACCATCATTACATACGTAATCAAAAAAGTAACTAATTGGATAGTCCTTCATACTTAACTTCTATAAGATGGAACCAGAGTCCAGTGATTGTCAAGGAAGTAATAATAGATAATTAAATGAATAAAAATCAAACTAGTGAATGGTGTTTTATACGTGACTCCTACAAGATAGCACAAAACTGAAGAGAAAATTGAGTTTTTGATCATAGATTTGAACAAAAATTGAATGAATAATGAGATAATTACTCATAATTCACCCCTAGAGAGCTAACAAAATGCTATCACCATTCACTAAAATAAATACATAACTAAATAATGAAATCACCACAAGGGACAATTACCACCAAAAAGGTGGATCCAGACTCCACTCTTCTTGGAGTAGAAAAAGGCAGATTTGAATAATGAAATAATCTGATAGTTAGATTGTCTGTCACACCTGAGTTACGCAAGGTGGCACCAAACTTCAGGGTTCACAGATTATATGAGGAAACAATTTAATAATTACATATTTAAAGGTGTAAGTCGTTGAAATTTTTGTATCACCAATTCCTGGGCAGACGTGCCAGACATGATAAAGTAAGCTGTCATCACTGATTTTTAAAATTCCATAAGTCAATAATCAGATAATCATACTGTGTTGCCAGATGAAATATGGTGGCCTCACATCATCACCAGGGTCTGAATCTCGGTTGTGGTACATCAGACCTGAGATGATGGGTTTATACCTGGCATAGCAGTAGTAGCTAAAATGTTGATATCAGCTGAAAAGATGGATGCAGCAGGAGCATGACCAGCAGAGCTGAGAGAGAGCAGTTCTTCCATATTCTGGGTCGTCATCCTTTTGCGAGGTCTCGAAGATGGAGCCAACTTGCTTGTGCCACTATTTCTTCTAATCGTAGATCACTACCAATCTTCAGATGTGGAGGAAGAACAGGGAGCCAAACACCCAGACCTCCAGGCCTGCCTTGGTGTAGTCTTTGTTCTTCTTGGAGGGCACCATGGAATCTTCGTGACTCAATCATCCACCATCCCTACTATGCTGGGGTATGCATAGATCATTCAGGAACTGCAGTGTCCATGTCTACAATGCTCCTAACCTTGTCCCTGACAGATATTTGCACCCTAATCATAATTGATGATGTCATTGTCTGATGTTTAAATAATTTAAATAATTAGATAAGTCAGTAATAGCTAACTGTCACAATGAAGACGTGATGTAGCATTTAACTGGCAGGGATAAATGTCCAGACTCCAGTCAGGAAGGATATCATCATCTATTGAAACAATTAATCATAAAATGTGATGATATTGCATTTTGAAATCCCAAGAGGGAGCTTTACAGGTCTCTTCATGGAATAGAGGATAATTTGCTTCCATATGTATACAAATATTTATATTGTATTTGGGCCTTAACATGAACTGTCAATTTAAATAATTTAATTATGTAATTAGAGGATCTGTGGCACCAATACCAGGTGTTATGGAAGATATAATCATTGTTTTATATAACTAAATAATCAAATAATGAGTTTATATCACATCATCCACTTCCCTAAGGTGGCTCCATTCCAGACTCATGAACATTTTTGTCATGACTAATTCAAATATTTTAATTAAATAATTAATATTTCGATGGTCTAAAATATTTGACTCCCACACCGTAGTACCATAATTCACTGATCATGGATAGTCAAATGTCCTATTTTTACAATTAAATAATAACATCATCAGTTGCTGCAATGATTTGCCACACTCGACACAATTGTCTCTCCATTGACTCCCACAAGATTGTGTGAAACTCCCTGGTTTATCCCTTATTTAACCTTAGAGTTTAGTAGTAAAATGTGTAAATGCTGAAATGGCATTGTGCAAGCAGGGTTTTAGAAGGTATCACATATTTAATGTTGGACAGCTTCCTCAAAAGAGATGGACTTCAGTCCAATAATCCCTAAGTGTACTATAACACATGGATTATCATCATCCTGAAGGAAGTTAGCAATGGACAACTCACCTTTTGATGAGTAATTGTGAGTCTTATTATATTTTAATCCACAAGGTGGAATCAAAATTCAGGGTTCACAGTTTATATAATGAAACATTTTAATAATTACATCTTAAAATATAAATGTCGTTTAATTTTTTTGTATCATCAATAGCTGGGCTTAAATACCAGGGATGATAATTGGAAAGTCCTGCATACTTAACTTTCATGAGATGGAACCAAACTCCAGTGATTGTCAAGGAAGTAATACTTAGATACGTAAATAATGCCTACCTGGAAGGAATGGCCAGACTCAAGTCATGAAGGACCACATATTCATCGATTTAAATAATAAATATATAATGAAAAATGATTGAATAATGATATGGTGGTGCATACTTTAGTCCCACATGGAAAAGTCAGACTGATCCTTATCTGGAATAATGATTTATTTTAAAAATTAAATTGATAATTAATTAGTTGTCATTTTATATTAATTCTAACAAGATGACACCAAAGTCATAAAACTATGGCTGATGTAATGATCTATTTAAATAGCAAAATAATCAAGTAATGAGATGAGGTTACATCGTGAACTCCCAAAATCAGACTCCAAAAGGGACTTATGGACCATAACATCATCTTTATTTTAAATACGTTAATTAAATGATGAATTATTATTTAATTTCCTAATTTTACAGTTAAATAAGTATTGTATATCTGGCAATGTGATGGTCTGGCATGATTGACTCCCATAAGGAGCCTCAAAACTACAGTGATCGCTGAATTCATAATGACAGATTTTCATAATTAAATGAATAAAATTACACAAGTGAATTGATGGTGTTCTATAGGTGATTCCTACAATATTGTTCAAAACTGAAGAGATCATTGAGTTTTTAATCATATATTTGAACAAAACAATGAATGCTGAGAGAATTTTTCCTAATGCAACCCTGGAGAGATAACAAAAGAATATCAACATTGATTTAAATAAATAAATAACGAAATCACAACAGACAATTAAAAAAAAAAACAAGGTGGGAGAGGGTGGAGCCAACAGTCCTTCCTACTTCAGAGACTTCTCGGAGCAACTCCGAACAAAGGAGACCTGACTATCCACGCGGGACCACCTGTAATTTCCACCGGCTTGGTCTCTGACACTGCCTCCAGTCCTCTGCTGGAGTCCCGGGCCCCTCCCAGAGATAGTCTCTGCGGGTCCACACTGAGTTCCTGCGGGCAAGATCCTTGACCCCCAAATTCGGGCCCCTGCCAAAGAACGAGGTCTCAGCAGGAGAGCGCCAGTTTCCAGTGAGATCCCACTACACTGCAAAACATTCTCAATTTCAAGCTCAGCCCTCGTCCTCTTCTGCCGGCTATTGGCCAGAGCTATTGGCCAGAGGATCACTGTGAGTACCTGCTGGCATCTTCTTCTGGATCCTCATCCTTGACCCCATCCCTGAATCCCTGTCTGCGGAGAAACCTCTTAGAGAGCTTGGACCACACAGAGCTACAGATATTGAATCTCAGATGCACATAAGCCCATTGGGAAAGTACCCTAGAGAGAGGGAAGAGACACCACCAACACCTACTGGAAAAAAACTATGGGAAGAAGGCAATACAAGAGAACACCTAACAACAGAAAGACAAACATGACACCACCAGAATCTAGGGAATATACACCAACTAGAATGGAACACAACAACAAAGCAGAGGAAGCAGAAGGGTACGACTTAAAAATCACCATCATAAAAATGATAGAGGCCCTCAAAGAAGATGTGAGAAAATCCCTTAAAGAAATGGAGGAAAAAACAAACAAAAAAGTGGAAGAAATGAACAAATTCCTTAAGGAAAGTACAGAAAGCCAAGAAAAAACAACCAGGTGAAGGAAACGGTTCAAGACTTGAAAACTGAAATTGAGAAAATAAAGGCAACACAAATGGAAGGAAGGCTGGAAATTGAAAATCTGGGCAAAAAATCAGAAACCACGGATGCAAGCATAACCAATAGAATTCAAGAGATGGAAGAGAGAATCTCAGGCGCAGAAGATAAACTAGAAGAAATAGATTCATCGACCAAAGAAAATCATAAATCCAACAAATCCTTAACACAAAACATCCAGGAAATGTGGGACACCAAGAAAAGGACAAACCTAAGAATAATAGGCATAGACGAAGGTGGGGAAGCCCAGCTCAAAGGTGCTGAAAATATATTCAACAAAATCATCAAGGAAAACTTTCCAAATCTGGAGAAGGACATGCCCATGAAAGTAGAAGAAGCATACCGAACCCCAAATAGGCTGGACCAAAGAAAAAAGACCCCTCGACATATAATAATCAAAACACCTAGCATATAGAATGAAGAAAGAATATTAAGAGCAGCGAAGGAAAAAGGACTGGTAACATATAAAGGCAGACCTATCAAAATTACACCTGACTTCTCCATGGAAACCCTCAAGGCCAGAAGGTCCTGGATAGATGTTCTAAAACTATTAAGAGAACACGGATGCCAGCCTTGGCTACTATATCCAGCAAAACTCTCAATCAATATAGATGGAGAGAACAAGATATTCAATGACAAAACCAGATTTTCCCAATATGTATCTACAAATCCAGCCCTACAGAAAGTATTGGAAGGAAAACTCCAACCCAAGGAAGGTAACTATGCCCACAAAAATGTAGGCAACAGATAATCCAACTACACCAGAAACCTAGGGTGAAGCAGAACAAATATATTCACAATACCACTGCCAACAACAAACCTAAATCAAACAAGCATCAACAATCAATGGATCTTACTCACCCTCAACATTAATGGTCTTAACTCACCTATAAAAAGACACAGATTAACAGAATGGATACAAAGACAGAATCCATCCTTCTGCTGCATACAAGAAACACATCTTAGCTCCAAAGATAGACATTACCTCAGGGTAAAGGGTTGGGAAAAGATTTTCCAATCAAATGGAAATAAGAAGCAAGCAGGCGTAGCTATCCTAATATCTAACAAGTTAGACTTGAAACCAAAATTAGTCAAAAGAGATGAAGACGGTCATTTCATATTCATCTCAGGAGAAATCCACCAACACAAAGTCTCAATTCTGAACATCTAGGCCCCTAATACAAAGTCACCCACATTCGTAAAAGAAATACTACTAAACCTCAAAGCTCATATAAAACCTCACACACTTAAAGTGGGAGACTTCAATACACCACTCTCAACACTAGGCAGGACCACAAATCAGAAACACAATAAAGAAACAAAAGAATTAACAAAAGTTATGTCTCAACTGGGGCTAACAGACATCTATAGAACATTCCATCCAAAGACAAAAGAATATACCTTCTTCTCTGCTCCACATGGAACCTTCTCTAAAATCGACCACATACTAGGAGACATAACAAACCTCAACAAATACAAAAGAATAGGAATAGTCCCTTGTAACTTATCGGACCACCATGCTTTAAAATTGGAATTCAACAACAACACAAATAGCAGAAAACCTGCAAACTCATGGAAACTGAACAATGTGCAATTGCACCACTCCTGGGTCAAAGAAGAAGACAGCATCTTCAACAAATGGTGCTGGCACAATTGGATGAGGGTGTGTGGAAGACTGCAGATAGACCCATGTCTGTCGCCATGCACAAAACTCAAGTCCAAATGGATCAAAGACCTCAACATCAATCCAGCCACATTGAACCTCTTAGAAGAGAAAGTAGGAGGTACCCTTGAACAAATTGGTATAGGAGACCGCTTCTTGAACATAACTCCAGGGGCACAGACACTGAGAGAAACAATTAATAAATGGGACCTCTTCAATCTTAGAAGCTTCTGTAAGGCAAAGGACACAGTTGACAAGACCAAATGGCAGCCCACTGACTGGGAAAAGATTTTTACTAATCCTATATCCAACAAAGGGCTGATCTCCAAAATACACAAAGAACTCGGGAAACTAGTCAACAAAACACCAAATAACCCTATTAAAAAATGGGGTACAGAACTGAAGAAAGAATTCTCAATGGAGGAAATCAAAAAGGCTGAAAGACACTTAAGAAAATGCTCCACATCCTTAGCTATCAGGGAAATGCAAATCAAAACAACTTTGAGATACCATCTTACCCCTGCCAGAATGGCTAAAATTAGAAACACCAGTGATGACTTATGTTGGAGAGGATGTGGAGAAAGTGCAACACTCCTCCACTGCTGGTGGGAGTACAAACTCATACAGCCATTTTGGAGATCACTATGGCGGTTCCTCAGGAAAATGGGAATTAGTTTACCACAGGACCCGGGAATCCCCCTCTTAGGCATATACCCAAAGGATTCATATCAATGCAACAAAGCCATCTGCTCAACTATGTTCATAGCAGCACTATTCGTAATAGCAAGAACCTGGAAGCAACCTAGATGCCCCTCAATTGAAGAATGATTAATGAAGATGTGGCACATCTACACAATGGAATACTACTCTGCAGAAAATAATAATGGTATCTTGAAATTCGCAGGCAAGTGGATGGCACTTGAAGAAACCATCCTGAATGAGGTAACCCAGTCAGAAAAAGAGAAACACAGTATGTACTCATTCATATATGGATTTTAGAACTAGATCAAATGATCAGCAGCCTATAATTCACATCACCAGAGGAACTAGGATACAAGTTGTATTCTAAGAGATTCATATAAAGTCCCTCACAGAACTGGGAAGGGAGAAGTCCCCCAGACCTCAGGTAAAGTGGGGGAGGACAGCTAATGGAGAGAGAAGTAGGAGAAAATGAGAGGGAGGAGAGGAAGGCATGTGCGACCAGGAGGATTGAGCCTGGTTAGGAATGGAAGATAGGAGAGAGAGAGACAGAGACAGGGAGAGAGAACATAAAAGAGGGAGTCAATATTGGTTTGAAGATAAAGTTGAACACAAAGAAATGTCCAGAGAACTACAAGACTGCTCCCAACTAACGATCTCATCTTCCGTGGAAAGGCTATCATAAATGCCCTTCCCGGAGAGTGAGATCAACAACTAACGTCTCCATGGAGCCCTCAACTAATGCCTGTTGAAAATAGGAGCAAACACCCATACATAAACTCTGAGTCAAACTAGAACCCAGAAACAGATGGAGAGGACAAGACCATGCGGTAGAAGCCCATAGAGACAGCTTACCTGAACAAGGAGGAGCTAAGGGCCACTAGAATGACAGCTGGGAAGCCAACAGCGGATTGACTCGGGCCGCCCTGAATATGGGTCTCAGCCAGAAGGACTGAGCAGTCTAAGAGACCTTAGACAGTGGAGCCAGGATGTATCCCTGGTGCACAATATGGCTTTGCACACATATCCCCCATGGAGGGATAACTGCCTTATTCTAGAGACAGGAGAGAAGCCCTAGTCCCTAAATCACAGGACCTGTCACATCTACATGACCCCAACATGATGGCATTCCCCTACATATGGAATTGTGGTGGGGGGATGGGAGGGGAGGGTGTTTAGAGTGCATGTGAGAGGGCAGAGAGGGTAAAAGTGAGGGAAGGAGGGACGGAGGGCTGGAGGGGAGGGAGGGAGAGGGAACTGGGATCGACATGTTAAATAATAAATTTAAAAAAATGCTTTGACTCCAAAAATTAACTTGAAGAACAAGTTACTGAGGAAAAGGATTTCTAGTTTTGTTTCCACAGAAAATGAAAAGATGTGGATTCCTTCCAGACTAATGTGGTTTGATCACGCCAGACCGCCTGAAACAGGGTACAAGCTGATCCTACATTTAAAACAGCTGGACAAAACAGCTCTACTGACTACAGCTAGGATATCTGAATCTTCTTCGAATCCCCCAAGACAGCGCCCCTTACCAACAGGAAGTAGTTTGGAAAGAACGACACCCAAATTCCCAAATATTGTGTATAAATGTTTGTTTTCATTTAATTGGACTTTGTTATATAAAATTAAATAAAAAAATAAAAAATGAGGTAGATCCAGTCTCCACTCTTCCTTGGGTAGAAAGAGACAGATTTGAATAATGAAATAATCCGATAGTTATATTGTCTGTCACACTTGAGTCACACAGGTGGCACCAAAATTCAGGGTTCACAGATTATATAATGAAACAATGTAACAATTACAACTTTAAATATGTAAGTCACTGAACTTTTTTGTATCATCAATTCCTGAGCAGACATGCCAGACATGATAAAATATGCTGTCTTCATGTATTTTTAAAATTCCATAAGTTAATAATCTGATAACAATACTGTCTTGCCTGATGAACTGTTTTGGCTGACATCATCACCAGGGCCTGAATCTCTGTTGTGGTGCAGCAGGTTCTGAGATGAAGGGCCCGTACCTGGTGTAGCAGCAGTAGCTAACATGTTGATATCAGCTGAAAAGATGGCCGTAGCAGGGGCATCACCAGCAGAGCTGGGAGAGAGCAGTTCTTCCCTGTTCTGGGTCGTCATCCTTTTGCGAGGTCTCAGTGATGGTGCCGAACTCCCGGTGCCACTACTTCTTGTCATCATAGATCACAACCGATGGGAAGATGTGGAGGAAGAGCAGGGAGTCAAACACCCAGACCACCGTGCCTGCCTTGGTGAAGTCTTTGTACTTTTTGGAAGGCACCATGGAATCTTCTGGACTCAATCATCCAGCATCCCTAGTACTCGGGGTGATGCATAGATCATCAAGAATCCGCTTTGTCCATGTCTACATCTTTCCTAACCTTGTCCCGGACAGATATTTGCACACTAATCGTAATCGATGATGTCATTGTCTGCCGTTTAAATAATTTAAAGAATTAAATAAGTCAGTAATAGCTAACAGTCACAATAAAGAGGTGATGTAGCAGTTAAGTGGCAGGGGAGAATGTCCAGATTCCAGTCATGAAGGATGTCATCATTGTCAACTGAAACAATTAATCGTAAAATGTGATCATATGGCATATTAACTCCACAAGAGGGAACTTTACATGACTCTTCATGGAATAGAGGATTGCTGGTTTACATGACTATACAAATATGTACATTATCTTGGGTCTTAACACAAACAGTCAATTCAAATACTTTAATTATGTAATTAGATGATCTGTCACACTTGACCCCACAAGGTGGCACCAAATTCCAGGTGTCACTGATGATATCGTCATTGCTTTATATAACTAAATAATCAAATAATGAGCTGATGTAACACCATCCACTTCCCTAAGGTGGCTCCAAACCAGACTTGTGACCAATGATGTCATCTTTAATTTTAATAATTTAAGTACATAATTAATATTTAGATGGTCTAAAGTACTTGACTCCCACATTGTGGAACAATAATCCACTGATCATGGATAATATAATGTCCTATTTTAATAATTAAATAATAACATAATCAGAGGATGAAAAGATCTGCCATACTCGACACAAGTTTTCTCCAACTTCACTCCCACACGTTTGTGTGAAACCACCCAGTTCATGGCTTATTTATAAACAGAATTGAGTAGTAGAATGTGTATATGCTGAAATGTCATTGTATATGCAGGGTTTTAGAACATATCACACATTTGATGATGGACAGCTGCCTCAAAAGAGATGAACTGCATTCCAATAATCCCTATGTCTACCCTGACACATGGATTATCACCAAGCTGATGGAAGTTACCAAAGGAACACTCACCTTTTGATGAGTAATTGTGAGTCTTATTATCTTTTAATCCATAGTTTTACTTCTTAGAAGAGAGAGCATTCATAAACAGAAGTCTTTGAACCGTTCATCCACAGACTGTATTCTCTGATATTAGGTAATGTTGAATTGGGTAACCAGTAATAGCGCTAGGCAAACTTCCAGAGATTTGGCTATGACTTCGTTAGGGGAATCAAATGCTGCCATTATAAGTTTTAGGAGATAATTATCTTGGGAGATTGTGATGTCCTATGATAACACTTTATCGAAGCTGCTCTCTGGATCTTGGCCCATGCTATCAGGATACAGAATGCAAGCATGGTTGCCCGGCATTTATTATCCAACATTCTGACACAATCTAGTGCACCTCCCACATGCTAAAATTAGCATAGCCACCCATCGACTAACCTTACAGCCTCACTGATTTTCTCACAAAAACAAAAGAGGGATCTTTTTTTTTTGTGTGTGTCGTACATATTTACCAGTCGTTCAAGCTACAACATCCCCATAATGATATAAGCATGAAGATGAAAGCATCATTATGCCATTCATGCACAATGATGAGTATTTCAACCTATTTTCTCTGCTTCAATTTTCTCATTTCCAGAATGCAAACAATACCATTAATCGCCTCTACCATAATCCTTTCCTACGTGTTGAAAATAAATTAAATTTCTCTTCATTCTGGTACCTTTAGAACAGCTTGATCTCATGGTTTCTCAGAGTTGTTTTTATTTGCACTTGGCTGGTGATTAAGGATTTTGAGTACTGTCTTATGGTCCTTTGAATCACTTTAGATTCCACAATTGATAATTCTCTATTGAGTCCTGAATCCCAATTTCTAATTTGGTTATTTAGAGTTATTTGGAGTTGGAGGTATGTCATGTTATCTGCCCAACAGAGTTCATTAGATAAGATTCTCTGATCATGAGATTATTAAATTATTCAGTTTTTAAAATCGGTGTTGACTGTGTCCTTCATAGTTCACCTCTATCGCAACCTCTCAGAAACTGATGATGCGAAATAATACAATTTTTTCAATCGTTTAATCATTCGATCTTTAAAAATCTATTATTATTACATAATCAGTAATCACTGCATAACCCAGTGTCCCTCATTGTCTGGGCACTGCTTCTGGTACCAGTCTTCTGCTGTGTCAATCACACAGGGGCCAAACCCATAATGGCACACGATTAATTCCAAGGGAGGAATAACCAGAAATCTGTCATGAACGACAACATCTTCATCGATTTAAATAAATAGTATGTAATGAAATATAATTGAATAATAATATGGTGCTTCATAATTAAATCCAACATGGAGAAGTCAACCCTTCTCTTCATGGAATAATGATGTATTTTGAGCCTAGGGAGGATCAAAACTCCAGTGATCACTGAATACATAATGACAGATTGTCATAATTAAATGAATGAACTGTAAACTAGTGGATGGTGTTTTATGTGGAAAGCATAAATAATTGCTCAATACTGAAGGGTCATTGAGTTCTTAATCATAGATATGAACAAAAAAATGAAGGAATAAAGAGATAATTTCTCATAGTTAACCCATAGAGAAATAACAAATCAATATCAACATTGATTTAAAGAAAGAAAGAAAGAAAGAAAGAAATCACAAGAGACAATTTAAAACCAACAATGTCCATCCAGACTCCACTCTTCCTGGAGTAGAAAAAGACAGATTTGTGTAATGAAATAATCAGATAGTTAGATCGTCTGTCACACTTGAGTCACACAAGGTGGTGCCAAACTTCGGGGATCACAGATTATATAATGAAATAATTTAATAATTACATCTTCAAATATGTAAGTCGTTGACCTTTCTTTGTATCTTCAAATCCCCGGCAGAAAAAGAAGTTATGGAAATGTATGCTGTCATCAAGGATTTTTAAAATGCCATAAGTTAATCGTCAGATAATCATACTGTCTTACATGATGAATTCTGTTGGCCTGACATCTTCAGCACCACCTGAATCTCTGTTGTGGTGCTGCAGGATCTGAGATAATGGGCCCATTCCTGGCTTAGAAGTAGTAACCAAGATGTTGCTATCAGCAACCAAGCAGTAACCAAGATGGCTGCAGCAGGGCATAACCAGCATAACTGAGAGAGAGAGATGTTCTTCCGTGTTCTGGGCCATCATCCTTTTGCAAGGACTCGGTGATGGTGCCGACCTCCTTGTGCCACTACTTCTTCTCATGGTAGATCACAACCGATGTGAAGATGTGGTGGAACAGCAGGTAGTCAACACACAGACCACCATGCCGGCCATGGTGAAGTCCTTGTACTTCTCGAATGGCCCTTAGCAGTCTTCTGGACTCAATCATCCAGCAACCTTTTACTATGGGAGATGCATAGAGCATTCAGAAAATGCTCTACCCACGTCTACAACTTTCCTAATCTTATCCCTGACAAATATTTGCATCCTGATCATAATCAGTGATGGAATTGTCTGTCGCTTACATAATTTAAAGAATTAAATAAGTCAGCAATAGTTAACTGTCACAATAAAGAGGTGATGTAGCATTTTACTGGCAGGGACGCATGGCCAGACTCCAATCATGAAGGATGTCATCATCCTCAATTGAATCAATGTATCGTAAAATGTGATGATATTGTACATTATCTCCACAAGAGGAAGATTTACAGGTCTCTTCATGGAATGGAGGATTTTTATTTTACATAAATTTATAAATATTTAAAATATCTTGGGTATTAACACAGACTGTCAATTTAAATACTTTAATTATGTAATTAGATAATCGGAGTCACCAGATTCTAGGTGTCATGGATAATATAATCATTGTTTTATATAGTTAAATAATCAAACAATGAGTTCATGTAACATCATCCACTTCCCTAAAGTGGCTACAAACCAGGCTCTTGAACGATGCTGTCGTGATGAATTTAAATATTTTAACTACAAAATTGATATCTAGATGGTCCATTATAATTGCTTCCCACATGCGGGGAATCCACTGACCATGGATTATCTAATGTCCTATTTTAATAATCAAAAAAGAACATAATCAGAAGATGAAATAGTCTGCCATACTCGTCACAATTGACTCTCACTGACTCCCACATAATTGTGGGAAACTCCCAGATTCATCCCTTATTTAACTAGATAGCAGAGTCGTGAAATGTTTAAATGCTGAAATGTCATTGTGTATGCAGGGTTTTTAGAAGATCCTACATATTTCATGTTGGACGGCTGCCTGAAAAGAGATGGACTGCAATCCAATAATCCCTAAGTCTACTCTACCACATGAATTATCACCATCCTGAAGGAAGTTAACAATGACAATCTCACCTTTTGATGAATAATTGTGAGTCTTATTTTCTTTGTTTCCATAGTATTAATTCTTAGGAGAGAGAGAATTCATAAACAGAAGAAATTGAATGTTCTCTGATAATTAGGTAATCTAGAATTTGGTGACCAGTAAAAGTTGTAGGAAAACTTCCAGAGGTGTGGCTATGACTTGGTTAGGGGAATCAATCGCTGTCATTGAAAGTATTAGGATATAGTTATCTTGGGAGATTGTTATGTCCAATGATACTTTCTCGAAGCTGCTCTCTGGACCTTGGCCCATGATACCAGGATACAGAATGCAAGCAGAGTTGCCAGGCAACATTTAGGAACCAATATTCTGTCACAGTCTAGTGCCCTTCCCACATGCTAAAAGGAGCATACCTAAAGAAGAACTCACCTTTCAGCCTCACTGAGTTTCTCACAAAAACAAAGCAGGTCTCTTTCATTTGGGTTCTACATACTTACCTACAACATGCCTTTAGTGACATAAGCATGAAAACAAAAGCACCATAATGCCATTCAAGTACAATGATGAGTATTTTAAACCTTTTTTCAAAGCTTCAATTATCTAATTCCTAGAATGGATACAATACAATTTATTGCCTCTACCATAAACCTTTTCTCTTTTTGGAAAATATAATAATCCCTCTTCATTCTCTGTCCTTTAGAGGAGCTTGATCCCATGGTTTCTCGGCATTGTTTAGATTTGCACTGGTACAGAAAAGACAGGGCCAGGGCCAGGGCCAGGGCCAGGGCCAAAATTAAATTGATAATAATTTAAATTGATAATAAATTAAATTGATAATAAATTAGTAGGCATTTTATATTAACACTGAGGAAATGGGACAAAAGTTCTAAACATATCGCTGATGTAAAGATCTGTATATATAGCTAAATGATGAAGTAATGAGATGATGTTACATCAACTCCCAAAATCTGAATCCAAAAGGGACTTATGGTCCATAACATTAACTGTACTTTAAATTAATTAATTAAGTGATGAATTATCATTTAATTTCCTAGTTTAACATTTAAGGAAGTAAGTGTAGTATTAGATGATGTGATGGTCTGGCACGATGGACTCCCCTAGGGAGGCTCAAAACTCCAGTGATCACTGAATACATAATGACAGATTTTCATAATTAAATGAAAAACTTTAAACCAGTGAATGGTGTTTTATGCGTGAAGCCTAAATGATTGCTCAATATTGAAGGGTCATTGAGTTCTTAATCATAGATATGAACAAAAAATGAATGAATAAAGAGATAATTTCTCATAATCAACCCATAAGAGAGATAAAAAATCGATATCAACATTGATTTTTAAAGAAGGAAAGAAAGAAAGGAAGGAAGGAAGGAAGGAAGGAAGGAAGGAAGGAAGGAAGGAAGAAAGAAAGAAAAGAGAACTCACAAGAGTCAATTTAACACAAACAAGGTGGATCCAGACTACACTCTTCCTGGAGTAGAAAAATACACATGTGAATAATGAAATAATCAGACAGTTAGACAAGTCTGTCACACTTGAGTCACACAAGGGGGCACCAAACTTCAGGGATCACAGATTATATAATGAAAGAATTTAATAATTACATCTTTAAATATGTAAGTCGTCGACCTTTTTTTTGTATCTTCAAATGCTGGGCAGACTTGACAGATATGGAAATCTATGCTGTCATTAAGGATTTTTAAAATGCTATAAGTTAATCGTCAGATAATCAGACTGTTGCATGATGAATTCTGTTGGTCTGACATCATCACAAGCACCTGAATCTCTGTTGTCATGCCGCAGGATCTGAGATAATGGGCCCATTCCTGGCTTAGCAGTAGTAGCCAAGATGTTGTTATCAGTTGAAAAGATGACTGCAGCTGGGGCTTAACCAGCATATCTAAGAGGGAGTTGTTCTTCTGTGTTCTGGGCCATCATCCTTTTGCCAGATCTCAGATATGGTGCCGACCTCCTAGTGCCACTACTTCTCATGGTAGATCACAACCGATGTGAAGATGTGGAGGAAGAGCAGGTAGTCAACACACAGACCACCATGCCGGCCTTGGTGAAGTCCTTGTACTTCTCGAATGGCCCCGAGAAACCTTCTGGACTCAATCATCCAGCATCCTTTGTACTATGGGAGATGCATAGATCATTCAGAAAATGCTCGGCCCATGTCTGCCTCTTTCCTAACCTTGTCTCTGACAGATATTTGCACACTAATCGTAATCGGTGATGGCATTGTCTGTCGCTTACATAATTTAAAGAATTTAATAAGTCAGTAATAGCTAACTGTTACAATAATAGGTGATGTAGCATTTTACTGGCAGGGGAGCATGGCCAGACTCCAGTCATGAAAGATGTCATCATCCTCCATTGAAAAAATGTATCATAAAATGTGATGATATTGCACATTATCTCCACAAGAGGAAGCTTTACAGGTCTCTTCATGGAGTAGAGTATTTTTGGTTTACATAACTATAAAAATGTTTACATTATCTTGGGTATTAACAGGGATTGTCAATTTAAATACTTTAATTATGTAATTAGATGATCTGTGGCACCAGATTCTAGGTGTCATGAATGAGATAATCATTGTTTTATATAATTAAATAATCAAACAATGAGTTCATGTAACATCATCCACTTCCCAAAGGCGGCTCCAAACCAAGCTCGTGAACGATGATGTCGTGATGAATTTAAATATTTTGACTACAAAATTGATATTTAGATGGTCCATAATAATCGTTTCCCACATCCTGGAATCCATTGATCATGGATTATCTAATGTTCTATTTTAATAATCAAATAAAATCATAATCAGAGGATGAAATAGTCTGCCATACTCGACACAATTAACTCTCAGTGACTCCCACATGATTGTGGGCAACTCCCAGCTTCATCACTTATTTAATCGCAGAGCAGAGTAGTAAAATGTTTAAATACTGAAGTGTCATTTTGTATGCGGGGTTTTAGAAGTTACCACTTCATTTTATGTTGGACAGCTGCCTCAAAAGACATGGACTGCAATCCAATAAGCCCTAAGTCTACTCTAACAAATGAATTATCACCATCCTGAAGGTAGTTAACAATGGCAAACTCACCTTTTGTTGAATGACTGTGAGTCTATTATCTATGTGTCCATAGTATTACTTGTTAGAAGAGTGAGAATTCATAAACAGAAGACTTTGAACTGTTTCTCCACAGAAGATGTTCTCTGATAATTAGGTAATCTTGAATTTGGTAAACAGTACAAGTTGTAGGCAAACTTCCAGAGACTTGGCTATGACTTGGTTAGGCGAATCAAATGCTGTCATTGAAAGTTTTTTTGGAGACAGTTATCTTGGGAGACTGTAATGTCCCATGATAACTCTTTCTCGAAGCTGCTCTCTGGTCCTTGTCCCATGATACCAGGATACAGAATGCAAGCAGGGTTTCCAGGCAACATTTATGAACCAACATTCTGTCACATTCTAGTGTCACTCCCACATGCTAAAAGGAGCGTACCCACCAAGGAACTAACCTTACAGCCTCACTGAGTTTCTCACAAAAACAAAGCAGGGCTCTTTCTTTTGAGTTCTAAATTTACCAGTCTCTCAAGCTACAACATGCCTATAGAGACAGAGGCATGACAACGAAAGCATCATTGTGCCATTCAAGTACAATGATGAGTATTTTAAACCTTTTTTCTATGCTTCAATTTTCTAATTTCTAGAATGGAAACAATACAATTAATTGCCTCAACCATAAACCTATTCTCTTTATTAAAAATAAATTAAGCCCCTCTTCATTCTTTGACCTTTAGAGGAGCTTGATCCTATGGTTTTTCAGCATTGTTTAGATCTCCATTGGGCTGATGACTAAGGATTTTGAGCAGAGTCTTATGTTTCTTTCAGTCATTTTGGATTCCTCAATTGACAGTTCTCTATTATGTCCTGTACGCCACATTCTATGATGGTTATTTAGAGTTATTTATTGTTGGTGGTATGCCATGTAATCAGCCCGACAGAGTTCATTAGATGAGATTCCCTGAATAGGAGATTATTCGGTTATTCCATTTTTAAAATCGGTGGTCAATGTTTCTTTCATGGGTCAGTTCTGTTGCAACCTCTCAGAAACTGATGATGCGAAATAATACAGTTTTTTAAAATCGTGTAATCATTCGATTGTTAAAAATCTACCCTTATGTAATCAGTTACCACTGGATAACCCAGTGTCCTTCATTCTCTGGGTACTGCTTCTGGTACCGAATTCCTGCTCTGTCTATCCCACAGCAGCCAAAAGAGGGATGACACCGTCATTACTTACGCAATCGAATAAGTTAATAATTGGATAGTCCAGCATACTTAACGTTCATAAGATGAAACCAAACTCCAGTGATTGTCAAGGAAGTAGTACTTAGATAATTAAATAATGCCACATGGTTAACTCCCGTGGAGGAATGGCCAGACCCCAGTCAAGAAGAACAACGTCTTCATCGATTTTAATAATTAATGTACAATAAAAAATGATTGAATAATATCATGGTGGGGCATTCGTAAATCCCACATGGAGTAGTCAGACTGATATCTTCCTGGAATAATGATGTTTTTATACAATTAAATTGATAATTACTTAGTGACCATTTTATATGATCACTGAGCAAATGGCACCAAAGTCCTAAACCTATCTCTGATGTAAAGATCTACTTATATAGCTAAATGGTGAGGTAATGAGATGATGTTACATCAACTCCAAAAATCTGACTCCAAAAGGGGCTTAAGGTCCATAGCATCACCTGTATTTTAAATTTGTTAATAAAATGATGAATTATCATTTAATTTCCTAGTTTAACAGCTAAGGATGTGTAGTATTAGATGATGTGATGGTCTGGCAAGATGGACTCCACTAAGGAGGCTCAAAACTCCAGGGATCACTGAATATATAATGACAGATTTTCATAAAAAATGAATAAACATTAAACAAGTGGATGGTTTTTTATGTGTGAAGCCTAGATGATTGCTCCATACTGAATGGTCTTTGAGTTCTTATTCATAGATATGAACAAAAAAATGAATTAATAAAGAGATAATTGCTCATAATTCACCCCTAGAGAGATAACAAATTGATATCTACATTAATTTAAAGAAAGAAAGGAAGTAAGAAAGGAAGGAAAGAAGGAAGGAAGGAAGAAAGAAAGGAAGAAACAAAGAAAAGAGAACTCACAAGAGTCAATTTAACACCAACAAGGTGGATCCAGACTACACTCTTCCTGGAGTAGAAAAATATACATGTGAATAATGAAATAATCAGACAGTTAGACAAGTCTGTCACACTTGAGTCACACAAGGGGGCACCAAACTTCAGGGATCACAGATTATATAATGAAAGAATTTAATAATTACATCTTTAAATATGTAAGTCGTTGACCATTTTTGTACCTTCAAATGCTGGGCAGACTTGACAGATATGGAAATCTATGCTGTCATCACGGATTTTAAAATGCCATAAGTTAATCGTCAGATAATCATACTGTCTTGCATGAAGAATTCTGTTGTCCTGACATCATCAGCAGCACCTGAATCTCTGTTGTGGTGCCACAAGATCTGAGATAATGGGCCCATTCCTGGCTTAGCAGTAGTAACCAAGATGTTGCTATCAGGTGAAAAGAAGGCTGCAGAAGTGACATAACCACATATCTAAGAGAGAGATGCCCTTCCGTGTTCTGGGTCATCATCCTTTTGCCAGCTCTCAGTGATGATGCTGATCTCCTAGTGCTACTACTTCTTCTCATGGTAGATCTCAACCGATGTAAAGATGTGGAGGAAGAGCAGGTAGTCAAAACACAGACCACCATGCCGGCCTTGGTGAAATCCTTGTACAGCTCAAAGGGCCCCAGGCAATCTTCTGGAGTCAATCATCCAGCCTACCTTTTACTCTGGAAGATGCATAGATCATTCAGAAAATGCTGTGCTCGTGTCTACAACTTTCCTGACCTTGTCCCTGACAGATATGTGCACCCTAACCGTAATCGGTGATGGCACTGTCTGTCGATTACATAATTTAAATAATTAAATAAGTCAGTAATAGCTAACTGTCACAATAAATAGGTGATGTAGCATTTTACTGGCAGGGAAGCATGGCCAGATCCCAGTCATGAAGGATGTCATCATCCTCAATTGAGTCAATGTATCATAAAATGTGATGATATTGCACCAAATGTATACATTATCTTGGGTATTAACACGGATTGTCACTTTAAATACTTTAATGTCGTGATGAATTTAAATATTTTGGCTTCAAAATTGATATTTAGATGGTCCATAATAATCGTTTCCCACATCCTGGAATCCATTGATCATGGATTATCTAATGTCCTATTTTAATAATCAAATAAAATCATAATCAGAGGATGAAATTGTCTGCCATACTCGACACAATTGACTCTCACTGACTCCCAAATGATTGTGGGAAACTCCCAGCTTCATCCCCTATTTAATCGCAGAGCAGAGTAGTAAAATGTTTAAATGCTGAAATGTCATTGTATATGCAGGGTTTTAGAAGATACCACACATTTTATGTTGGACGGCTGCCTCAAAAGACATGGACTGCAATCCAATAATCCCTAACTCTACTCTAACAAATGGATTATCACCATCCTTAAGGAACTTAACAATGGCAAAGTCAACTTTTGATGAATGATTGTTAGTCTGTTATCATTGTGTCTACAGTATTACTTGGTAGGAGAGAGAATTCATAAACAGAAGTCTTTGAACTGCTTCTCCACAGAAGATGTTCTCTGATAATTAGGTAATCTCAAATTTGGTAACCAGTGAAAGCTATAGGCAAACTTACAGATATTTAGCTATGCCTTGTTTAGGCGAATCAAATGCTGTCATTGAAAGTTTTTGGAGATAGTTATCTTGGGAGACTGTAATGTCCCATGATAACTCTTTCTCGAAGCTGCTCTCTGGTCCTTGTCCCTTGATACCAGCATACAGAATGCAAGCAGGGCTGCCAGGCAACATTTATGAACCAACATTCTGTCACATTCTAGTGTCCCTCGTACATGCTAAAAGGAGCATACCCACCAATGAACTAAACTTACAGCCTCACTGACTTTCTCACAAAAACAAAGCAGGGCTCTTTCTTTTGAGTTTAACATATATACATGTCTCTCAAGCTACAACATGTCTGTCTATAGTGACAGAGGCATGACAACAAAAGCATCATTATGCCATTCAAGAACAATGATGAGTATTTTAAGCCTATTTTCTATGCTTCAATTTTCTAATTTCTAGAATGGAAACAATAGAATTAATGGCCTCTACCATAAACTTATTCTCTTTATTTAAAATAAAGTAAGCTCCTCTTCATTCTCTGACCTTTAGAGGAGCTTGATCTCATGGTTTGTCAGAGTTGCTTAGATTTGTAAAAGGCTGATGATTAAGGATTTTGAGCAGTGTTTTATGTTTCTTTCAGTCATTTTGGATTCCTCAATTGACTGTTCTCGATTGAGTCCTGTACCCCGCTTTCTTATATGGTTATTTAGAGTGATTTATTGTTGCTGGTGTGTCATGTTATCACCCCGACAGCTTTCATTAGATGAGATTCCCTGATCAGGAGATTATTCAGTTATTCCATTTTTAAAATCGTTGGCCACTCTGTCCTTCATGGGTCAGTTCTGTTGCAACCTCTCAGAAACCGATGATGTGAAACAGTACAGTTTTTTAAAATCGTGTAATCATTCGATTGTTAAAAATCTACTATTACGTAATCAGTAATCACTGTATAAGGCAGTGTCCCCCATTCTCTGGGCACTGCTTCTGGTACTCCTGCTGTGTCAATCCCACAGAAGCCAAATGACAGATGACACCATCATTACTTACACAACCAAATGAGTTAATAATTGGATAGTCCTCCATACTTAACTTTCATAAGATTGAACCCAACTCCAGTGATTGCCAAGGAAGCAGTATTAGATAATTAAATAATGCCACGTGATTAACTCCCATGGAAGAATGGCCCGAATCCCTTCAAGGAGAACAACACCTTCATCGATTTAAATAATGAATATATAATAAAAAATGATTGAATAATGTCATGGTGGTGCATACTTAAATCCCACATGGAGTAGTCAGACTGATCTCTTCTTGGAATGATGAGGAATTTAAAAAATTAAATTGATAATTAATTAGTGGGCCTTTTATATTAACACTGATGAGATGGCACCAAAGTCCTAAACCTATCGCTGATGTAAAAATCTATCTACATAGCTAAGTGGTGAAGTAATTAGATGATATTACATCATCAACTACCAAAATCTGTCTCCAAAATGGACTTATGGTCCATAAATTACCTGTATTTTTAATACTTACTTAAATGATGAATTATTACTTAATTTCCTAGTTTAACATTTAAAGAAGTAAGTGTATTATTAGATGACGTGACTATCTGGTACAATGGTCTCCCCCAAGGAATCTCAAAAGTTGAGTGATCACTGAATACATAATGACAGATTTTCATAATTAAATGAATAAACATTAAACAAGTGTTTTATGCCTGAAGCCTAAATGATTGCTCAATACTGAAGAGACATTGAGTTATTAATCATAGATTTGAACAAAACCATGAATGAATAAAGAGATAGTTTCTCATAATTCAACCCTAGCGAGATAAGGAAATGATATCAACATAGATGTAAATAAAGAAAGGAAGAAAGAAAGAAAGAAAGGAAGGAAGGAAGGAAGGAAGGAAGGAAGGAAGGAAGAAAGAAAGAGGAATTCACAAGATACAATTTAACACCAACAAGGTGGATCCAGACTCCACTCTTCCTGGAGTAGAAAAAGACAGTTTTGAATAATGAAATAATCAGATAGTTAGATTGTCTGTCACACTTGAATGTGGCAAAAGGTGGCGCCAATCTTCAGGGATCACAGATTATATAATGAAAGAATTTAATAATTACATCTTTAAATATGTAAGCCGTTGACCTTTTCTTGTATCATCAATTCCTGGGCAGACTTGCCAGGTATGAAACTGTATGCTGTCATCAAGCATTTTTAAAATGCCGTCAGTTAATCGTCACATAATCATACAGTCTTGCCTGATGAATTCTCTTGGCCTGCCATCATCACAAGCGCCTGAAATCTGTTGTGGTGCGGCAGGACGTGAGATAATGGGCACAATCCTGGCATAGCAGTAGTAGCCACAATGTTGATAACAGCTGAAAAGATGGCTGCAGCAGGGGCATCACCAGCATAGCTGAGAGAGAGATGTTCTTCCCTGTTCTGAGTCGTCATCCTTTTGCCAGGTCTTGGTGATGGTGTCGACCTCCTAGTGCCACTCCTTCTTCTCATGGTAGATCAAAACCGATGTGAAGATGTGGAGGAAGAGCAGGTAGTCAACACCCAGACCACTATGCTGGCCTTGGTGAAGTCCTTGTACTTCTCTGAGGGCACCGTGCAACATCCTGGACTCAATCATCCAGCATCCCTCGTACTCTGGGAGATGCGTAGATCATTCAGAAAATGCTCTGCCCATGTCTACATAAGTTAATCATCAGATAATCATACTGTCTTGCATGATGAATTCTGTTTGCCTGACATCATCACCAGCACATGAATCTCTGTTGTGGTGCTGCAGGATCTGAGGAATTGGGCCCATTCCTGGCTTAGCAGTAGTAACCAAGATGTTGCTATTAGCTGAAAAGTTGGCTGCAGCTGGGGAATAACCAGCATATCTGAGAGAGAGATGTTCTTCCGTGTTCTAGGTCGTCATCCTTTTGCCAGGACTCAGAGATGTGCCGACCTCCTAGTGGCACTCTTTCTTCTCGTGGTAGATCACAACCGATGTGAAGATGTGGAGGAACAGGAGGTAGTCAACACCCAGACCACAATGCCGGCCTTGGTGAAGTCTTGTACTTCTCTAATGGCCCCGAGAAATCTTGTGGACTCAATCATCCAGCATCCATTTTACTATGGGAGATGCATAGAGCATTCAGAAAATGTTCTGCCAATGTCCACCTCTTTCCTAACCTTTTCTCTGGCAGATATTTGCACACTAATCGTAGTCGGTGATGGCATTGTCTGTCGCTTACATAATTTAAAGAATTAAATATGTCAGTAATCACTAACTGTCACAATAAATAGGTGATATAACATTTTACTGGCAGGAATCATGACCAGACTCCAGTCATGAAGGATGTCATCATCCTCAATTGAATCAATGTATCGTAAAATGTGATGATATTGCACATTATCTCCAGAAGAGGAAGCTTTACTGGTCTCTTCATGGAACGGAGCATTATTGGTTTACATAAATTTATAAATATTTATATTATCATGGTTATTAACACAGACTGTCATTTTAAATACTTTAATTATGTAATTAGATGGTCTGTGGCACCAGATTCTAGGTGTCAGTGATGATATAATCATTGTTTTATATAGTTAAATAATCAAACAATGAGATCATGTAACATCATCCACTTCCCTAAGATGGTTCCAAACCAGGCTCTTGAACAATGCTGTCGTGATTAATTTAAACATTTTAACTAAAAAATTGATATTTAAATGGTCCATAATAATTGTTTCCCACATTGTGGAATCCACTGATCATGGGTTATCTAATGTCCTATTTTAATAATCAAATAACAACATAATCAGATGATGAAATGATCTGCCTTACTCAACACAATTGACTCTCACTGACTCCTACATGATTGTGGTAAACTCCCAGGTTCATCCCTTATTTAATCGGAGAACAGAGTGGTGAAATGTTTAAATGCTGATATGTCATTGTGTATGCAGCGTTTTTAGAAGATCCTACATATTTCATGTTGAACGGCTGCCTGAAAAGAGATGGACTGCAACCCAATAATCCCTACGTCTACTCTAAGAAATGGATTATCACCATCCTGAAGGAAGTTAACAATGACAAACTCACCTTTTGATGAATAATTGTGAGTCTTATTTTCTTTGTTTCCATAGTATTAATTCTTAGGAGAGAGAGAATTCATAAACAGAAGAAATTGAATGTTCTCTGATAATTAGGTAATCTAGAATTTGGTGACCAGTAAAAGCTGTAGGCAAACTTCCAGAGATTTGGCTATGACTTGGTTAGGGGAAACAAATGCTGTCATTGAAAGTTTTAGGAGATAGTTATCTTGGGAGACTGTAATGTCCCATGGTAACACTTTCTCGAAGCTGCTCTCTGGTACTTGGCCCATGATAACAGAATACTGAATGCAAGCAGGGCTGCCAGGCAACATTTATGAACCAACATTCTGTCACATTCTAGTGCCCCTCCCACATGCTAAAAGGAGCATACCTAAAGATGAACTAACCTTACAGCCTCACTGAGTTTCTCACAAAAACAAAGCAGGGCTCTTTCTTTTGGGTTCTACATATTTACCCGTCTCTCAAGCTACAACATGCTTATAGTGACATAAGCATGAAAACGAAAGCATCATAACGCCATTCCAGTACAATGATGAGTATTTTAAACCTTTTTTCTATGCTTCAATTTTCTAATTCCTAGAATAGATACAATTGCCTCTACCATAAACCTTTTTCCTTTTTTGAATATAAAATAATACCTGTTAATTCTCTGCCTTTTAGAAGAGCTTGATCCCATGGTTTCTCGGCATTGTTTAGATTTGCATTGGTCCAGAACAGCCAGGTACTGGGCCATGGCCAGGGCCATGGCCAGGGCCAGGGCCAGGGCCAGGGCCAGGGCCGGAGCCAGGGCCAGGGCCACATTTAAATTGATAATCAATTAAATTGATAATAAATTAAATGGGTAATAAATTAAATTGATAGTCAATTAGTAGGCATTTTATATTAACACTGACGAAATGGCACCAAAGTCCTAAACCTATCCCTTGGTTTTTCGGCATTGTTTAGATTTGCATTGGTCCAGAACAGCCAGGGCTAGGGCCATGGCCAGGGTCCTTGGCCAGGGCCAGTGCTAGGGCTAGGGTCCTTAGCCAGGGTCCTTGGCCTGCTTCCTTGGCCAGGGTCCTGGGCCAAGGCAAGGTCCAGGGCCAGGGTCAGGGCCAGGGACAGGGCCATGTCCGAGGGCCAGTGCCCAAGGCCAGGGCCCAGGGCCAGGGCCCAGGTCCAGGGTCCAGGGCCAGGGCCAGGTCCAGGGTCCATGGCCCAGGGCCAGGGCCAGGTCCCATGGCCAGGTCCAGGGCCAGGGAAGTGTGTTTGTTTGTTTGTGTGTGTGTGTGTGTGTGTGTGTTCGTGTGTGTTTAGAACAGAAGACAACTTTTGGGGACTATTCTCTCCACCATGAAACTCACAATTTAACCTAGTTCCCCTAGACATGACATTGAAATTGGTTTTATCCCTATTACCCTTCCTAACCTAGCGTGATGGTTCCTTGATTCTTTGTTGAGTATATTTTTTAATAAAATTTACTACAAATATTTGTTTTCATAATGTGAATTGTGACTGTATGAATGTTTAAAATTCATGTGCCTGCCTGCAGAAGCCAGAAATGGGCACTATATAATTGGAGCGAGAGTTAAAGGTTGTAAAAGCTACTAGCCATGAATACTGATAAATGAACTCAGGACTTTGGGAAGAGAGCAAAGCATCCTTAGCCTTGACCTAGTTCTACTTCCCCAGATTTAAATTTGCAATTAAAATTTTTTTCAATTTCTTGAGGAGTTTAATTGAATGTGTTCTTTGTGATCAAGCACATGCCTGTGCACATGTGCTACCCCTCAAACTTTAGCAAGCCATGGATAATTTTCAAGAGCTGGTTCTAACTTCTTAAATTTTAGGCCCCTTGTATTGAACTCATGTGGGAAATGACATTCAATGTAAGTGACATTTCCCTTTGATTTACCTCAATGGATCTTAATTTTAAATATATTTTTTAGTTCAAAATACGTAGTACAGGGTTTCATCATTTCATCTTCAAATACTTGTGATTCTGTGCTTTTCTTGTTTTCTTCCCACACTGCATTCCAATTTGACCCTCACCATCTGAAGCTGATTCTTTTCTTCTCCCAATTAGTTCTAAAATTTATTTACTAGTCATTGCATGTGACCCAGTTTAGCCATTTAGTATCTACCAAAATCGACTTCAAACAAAAGTCAATCAAATGAGTGTTTGAAGAATAATCCGTACTCAAAGGACAACTCCACCAATATGATATTTTAATTCTTAATATCTGCCTCCCAAGCACATGATTAGAAATTATACACAAAGGAGTAGACAGGAAGACATTATTAAATCAATGTTAAATTAACAAAATATAAATAAACAAAAATAAAAGTATTTCATGGAAAACATATATGGGAACCTTGACGCTGCTGGCCACACACCTGGTGGAAATCCCTTGCCCACAGAATGTCCTAGAACCCCTCCAACACCCCACAACTTCCTAGATTTGCTCTGAGCATCCTGGAACCACCTATCAATGAAGATCCATCTTGAGCCTGTGCTCACCTTATCTTTGAGATCCATTGCTTTACCTCCACCAGAGTTGAGTGTGTAACCAGGCCTGGGTGAACCCCCCCAATTCTTCCCTGAGTTAATTCTGCACTTCCAACCCCCATATCATTGGCCTGAGTGGTTCAGTCCTGGAATTCTGGTACATGTACCACCCAGAAACTGATTTCCTCTCAACCATGGTCCTTCTGGGTCACTGATGACGATGAGCATTGGTCCAATAAACTGTCCTTCTCCTTGGAACTTCGTGGGTTAGCTCTGAGCATACTGGATGCTCCTATCCACCCAGGATTATCTTGACACTGCTCTCATCCTATGTTTGGTCCCCTATGCCTACAATCTGCCTGAGGTTCCACTCTGAGCATATTGAATTTACCAATCCAAGCAGGACCACCTTAAGATGACATTCACCTGATTTTTGGCCCCATCGCTTGTAATCTGCCTCTGGTGAGTCTGGAAGCAGGCCTAGTTGAATCTCCCCATATCCTTCCCTGTGAAATACTGGGATAGCTCTGCATTTCACTCCCCCTATAAACTTGACCTGAGTGTTTTTGTACTGGTATTCAGTTTCCATTAGCCACCCACAGAATGCCTTCCCTCTATCCTTGGCCCTTCTGGGGACACTGCTCAATATAAGTGTTTAGCCCCAGTGGTCCCAATATTAAATCCATCTCCTTAGAACTTCCTGGGTGGGGTCTGAACATAATGGAATTGCCTACTCATGCAGGACCACATTGAGCCTATACTCAACTGATATTTGATCCCCATCATTTGCACTCTCCCTGAATGATGGAGACCATCCTGAGTCTGCCTACTCCATATCATTAGCTCTTCTGTGGCCTCTGGTTGAGAGACCTCCAAGAGAGCTCATATTATCCAGAGTTACAGATATGAAACTGTTTACCCAGATATACCCACCAAGACAGGAGGACAGAGAAAAAGACAGACTCCAAGTGCACCCACTGGAAGAAGAAATGGTGGATGGCAATATAAAAAGTAGATTCAACAATACAAAGACCAGTATTTTATCACCAGAACCTAAGGACTCTACACAAACTAGACATGGAAATAACAAAATAGATGAAGCAGAAGACAACAACCTAAAAAACAACTTCATAAAACTGATAGAGGACCTCAAGGAGGATATGAGAAAATTCACTAAAATAATGGAAGAAAAAACAAAAAACAATTGAAAGAAATACAGGAAAACAAGAAAAATGCAAGAAATGAACAAATATCTTAAAGAAAATAAGAAAGCCAAGAAAAAACAAGCAAAAGATGAAGGAAACCATTCAAACAGTTCAAGACCTGAAATGTGAAATAGGGACAATAAACACACACACACACACACACACTGACACACACACACACTGAGAGAATATTGGAGACTGGAAAATTGGGTAAACTGTAAAGAACTACAAATGCAAGCATAACCAACAGAATACAGCAGATCAAAGAGGGAATCTCAGGCATTGAAGATAATCTAGAGGAAATCAATTCACCGAGGAAAGAAAATTTAAATCCAACAAATCCTTAGCACAAAATATATAGGAAATATGGGACACAGTGAAAAGACCAAATCTACCAATAATAGACATACAAGAACGTGAAGAAACACAGATCAAAGGGGCAGAAAGCATATTCAACAAATTCCTTGAAGTAATCATTTCCAGTCAGAAGTACGTGCCAATGAAAGTACTAGAAGCATACTAAACACAAATAGACTTAAATATTAAAAGTCGCCAAGGCACTTAATTATCAAAACACCTATCATACATGAAGACAAGAGAACATTAAAAGCAAAACAATAAGACCTAGTAACATATAGAGGCAGACCTATCAAAATTGCAACTGAATTCTCCATGGAATCTCACAAGGCCAGATGGTCCTGGATAGATTATGAACAAATAATAAGAGTCCTCAGATGCCAGCCCAGGCGAAAATAATGTGAAAAACTCTCAATCACGATAGACAGCAAAAACAAGATATTTAATGTCAAAGCCAGATTTCCTAAACATATTTCCATAAATCCAGTCCTACAGAAAATTCTGGAAAGAAATTCTAACAAAGCAAGCTAAATACAATAATGAAGACATAGGCAAAGTTAATATCAGTTTACAAGAACCAAAAAGAAAAAGTGGGCGAGTATACTCACAATACCACCAACAACAACAATGAAACAAACAAGAATTAACAATCTATGGTCTTTAATTTCCCAAAATATTAACGGTCTTATTGCCTATAAAAACACACAGGCTAACCGAGTGTATATTAAGACAAATTCTATCCTTCTAGTGCATACAAGAAATGCATCTAAGTTTCAAAGATAGACATTACCTCAGTGTAAAAGGTTTGCAAAATATCTTCCAATCAAAGGAACTCAAGAAGGAAGCAGGTGTAGGTATCTACATATTAAGTTTAATTTCAAACCAAAATCACTCAAGAGATGAAGAAGGTCATTTAATAATCAGCATGGGAGAAATCCATCAATATAAAGTCTCAATTCTGAACATCTCTGATCCAAATTAAAAGGTACCCACATTCTTAAGAGAAACACTAGTAAAACTCAAAGCTCACATAAAACCTTACTCACTCATAGTGGGAGATTTCACCACCCCATTCTGAACACTAATCAGGATTACCAAACTTAAGTTTCACAAACAAACACAGGAACTAACAAAAGTTTTGTTCCATTTGGTTTTAGTAGTCATTTATAGAACATCCAATCCAAACACAGAAGAATATACCTTCTCCTCAGCTACACATGGAACCGTCTGTAAAACTGACTACATGCAAGGCAACATAACAAACCTCAACATATAAAAGATAAAATAAAAGTGAATAGCCCCCTATATCTTATCAGATTACCATGATTTTGAGTTGGAATTCTACAAGAATACAAACTGCAGACACCCTACAAGTTCATAGAAACTGAATAATGAGTAAATTACTGTTCCCTGGTCCAGGAAGAAATAATGAAATAAATAAAAGATTTGCAGAATTCAATGAAAATGAAGACAGAATATACCTGAACTTATGGGACACTTTTAAAGCAGTTATACAAGGAAAGGTCATTGCAATCAGTGCTCATGTGAAGTAAACAGATAGTCAAATTATATAATTAAGAGCTCAACTGAAAGACATAGACCAAAAAGAAACAAACTTACCCCGGAAGAGTACCTGCCAGTGAATAATCAATTTGAGGGCTGTAATCAATAAAGTAGGAACATGGAAACCTTTACAAAGAATGAATAGAACAAAAAGTTGTTTCTTTGAAAAATAAACAAGATAGACAAACCTTAGGGGCAAACAAATCAAGAAGCAGAGAGAGAACATGCAAACCAGCAAAATCTGAAATGAAAATGGGGATATACGAACAAACACTGAGGAAACCCAGAGACATTTCAGTTCATACTTTGAAAACATGTACTATACAAAAGTAAAAAATCTAAGGGAAATGATCAGATTTCTGGATTGTTATCACTTATCAAATTTAAAACAAGGTCAAATAAGCAATTTAAATAGATTTAGATCACATACTGAAATAGAAATAGTCACGAAACTCCACCCAAGCCCCCCCCCAAAAAAAACCAAAAAACAAAAAAACAAAATCACATAGACACAAGGCCAAAGGACTTCAGTGCAGAATTCTACAAATATTTCATAGAAGTGCTACTACCAATACTCCTCAAATTGTCTAACACAATAGAAGCAAAAGGTTCATTACCATTTTTAAATTAGTTTACAATTACCTTGATATGCAAGCCTCACAAAGATACAACTAAGAAACAGAATTACAGGCAGATATCCCTCATGAACATTCATGCAAAAGTATTCAATAAAATACTGGAAAATCGATTACATGAACACATCAAATAAGTCCTCTACCATGACCAAGTAGGCTTCATGTCACAGATGCAGGGGTGGTTCAACATATGAAAATCTATCAATTTGATCCACCATATACATAAAGTAAAACAGAAAAATCACATTATCATCTCACTAAATGCTGAAAATGCCAGTGTCAAAATCAAACACCCTTTTATGATAAAGTCCTTGATAAGAACAGGGTTAACAGAAACGTACCTAAACATAATAAAAGCAATATACAGTTAACCAACATAGAACATTAACCTATGTTTAGAGAAGCTTAAGACAATTCCTCTAAAATAAGGAACAAGACAGCTGTCCATTCTCTCCATAAATCTTCAATATTGTGCTTGAAGTTCTAGCTACAGAAAAAAAAAAACAAGAAAAGAAGATCAAAGGGACACAAATTGGAAAGTAATAAGTCAATTTGTTACTATTAGCAGATGATATGATAGTTTACATAAGTGACCCCAAAAAAAACTCTACCAATGAACTCCTACAGATGATAAACACCTTTCAAACAATGATAGTACACAAGACTAATAAAAACAAACAAAAATCAGTAGCCTTACTATATACAGAAGATAAAAGGAATGAGAGTCACCACCCTTTACAATAGGAAAAACAACAAATAACATCTTGGGGTAACTATAACCAAACTAGTAGAAGGCCTATATTGCATGGTCTTGTGTCTTTAAAGAAGGAAATTAAAGAAGATACTAGAAAATGGAAAGATCACCTATGCTCTTGAATTGGTAAGATAAATATCATAAAAATTCCAATTTTGCCAAAAGCAATCTACAGAGTCAAAGCATTCCGGATAAAATTCTAGCACATTTATTTCTTCACTGACCTTGAAAAAACAATACTCAACAGTATATGGAACAACAAAAGAGTCACAATAGTAAAAACAATGCTGTATAATAAAGGAACTTCAGAAAGCATCACATTCTCCGACTTCAAGCCCTAAGGTCTAATATAGAGCTAAAGCACCAAAAAAAGCACTTGGTATTGGCACACATATAGAAAGGTAGACCAATGGACCTGAAAATCCTGATATTAACCAACACACCTACAAACTCCTGAGTTTTGATGAAACAGGAAAATAATACAATGGAATGAGGCAATCATTTTCAACAAATGGTTCTGGCAAAACTGTATGATGATATGTAGAAGACTACAAAGAGACCTATGTGAATCGCTATACACAAAACTTAGAACAAATGGATCAAAGACCTAAACATTAATCCAGCTGCCCTAAACCTCTTAGAAGAGAAAGTCTGAGGTACTCTTGAAGGAATTTTTACAGGAGTGCTGCCTCTACTTTGACCAGCAAAGAAAACACAACATTCAGACTCTTCTTTAAGCAGTTTATTCAGGAAACGTGTATAATCTTCTGACCCTGGGGGCAGCCCAGCCCAGAGCTTAAAAGCCCTTGGGCAGTCAACCCCAGAATGCCATGCGGTGAAAAAAAAAAAAAAGACAGGTCCACATACACAGAATCAAGACAGATTCTCAGCTTTTAGCCAAATATGAAATTGTTTAATACAGAGAGTACTCACCATCGCGAAGGTGGAGAGCAGAAACCAGCGCCATCTGTAAGGTGCGGCATTTTGCAGCTCTCTACAGGAGAGTTATTTCTAGTCATATTAGCATACAGTGAGATCAATAATTAATAAATGGAACCTACTGAAACTGAGAGCCATATGTAAGGCAAAAGACACAGTGGATAACACTGTGGACAGCACACAGAGTGGGAACAGATCTTCACCAACCCCTCATCTGACAGGATGTGCAAAGAACTCAGAAACTAATCAACACAACATGAAATAATCAAATTAAAAGGTGGAGTACTGAATACACAATTCTCAGTAGAGGAAATAAAAGTGGTTGAAATACATTTACAAAAGTGCTCAACATCCTTAGGCATCAGGGAAATGCAAACAAAAATAACTCTGAAAAAATTTTTTACTCCTGTCAGAATGGTTAAATCAGAAACACCATGAACAGCTTATGCTGGAAAAGATTCAAGGAATGGGAACACTCCTCTACTGCTTGTGGGAGTGAAAATTATACAGCCTTTTTGGAAATCAGTATGACAGTTCCACAGAAAAACCAGAATCATTCTACCACAGGACCCAGTAATTCCCCTATTAGGCATATACCCAAATGATCAGCAAAGACATCAGTTCAACTACTTTCATAGCAGCATTATTTGTAATAGCAAGAATCTGGAAGCAATATAGATGATCCTCAAATGAAGAATGAATGAAGAAGCTATGGTACATTTACTCAATGGAATAAACTCAATGAGGAAAAATGGAATTTTGAAATACTTTAGTGAATGAATGAAACTTGAAATTCCTGAGTGAGATAACTGACTCACAAAAGGCTCAACATGGGATGTACTCACTCATATGTAGATTTTAGACATAGAGCAAAGTATCACCAGTCTACAATTCACACCACTATAAAAATTAGGATAAAAGGAGGAAACTATACAAGGGAATTTTACAAGGTCCCCAACAGAAGGAGAAAGCATCATCAACTTCCCAGCTTGTCAGCAGCATGAAGGGACAGTGAGTAGAGAGAAAGATAAGGGAGAGAATGGTAGGAAAGGAGAACATGTGTGACCAAGATGATTGAGTCAGGTGTGGAATAGATGAAAGCAATAAAAGACATATCAAAATAGAGGGAGACATTATAGGTGTGAAGGGAAAATTGATTCTAGAGAAATGTTCAGTCTTACAAGGATTACCACAACTAAGAATCTGAGAAACACTGGAAAGGATACTTTAAATACCAATTCTTGATAATGAGATTTATAACTAAATTATATGACACAGTATGTCCCTCCTTAATTTTCCCCATAAGCAAGGACTCCTCTCTGGCTTTACATTGGTTTATTTTAGACATGACTTTCTCCTTGAGCTGGGCTGCAGATGTAATTCAGGGACTGGAATCCCTTACAAAAGATTTCTCCTCTAGAGTCACCTACGCAGAACCCTATAAGTGATCTGGTATGAACCACCCTCATGACTCATAAGACCTGGTTTTCTATACCTAGTACGTTTGGAACTAGAGCAACTGTGATGCTGAGTAGAAGCAGCCGGAGTATGGTGGGGACTGAAGAATCCCCCAAACAATTCAGTCAGTCCTGTGGGTACAATCCAAGCCAGGCAAGGTTTCACTGACCTTACCTGCTCCAGCAGGCTTCATCTCTGCTAAACAGTTCACCCAAGTATGTGGCCCAATGTGCATTTTCTTAAGTAGCTCACCATCCCTTAAATACAGGAAGAACGCCAAGGGTCAAAGATAGAAAATTTCATTGTCCTGCTCTGCCCTGTACAATACTTAAAGAACTTTATGAAATCAACACGAGGGGTTTCTATCTCTATCTCTACTCTGTCTCTCTTTTTGGTTGTGTTTTTGTATGGGTTTATTCTTTGTGTGTTCCCTGGACAGGAAGCTACTTCATGGAGAGCACATAAACAGTCTCAAAGAGATAAGGATGTGTCAAATTTATGGTGGTAAAATAAGAGCTGTAGGGGATGACGAGTTTGCATGTAGGGGAAACCTTATAGGACTCTTTAGTGCCATCTCAGGTTGGGATAATGTGTGGTGAGGTCTTTTCCTTCACATGCGCTCATCCACGTGCATGCATGAGTGTGTGTGTGTGTGTGTGTGTGTGTGTGTGTGTGTGTGTGTGTGTACTTGTGGCTAGCTGGATCAGTCTATTTTGTGGGAAACATATGGGAGAATTCAAGATTAAACTTTCCAGTGGCCAGTCTGGCACATCTCTGAATTCAGAGCTCCACATTACACCCCCAGGTATCTCCCTTTTTAATTTCAGAGCAAATGCCTCCATGAGATTGGTTGGAGAAAGCAATATAAGGAGAAAATATAATCTGAGAGCCTTTTACTCAGAAGATCCATTTCATCTGAACAGAGGTGAGATCTATGGGCTGGCTTGGCTCTTCTGCTTCTCTGATTTGCATCTTGAAAACTGAACCCCAATATCTGTCTCTGATCCTTTTATTTTTATTTTTTGTGCTACATGCTACAGAGTGGGAGATAGCTCAGAATGGTTGCATGGTGATGCTTAGAAGATGACTAGTATGTGGGCACAGGGCAAAGGCCTGGGAGGTAAGTGGAAAAGTTGGATAGAATGTTTATTCTTTCCTTGTGCTCTTGACACCACATCAAGCTCCGTAGTGGCCTGGCTCCTGGGAAGAGGCCAAGGATGTCACAGTTCCGTTAGTGGGATAATATGGCAGATACTAACAGATAATTAGCAGATAATACAGCATAGCATCCAATTGAATGTAGATGACATGGTACTGTGAGCATGAAGGCCAAGATATTTGTGGCCTTTATCCTTTTTTTTTTTCAGAAAAATCACATCCATGGGACCCTTGTTCTTTAAAACTGGATCCATCACATATTCTCACAGCCCCTGCTCTTTGCCCTATGTCCAGCGTGGAAATGCCATCTGCCAAATGAAAAGTCAGTTCTGGTGTTTGGGCCGTATTTACTTGAGTGATCCTAACCCATATGTCATCTGCCTAACTTCTTTTGTGCCCTGTGATTTAGAACACCACCATCCTGCTGCCCTATCAGTCCTGGGTCAGACTGGGAGTCCTCTTTTGTTCTGGATTCCTTGACAATGAACATTTATTTTGCTCAGTGTGCAAGAAGCCAACATACACAATACCACCCTGGATGCTGAAGTAGGAAGGAGATCAGCGTTCCATCATGGAATGTGGTGGGAGGTTAGGGTTAGGGTTAGGAGGCCTCAGCAGTCTATAGGGCCTCTGGTAAAGGAACACCATGTATACCTACTGCATGAATAGATAATGGAAGCCCATTCCTCATACAGGAAAATTTTCTTTGCCTAGACCCATGGTGGAGGCCATATGACCTGCAAGAAATGATGTGAAAGTCCTGGAAGAGTGCCCAACAGAAAGCCTCGCCCTTTCTATGGAGAAAAGAACGAATGATATAGGTGTCACTGGGCAACATGGACAAATGGTAGGTATAAAGAACTCAGATTTATATGTAAAATAAGATTGTATTGTTTCTTATTTTAATAAAAATATGAAAAAATAAAGAAAACCATGTGAACAACAGCTATAAGTCATCTGAATGACATTGCTACTGGTGATAATGGTGATATCACAAAGAAGTTAGACATGCATGGAGATTAGTTGTCAAGAAGAAAAGGTTTCATGGATTATGTTTGTTACAGTGGGAGATGAGGATGTCTTCACATCAGAAAATAAGATACTTTTGTGGAATATTGAAAAAAAAACCTCACCAATAATAGTATTTCTTCTATAGTTAAATTAATTAGGAATGCAAAGATTATTTTATGGTATTAAAATAATTTCCCAACCAAAATTAGCAAATTACTGGTAATCTACAGAAAACTATCTGCTCTGTGATAGGAGATGTTATTCTGTATATGTTTCTCATACTGATTAATGAATAAAGAACTGTTGGCCAATAGGCAAGGAGATAGGAGGGACTAAGAGATAAGGAGGAAAGAGGAAGTAGAAAGGAAGAGCCAAGTTGGAGAGTCTGGAGAAAGCTGTTTGCTGGCCGGCTCCCCGGTAAGAGAAATACATAGATCAGCAGAAATGGGTTAATAATTAAGACAGAGCTAGCCGATAAAAAACTGGCACCTGGCCATCAGTATAATATCAAATACAGAGTCTCTGTGTGTTATTTGTGGCTGGCGCGGCGGCGGCGGGACAAGACCGGGTGGCGGGTGGAAAAACCATACTCTTACAGCTCTGGTTACTTGTGACAAGGAATCTCTGTGAGAGTGACTTTTGTAAACAGAGTTGTCATTTTTCTTTGCATTGTGCATTGGGGGAAATTTAAAGTGTGTGTTTTTTTATTTCTCTTTGTGTATCTCTTGCGAAAATATTAATTACTCACCTACATACTACACATAGTTAGTCATTGGCCATGGGGTGCTGTTCACTTTGGGAAAACAAGATGAAGAAACTTTATATTCTTTGTGTGTTTTAGACATCAGCCCTCTGTCAGATGTAGGGTTGGTGAAGATCTTTTCCCAGTCTGTAGGCTACCTTTTTGTTTTTGCCAACTATAGCCATTGCCTTACAGAAGCTTCTTACTACCAGGAGGTCCTATTTATAAATTGTCAACCTCAGTGTCTGTGCTATGTTCAGGAAGCAGTCTCCTGTACCATTTCCTTCAAGAATACCTACCATGTACTTTTCTAAGAGGTTCACTGTAGCTGGACTTATGTTGAGGTCTTTGATCCATTGGGACTTAAGTTTTATGCATGGGGATAGACATGAGTCTGTAGCCTTTTACATACTACCACCCTGTTGTGCCAGCACCATTTGTTGAAGGTGTTTTCCTCCTCCCAGTGTACACTGTTAGCTGTTTAATCAAAAATCATGTGTTCATATGTGAGGGGTTTAATATCAGTATTTCAATTCCATTCCATCGGACTGTCTACTTTTATGTCAAAACCAAGCTGTTTTCAGGACTATAGCTCTATAGTAGAATTTGAAGTCAGGAATGGTGATGCCTGCTAAAGTTCCTTTATTTTATAGGGTTGTTTTGTCTATTCTGGGTCTTTTTTTTCATATAAAGTTGAGTATTATCTTTTATAGTCAGTGAAGATGTGAGCTGGGATTTTGACGGCAATTGCTTTGAATGTCTAGATTGCTTTTGGCAAGATTGCTATTTTTAGTATGTTTATCCTACCTATCCAAGAGCATGGGAGATCTTTCTATTTTCTGGCGTTTTCTTTAAATTCTTTCTTTAAAGACACAAAATTCTTACTATATAGGTATTTCACTTGTTTAGTTAGAATTACCCCAAGATATTTTATGTTGTTTGTGGCTATTGTAAAGGGTAATGTTTCTTTGATTTTTTTCTCAGTATTTTTAATGTCTGTATATAGTAGAGCTATGGATTTTTTTTTTTAGTTAATCTTGTATCCTGCTAATTGGCTTAAGGTGTTTATCAGCCATAGGACTTCTCTGGTATAGTTTTTCAAGACACTTTTGAAAACTATCATATCATTTGAAAATAGTGAAAGCTCTAGCTACAACTGCAAGTACAATATTGAAGAGATGTGGAGAGAATTGGCAAACTTGTCTTGTTCTCGATTTTAGAATAATACAAAGAATTGAGGAAACTAATCACATAAACACCACATAACTCTATTTAAAAAAAAAAGTGGGGTATACAACTGAATAGAGACTTCTCAATAGAGGTATCCAAATTGGCTGAAAGACATTTAAGAGAGTGCCCATCATCCTCAGCCATTAGGGTAATGAAAATCAAAACAACTCTGAGATACCATCTTATTCTTGTCAGAAGGGCTAAAATTAGAAACACCAATGACAGCTTATCTTGCAGAGGATGTGGAGAGAAATGGACACTCCTCCACATATGGTGGGAGTGCAAATATGTACAGCCATTTTGGAGATCAGTATGGTGGCTCTTCAGGAATATGGGTATCTCCAAATTGGCTGTACATATTTGCACTCCCACTAGCTATGGAGGGGTGTTCCCCTTTATCCACATCCTCTCCAGCATAAGCTGTCATTCATGTTTTAGATTTTAGTCATCTCGCATAAGTAACATGGTATCGAAGAGTTGTTTTGGTTTGCATTTCCCTGATGAAAAAGCATGCTGAGCACATTCTTAAGTGTCTTTCCACCATTTTTGATTCCTCTATTGAGAATTCTCTATTCAGTTCTGGACCCCAGTTTTTAATAGGGTTATTTGGCGTTTTGGTGACTAACTTCCCAAGATCTTTGATTTTGGAGATCAGCCCTCTGTCATATGTGGGGTTGGTGAAGATTTTTCCACTCTGTGGGCTGCTGTTATGTCTTGTTGACTGTGTCCTTTGCCTTACAGAAGCTTCTTAGTTTCAGGAGGCCCCAGTTATTAATTGTGGATCTCACTTTTTATGCAACTGGTATTATGTTCAAGAAGTGGTCTCTTGTAACAATTCATCCAAGTGTACCTCCTACTTTCTTTTCTATGTGGTTCAGTGTGGCTGGATATATGTTGATGTCTTTGATCCATTTGGACTTAAGTTTTTGCATGGCAATAGACATTGCTCTATCTCTAGTCTTCTACACACCACCATCCAGTTATATCAGCACAAATTTTTGAAGAGGCTTTCTTTTTTCACATTGTATAACTTCTGCTTCTTTGTTAAAAATGAGGTTTTCATAGGTGTGTGGGTTAATACCAGGGTTTTCAATTTGATTCCATTGGTCTTCTGTGTATTTTTGTGCCAATACCAACTGTTTTCAGGACTATAGTTCTGTAATAGAGCTTGACATTTGGGATTGTGATGCCTCCTTAAGTTCGTTTATTGCACAAGGTTGTTTTGGCTGTCTTGTGTCTTTTTTACTTCTATATAAAGTTGAGCATGAGCAGGACTGAAAGGAGCAGCTTTGCCATCAGATGTCTGTGATGGACATGGACAGGTGACATTGGGTGCAGGGTCAGGGGAGGCCCCATCCCCTGCCAGCACTCTGATTTGCATATTCAAATGCTGCCTGGAGACTCAGAAGACATCAATAAAGTACAAAAACTGCCTGGCTTAATTTGCATAGCCACGCCTCCAAATGAGATAACCTGCATATATGTGCTTGTCAAAATCCCAAACAGATGGGATAACTTGCATGCATTTGCATAGCAAAAGCATGTAAAGCACCATAAATTTGCATATTAAAGTGCATTCCCACAACTCGGGTTTTCTCATTTGCATATTCAAATGTGAACCATGCTCATTTGCATAATCTCAATTACTAGTGCCTCCTTTGCATAACACCAGTCTCATTTGCATATTTAAATGGGCGACAGGGTTTTAAGTTGATCCAGACTGCTCAGCATCAGGCCCACCCATTAACTGCAGCCCTGCCCGAGCTCGCCTGCCCCCTGCAGGTCCAAGGTCACAGTCAATGACCCTCTCTGGGCCTCACCCTCACCTACAGCAGTGCCAGCCCCTCCTTCCTGTCCTCCGCCGGGTCAAGGCAGCTCCCAGGTAAGGAGGTGCAAGAGCTGGAAGCACAGATTCAGGACGGCCATGCCCCCGAGTGTGTGGCTTGAGTATGGGTGTGGCCTCTGTGGCAGACAGGTCTTGGTCGGGACAGTGTACTCACAGGAAATGGTGACCGGGAGCAGGAAGTGCCCTTCCGCCCTCCCCTCACCATCTTCGTCCCCAGGTGGGCGTGGCAGGAGTCTCCTACCACACTCTAAGGTCAACAAGCAGCAATGCTAGGGCCCACAGGACAGCGGCCCTGGCGATCGTGGCAGTGCAGGTCATGACAGTAAAACCCATGGGGATGCAGGTGTGGCCCCAGTGAAATCAAAGACCTTGGCCAGGTCTCCCCCCTCCTGATCCTTCTGCTGTCAATCACTGCAGGCCACGCCCCTCTCTGTCAATCACTGCAGGCCCCGCCCCCTGGAAGTAGTGCTGGGCGACTGGGCGGGGGCCATGTCTGCCATCTTCATAGGTGGAGAAGGGGGGGCCCCAAGCCAATAGCAGGAATTCCTGGCAAGGGAAATGCGGCAGCGGAGACTCACGCCAATCATCATGGGTGGGGCAGGACTTCCGCTGACAGATTGCAGCCAAGACCGACCTGAGCCAAGGCCATCAGGAACTTTTGTAACTGCTGAGGCCAGGACTGCATTACCCAGCATCCTATGTGGCTGCTCTCTGCTTTGCTGCCCAGAGACTTCCGGGTTTTGACGTTCAGGCCAGGGACTGCATTTCCTAGCATCCTGTGGGGTCGATTCCTGCCTATAAGCCCAGGGACTTCCGGTTTTCATGTGTTGCGGCACGGGACTGCATTTCCCAAGGTGCTTGCGGTGGCTTCCTGATTTTTCAGCATGAAACTTCCGGTTTTAGTTCATGGAGGTTGCCCAGATACATCTGGGTTTGGACGTTCATGCCAGGGATTGCATTTCCCAGCATCCTCTGTGGCCGCTCCCTGCTTCTCTGCCCAGGGACTTGTTTTCATCTTTAGCGGCCCAGGACTGCATTTCCCAGGATGCTTTGAGGCTGCATCCTGCTTTCCTACCAACGGACTTCCGGTTGCAATCTTTGAGGGTCCGGGATTGCAGTTCCCAGCATGCTGTGTGGCCATGTCTTTCCTTTCGACCTTCGACTTCCGGTTCTGGACTTCAAGGCCCCCGAACTATAGTTCCCATCAGGACCCAGGCTTGTTTCGATCTTTTCAGTTCCTAACCTTCTTCTGGGCTCCGAGGATCCAGGACTCCATTTCCCAGCATCCTGTGTAGGCACTTCCTGCTTTTCTGCAAAGAACTTCCGGTTTTGCTCTCTGAGTGGCCAGGACTCCATTTCCCAGCATCCCCCAAGTCCACTTCCTGCTTTTCTGCCCCAGAAATTCCAGTGTTAAAAACCGCTTATTATTATTATTTTTAAAGTTTCTCACTTTCTGTTTGTTTGATTTTGTTCTGGGTTTTTCTGAGCCAGGGTTTCCTGTGTGTCCCATGCTGCCCCAATGGCCAATGCGGGGCTCCCGGTGTGAGATTCCTGGGGGAGATGGTGACTGACAGAGTTGTGTTTATTATTTTTTTTTATTATTATTATTACTACTAATCCTGTTATCATCATCGTTATTAACAGTTATCATTATTGTTGTTATTTATATTTCCGTTAATAATTTTTAATAAGTCTTGTTATTCTTGTTATTATTATTACTATTATTAATAGTGAAAGACCAAAAAGTGAAGTTAAATAAAGGACAGTTTGACCTGGAAAGCTAACCAATATCTGTTTCTTGGAATTTGCTAGCTTCCTCTCACCAGGCCCTGAGATGACAAGAATTCACACTGCCCCTCCTTTCTTTTGAGTCAACAGGTGGTGAATAGGGTCCTTAGGAAACAAAGAGATAACTGCAGCTGGTTTGCCCAGACAAAATTAATTAGCACACCCTGAGGCCCTGAGGTCTCCTGACTCTAATAGCAAGGCCATCCGACATCCAAGGGTCACATACTCAGTGGACAGAGGGTCCCACCCCATCCATAAGCTAGTGGGTTTGCCTTTAAAAACACCTGGGCCCAGGGGAGGGGGCTTCTCCCTAGCCTGCATGCTGGAGGAGCCCGTTTGCGCAAACATTTCCTGTTCAGTGAAGCCTCTTGCGTTTTGCAGCAACTGGACTGGATATTGAGTTCTTGGGGTATCGAATGAACCTGGACGACTCCTCATTCTGAGGGTCTTATGATAATATTGCTATTATTATTACCATTATTATTATCGTTATCATTATTTTTAGTATTCTATCATTGCTGCTGCTGTTATTATTATTTTTTATTATCATTATCAGTGTCATTATTATTTTGTTATTATTATCATCATCTTTATTATTAGTACTGTCATTATAAATTTATTATTGTTGTTCCTTTGCTGTAGCTAATGCCTATAGAACACATGAACGAGACTTAGCGCCCACGTTGAATTATATTGAGAGAGGGGAGAGAAAGGGGGTAGCTGTTGCCCAAGGAAAACAGGGGGGAGAGACAGAGATCAAGAGGGAGGCAGAGAGAGAGACACCAGAGTGAGGGGTGTGCTTGCTTTTAAAGGGGGGGCTTGCACATGCATAAGTGAGTCTTCTGGCAGCTAGGTAAAGCTTGACATAGTCATGACAAGGCCATGAGTGTCCCACCCATCGTTGGGGGCAGGGGTCAGCTGGCTGCTAGTTCCTAATATTCCCACCTCTTATTGTTATTAATAAGGTGGTGGTTGGTTGTGGCAGGGAAGGGAATAAGGACTTTGAGTTTTCAAGACTTCTTCCTGCTGACTTGGGGGCATAGATCATCTTTGGGGGATCCGAGAATGCTGGGGTGCTGACACCTCCTGGTAGCTGGTTGTTTCATCGCAGTCCTGACTGTATGGAGCTCTGGCATCTCTTTGAGACCTGGCAAGATGTTAACAGAGCAGAGGGCAAGGTTAAGTTTCTGTCTCTTAGGTCTTAGTACTTAATGGGAGAAGTAAGGTGGGGGAGGGGCTTCCAAGGGGGTCCCAGGACCAGGTTAGGAAGTCACAAGGCCAAGAAAATGTTGAGTAATAATTATTTGGAGTGAATCTGACCTGTAAATGGATCCAATTCTGCTCCCTGGAACCCAACGAATCTTTGGTTTTGTGAAACATAAATATTAGACACTTTATCAGCATACACATGTTAATATGATTTGGCTGAAAGAATTAACACAACTGGCAGATTCTTAGCACAATGAAAAGAACCTTAATTGTGAGCTTATAGTTACAGTTATGATCGAATAATGGCATAGTATGATGTTCAGTAGTCCCTCAGAATTGGATTAATAGCTTATTAAAACATTATTGATTAATGTTAAGGCTATGAATACTAGCAACCTTAAGATTTCCAGTTTTGAAAACTGTTTTGTAACAATTTGAGCTTTGGATGCTGCTGTAAGCTGACAAAGCTACCAGTCATCAAAAACATCAGAGTTCTTGAGATGGATAAAATTTTACCTGAATGATTAGGGAGTAACAGGGACTTACTAGCTGGCAGCATGGACAGCCACCCTGAGGCCCTCCACAGTTGTTGAGCTTAGAGGCTTTAAAGATGTCTGCCTTCCACTGATAGCATGAGACCTGTGGATTAGGAGCTTTTGGAAGACTTACCTACCATTGGCCCAAGCAACGTGGAGAAGATCGACTCCACTGCCCTTTTGTCCACAGTTCTTAGTGCCCTTTGCAGCAGTTGAGACACAAGGCAGGATTTTTCAGTGGATAGTTCACTTTTGTGGGTGGCTTCTTCAGTGTCTATCACTCTTCTTGGAGAAAATGGGTGGTGCCAGCAACTGGCCTGTCTCTCTGTTATAAAAGCTTTTTAATGAAACATTTTAAATGCCATATTCTCTAGATCTCTGAGCATTTTAGAGCTTTCTGACTGTTTAGCATACTATAGTATACAAAATATTCTTTAGTTACTTGCCTTAAGCACATAGGTGGCTAGGTATGGCTTTATCCCTGTAATTAATTAATCTGTCTGGAAAACTGGATCTAAGTTGAGAGTCTGTGGGGGGATGTTTTACTCAGAGCCATGCAGCCTGACTGTAAATGGTTTTAACTTAGTAGGTTAGACATATAACTGTAAAGGACAAAGAGGTAGAGAAATACTCCCTTTGATAATAGAGGCTTAACATTTATATACAGCTTATAGCAAAGACTGGTTGGCATAAATATTTTCTTAGCTTGAAATAGACATTTATAACCTTAAATGTTTACCACCATTTAAAGGCACATAATAATTTAGAAATATTTGAGACTTAGAACAGTTGAATTTAAGTTGTATGAAGTTAGCTTACATTTACTTAAAGTTAAGTTGAAATCAAGTGTACAGATATATTATACAGGACTGGGTAAATTGAGAAGGACTAGAGTGTGAAGCTATGTATAACATAGTCAGAGAAAAAAAGATATTACAGACAAAGAATAAAAGGCAAAAGGTAAATGAATTACAGGTTTTGTTGGCGGCAGAACCTGGCTAGACTCCTTCTGCCTAGATGGCTGATGAAGCAGAGAAAAGAACCATGGCAGGTGAAGCTAGGCCACATAGTCAAGATGGTGGCTGTCATGAACATATTCCCTACAGTTGGGAGAAATCGTAAAGTTTTGAGATGTAATTTTGTCTAAAGCAGATGCTGCCTCAGCTCAGACAACCGTGCTGAGACAGATTGCAGCTGGGGCAGGCAGGAAAATTTCAGTGTGGTGGGAAGAGAACCGGAACAAATTTAGGGAAAGATTGTTTAGCAGAATGTTTAGCAGAGATATAGAAAAAACTCCTTCCATCGAGCTGTTCACTGGCAGTAATTTGAAAGATCCTGTAAAATATTGGGATCTAGAGAGCCGTTTACGTGGCCGATTTGAATTATTTTCTAGGGGAATCTAGGCTACCTTTCAGTACAAAAGTAAATAAGTCTGGGTACCTCTACAAGTGGCATAAAGTGAAAAGGTTTAAATTTTCTACCAGGCATCCCAGTGGAGTGGTGGGGTGTATTTTCTTGGCCGGTTTATTCCCAATGGGTGGAGAGATATTGACCATGCACTCTTGGAACTCAAGAGTGTGACCACACCATAAGCGAGAATGGCAGAGCATTATTCGAAGCTCGTCAGCCCGAAAATGTTGCCAGTGCCAACAGAGGCCGGAAGGACTGAGCAGTCCAAGAGCAGAGTAGATATACCACCCTGGGCGGTATGTCTTCCATCCTTGAGGAATGTCCCCGACCTTAAGGAAATGGGTTAAAATTTAAAAGCGTACCTTACCGAATTGAAGCCAGTTGAGGCAACCCCTGGTATCAGAAACAGGATCTCAAGTATCTCTGGCTGGCTGTCCACCAGCAGACAGCTGCCAGTGACCCTCAAGGAGAGCCTGCCTAGGTTTCGGCCCTAATGTTGTGCTTTTGCTGCAGCTAATGCCTAAGAAACACAAATATGAGACTCAGTGCCCACGTGGAGTTTATTGAGAGAAGGGAGAGAAAGATGGGGTAGCTAGTGGCCAACCAAAAGCAGGAGAGAGACAGAGGCCAGAGAGGGAGACCAAGAGGGAGAGCAAAAGTGAGAGACACCCTTTGCGCGCTTGCTTTAAAAGGGGGGCTTGCGCATGCATAACTGAGTCCTCTGGCAGCCAGGTAAATTTTGAGACACCAGGTTAGGCTGACATAGTGATGACATGGCCATGAGCGTCCCGCCCATCGTCGTGGGGGGGGGGGTTCAGCTGGCTGATAGTTCCTGACATTTCTACCTCTTATTGTTATTAAAACGGTGGGGGTTGGGCGTGGCAGGTTAGGGAATAAAGACACTGAGTTCTCGAGACTACTTCCTGCTGACTTGGGGGCTTAGATCATCCTTGGGTGATCCAAGAAACCTGGGATGTTGCCATGTCCTGGTAGCTGGTTGTTTCATCAGAGTTCTGACAGTATGGAGCTCTGGCATCTCTTTGAGATCTGACAAGATGTTAGCAGAGCAGAGAACAAGGTTAAGTTTTTGTACATTAAGTCTAAGTATTTAATGGGAGAAGTAAGGTGGGGGAGGGGCTCCCAAGGAGGTCACAGGACAAGGTTAGGAAGTCCCAAGGCCAGGTAAATGTTGACTAATAATTATTTGGAGTGGATCTGACCTGTAAATGGATCCAATTCAGCTCCTTGGAACTTAAAAGAATCCTTTGATTTTGCAAAAACATAAATATTAAGACACACTAGCAGCATACTCATGTTATAAATGATTTGGCTGAAAGAATTAACACATACAACTGGCAAATTTTTAGCACAATGAAAAGCACCTTAATTGTAAGGTTATACTTAGTTCTGATCATATAGTGGCATAGTATGGTATTAAATACTGTTAAAACTTTATTAATTAATGTTAAGTCTATAAACAGTAACAACCTTAAGATTTCCATTTTTGAAATCTGTTTTGTAACACTTGGAGCCTTGGCTGCTGCTTTAAGCTGACAAAGCTACCATCCGTCAAAAGCATCAGAGTTCTTGAGAAGGATAATATTTTACCTGAATGATTAGAGTAACAGGGACTTACTAGCTGGCAGTATGGACAGCCACCCCAGGTCCTCCACAGTTGTTGAAGTCAGAGGCTTTAAGGACGTCTGCCTTCTGCTCATGGCACGAAACCTGTGGATTAGGAACTTTTGGAAGACTTACCTAGCGTTGGCCCAAGCAACGTGGAGAAAGTCGATTCCACTGCCCTCTTGTCGACGGTCCTTAGAGCCCTTTGCAGCAATTGAGATGCAAGGCAGGATTGCTCAGTGGCTAGCATTGCCACTTTTGTGGGTGGAGCTTCTTCAGTGTTCTTCAGTCTTCTTGGAGGAAATGGGTGTTGCCAGCACCTTGCCTGTCTCTCATTGGGTGTGGTGGAAGGACCAAAAAACAAAGGCGGATTGTGACTGGAAAAGGGCAGTATCCATAGTCTTCCCCAAAGCTCTAGGAATTCAGGGCCATGTCACAAGAAATTGTTAGCTAAGCTAATTACCACCCCATCTTTCTTATTCTTGATACTGATTCCCGACTAAGGTAGCCCAGATCACTTTGTGTCCATAAACTTACTCCTGAAAGTATTAGCCTCTGGAAAGGAGGAGCTCCGTGATTGCATATCCAATACCACATGTTCAGTGCTCAACCATATATACACAACCAGCAGAATTGTACTCAATTGGTTTTATTGGCATGTTTGTGCATACAAATTCATTCATACATGCTTAACAAGAAAGGAATTTCAAGGGAAGTATATGCTAAGCAATGGAGAAAAGGCATGAAGGGGTAAATTGGTGAAATACAGTTTAAATAAAAGGCATGAGAATAAATTTTAAATAATGAAGCTGACTAGTAATATAGCTTAGCAGTCAACAGCACTGGTTGTTGTTACAGAAGACACATGTTCCATTACCAGAAACCATGACAGCCAGCCATCTTCTGTAACTTGAGTTAAAAGGAGATGGTACCCTGTCCTACCCTTTGCAGGTACTTTGCTTAGGTGGCTTCAGACAAACATCCTGTTATGAATGGTTTTCCTGTTCTCACTGCTGCACCAGCCCCCAAGTAACACACAGAGGCATTGTATTAGATATAAAGTTATTAGCCTTTTACTAGCATTTCTTATTGGTTAGCTGTATCTTAATATTAAACCGTTTCTATTAATCTAAGTATTTCCATGTGGCCTTATCTTAGTAGAGTGAGGGACCAGCACTCTGCTTTCTTTGTATCTTACATCTTGAATCTCCTCCCTACTTCTCCCTCAGTCCTCCTAGACTCCAATCTCACCTATCTTGCTTTGGTATTAGCCAACAGTGCTTTATTCATTAACCAATTACAGAACCATATTTACAGAATGACATCTTCCACCACTTCTTTTCAGGTACTGTGCACAAATGCATGGGAGCAGACAGTCATATACATTACATAAACTAAAGCTTAAAAAGGGAATTCTCTACAGTGATGTCACAGCCCTGTCCTAGACATCAGGAAGACCTAGTTTAGATGAACTCCTGGTCCTGCACAGAAGCAAACATGGCTTTCTGTGAGACATAATGCTCAGAGGTAAAATTCAGCCATAATCTGAAGTTAAAATAACTCAAAAGGAATTTTGGTCTAAGGACGTGGAATAGACATGTGACTTGTCCTTAATGTTTTCTGTATTTGTGTCTTTCATCCTTTGTATGTGTGCGACTCACAGGCTCTGATACATCTTTAAAATGTATTGAGACACCTCTATACTGTAGGTCACAATTTAAGGTCGAAAAGATAGATTTTTTTTTCTCTGTAAGTCTTCAACCATCTTGGTGGCTGCACTTAAATTCTTCTGTCCCTTTTTAAATTGTTAGAAGTATATCCTTTGGACTGAACCTAATAAAGGATTAAGGATGATAGCATACATGGGATGGAAAATCGATTCTAGACTGTCTTATTTTTGTGATTTTTGCAATTCAGACTTTTGGGAGGGATCCCCATCCTGCTTCCAAATAAATAACACACTGGAGCTTATTCTTACTTGTTAATACCTGTACTTACCTTGGCTTTTTTTTTTTTTTTTTTTTTTTTTGCTGAATTTTTTAACTTTAAGTTACCCCATCCACCTTTGGCCTCTGTGATTTTTTTCATTCCTTACTTCTGTGTATCTTATTTTTATTTACTCTTGCTCTGTCTTAAGATACCTGTATGTGCTTTCCTTGCCCCTTCATCTCTTCTGCTGGAGTTCTCATATTCATTCTGTGCTGCACTTCTCATATTTATTTATTCTATCTGCCTTCCAGCCCTGCCTATCCTTTCTTCTGTCTTGTTCTTGGTCAGTGAGCACTTCACTATACTATCAGGATGCTCTAGACATTCAAATAACCACAGCTTCCTATAGCTAAATAAACTCAACATCACCTTTCCCACCATCATTTAAAATATGTTCATAGGCATAAAGAGATTAACATATACTAAAATAAAATTGCACAACATCACCTCTTTGAGATTAGCCAGAGTTTGATGCTCAGAGTTCTTAAAGATATTTGGGTTTGTTGCTCATTTAAATATGTGGAGTGAATTCTGCCTTGGAAGACATATTAAAGCTGTATCTCCATAATTATAGAAAATATTTCTGAGACAGCACTCTTTTGTCAGCTCAGGTGACTTTTTTTCCCAGCCTTTTATTCTCCAGATCAATGAACTTACATCCCTCTTATTTTACAAACTAAATACTTAAATTAATGGGCTTTACCATCTCTGAGTTTTCAAATTACAAATTTGAATCCAGTGGTCATATATTCATTGCAGTTACCAGAAAAGGAATTCTGTGTGGAACATGTCTCCAGCATTCAAATCAAAATAGAAGGAATAGTTTCTAGTGTACATTGAAGGGGGAAATGGTAGGCAATCAGCTCCTGGAGTTACCATAATAGAAAAGGCCCAGAATATAGCAGAGTTGTGATTTCATATTTTCCAAGTATTGGGATTGTGGTTGTCTGTACAAAGGCCACTGTGGATTTGTTTACAATGTTTTTGAGTTGTTCTGCATTCCTCTTGTGATTTATTATCTGATTATCCTCCTTCAAGATTTGTATTCTTCCTTTAATAACCAAATCCATTGGTTCACATTAGCAAGGTATTTGCTGTTGAGTGTGGCACAAATCTCCAGCCAAACTGGGATAAGTTTCTTCTTCTTCACATGTAGCACATGACTTTGAACAATGCTGTCTTATAATTTCTTCTCACCATTCCCTGTCACTCATGTCTCCTTAGCAGCATGCAGTCATTTTTTTCCATGTGAATGAAAACTGTCAGAATTGATGTGTGCACAGTTTATGGTGGGAAGTTTAAACTACTCAGTATTCACTTTCCAATTAGGATGGATTTCCATATAGATGTTTAGAATCAGAAAACACAGATATATATGATTCATAATAGTAGCAGTTATGAGGTAGTAGGAAAAGCAATTTTATAGTTGTGTTGTTGCCAGAACAGGAAGAACCAACTGTATTACAGAGACACAGCATTAGGAAACATAGGAACAAGTTGTTTATACTAATGAGTCCTGTGGCTCAGGCTTGCCTGACACTATTTAATTGATGAGTTGTTTGTAATTTTAATCCAGACTCTGGTGCTTTGTCCTGGGTAGACAGTTTTGCATTGCTTCCAGGCAGGACACTCATTGTTTTGTGAAATAGCAAATACCCCAGGAGATGTGTTTCTTCTAATCCCTCTGATTTTATGAGGGACTTACCCATGAAGAGGGACCTGTGTATGAACCGAGTTCACCGACCAATGCAATGGTGGTCACAGTACAAAAAGGGAGGGGGAAAGAAGGAGTTTTGTTCCCTGTTTTTATTGTAGTTGGCATTAGCACTAGGAACTGCGGAAATCAATTTTTTTCATGATGTCATTGCTTTCACAGTTAAGTGTCCTTGGTCTTACACAATCCTTGCAGTTTTATGAGGTCCCATTTATTAATTGTTGGTCTGTTCAGGAAGTTGTCTCCTTTGCCAGTGTATTGAAGTCTTCTCCACACTTGGTCTTGTTTTTGTTTTAATGTGTCTGATTTTCTTTTGGGAACTTTGACACACTTGGCCTTGAGTCTTGTGCAGCTGGATGTAAATGAATCTATTTCAATTCTTCATATAAATGGTGCAGTTTTACCTGCACCATTTGTTGAAGTTGCTGTTGTTTTGTTTTTCCATTTATTTCTGAATTTCCTCATCAGAATTCAAGTGTCCACCTGTGTTTTGATTATATATCCTGGTCTTTAATTCATTCCCTTGTTGAACATGTCTGTTTTCCTGCCAGAGCCATGCTATTCTTTTACTTTTGAGTTGTTTTACCTATCCTTTTTGTTATTCATATGAAGTACAAACTGTATTTTCTAAGTTTTTAATGAAGTGTGTTTTGTTTATGGATATTGTAGTGAATCTGTAGATTGCTGTCAGTAGGATGGCCTTTTTACTGGGTTAATGTTACTGATCACGAGCACTAGAAATCTTTACATCTGTTAACATGTTATTCAAACTCTTTCTTCATATACTTAAAGGTGTTTTGCATATGTTCTTTCACTTGTTTTGGTGGAATTACTTGAACATATTTTATATTATTTGAGGCTGTTGTGATGATTGCTGTTTCCTTTATTTCTTGCTTAGGCTATTTGTTGTTTCTACATAAAAGGACTACTGTTTGTTTCTTGTTTGGTTGCTTTATTGTTTCTGTGCTACCTAGTCACTTTATTGAAAGTGTTTATCACCTGTTCTTCCCTTGCTGAGTTTTAATGTTGTTGATGTATACCTATAAGTTATAATGGTTCAACATCTTCCTTTCCAAATTATATTCCAATGATATCTTTCAATGATTCATCGCTCTAACTAGTACTTCAATTAGTATATTGAGTAGATATAGTTTACAATCTTGTCTTGTTGTCTAGGTTTATCAACGTTACTTTGAATTTCTCTCTCTCTCTCTCTCTCCCTCTCGTTATCTGTAGGCTTGCTGTAAATTGAATAATCTTTATTATGTGCATGTATACATCTCATATCTCTAATCTCTCCAAGACATTTATGATGTTTGATTTTTGTCAAAGGCTTTTTCACCAAGTAATGAGATGATTAAAAACATATGCTTTTAAAAGTTTATTTTTATGGTGGATTATCTTTATTGGTTTTTTTTTTTTTTTTTTTTTTTTTTTTTTTTTTTTTGTAGCTGTACTCTTACAGCCTATGTGCAATGAGGCCTCTTTATTAGATTGCATGATCTTTTTTTTAGTGTTCTTGGACTCTGTTTGCAAGGATTTTTATATGTTCACCTATGCTCATGAGAGAAATTAATCTCTAATTCTCTTTATATTTCCCACAGCACTGGACATTTTTGCTGAGTTAGGTTAATGATCTCAAGGTCATCAGGCAAAGTGGCTATGGATTCTTGAAATTGGAATCCCCAGAGTCTGTCTACCTGGTTGAAATATTAAGATTTTTAAGGGCTATCCATAAACACAAATATACACTGTACCCTGTAGTAGGTTCAAGATATATGATGTAGTAGCATCTGACATAAATTATCAATGATTATTTGAAAAAAGAGCCTGAAGACATGGATATCTGTACCTATGGCATCATAAAATAAATTGGTTAAAGTTTCATTTGTTTTTATATCATGAGATAAGTTCTGGAGTACCATTTGCAGCTCTTCTTTGAAAGTCTGGTAAAATCCAATGGTAAAAAAACTTGCACTCAGCTTTTATTTATTTATTTGTTTTTAGTTGTGAGGCTTGTAATGACTCATTTTGCTTCACTATGGGTAATAGGTCTATATTCAATTTGTCATATTTTTTTTCATTGAACTTTGATAAATGGTACCTACCATTTTATTATTATTCCCACTTTGGGTGAATGAGATATTTTTAAAATATTTCCTATATATTTGGTGGTTTTCCTTGTTGATTATTGTTATGGCCCCTTTTAATTTCTGAATTAATTAATTGTTATTTTCAATCTGTGTCTCTCAGTTTTTGTAAGGTCTTGTCCATCTTGTTTAATTTCTAAAAAAGCTATATTTTGCTTTGAATAATTTTATTTTTCTTTGTTCCTATTATGTTAATTTTAACCCTTATTTAATACATTCTTGATGTGTAATCCTCTTGGGTATATTTCCTGATCTCATCTTAGGGGCATAGATATTGCGAATTGAAATGTTATATTGGTGGAGTTTTTTTTGAATATGGCCCTGACCTTAGCCCTGGCCCTGGACTTGGCCCTGGCCCTGGCTCAGGACACTGGCCCAGGCCCCTAGCCCTGGCCCTGGCCCTGGCCACTGGCCCCTGGCCCTGGCCATGGCCAAGGCTCCTGGCACTGGCCCCTGGCCCATGGGCCCTGGCCATTGCCCCTGGCCCCTAGCCCCTGGAACCTGAGACTGGCCCGTGGCCCCGGCCACTGGCCATGGCCCGAGTCCCCGGCCCTGGGGCCCTGGGCTCTGGGCACCAGGCCCCCGGCCACCAGTCCCTGGCCCCTGACCCCTGGCGCCTCCATAGGGGAGTCCATTGTGCCAGACCATCACATCATCTAATACTACACTTACTCCCTTAACAGATAAACTAGGAAATTAAATGATAAATCATCACTTAATTAATGAATTTAAAATACAAGTAATGTTATGGACCATAAGTACCTTTTGGAGTCAGATTTTGGGAGTTGATGAAACATCATCTCATTACTTCATCATTTAGCTATATAAAGAGATCTTTCCATCAGCGATATGTTTAGGACTTTGGTGCCATTTTGTCAATGTTAATATGAAATGCATACTAATGTATTATCAATTTAAGTTATTATCAATTTAATTTTCAGGCCATGGCCCTGGCCCTGGCCCTGGCCCTGGCCCTGGCCCTGGCCATGGCCCTGGACTGACCCTGGCCCTGGCCCTGGCCCTGGCCCTGGCCCTGGCCATGGCTGTCCTGGAACAATGCAAATCAAAACAATGCCGAGAAACCATGACAACAAACTCCTCTAAAGACAGAGAATGAAGAGGTATTTTTTATATTCAAAAAAGGGAAAAGGTTTATGGTAGAGGCGATTAATTGTATTGTATCCATTCTAGGTATTAGAAAATTGAAGCATAGAAAAAAGGTTTAAAATACTCATCATTGTACTTGAATGGCATTTTGATGCTTTCGTTTTCATGCTTATGTCACTATAGGCATGTTGTAGATTGAGAGACGGGTAAATATGTAGAACCCAAAAGAAAGAGCCCTTCTTTGTTTTTGTGAGAAACTCAGTGAGGCTGTAAGGTTAGTTCATCTTTAGGTATGCTCCTTTTAGCATGTGGGAGGGGCACTAGAATGTGACAGAATGTTGGTTCATAAATGTTGCCTGGCAACCCTGCTTGCATTCTGTATTCTATTATCATGGGCCAAGTACCAGAGAGCAGCTTCGAGAAAGTGTTATCATGGGACATTACAGTCTGCCAAGATACCTATCTCCTAAAACTTTCAATGACAGCATTTGTTTCCCCTAACCAAGTCATAGCCAAATCTCTGGAAGTTTGCCTGCAGCTTTTATTGGTCACCAAATTCTAGTTTACCTAATTATCAGAGAACATTCAATTTCTTCTGTTTATGAATTCTCCCTCTCCTACGAATTCATACTATGGAAACAAAGATAATAAGACTCACAATTATTCATCAAAAGGTGAGTTTGTTATTGTTAACTTCCTTCAGGATGGTGATAATCCATTTGTTAGAGTAGACTTAGGGATTATTAGATTGCAGTCCATCTCTTTTGAGGCAGACTTCCAACATGAAATATGTAGGATCTTCTCAAAACCCTGCATACACAATGACATTTCAGCATTTAAATATTTCACGACTCTGCTCTCCGATTAAATAAGGGATGAACCTGGGAGTTTCCCACAATCAAGTAGGAGTCAGTGAGAGTCAATTGTGTCGAGTAAGGCAGACCATTTCATCACCTGATTATGTTGTTATTCGATTATTAAAATAGGACATTAGATAATCCATGATCAGTGGATTCCACGATGTGGGAAACAATTATTATTGACCACCTAAATATCAATTTTGTAGTTAAAAATATTTAAATTAATCACGACAGCATCGTTCAAGAGTGTGGTTTGGAGCCACCTTAGGGAAGTGGATGATGTTATATGAATTCATTGTTTGATTATTTTACTATATAAAACAATGATTATATCATCAATGACACCTGGAATGCGGTGCCACAGATCATCTAATTATATAACTACAGTATTTAAATTGACAGTATGTGTTAATACCCAAGATAATGTAAATATTTATAAATTTATGTAAACCAATAATGCTCCGTTCCATGAAGAGACCAGTAAAGCTTCCTCTTCTGGAGATAATGTGCAATATCATCACATTTTACGATACATTGATTCAATTGAGGATGATGACATCCTTCATGACTGGAGTCTGGTCATGATTCCTGCCAGTAAAATGCTACATCACCTATTTATTGTGACAGTTAGCTTTTACTGACTTATTTAATTCTATAAATTATGTAAGCAACTGACAATGCCATCACCGATTATGATTAGTGTGCAAATTTCTGTCAGGGACAAGGTTAGGAAACATGTAGACAAGGGCAGAACATTTTCTGAATGATCTATGAATCTCCCATAGTAAAAAGGATGCTGGATTATTGAGTCCAGAAGTTTGCTCTGGGCCATTCAAGAAGTACAAGGATTTCACCAAGGCCCGCATGGTGGTCTGGGTGTTGACTATCTGCTGTTCCTCCACATCTTCACATCGGTTGTGATCCATCATGAGAAGAGTAGTGGCACTAGGAGGTCGGCACCATCTACGAGACCTGGCAAAAGGATGACGACCCAGAACACGGAAGAACATTTGTCTCTCCATTATGCTGGTTATGCCCCAGCTGCAGCCACCTTTCAGCTGACAGCAACATCTTGGTTACTACTTCTAAGCCAGGAATGGGCCCATTATCTCAGATCCTGCAGAACCACAACAGAGATTCAGGTGCTGCTGATGATGTCAGGCCAACAGAATTCATCATGCAAGACAGTATGATTATCTGATGATTAACTTATGGCATTTGAAAAATCCTTAATGCCAGCATTCATTTCTATATCTGTCAAGTCTGCCCAGGATTTTAAGATACAAAAAAAAGGTCAACGACTTACATGTTTAAAGATGTAATTATTAAATTCTTTTCGTTATATAATCTGTGATCCCTGATGTTTGGTGCCACCTTGTGTGACTCAAGTCGGACAGATGATCTAACTATCTGATTATTTCATTTTACAAATCTGTCTTTTTCTACTCCAGGAAGAGTGGAGTCTAGATCCACCTTGTTGGTGTTAAATTGTATCTTGTGAATTCTTTCTTTCTTTCTTTCTTTCTTTCTTTCTTTCTTTCTTTCTTTCTTTCTTACTTCCTTTCGTTATTTAAATCTATGTTGATATCATTTTGTTATCTCTCTAGGGGTGAATTATGAGAATCTATCTCTTTATTCATTCATTTTTTTGTTCAAATCTATGATTAAGAACTCAATATCTCTTCAGTATTGAACAATCATTTAGGCTTTACACATAAAACACCATCCACTTGTTTAATGTTTATTCATTTAATTATTAAAATCTGTCATTATATATTCAGTGATCTCTGGAGTTTTGAGCATCCTTATGGGAGACCGTTGTGCCAGACTGTCACGTCATCTAATACTACACTTACTTCTTTAACTGTTAAACTAGGAAATTAAGTAATAATTCTTAATTTAAAATACATACTTAAAATACAGGTAATGTTATGGACCATAAGTCCCTTTTGGAGTCAGATTTTGGAAGTTGATGATGTAATATCATCTCATTACTTCACCATTTAGCTATGTAAATAGATATTTCATCAGCGATAGGTTTATTACTTTGGTGCCATCTTATCAGTGTTAATATAAAAGGCCCACTAATTAATTATCAATTAAGTTTTTTTTAATTCCTCATTATTACAGGAAGAGATCAGTCTGACTACTCCATGTGGGATTTAAGGATGCACCACCATGACATTATTCAATCATTTTTCATTATATATTCATTATTTAAATCGATGAAGATGTTATTCTTCTTGATTGGAGTGGGGCCATTCCTCCATGGGAGTTAATCACGTGGCATTATTTTATTATCTAAGTACTAATTTCTTGGCAATCACTGGAGTTGGGTTCCATCTTATAAAAGTTAAGTATGGAGGACTATCCAATTATTAACTCTTTTGGTTGGGTAAGTAATAATGGTGTCATCCGTCATTTGGCTTCTGTGGGATTGACACATCAGGAGATCGGTACCAGAAGCAGTGCCCAGAGAATAGGGGACACTGCCTTACACAGTGATTACTGATTAGGTAATAGTAGATTTTTAACAATTGAATAATTACACGATTTAAAAAAAACTGTAGTGTTTCGCATCATCGGTTTCTGAGAGGTTGCAAAAGAACTGACCCATCAAGGACACAGTGACCACTGATTTTAAAAATGGAATAACTGAATAATCTCCTAATCAGGGAATTTCACCTAATGAAAGCTGTGGGGCTGATAACATGACACACCACCAGCAATAAATCACTCTAAATAACCATATTAGAAATCAGGGTACAGGACTTAATAGAGAACAGTCAATTGAGGAAATCCAAAATGACTGAAAGAAACATAAGAAACTGCTCAAAATCCGTAATCATCAGCTTATTGCCAATCTAAACCACTCTGAGAAACCGTGGGATCAAGCTCCTCTAAAGGTAAGAGAATGAAGAGGAGTTTATTTTATTTTCAATAAAGGGAAAAGGATTACAGTAGAGGCGATTAATTTTATTGTTTCCATCGTAGAAATTAGAAAATTGAAGCATAGAAAACAGGTTTAAAATATGCATCATTGTACTTGAATGGCACAATGATGCTTTCGTTTTCATGCTTATGTCACTATAGGCATGTTGTAGCTTGAGAGACTGGTAAATATGTAGAACTCAAAAGAAAGAGCCCTGCAATTTTTTTTTGTGAGAAACTCGGTGAGGATGTAAGGTTAGTTTATTGGTGGGTATACTCCTTTTAGCATGTGGGAGGGGCACTAGAATGTGACAGAATGTTGGTTCATAAATGTTGCCTGGCAAACCTGCTTGCATTCTATATCCTGATAACATGGGCCAAGGACCAGAGAGCAGCATCGAGAAAGTGTTATCATGGGCATTACAGTCTCCCAAGTTAAGTATCTCCTAAAACTTTTAATGACAGCATTTGATTCGCCTAAACAAGTCATATCCACACCTCTGGAAGTTTGCCTACAGCTTTTACTGGTTACCAAATTCAAGATTACCTAGTCATCAGAGAACGTAGACTGTGGAGAAAAAGTTTAAAGTCTTCTATTTATGAATACTCTCTCTCCTAAGAAGGGAAACTATGGAACAAAAGATAATAAGACTCACAATTATTCATCAAACGGTGAGTTTGCCATTGGTGACTTCCTTCAGGAAGGTGATAATCCATTTGTTAGCGTAGAATTAGGGATTGTTGGATCTGAGTCCATATCTTTTGAGGCAGCCGTCCAACTTTAAATATGTGATATCTTCTAAAAACGTTGCATACACAATGACAGTTCAGCATTTAAACATGTTACTACTTTGCTCTGCGATTAAATAAGGGATGAACCTGGGAGTTTCCCACAATCATGTGGGAGTCAACTGAGAGCCAATTGTGTGGAGTATGGCAGACCATTTCATCCTCTGATTATGTTTTCATGCTTATGTCACTGTAGGCAAGTTGTTGCTTGAGAGACTGGTAAATATGTTAAAGTCAAAACAAACTGCCCTGCTTTGTTTTTGTGAGAAAATCAGTGAGGCTGTAAGGTTAGTTCATTGGTTGGTATACTCCAATGCGGGATGGGCACTAGAATGTGACAAAATGTTGGTTCATAAAAGTTGCCTGGCAACACTGCTTGCATTCTGTAATCTGGTATCATGGGCCAAGGACCAGAGAACAGCTTCGAAAAATGTTATCATGGGACATTACAGTCTACCAAATAACTACCTCCTAAAACTTTTAATGACAGCATTTGATTCGCCTAAACAAGTCATATCCACACCTCTGGAATTTTGCCTACAGCTTTTACTGGTTACCAAATTCAAATTACCTAGTCATCAGAGAACGTAGACTGTGGAGAAAAAGTTCAAAGTCTTCTGTTTATGAATACTCTCTCTCCTAAGAAGGAAAATTATGGAACAAAAGATAAGACTCACAATTTTTCATCACAAGGTAGGTTTGCCATTGTTGACTTCCTTCAGGAAGGTGATAATCCATTTGTTAGACTAGACTTAATGATTATTGGATTTCAGTCCATCTCTTCTGAGGCAGCCGCCCAACAATAAATATGTGATATCTTCTAAAAACCCTGCATACACAAGGACAGTTCAGCATTTAAACATGTTACTACTCTGCTCTGCGATTAAATAAGGGATGAACCTGGGAGTTTCCCACAATTATGTGGGAGTCAACCAAGAGTCAATTGTGTGGAGTATGGCAGACCATTTCATCCTCTGATTATGTTATTATTTGATTATCAAAATAGGACATTAGATAATCCATGATCAGTGGATTGTGGTGACGCGATGTGGGAGGCAATTATTATAGACCTTCTTAATATCAATTATGTAGTTAAAATATTTAAATTAATCATGACAGCATTGTTCATGAGCCTGGTTTGGAGCCACCTTAGCGAAGTGGATGATGTTACTTGAACTCATTATTTGATTATTTAATTAGATAAAACAATGATTATATCGTCCGTTACACCTGGAATCTGGTGCTACAGATCATCTAATTAAATAATTAATGAATTTAAATTGACAATCTGTGTTAATCCCCAGGGTAATGTAAATATTTGCATAACTATGTAAACAACAATCCACCATTCCATGAAGAGACATGTAAAGCTCCCTCTTGTGGAGATAATGTGCAATAACTTCACATTTTTTGATGCATTGACTCTATTGATGATGACATCCTTCATGACTGGAGTCTGGCCAAGCTTCCCTGTCAGTAAAGTGCTACATCCCCTATTTATTGTGACAGTTATTACTGACTTATTTAATTTAATTCTTTAAATTATGTAAACAACACACATTGCCATCACCGATTACAGTTAGGGTGCAAAAATCTGTCAGGGACAAGGTTAGGAAAGTTGTAGACATAGGCAGAGCATTTTCTGAATGATCTATGCATCTCACAGAGTACGAGGGATGCTGGGTGAATGAGTCCAGAAGGTTGCACGGTGCCCTCCGAGAAGTACAAGGACTTCACCAAGGCCGGCACGGTGGTCTGGGTGTTGACTACCTGCTCTTCCTCCACATCTTCACATCGGTTTTGATCTACCATGAGAAGAAGGAGTGGCACTAGGAGGCCGCCACAATCACCAAGACCTGGCAAAAGGATGACGACCCAGAACACGGAAGAACATCTATCTCTCAGGTATGCTGGTGATGCCCCTGCTGCAGCCACCTTTTCAGCTGTTATCTACATTGTGGCTACTACTGCTATGTCAGGATTTGGCCCATTAACTCACGTCCTGCACCTTACCACAACATAGATTCAGGTGCTTGTGATGATGGCAGGCCAACAGAATTCATCATGCAAGACAGTATAATTATCTGACGATTAACTGATGGCATTTTATAAATGCGTGATGACAGCATTCAGTTTCATACCTGGCAAGTCTGCCAAGGAATTGATGATGCAAAAAAATGTCAACGGCTTACATATTTAAAGATGTAATTATTAAATTCTTTCATTATATAATCTGTGACCCCTGACGTTTGGCGCCACCATGTGTCACACTCAAGTATGACAGACGATCTAACTGATTATTTCATTATTCAAATCTGTTTTTTTCTACTCCAGGAAGAGAGGAGTCTGAATCCACCTTGTTGGTCTTAAATTGTATTTTGTGAATTCTTTCTTTCTTTCTTTCTCCCTTTCTTTCTTTCTTTCTTTCTTTCTTCCTTTCTTTATTTAAATCAATTTTGACATCATTTTGTTATCTCTCTAGGGGTGAATTTATTCATTAATTTCTTGTTCAAATCTATGATTAAGAACTCAATGTCTTCAGTATTGAACAATCATTTAGGCTTCACACATAAAACACCATCCACTTGTTTAATGTTTATTCATTTAATTATGAAAATCTGTCATTATATATTCAGTGATCACTGGAGTTTTGAGCCTCCTTAGGGTACAACGTTGTACCAGACCGTCACGTCATCTAACACTACACTTACTTCTTTAACTGTTAAACTAGGAAATTAAGTAATAATTCATCATTTAATTGACGTATTTAAAATACAGCTAATGTTATGGTACATAAGTTCCTTTTGGAGTCAGATTTTGGAGTTGATGATGTAATATCTCATTACTTCATCATTTAATTATGTAAATAGATCTTTACATCAGCGATAGGTTTAGTACTTTGGTGCCATCTTATCAGTGTTAATATAAAAGACCCACTAGTTAATTATCAATTTAATTTTTTAAAAAAATCATTATTCCCAGAAGAGATCATTCTGACTCCTCCATGTAGGATTTAAGTATGCACCACCATGTCATTTCTCAATCATTTTTCATTATATATTTATTATTTAAATTAATGAAGATGTTGTTCTTCTTGACTGGAGCCGGGCCATTCCTCCATGGGAGTTAATTACCTGGCATTACTTAATTATCTAAGTACTACTTCCTTGGCAATCACTGGACTTGGGTTCTATCTTATGAAAGTTAAGTATGGAGGACTATCCAATTATTAACTCATTTAGTTGCGTAAGTACTGATGGTGTCATCAGTCATTTGCTTCTGTGGGATTGACACAGCAGGAGATCGGTACCAGAAGCAGTGCCCAGAGAATGGGGGACACTGCCTTATACAGTGATTACTGATTAGGTAATAGTAGTGCCTACAGCTTTTACTGGTTACCAAATTCAAGATTACCTAATCATCAGAGAACGTAGTCTGTGGAGAAAAAGTTCAAAATCTTCTGTTTGTGAATACTCTCTCTCCTAAGAAGGAAAACTATGGAACAAAAGATAATAAGACTCACAATTATTCATCAAAAGTTGAGTTTGCCATTGTTGACTTCCTTCATGAAGGTGATAATCCATTTTTGAGAGTACACTTAGTGATTTTTGGTTTACAGTTCATGTCTTTTGAGGCTGCCATCCTACATTAAATATGTGATATCTTCTAAAAATCCTGCATACACAGTGACAGTTCAGCATTTAAACATGTTACTACTCTGCTCTGCGATTAAATAAAGGATTAACCTGGGAGTTTCCCACAATCATGTGGGAGTCAACTGAGAGGCAATTGTGTGGAGTATGGCAGACCATTTCATCCTCTGATTATGTTGTTATTTTATTATTAAATTAGGACATTAGATAATCCATGATCAGTTTATTGTGGTGATGCGATTTGGGAGGCAATTATTACAGACCATCTCATATCTATTATGTAGCTAAAATATTTAAATTAATCACGACAGCATCATTCATGAGCTTGGTTTGGAGCCACCTTAGGGAAGTGGATGATGTTACATGAACTTATTTTTTGATTATTTAATTATATAAAACAATGATTATATCGTCCATGACACCTGGAATCTGGTGCCATAGATCATCTAATTACATAATTAATGAATTTAATTTGACAATCTATGTTAATCCCCAGAGTAATGTAAATATTTGCACAATTATGTAAACAGGAATCCTCCATTCCATGAAGAAACCTCTAAAGCGCCCTCTTGTGGACATAATGTGCAATAACTTCACATTTTATGATGCATTGACTCAATTGATGATGATGACATCCTTCATGACTGGAATCTGGCCATTCTTCCCTGCCAGTATAATGCTACATCATCTCTTTATTGTGACAGTTAGCTATTACTGACTTATTTAATTCTTTAAATTATGTAAACGACAGACAGTGCTTTCAGCGATTATGGTTAGGGTGCAAGTATCTGTCAGGGACAGTGTTAGGAAAGTTGTAGACATGGGCAGAGCATTTTCTGAATGATCTATGCATTTCCCAGGGTACGAGAGATGCTGGATGATCGAATCCAGAAGGTTGCACGGTGCCCTCCGAGAAGTACAAGGACTTCACCAAGGACGGCATGTTGGTCTTCCTCCACATCTTCACATCGGTTATGATCTACCATGAGAAGAATTATTGCCCAAAGGAGATCGGCACAGTCACTGAAACCTCGCAAATGGATGATGACCCAGATCACAGAATAACATCTCTCTCTCTTAGCTATGCGGCTAATGCCCCTGCTATAGCCATCTCTTCAGCTGATATCAACATTTTGGCTACTACTGCTATGCCAGGAATGGGCCCATTATCTAAGGTCCTGCCGCACTGCAACAGAGATTCAGGCGCTGCAGATGATGTCGGGCCAACAGAATTCATCAGGCAAGACAGTATGATTATCTGACGATTAACTTATGGAGTGTTAAAAATCTGTGATGACAGCATACATTTCCATATCTGGCAAGTCTACCCAGGAAATGATGATACAAAAAAGGTCAACGACTTACAGATGCAAAGATGTAATTATTAAATTTTTTCATTATATAATCTGGGAACCCTGAAGTTTCTAGCCACCTTGTGTGACTCAAGTGTGACAGACCATCTAACTATCTGATTATTTCATTATTCAAATCTGTCTTTTTCTACTCCAGGAAAATGGAGTCTGGATCCATCTTGTTGGTGTTAATTTTCTCTTGTGATTTCATTATTTATTTATTCATCTAAATCAATGTTGATATCATTTTGTTATCTCTCTAGGTGTGAATTAGGAAAAATTATCTCTGTATTCATTTTATTGTTCAAATCTATGATTCAGAACGCAATGACACTTCAGTATTGAGCAGTCTTTTTGGCTTCCCGCATAAAACACCATACACTTGTTTAATGTTTATTCATTCAAATATGAAAACATGTCATTATGTATTCAATGATCACTGGTGTTTGGAGCCTCCTTACGGGAGGAAATTGTACCAGACCATCACATCATCTAATACTACACTTACTTTTTTAACTGTTAAACTAGAAAATTAAATAATAATTCGTCATTTAATTAACATATTTAAAAGACAGATTATGGTATGGACCATGAAACCCTTTTGGAGACAAATTTTGGGAGTTGATGATATAACATCCTCTCATTACTTCATCATTTAGCTATGTAAGTAGATCATTAGATCAGCGACAGGTTTAGGACTTTGGTGCCACCCCGTCAGTGTTAATCTAAAATGCCAACTAATTAATTATCAACATAATTTTTAAATAAAACATTATTCCAGGAAGAGATCAGTCTGTCGACTCCATGTGGGATTTAAGTATGCACCACCATGTCTTTATTCAATCATTTTCAGTATATGTTAATTATTTAAATCGATGAAGATGCTGTTCTTCGTGAAAGGAGCCTGGCCGTTTCTCCCTGGGAGTAAATCGTGTGGCATTATTTAATTATTTAAGTACTACTGCCTTGACAATCACTGGAATTTGGTTCCACCTAATGAAAGTTAAGTATGCAAGACTATCCAAATTATAAACTTCTTTGATTGTGAAAGTAATGATGGTGTCATCAGTCATTTGGCTGCTATGGGACTGACACAGCAGGAGATCGGTACCAGAAGCAGTGCCCAGAGAATGAGGGACATTGTGTTACCCAGTGATCACTGCTTACTTAATCGTAGATTTTTAACAATCAAATGATTACACGATTTAAAAAAAAAACTATATTGTTTCGCATCATCAGTTTCTGAGAGATTTCTACAGAACTGACCCTTGAAGTTCACAGGCAACTTCGATTTTAAAAATGGAATAACTGAATAATCTCCTGATCAGGAAGTCTCATTTAATGAACACTGTTGGGCTGATAACTTGACACAACACCAACTATACAGAACTTTAAGTAAGTAATGATTTCCAAATAAGTAAAAGACTTACATAATAAGAATTTTGTAGCTCTCAAGAAAGGAATTAAAGAAGATAGCAGAAAATGGAAAGATCTCCCATACTCTTGGATAGGTAGGATAAACATAGTAAAAATGGAAGTCTTGCCAAAAGCAATCTACAGATTCAACACAATCCCCATTAAAATCCCACCACATTTCTTCACCGACCAAGAAAGGACATTAATCAACTTTATATGGAAAAACAAAGACCCAGGATAGCCAAAACAACCCTATACAATAAAAGAACTTCAGGAGGCATCACCATTCCTGACTTTAAGCTCTACTACAGAGCTATAGTTCTGAAAACAGCCTTGCATTTGCATAAAAATAGACAGGTAGACCAATGGAATCGAATTGAAATTACTGATATTAACCCACACACCTATGAACACCTGATTTTCGACAAAACAGCTAAAATTATACAATGGGGCATGGACAGCATCTTCAACAAATGGTGCTGGCACAATAGGATGAGGTGGTATAGAAGACGGCAGATAGAACCATGTCTGTTGTCATGCACAAAACTCAAGTCCAAATGGATCAAAGACCTCAACATCAATCCAGCCACATCGAACCTCTTAGAAGAGAAAGTATAAGGTACCCTTGAACAAATTGGTATAGGAGACCTCTTCTTGAACATAACTCCAGGGGCACAGACACTGAAAGAAACAATTAATAAATGGGACTTCTTCAAACTTAGAAGCTTCTGTAAGGCAAAGGACAAAGTGGACAAGACCAAACAGCAGCCCACAGACTGGGAAAATATTTTCACCAATCCTATATCTGACAAAGGGCTGATCTCCAAAACATACAAAGAACTCAAGAAACTAGTCAACAAAACACCAAATAACCCCATTAAAAAATGGCATACAGAACTGAAGAAAGAATTCTCAATAGAGGAAATCAAAACGGCTGAAAGACACTTAAGAAAATGCTCCACATCCGTAGCTATCAGGAAAATGCAAATCAAAAAACTTTGAGATACCATCTTACTCCTGCCAGAATGGCTAAAATGAGAAATACCAATGATGACTCATTTTGGAGAGGATATGGAGAAAGGGGAACACTCCTCCAGTGCTGTTGGGAGTGCAAACTCATACAGCCATTTTGTACATCAGTATGACCGTTCCTCAGGCAAATGGGAATTAGTTTACCACAGGACCCGGCAATCCCCCTCTTAGGCACATACCGAAAGGATTCACATCCATACAACAAAGACATCTGTTCAACTATGTTCATAGCAGCACTATTTGTAATAGCAAGAACCTGGAAGCAACTTAGGTGCCCCTCAATTGAAGAATATTTAATGAAGATGTGGCTCATCTACACAATGGAATACTACTCTGCAGAAAAAAATAATGGTACCTTGAAATTCGCAGGCAAGTAGATGGCACTTGAAAAAACCACCCTGAATGAGGATACTCAGTTACAAAAAGAGGAAAATATTATGTACTCACTCATATATGGATTTTAGACCTAGATCAAATGATCACCAGCCTATAATTCACACCACCAGAGGACCTAGGATACAAGGTACATTCTAGGAGATTCATATAAAGTCCCTCACAAAATCGGGAAAGGACAAGTCCCCCAGAGCACAGGGGAAGTGGGGGGGGCAGTGAATGGAGAGAGAAGTAGGAGAAAATGAGGGGGAGGAAAGGAAAACATGTGCGACTAGGAAGATTGAGCCCTGTTAGGAATAGAAGACAGGAGAGACAGACAGACAGACAAACAGACAGAGAGAGAGAGAGAGAGAGAGAGAGAGAGAGAGAGAGAGAGAGAGAGAGAGAATAAAAAAGAGGGAGCCAATATTGGTTTGGAGATAAAATTGAACACAAACTAAGGTCTAGAGAACTACAAGACTGCTCCCAACTAACAATTTGAGCTTCCGTGGAAAGGCTATCATAAATGCCCTTCCTGGAGAGTGAGATTAACAACTAAATTCTCCATGGAGCTCTCAACTAATGCCTGTTGAAAACAGGATCAAACACCCATACATAAACACTGAGTTGAACTAGAACCCAGATGCAGATGGAGAGGACAAGACCATGCGGCAGAAACACATAGAGACAGTTTACCTGAACAAGGAGGAGCTAACGGCCACTAAACTGATAGCTGGGAAGCCAGCATGGGACTGACTCAGGACCCCCTGAATATGGGTCTCAGCCAGAAGGACTGAGCAGTCTAAGAGACCTCATACAGTGGAGCCAGGATGTATCCCTGGTGCACAAAAGGACTTTGCGAACACATCCCCCATGGAGGGATACCTGCCTTAATCTAGAGACAGGAGATAAGCCCTAGTCCCTACTTCACATGACCTGTCAGATCTACATGACCCCAACTGGATGGCATTCCCCTACATATGGAATTGGGGTGGGGGGATGGGAGGGGAGGGTGTTTAGAGTGCATGTGAGAGGGCAGAGAGGGTAAAAGGGAGGGAAGGAGGGAGGGAGAGGGAACTGGGATCGACATGTAAAGTAATAAATTAAATTAAAAAAAATTCTTTGACTCCAAAATTTAAGTTGAAGGACAAGTTATTGGGGAAAAGGATTTCTATTTTTGTTTCCACAGAAATTGAAAAGATGTGGATTCCTTCCAGACCCATGTGGCTTGATCACGCCAGACCACCTGAAACAGAGTATAAGGTGATCCTACATTCAAAACAGCTGGAAAAAGCAGTCCTACAGACTACAGCCAGGATTTGTGAATCTTCTTCGAATCCCCCATGACAGTGCCCCTTACCACAGGAAGTAGTTGGAAAGAACAACGCCCAAATTCCCAAATATTGTGTATAAATGTTTGTTTTCATTTAATTGGACTTTGTTATATAAAATAAAATAATAATAAAAAAACCAATAGTATTTTGAAATTTCAGGGAAATAGAACTAAACTAGCCTATCCTGAGTGTGATAATTACCTAATTTACACATGCTACAAAGGAGGATTATAATACTTATATATCATTTAATATTAACATGAATCAGTGAGCATAAACAAATGGATTAAAGGATGAAAAATAAAATACAACAAGCATAAAAAAAGGAAAATTCCAGATCATGGTGTAACACAAAAATCCATATATATATATATATATATATATATATATATATATATATATATATATAATTAAGAAAAAGAGTGCCATTTTGAGCAAACACAAAATTAACTCCAAGTGTGAATACTCCCTTAGCCTAGAGACAAGGAGGAGGGCCCGCGCCAAACCCAAATGTCTTGTCAGGTTTTGATGAATCCTCCTAAAGAACTCAGACTTCCAGAGAAATGTATGTGGGATGGGATGGGGAGGTCACTGGGGGAGGGAGGGAGAGGGAACTAGGAATGATATGCAAAATAAGATCTTTCTATTCATTTCTTAACAACAGAAGTCAAGTTATTTTGATGGCAAAAAAAAAAAATGGTAATAACTCTGCATGTATCTGACCCCTAAATGTTAGATGTGCAGAGCAAAGCTTCTGGGAGGCACTGGACAAACTGAACCTCTCCTTCTTTGGTAACTTGCCATCCCTGTGCACCAAAAGCATAATGGAGCTGACTTCAAAGAATTTATTTACTTTGCTGCATAATCGAAAGCCTTTCCACAGATGCAGCCCACAAGGAAAAGTATTCCTGGGCCACACCCTGGTTAGGGAAGCTCCTAGGACCAAAATAGACCTAACAGAACACTGAATTTGACAGCACATTCAAGCCCAGTGTCCTCCTGGAAGGCCAGCAAAACAGAAATTCATGACTCCCCATACCACCCTCTGAATCCACTCACTCACCATGCTGCAGCTTCTGTTCTCCTCCATTCCCCAGCAGGACTCACAGAGCAGCAATCAATCCTCTGATGTCTGTTCTGATATAAAAGCAAGCCTGCAGCATGGCTCCAGGAAGTCTCCTTCCAGACCTGAAACTGGTGGGTTGGCTCAGTGTACCAGATTGGCTAGTGAGGCTTGATTGACAAGAGCTCTTCCTCAAGAATTAGAGTGTTCTTAAAGACACACCAGGCCCAGCACCTCCTTTGGCTCTGGCTTTTACTCTATACCTAGACATTTCAGAGATCTGCACAAATAGGAATTTATTTGGTTTTTGGGGTTTTTTTTTTGACAGAATTCCCCTGTGTGGCTCCTGCCATCCTATTCCTTGCTTAGTAAACTGCTCTGGTGAATTCCTTATTAATTATTAATATTAATCTTGTTGTTTTCTAATAGTTTTTTCATTAACTGTCTAATATGTATTGATACATTTATTTATTTATTTATTTATTTATTTTTATTTTTGAGACAGAGTTTCCCTTTGTGGCCCTACTGTCCTGGAACTTACTCTGTAGACCAGGCTGACCTCTAAATCAGAGAGATCCACTTGCATCTACTTCCTCAGTCCTGGAACCAAAGGCAAAAGCCAACACTGCATAGTCAGACATTAATTTCAATGTCACTTTCCCATGTCATCAGTAGACGACCCAGCTCTGTTCCTGCAGAGGGGAATTTCAAACTCTTTTTCTCTCTCCACGCAATGTGCAGAGCTTGCAAAGACCATACACAATTCAGACTGAAACTATTCCCTTCTTCAACAATAAACATATATAAACAAAAAACAAACTTGCTTTAAGAATAGAATTTGTAGCTATGCAGTGGTTAGCCATAGAGGACAGGCCGTGGTGGAGTACACCTTTAATCCTAGCACTTGGGATAAATAATCAGGTGCATGTCTGTACTTTCATGGCCACCCCAGGCTACACCACATCGATCCAGTCTAAAAGAGAAAGAGAGACAAGTGGTGGCTCATTCCTTTATCCCTGAAATTGTGAGGTAGATATGGATGGGAGGAGAAAGAAATATAAGGAGGAAGAAGAAAAAAGCTCATTGTTTTCTGAGGGAAGACTCCTAGTATTAGAATTGTCCACCCCTTTGGTATGAGTACTTCAGTAGAAATAAGCGCTAGGGCTTGACTGCTCTGCTTCTCTGATCTTTCATCATTAATTGCATATCTGAATCCATGTTTTGATTATTAAGAACAACTAGAAGTAGCTTTACAATTTCCAGTGCAGTGTGTCAAATCAAAACTGTAGTGTACAAGATTAGAATTTATGCTAATAATATTGATAGTACTAATCTTTACCATTTTATCAAGTTTATTGCTATATTATGTATGTATGAGTTTGAGAGAAAATGGTTTGTATAAATATACAGGTTATGGGATGTAGATAATGATGTGAAGTTGAGTGTAAGTATCTGAACTCTGGTCATCCCCAAAAGATGTGCTGAATCTCTTGCCAAGATACACAACATGTTTTATCTGATGAAACAAAACTCTTCCACAGATTAACAATAAAACCAAAATAAATAAAGAATTATATAATGGTTTTCAGAACATGAAGTATCAGAATTAAAGATCCTATACATGGTAAGTTTGTAACATGAAATGAATACAATCCAATGACAATGAACCACAATTAATAACAAAATGCATATTGCAAAGGCACAGTAACAATTTTTTTGGAAATACTCAGAATGCTCAATGGAATTATGAAAACACAGTACACAAACTAACATAATATGACTTTTATACTTACCACAAAGCAACAACAATCAAAATATGTATAATATGTGTAAAAGAATAAAAGAGATAGAGAGAATAACCCAAGAGCAAAGGTCAAAAATATCAACTATTAACATAAAGTACAAAAGAAACTTAGCCAAGAAAAGTGTGATCTTGACCAATGTTATCCAAATATCTATGAATCCATGTGTACAGAGATTAAATAAACACAGACATCAACACTCCAATTAAATCAAATAAAGTGACCCTTAGACACTTTTGACCCTGTAGCTATGGATATCTATTCCAAAGATAGGATGTCCCTGTTCTAGAGCTCTCCATGCAAAAGGAGCTGACCTTTTGCTATGGCTCTGTAGACCTTTATACCCCTTTATTGTTTCAGGTAAACCTCGCCGCACTGATGCTCACTCCACAAACAACATGGGAGAATAATTTAAAATCAACTTCCTGCCAAGTGGTTTATGGCCCAAGGTGAAGATCCTGACCTAACTCCCTACACAAAACCATACACACCTGAGATATCTCTGCAGAATAGAGACTCATTTTGTACACCGGAATTAAACGTCAGTTAACACAGTATTGTAACTCTTGGTAGCAGAGTGTTAAAAACATTATAATCTTGTATTGCTGAGAGACATCAGCATCACCATTTTTTACTACTTTCTAAAATATTTATAAGGCAAACCTGAAAGTGGAATGGAATATTCAGAACTTCAAGAAATCAGACCTTCAGTTATCCAGTGTCAGCCCCCAATGCACACCAACAGCATTGCATGCATATGCACACTGGACAGTTATATAATAAGCAACACACCCACCCATGCCAGGGCTGCAAAGTCTCCCCCAAACCAAGAAACACATGGAGAGGAAGGCTCAGAGGACAAGGGTAACTGCCCAGGTCACCACATGGACCAAAAGAACCCCAGTGTCTCTCATGGTCCATACAAATTTTGCAGAAATGACATTCTGAGCAGACCTGCTTTGAAAACCCTACACTCAGAAGAGTGTAACCTGTGTTCTTCCTTACAACTCAATAGAGCATAAGGAAAAGAGAATCATGGAAAGAAGACTTCTCAGAGTCCAGCATTGGCTGGGACCACCCAGTTGGACCTAAAATTTTGCAGCCCATTACCAGGGAATCAGAAATCAATGACTCAGATTGCATAGTCCTTGCAGCTCTGCACTTCCCACCTAGCAGATAGCGGCCTAATCCAGAAAGTTTGTGTTTTAGTATACATTCTTCTACTGTCCTGGAAGTCAAGCTGCTCTTTATTAAAATCATAGTGTACCTTGTGTGCACATTTTATTACACACTCATTGTTACTGGCCAGTAACCATTGACCTCATAGCTGGGAAATACTGCAGCCAAATGTATGACACCTAATATTCACTGTGTTTAATGTGAAACTCCTGTTTAAGAAAAGCAGGCTGTGAATTAGAGAACACTGAGTAATCATGGCAGGACTTTTGGGCAGAAAAGTGTATGCGGATATGATGTAGTTATGATCTGAAAAAAAATATTTTGTAAAGCTGAAAGTAGCTTCATGGCCATGTGCTCCAGAGACTAGGGGTTTCATTTAGAGCACACCAAGTATTCCTCAAACATTTTCTCTCACACTGTACATCCAAATGAACAAAAAAATAATAGTAGTCCTGTTACATAGTCCACAAGAGTTCACCCAGACTGGTTTTGGCTAAATACTGTAATTATAGCAATTTTTATACATGATAAGGTCTCTCCTCTATCCAAAGTCTTGGTAGCCCTCATCTGTGGATTCCAAAAACTGCCCTCCGAGACAATGATGGATTTTCTAGGAATGATTATCTAATTCCACATTGCTCACCTCAACTACTGTTGAAGGAGGAAATCTCAGCTTCCATCCTGCCTCTCCCTTTCTGCACTGTGACTCCACCATTATCCAAGTGGGACAGGAACTCAATCATTGCACAAATCCCTCTTCATTTATAAGACCCCACAATAATCAGAGATCTTGGGAGTTAACTCATTTTCTGGTCTATTTTCATTCTCCCTGACCAGGCAAGGGCCCAACTGGAACGATGTGTAGGATTTTCTTCCCAGCACTGTACAGGATAAGCAGGATTAAAAGTTCAAAACAATTCTCAATTACACAGCATAAGACAAGCCACAGTTAGAAGACACTTTGCTCTACAAAGTAATCAATAATCAGCATCACTTGAGAAAAGGAATGAAATAAGTAAAATCTAAGAAACATAGGAGTGCAGCAAAATAGAGATTAAAAACAGTAATTTGTTTAAAGAAGAAATTTAAAAAGGTACCAAAACCTGGGTGGTGGTGGCAAATGAATTTAATACTGGTGCTCAGGAGGCAGATGGAAGCTTATATCTGTGAGTTCAAGACCAACATGTTCCACAAGATATAGTTGTGGGACAGGCAGCAGAGCCAAAACGAAATGGGGGGGTCTCTAAAAACCAATAAATAAAAAACAGGAAAAATAAAAAAAAAATCAATGATAAAAAGAGTTGGTTTTTCGAGAAAATTAACAAGGTAGAGAAGCCTTTATTCAAACTAAACAAAAAGCAAAGAGAGAAAATGGAAATTAACAAAATCAGAAACAAAAAGTAGTACATAACAATAGACACTGAGGGAATGCAGACAATTTTAAGGTCATATTTTGAAAACATATAATCCACAAGATTTGAAAATTCAAAGGATATGGACAAATTTCTGGATAACTATTACTTACCAGAATTAAATCAAGAATAGACAAGCAACTTAAATTGACCTATAACAACTAACAAAGTAGGAGTAATAATGAAAAGCCTTCCAACATAAAAATCCCAGAGCCAGATGTCTTCTTCAGTGAAGAATTCTACCAAAAATTCATGGAAGAGCTATATTAATACTCCTGAAATTGTTCCACACAATAGAAAAGAAGGTTTATTAATAAACTCTTTTTATGAGGCTACAATCACCTCGATACCCATCCACACAAAGACATAAATAAGAGAGAAAATTAGAGACCAATATCCCTCATGCATATTGATGCAAAAATACTCAAGAAAATATGGGAAAACTGAATCCAAGAATATGTCAGAGAAATCATCTACCATGATCAAGTAGGCTTCATCTCTGGCTTGCAGGGATTGTTTCACATATGAAAATATATCAAATATACCACTATATAAACAAACTGAAAATGAAAAGTCACATGATCATCTCCCTAGATGCAGAAAAACCTTTTGACAAAATTCAACATACTTTCATGTTAAAGGTCTTGGGGAGATCAAGGATAACAGGAATTTATGTAAACGTAATAAAAGCAATATACAGTAAACCCATAGCAAATATCAAGCTGAATGTAGAGAAGCTTAAGGTGATTCCTCTAAAATCAGGAAAAAGAGTAGGCTGCCCTATCTCTCCATATCTCTTCATTATTGTAATTGAAGGGCTAGCTAAAGAAATAAGAAAAGAAAAGGAGTTCAAGGGGATGCAAACTGGTAAGGAAGAACTCAAACTTTCTCCATTTCCAGATGACATGATAGTTTACATAAGCAACCAAAAAATTCTACCAATGTTCTCCTACAGCTGAAAAATACATTCAGTAAAGTATGAGGATACAAGATTAAATAAAAAAAAGTCTGTAGCCATTACTTATTCAGTCAACAAAAGGGTTGTTAAAGAAATCAGAGAAACATCACCCTTCACAATAGCCACAAACAACATAAAGTATCTTGGGGTAACACTTACCAAAGAAGTGAAAGACCTATATAATAAGAATTTTTGTCTTTAAAGAAAATAGCAGAAAATGTAAAGATGTCCCAATCTCATGGATAGGTAGAAAAAACATAGAAAAATGGCAATCTTACCAACAGCGATCTACATATTCAATGCAATCGCCATTAAAATCCCAGCACAATCTTTCACTGACCTTGAAAGGAAAATAATCTACTTCATATTGAAAACTAAAAGAACCCGAATAGCCAAAACAACCTGTATAATAAAGGAACTTCATGAGGGATCATTATCCCTGACTTTAAGATCTACTACAGAGCTATAGTCCTGAAAACAGCCTGGTATTAGCACAAAAATAGACAAGTACCTCAATGAAATCGAATAGAAAATCCTGATATTAACCAACACACATACTAACAAAACAGCTAAAAGTATACAATGGGATGAGGAAAGCATCTTCAAAAAATGCTGAGTAAGGTTTTCTGCCCGCCGCTGGTCTTGTCCCCTAGCTGTGCCAGCACCAGTTAATATACAGAGACTCTGTATTTGATATAATGCTGTTGGCCAGGTACTAGTTTCTTATCAACTAGCTATGTCTTAAGTATTAGCCCATTTCTGTTGATCTATGTATTTTCACGTGGTCTCTTATTACCGGGAAAGAGGGCGGGCATCTCGTCACCCCAGTCTCTCCATCTTGCTTCCTCCTTCCTCATTCCTCTTTCCTCCTTATCTCTTAGTCCCACCTATCTAGCTTTCCTATTGTCCAACAGTGCTTTATTCATTAACCAGTATGAGAAACATATTTTCAGAATGACACCTCCCATCAAAATGGTGCTGGTACAACTGGATGATGGACCAAACTGCAGCCCACAAACTGGGATTTTCACCAATCCTATATCCAACAAAGGGCTGATCTCCAAAATATACAAAGAACTCAAGAAACTAGTCAACAAACACCAAATAACTCTATTAAAATGGGCTATAGAACTGAATAGGTAAATCTCCATACAGGAAATAAAAAATGATTTAAGACACGTAAGAAAGTATTCAACATCCTTAGCTGTCAAGGAAATGCCAAGTGAAACAACTTTGAGATACCATCTTACTCCTGTCAGAATTGCTAAAATTAGAAACACCAATGCCAACTTATGCTTGAGAGGATGTGCAGAAATGGGTACACTCCTCCACTTCAGGTGGAACTGCAAACTTGTACAGCCATTTTGGAGACTAGCATGGCAGTTTCTCAGGACAATGGGAATCAGTCTATCACGAGACCCAGTAATCTCCTGCTTGAGTACATACCCAAATGATCCCAATCCATGTAACCAAGACTTGTACTCACATATGTTCATAGCAATATTATTTATAATAGCAAGAACCTGGAATCAACTTAGATGCCCCTCAACTGAAGTATAAATACAGAAGATTTGCCACATTTACAAAATGGAATACTACTCTGTGGGGGTGGGCAGAAACAATGGAATCTTGAAACTCACAGACAAGTGGATGGAACTTGAAGAAACCATCCTGAACGAGGTATCACAATCACAGAAAGAGAAACATGGTATGTATTCACTCATATGTGGATTTTAGACATATTGCAAAGGCTCACCAGCCTACAAATCAAACTGCCAGAGAAACTAGGATAGAAGGAGGATTCTAACAGTTTTACATAAGGACACTCACAGAAGCAGGAAGGGACAAGGTCCTCAGAGCATATGGGTGGGTATGGGTGTTTAGTGAGTGGAGAGGGAACTAGCACAAGGAAAATGGGAGGAGAGGAAAGATTGTGGGTCTAGGAACATTTGGTCAGGGGAGGAATAGACTTGAGAAGAGAAGAGAAGAGAGGAGAACAGAGGAGAGAAAAGAGAGAAAGAGACTATAAAAGAGGGAGCCATTATAGGTTAGAAGAGGAAATAGAACCTAGAGAAATGTACAGAGCCCTACAAGAATGACTCCAACTAACAATTTGAGAAACAGTGTAAAGGCTAACATAAATTCCCTTCGCTGGCAATGAGTTCAATGACTAACTTATCCACCATCATGGAGACCTCATCTAGTAGCTAATGGAAACAGAAGCATACATGCACAACTAAACACTGAGCCAAACACTGAGCAGAGTGGGAGGACAAGACCACATTGCAGAAACCCAAAGACACAGCTGATTTGAACAAGGAGGAGCTAATGGGGCCCCAGACTTATAGATGGGAATCCAACATGGGACTGACACAGATCCCTGAACATGGGTCTCAGCTAAAAGTCCTGTGCAGTCTAAGGGTCTTCAGAGAGTGGGACCAGGAAGTATACCTGTTGCAAAAAGGACATTGGGGGAAAATCCCCATGGAGGGATACTCCATTAAACTTGAGACAGGAGAGACATTTTAGTGTCTACTTAAAATGACTTGAAGGATTTAGATGACCCCTCCTGGAAGGCATCCACCTACGTGTATAGTGTTGGTTGGATGGGAGGAGAGAGTGGCTGGGGCCCAGGAAGTTGGGAGGGGAAGAAGGAGGGTGGGAGTAAGTTGGAGGGAACTGGTTTGATAAGTATAATAAAAAAATTTACAAATTAAAAACATTAAAAAGATACCAATGTAATTTTCAAAAAACAAAGTTAACATACTTTCATAATTTAAAATTTTTACCTGTATTGACTTTGAAATATCACACCTCCACAGAGAGAACATCACTTCCAGCACAAGTTCTAATAGATCTTAATAATAAAAAACTCACAGTAATCTAACAGGGAGGAGAAGGTGAAAACTGAAGGATCACATATTCAAGGCATCTGGCTACTAGATTTATTATCTCTACCTATTCTCAGACAAGCGATGTGTTCCTGTCCTCACACTGCCTCCTCAGATTGACTGCTATCGCTTCGATCCCTCAGACTAACTTCTCAAACAAAATCATCTCACTGCATGCTCTTCTATCTCCTCTACCTTATCTTCCTCTCTCTGTCCAGCCATGTCACTCCTATCTCCACATCCCTGCTGCTGGGATTAAAGGCCTGATTCCCATATCCTCGGACCACCGTAGTGTGAGCTGTTTTTCTTTTAGACCGACTTAGTATGTGTCTAACTAAGGACATAGTGTGTGTGTCTAACTCCCGATTTAATGTGTGTGGATAACTAGTGACCTAGTGTTGGTAGCTAACTAGTGACTTAGGTGTGTAGTTGACTAAATACATAGAAATACATAGGTGAATGGCTAACTACTATCTCAGTGTGTGTGTGGCTGACTATTTTCTTGGTGTTTGTGACTAGTTAGTAAATTAGATGTGTGGCTGACTAGTCACTTAGAATAGTTGGTTAAGTAGTGATATATTGTGTGTAGCTAACTAGAGACAGTAACTGTGGCTAACAAGTAACCTAGCTTTGTGGCTAACTAGTGACTTTGTAAATGTGGTTAATTACTGCTTAGGCATGTAGCTAAATAGTAACTTAGGTGTGTGATTAACTACTGTCTTAGTGTGGATGGCTAAATACTGCTTTATTTGTGTGATGGACTTATGGCTTAGTTTTTGTGGATAACTAGTGACATAGGTATGGGGCTGACTATTGATTTAGGTGTTTGTCTAACTAGTGACTTCATGTATGTGGCTAACAAGTGGCATGGTGTGTGTGGGTACTAGTGAGCTAGTATGTGTGGCTAACTAGTGGGTTAGTTTGTGACTAAACAGTGACTTACACTTAACTACATGTATAGCTAAATAGTGACTCCGATTAGTAATCTGATTGTTAGGAACTAGCAGCCATTTGACCTCCCCCCCAACCTGATGATGGGCATTCCCTCATGGCCATGCCATCGCTAAGTCAGCTTTTCCTGAAGGCTCAAGTTTTACCTGGCTGCCAGAGGACTCAGTTACACATGTGCAAGCCTCCCCTTTTAAAGCAATTACCCCACTCCTCTCTCGATCTTTCTCCTGCTTTCAGTTGGCCAACAGCTACCCCTCTTTCTCTCCCTTCTCTCAACAAACTCCACATGGGTGCTGAGTCTCGTGTTTGTGTTTTTTAGGCATTACCTGCATAGCAAAAGAAAAACATTGGTGCTGAAACCCAGGCAGGCTCTCCTTGAGGGTCACTGGCAGCTGTTTGGTGTTGGGCAGCCAGCCAGAGACACTCGGGATCCTGTTTCCAATACCAGTAGTCTGCCTCCCCTCCCCCCTACCCCCCCAGTTCACTGGAAATACCACCCCGCAAGGCTTCAATTAGGCAAGGTACCCTTTTAAATTTTAACCCATTTCCTTAGGGTGTGGTGCATTCCTCAAGGGTGGAAGACATACTGCCTGGGGCAGGATATCTGCTCTGCTCTGGGACTGTTGAGTCCTTCAGGCTTCTGTTGTTCCTGGCAATGTTTTCGGGCTGACGATCTTCGAATAACCCTCTGCCATTATCATGTGGCCACACTCTTGGGCTTAAGAGTTTCAAGACTGCATGGTCACTTTCCTCTCTACACATGGGGAATAAACTGACTAAGGAAATATCTCCCACCACTCCACTGGGATGCCTGATAGAAAATTTAAAACCCTTTCACTTAATGCCACTTGTTAAGGCACCCAGAGTTATTTACCTTTGTACTGAAGAGTGGCCTAGATATCCCCTAGGAAATTCAAGTTGGCTGCGTAACGGCTCTCTAGATCCAGATATTTTACAGGATCATTCAAATTACTGCCAGCAAACAGGTAGATGGAAGGAGTTTTTTTCTATCTCTCTGCTAAACAATCTCTTACCCGCAACTTGGATCTGTTCTCATTCCGCCATGCTAAAACTCTCCTGCCCACCCCAGCTGCAGCTTGTCTCAGGGCAGTAGGCTGGGCTGAGGCAGCATCTACTCAAGACAAAATTGAATCTCAAAATTTTATGATTTCTGCCAGCCGTTGGGGATATGTTTATGGCAGGTGCTGATTTGACAACGTGGCGTAGCCTCACCCCCCATGGTTCTTCCCTCTGCTACACCAGCCACCTAGGCACAGGGAGTCTAGCCAGCTTCTGCCGCCAACAGAACCTGTAATTCATTTAACTTTTGCTTTTATACTTTTATTTGATTTATTCTTTATACTTTGTCTCTAATTTCTTTTTTCTCTATGTCATAAATAGCTTCACATTCTAGTCCTTCTCAATTTTACACAGTCCTGTTTAATATATCTGTACATTAAACTTAAATTTAACTTTATGTAAATGTAAGCTAACTTCATACAACTTAAATTCAATTGTACTAAGTCTCAAATATTTCTAAATTGCTATGTGGCTTTGAATGGTTGTAAATATTTAAGGTTATAAATGTCTATTTCAAGCTAACAAAATATTTATGCCACCCAGTCTTTCCTGTGAGCTGTTTGTTAAGGTTAAGCCTCTATTATCAGAGGGAGTTTTTCTCTACCTCTTTGTCCTCTATGGATACAACTGTAACCTACTAAGTAAAAACCAGTTACAGTCAGGCTGCAGGGCCCTGAGTAAAATATCCCTCCACAGCCGCTCAGCTTGGATCCAGTTTTCAAAAGAGATTAATCACAGGGATATTTTGTATACTAAGTTATGCTAAACAGTCAGACAGCCCTCAAATGCTCAGAGATCTAGAGAATATGGCATTTAAAATGTCTCATTAAAAAGCTTTTTTAACAGAGAGACAGGCCAGCTGCTGGCACCACCCATTTCCTCCACGATGACTGATGGACAATGAAAGAATCTCCACCCAAAAAAGTGGAAATGCTAGCCACTGAGCAATCCTGCCTTTCATTTCATCCCTCACAAACTGTACACCTAAATACTGTGGTCTGTGTTCAAACACATGACAGATTAAAACATGCTGAGAAATAAAAAAATCACTCCCCTTACCACAGTTATGTACTTTTTTCATAGTGGTGAATTCAGCACCTGGTTGCTTACCCTGGATCCTCCTGCAGTGTAAACAATTTTCCTTATTCTGCACTGAAGGCATAAGCAATGCTCCACTTGCAAATGCTTTTCCTGTGACTGCACTGGATAGTTGGCTACTTGACTCTAACGGAAAATTTAAATCTCTTAGGTGTTACAGTAATTTAAGAAATTTGAAGTTATAGTACAGAAGACAGCAAGGCCATTGTTTGGAGAAAAACAGACTGCAACCAATGCCACTTGCATCAACATGAAGGATTGTCTCATAAACATTCTTCTAACAGGATGCAAATGCATCTGTTGTAGCATTAATATGCCTTCCCAGGGAAAATAACTTCGCTCACAGAGGAGATCCATAAAGACAAATATTTCTAACATAACATGTTTCTATCTTCAAAGCCACAGAGAAACTCTCAAAAAACAAAAAGTCTTGTTGAATATGTTTGTGTTTATACACAGCAATAAAAAAAAAATCTTAACTAATTCATATTAGGTGATTGTGTTCTTTAAATACTCAGGGTGAATTAATTCATCTCAGATGAATGAAGACTCAGTAGATTTGTGTGATCAAAATTTTCTAAGATTATATAGAGCTGGCACATGGCATACAGGGTTAGGTCATGAAAATTGCATGTATCACATTTAATGTTGCCTGTACTACCCTGTGCTCTGAAGAAATTAATTCAAATCCTTTAGGATGAGGCTTTGGGAGTTCTTCAGAAGCAAATACAGATAAATTACTGATTGTTTACCAAACCCTATGGCTGGTATTGGGGACTGAAAATAAAGAGAGGTATATGAAAGAATTGAGTTCATTTAAGAACTTTGATTTTGCTGTATACACTGTGCATAAAGGTGGCAGACAGAAATAACACGAGCAATTTCCTGTTTTCCATTGGTGGGAATTAGCAGTGTGGAGCCTGTAATCAATTTTACATGATGTACAAAATGCCTGATTTGCAATGTCTTGTTGTCCACAGAGAAGTATAATCAATAATCTGGATAATCGAAAGATATTATCAAGAAAAAATCTGCTTTCACCTCACACATCCACTTCCTCTCCTTGGAGGGGCTGGAGAATTCTGAGACTTAATCCTCAATCCCCTGCTTCTAACTTTTATACCTCTCTAGGGCTGGGATTAAAGGTGTAACCTCTGTGAGCTCCAGACAATATTCAGGTCATACCTTGAAAACCTGTACTCCACAAAATTTGAGAATTCAAAGGAAATGAAAAAAATTCTTGATAATTATCACCAAAATAAAATCAAGAACAGACAAACAACTTAAGTAGACCTAGAAACACCTTACAAAGTAGAAGCAGTCATCAAAAGCATTCCACCACATAGACTGACACACACACACACACACACACTGACACACACACACACACACACACACACACAGACACACAAAAAATGACCAGGGCCAGATGGCTTCAGTCCAGAATTCTACTGGAAAATCAAGGAAGAGCTCAATCTCATACTCCTCAAATTGTTCCACACAATAGAAACAGAAGGTTCATTGCCAAACTCCTTTTAGGAGGCCACAATCACCTTGGTATCCAGGCCACACAAAGACACAACTAGGAATAAAAACTGCAGACCAATATGCCTAATGAATATTGATGCAAAAATACTCAATAAAATACTGGCAAACCGAATCCAAGCATACATTACAGAAATCACCACGACAAAGTAGGCTTCATCACTGGTATGCAGGGGTTGTTTAACATTCGAAAATCTATCAAGGTGATCCACCTTATAAACAAACTGAAAAAGAAAACCACCCGATAATCTCCTTAGATTCTGAAAAAGCCTTCAGCAAGAATCAACACCCTTTCACGAAAAAGGCCTTGGAGAGATCAGGGGTAACAGGAACATACTTAAACATAATAAGAGCACTATTCAGTAAACCAAAAAAACAATATCAAATTGAATGGAAGGAACTTTAAGGGGTTTCTCTAAAATCAGGAACAAGACAAGGCTGTCATCTCATTCCTTATCTCTAATATTGTACTTGAATTACTAGCTAAAGCAATAAGAAAACAAAAGTAGATCATGGAGACACAAAATGGAAATGAAGAAATCAAACTTTCTCTATATGCGGATGATATGATAATTTACAAAATTGAACCCCCACCAAAAAAAAAAAAAAACAAAAAACAAAAAAATCAAAAACAAAAAGAAAAACCAAACCAAACCAAAACAAACAAACAAACAAACAAACAAAAAAAAACCAAAAACCATCTTCTACCAGGAAACACCTGAGGTTTATAAACACCTCAGCAAACTAGCAGGATACAAGATATTCTCAGAAAAGATGTGTAGCCCTATTTTATTCAGACAACAAAGAGGCTGAGAAAGAAATCTGAGAAATCTCAACATTTACAATAGCCACAAACAGCATACAGTATCTTGTGGTAATGCTTACCAAATAAGCAAATGACCCAATAATAAGAAATTTGTGGCTTTAAAGAAAGAAATTCAAGAAGATAGCAGAAAATGGAAAGATCTCCCATGCTCTTGGATAGGTAGGATGAACATAGTAAAATTAGCAATCTTGTCAAATATCAATCCATAGATACTATATCATCCCCATTAAAATCCCAGCACAATTCTTCACGATCCTTGAAAGGATAATAATAATGGACTTTATATGGAATACAAGAGAACCAGGATAGGCAAAAAAATCCTGTGCAATAAAGGAAGTTCAGGAGGCATCACCATTCCCAACTTTAAGCTCTACTACAGAGCAATACTGCTGAAAAGGGCCTGGTATTGGCAACAAAATAGAGCAGTAGACCAACGGAATTGAATAGAAAACCTGATATTAACGCACACACCTTCGAATACCCGATTTTTGACAAAAGAGTTAAAACTATACAATGGGAGGAGTAAATCATCTTCAACAAATGTTGCTGGCACAACTGGATGATGGTGTGTAGAAATGCAGATAGAACCATGTCTATCGCCATGCACAAACCTCAAGTCAAATGGATCAAAAACATCTGAACCTCTTAGAAGAGAAAGTGGGAGGTACCCTTGAACAAATTGGTATAGAAGACCCCTTCTAAAACTTAATTCCAGACACTGAGATTGACAATTAGTAAATGGGACCTCCTCAAACTTAGAAGCTTCTATAAAGCAAAGGACACAGTTGACAAGACCAAATGGCAGCCCACAGACTGGGAAGAGATTTTCACCAATCCTACATCTGACAGAGAGCTGATCTCCAAAATATACAAAAAAAAAAAAAAGCAAGAAAATAGCCATTAAAACACCAAATAACCCAATTAAAAAACGGGGTACAGAAATGAAAAGTATTGTCAATGGAGGAATTCAAAATGGACGAAACACAAGAAAGTGATCAACATCCTTAACAATCAGTGAAAGGCAAATCAAAAGAACTTTGAGATACCATCTTACTTCTGCCAGAATGGCTAAAATTCGGAACAACAATGACAACTTATGCTGGAGAGGATGTGGAGAAAGGGGAACACTCCTTCTCTGCTGGTGGGAGTACAAACTTACACAGCCATTTTGGAGGTCAGTGTGGCGGTTCCTCAGGAAATTGGGAATCAGTCTACAACAGGACCCGCTGATCCCTCTCTTAGTCACATACCCAAAGTATCCACATCCATGTAACAAAGACATGTGCTCCACTGTGTTCATGGCTGCATTATTTGTAACAGCAATAACGTGGCTGCAACCTAGATGCCCCTCAACTGAAGAATGGATAAAGAAGATATGATGGCACATCTACATAATGGAATACTACTCTGTGTGTGGGGGAAGAAACAATGGAATCTTGAAATTCTCAGGCAAGTGGATGGAACTTGACAAAACCATCCTGAAAGAAGTAACACAGTCACAAAAAGTAGGACATGCTATGTACTTGCTCACATATGGATTTTAGACATAGAGAAAAGGATCACCAGCATATAATTGACAACACCAGAGAAACTGATACACAAGGAAGATCTAAGAGATTCATAAGGTCCCTTAATGAAGGTGGAAACAAAAAATTCTCCAGAGCACAAGGGGATTGGGGAGCCGTTAGTGGGGTGGGGACTAGGAGAAATAGAAGGGGGGGAGGGGAAACCATGTGGGATTAGGAAGACTGAGTCATCAGAGGAATAGAAGAGAGAAAAGTGAAAGAGAAAGAGAGAGACCATAATAGGGGGAGCCATTATAGGATTGAAGAGAAAATTCTCCGAACCTAAAGAAATGTCCAAATACCTACGAGAATGACCCCAGTTAAAAATCTGCGCAATAGTGTAAAGGCTACCAAAATGCCCTTCCCTGATATTGAGATCAACAACTAATTTATCCAACACCGTGGAGCCCTCATCTAGTACCTGATGGAAGCATAAGCAAACACCCACAAGTAAACACTGAGCCGACTGGAATCCAGATGCAGGCAGGGAGGACAAGGCCAGGCTGCAGAAACACATAAGGACCGTTTACCGGAACTGTCTCCATAGATTCCCACCTGGGCGTCATCAGTATACTTGCTATTATCTTTTTCATACTTTGATGGGTTAAACCCTTTGGGGATATCCACCTCTACACTGGCTTCCTGTTTAATACTGTAAATTCATTTGTGTTTTTCCATACTTTACTTATCTTTAAGAAAATGTGTTTTGAAGGGCATGTGTGTGGTATGTGTGTATGTAGATGGAGGTACCAGCAAGCGCTTCCAGAAACCAGAAATGAATGTCAGATATCTGGAAAGAGGTCCAAGTGTTGCTGCCCGCTAAGATCAAACACTGGTCCCCAGAGAAGTTATGAAGCACCCTCATTCGCTGAGCCATCCATCATTCCAAGAGTTTCTCTCAGACTTTATGATGAGATTACATGAAGCTGAGGTATAAAAATCCCAAGAGTGTGGCATGTTAGGTTAGTATCTGTCTGAAAGTTCTAATACGCAGAAGGTGTAGAGACAAAGAGACACAAGAGTATGCAAACACAGTGAGCACAGTGCACAAGTCTGGGATAGTCAAGGGAAAACCTTAGTAAATTAAAAGTCTGCAATACACTCTCTCATGCAAAAGCATTTTTTATTGAGCTAATTGGAAACTGTTTAGGATGGTGGGTGGGGGAAGTAATATCCAGCTTAAATGCCTCTCATAACCACAGAAAGACAGATCTCAGTTGAAAAGGGAGAGGACCGTACTCTCAACAACAGTTCATTCTACAGTCAATGTTATTCTTCAAAAAGGAAATATATGTGCACATATTACCAATCTTTATGTAAGTCAGGCAAATCAAAGGTGGAGGCAGAGGCATGGAACACGTTTCATCCAGTCCATGGTGCTCTTCGTACTATGCTCTGTCTTTATCCCCTCCTCTGTGTCTCTGAACACTCACACACTGACTGTGGTGGGGACAGTGCACAGTGTTCTCAAATCTCTTTTCCTATCTGAGGTTGGGTGTCACCGTTGGCCCTGAGCAGATGAGCAGGCCCCGATTGTCCATGTCAAAGCCCCCCCCCCTCTCTCTCCTCTGATTCCTTGGGATGGCATTGTCTCCAAGTATATCCAAAACACCTTGAATAGACAAGCTCTTTGTCTCTCTAAAGAGTCACTGGAGTCCTTGCTTTCCTTTCTCAGGCCAGCAGTAATCTCTCATCCTTTATTCCCAACATGAACATAGGGAGGCCTCCTGGTCATAGACACAGAATCGCCTGAAATCTAGACACTTCTTACTCACAAAGTAGACCTCCTTTGGCTGTCTTATTGCTCTAAGAGTGTCCATGAGCTCAGAACATTGGACAAATCTGTCTGGCAGGACATCACCAATGTCATCATACACTTCATCAGGGGCAGGATACATCTCCAAGGTGAGCTGTGTCAGGTTGGCAGTGTGCTGAAGCAGCTTCTTAAGGATGGTCAAAGACAAGAAGTTCTGCATCAAATTCACCTCCACCAGCTGGGAACACTGGCTCAGGGCCGGGAGGATGACATCCATTTCGAAGTCCATGAGCATTCAACCCTTCAATTTTAATGTCTGCAGGGTAGCTGTCAATCTCTCTAGCAGTCTTCCCAGAAGTGGATGACTTAAATTTATAAAGGTGACACCACTCAGGTCCAGATGTGTGAGCCGATGGACGCTTGGACACTGGGACAAGTAACCCATATCTGATTCTGATAGTGAGCAGCGAGTGATTGCTAGGGTCTCTAAGGGACTTTCCAAGTTCCTACAGAAAGACAAGGCAGATTATCTCACTAAGTTTAATAGTGGTAGAGTAAGGGCACCAACTTCAAGTGAGCAGAGGTTAGTGTGTCCTAATGTCGTTCTGAGATCTTGGTGGAGGCCAATTCCAGAATGCTCTCAGATGGAGAAGTAACAGCACAGGCAAAATCATGTGACTGCTTAGGTCCCCAACCCTGGTCCCTCTGCACTGTCAAACTCAAAGCCTCATCAGATGACAAATGGGGCCAGCAGGAAGGCAAGAAAGAAGACCTGGTGGCAACTCAGAGCCTTACCTGTGTCTGCTAACCTTGGTCCTCATGAGTCCCACCTCCTAGCCTCCACCCTAATTACTTCACTCTCAGTTATTTTCCATTGACTTAGACACTACCTGTGCTCAGAGAGCCCCTGTCCCTTGGAAAATTAGAGAGCGATGTAAACTGTGCATACAGTTCTGAGGACAGTGCTGACATGGGGCAACATGTGGCTTAAAACACCCTCCCCTCTGTAGGTCAGGTTTCAAAGACCGTTTCTCGGTGATGGTTGCAAGAATAGCAGAAAGACTACTAGAGCAATCATTCAGAGGTCATATCCGTGTGTAGTTACCAGTGGCTGGCAAGTCCCAGGTGTACACTGATGTTCCATGTAACACGGAAAGGCTGTTCTCTGGCCTGTGAAACAAGCTCTCTAGCCTTCCTTACATGAGCACTTGGTCCAGTCTTGAATTCAGGAGGAAGACACGATTCAAACAGAGATGCTGGAGCTTGTTGAGTTGGGAGAACTGAGAAACGATCTGTCGAAAACACCGTCGTTTCATCTCTTGGTTCCACAACCAACGCAAGGGTATGAAGACTTCATGAAGAAGGAGTTTCTGAAGGTTTTTCATCTGGCCCAGGCCAGGGGCAAACTTTGCAAAGGTCCTCACGTCCCAGCGAGCATTCACTTCCAGTTCCCGTATACTGCATGGCACAAATACCTCCAGCAGCTCTATGGGGTTATAGACAGGGCAGGCCCCAAACTCCATCTTTTCACAGATCACCTGCAGCACATCTTTTCTCTGCTGGGCCCAGCAGTGGAAACATTCCAGGTATTCACAGAGATGTCTGGAATGGAGGGAAAGGTTCATCATCACAGTCACAACCTCTTTTCCCTGTCTTTCGGGATGGTGCACCATTGGTTGGGTCTCTCCGACGACATCTGGAGAGCAGACACCATCCTCTGTTCCAGCCCACACGTTCCAGAAGTTATGATGGGCATCCCAAAAATCAAGCACCTCTAATTTGCAATTCCTGTTGGTCAAACAAGAAGGGGATTCAAATGGCAGGACTGCCAATGTATAATTGGCTTTCACCTCACACATCCACTTCCCTTGAATGCATCCTGGAAACCAAGACTCAAAAGTTTCCTTTCTAGGGCTGGCTACAGATGCCGAGGTAGACTCATTGTTTGTTGACTACATCTCTTAGCAGTGTGCTCCATGCACCACTGTCTCTTTTCATTTATTCACTTCTCTAAGACAGCTCTGATTCAACTCGGCCCACATTCTGAACTCTGTAGTCACTTCTCTCCATCCACACTCTTCCCCTCCATGTCACACTTTCTGACTCACCTAGGTCGATCCTTCTGCTGAATCAGCAAATCAAGGCCAGCCAGCACAGCCTTCAAGATCTCCAGGTCAGGAAACTTCATCAGGGCTCCCAAGGGAAGGCATCTGAAAGGCCAGGCTGCCACCATAGCACTCAGGATCTTTGTTTGTTTCCCCTTAAAGGCATCTTTGAATACCGGTGGGAAGAGCTCCATGGGTAGCTTATTCAGAGCAGAGATAGCCAAGGCTTCATTTTTGAGCAGACTACTTCTTGCCAGCATCTGGAGTGTCAATGGCGAACTCATCTTGACCTTCACACAGACAGGTGCTATGGGAATATTCAGAGGAATTAAACCTTTCAGACAAGTCACTTTTAGCAGGACTCACTGCCCCTTCATGGTCTAAACCCTGCCGGGCTTTGGTCACTAGTCTAGAAATGTTGGAAAACCCATACTTCCTATTACACACTGTCTGACTTTCTCATAGGCATATGTCCCTCAAAGGCCTCATGCTCATGGACATGAGGCACCATGGCAACAAATCTCCCCGTTATCCTGCTAATCAAAAACACTACTCCCCAGAATACTACAGCCCTGGGCAATGAGAGAGTGGAAAAATAAACAAGAGCTAGACTCTTTTGTGGGAAATCATCTTCAAATGTCTTTCTTGATCCACAAGATCAAAGTTAAAAATCCCACTGCCAAGTTTACTTTGCATTCAATCAGTGGGGGTTGTTGGGAGAATATGTGAAATGGAGACAGTCACTGTCATTTCTAATATTTTAGGCCTGGAGCCAGGATGAGCCCTAGACCACTCTTTAGGAGTTTGAGTACTGACAATTTTTCAACTTGATGCTTTGCTGAGATGCATGGCCATCTGTGGGCTACTAGAGAATTTTCTTCATCTTCAGTTAAGAAGTGTATAATCACATTGAATTAAATCCTTTTAAGCCAGATTGGAGTTGTTGGTCGGTACTTGCTCAGTGTGTCTTAACCCTTGAATATCGCAACCTCATCATTCTCTTAAAGGGCACAGCAGGTTAGCACCTGTGCTCCATGCATCACTGTCTCTTTTCATTTATTCACTTCTCTACGACAGCTCTGATTCAACTCGACCCACATTCTGAACTCTGTAGTCACTTCTCTCCATCCACACTCTTCCCCTCCATATCACACTTTCTGACTCACCTAGGTCGATCCTTCTGCTGAATCAGCAAATCGCATAACACTCTCATAACACTAAGGTACATGTAGAGTTCTAGGCTAACCGGGGCTAAATGAGATTTTCAGCTTCAAATAGCAAAACCAAACATAATAACAAAGCCAAGGTTACTAAGATGGCCTGAGGGACTGAAGATCTTTGGTAAGGTTGTATGTCCTGATGGGCTTGAATGGCTTAATTGATCAGCACACACATAACAGGTGTTCCAATCCCAGCAGTTATATTAGTGACTTGAGAATCCAAACAACTCTGTTTACCCTGGCCAGGATAACCCTTATATGCCCATATCCTCTTACACCTTCCATTCATATCCCCACCTTCAACCATATTCTGCCATCTGATTGGATAATTGAGCATATCCCCACCCAATCATACTTGAGCTTTCACAGCTGTGGCTTGTGAGAATCAGATGAGGGAAAGGGGGAGGGAGCCCAGATTGTACCAAAGACTCAGGTTAACTCTAACACTAGTCCATGCACAGGCATTGGTGACTCACACCTTTGGTCCCGGCACTTGGGGCACAGAGGCAGGCAGATCTCTGTGAGTTCAAGAGAAGCCTGTTCTACAGATTGAATTCCAGTACAGACTGCAATGCAATGCACAGAAACCGTGTCTTGAAAAAACAAAAATTAACAAAACAAAACAAACAAGCAAACAAAATTTCTCCCCCAATTTTCAATTCGGGGATTTACTCTCATGATGACATGTAGACATTTGTATGATTTCCATATTCATTGGATCCATGAAGCTCAGCCCTATCTAAACTCTTTATTCATTCTGAGCTGACATGTAAATCTCATTAATCCTCCTACCTGAGTGTAGTGGTATAGCTTGAATGTGACCAGTTTGATTGGATCTCCCATCAGGAAACAGATTGAACTGAGTCTATGGTAACAGTAAAAACCCATTCTCCAAGTCATCTCAAACTCTAAGCATCTGTCTATGTATTGTTAAATAATTGGTTTTGTAGTCTTTAATCAGCTTTCCATTTTATGTAATCATTGCCATGACCAGTGGAATCTAACCAGGGCTTCAGTAACCTTCAGTCTTAGTGGAAGAATAACAAAACAAGACATGTTCGTGTTGATTACATCTACTTTCAGGACAGAGATTGAATTGAGTTAGATCCTGTTGAAAATTACAAAATCAATTGTATTTTTTGAGACAGTGTTTCTCAGTGGTAACAGCCTACATTCCTGGTACTAGCTCTAAGACCGTGCTATGCTACCCTACAACTCACAGAGATCTGACTTCCTCTAACTCCCATGTGCTGCCAATAATGTTGAGAGCAGCAAGATACATAGCAGACCCAGAGAAAGCCAGGCCACTACCTCTCACCTTTATGTCAGGAAGAAAGCGCTGATCCTGTCTCCACAAACTCTAACCAAGTTTCAGATACCTTCCTCTCCTTGGAGGAGCTGGAGAATTCTGAGACTTAATCCTCAATCCCGTGCTTCTACCTTTTACACGTCTCTAGGGCTGGGATTAAAGGTGTGACCACTGTGAGCTCCAGACAATATTCAGGTCATACCTTGAAAACCTGTACTCCACAAAATTTGAGAATTCAAAGGAAATGAAAATATTTCTTGATAATCATCACCAAAATAAAATCAAGAACAGACAAACAACTTAAATAGTCCTATAAACCACTAACGAAGTAGAAGCAGTCATCAAAAGGCTTCCACCACACACACACACATACACACACACACACACACATACACACACACACACACACACACACACACACACACAGACACAGACCAACACACACAGACACACAAAAAAGACCAAGGCCAGATGGCTTCAGTCCAGAATTCTACTGGAAAATCAAGGAAGAGCTAAATCTCATACTCCCCAAATTGTTCAACACAATAGAAACAGAAAGTTCATTGCCAAACACTTTCTTTTGGAGGCCACAATCACCTTGGTATCCAGGCCACACAAAGACACAACTAGGAATAAAAACTACAGACCAATATCCCTAATGAATATTGATGCAAAAATACTCAATAAAATACTGGCAAACCGAATCCAAGCATACATCACAGAAATCACCCACCATGACCAAGTAGGCTTCATCAATAGTATGCAGGCATTGTTTAACATTCAAAACTCTATCAAGGTGATCCACCTTATAAACAAACTGAAAAAAAAAACCACCTGATAATCTCCTTAGATTCTGAAAAACCCTTCAGCAAAAATCAACACCCTTTCACGAAAAAGGCCTTGGAGAGATCAGGGGTAACAGGAACTTACCTAAACATAATAAGAGCACTATTCAGTAAAGCAACAGCCAATATCAAATTGAATGGAGGGAAGTTTAAGGGGATTTCTCTAAAATCAAGAACAAGACAAGGCTGTCATCTCATCCCATATCTACAATATTGTACTTGAAGTACTAGATAAAGCAATAAGAAAACAAAAGTAGATCATGGAGACACAATATGGAAATGACGAAATCAAACTTTCTCTGTTTGCAGATGATATGATAGTTTACAAAATTGAACCCCAACCCCCCCCAAAAAAAAAAAAAAAAAAAACTTCTTCTACCAGGGAAAACCTGTGGCTTATTAACACCTTCAGCAAACTAGCAGGATACAAGATATTCTCAGAAAAGTTGAGTAGCCCTACTTTATTCAGACAACAAAGGGGCTGAGAAGAAATCTGAGAAATATCATCATTTACAATAGCCACAAACTACATACAGTGTCTTGGGGTAATGCTTACCAAATAAGCAAATGACCTAATAATAAGAACATTGTGGCTTTAAAGAAAGAACTCAAGAAGATAGCAGAAAATGGAAAGATTTCCCATGCTCTTGGAAAGGTAGGATGAACATAGTAAAAATGGCAATCTTGTCGAAATCAATCCATAGATACTGTGACATCCCCATTAATATTCCAGCACAATTCTTCACAAACCTTGAAAAGATAATAATAATGGAATTTAAAATAAAAAAAAACCAAGAGAACCAGGATAGGCAAAAAAAATCCTGTACAATAAAGGAAAATCATAGGTCATCACCATTCCCAACTTTAAGCTCTACTACAGAGTAATACTGCTGAAAAGGGCCTGGTATTGGCAACAAAATAGAGCAGTAGACTAATGGAAGTGTAGTATTAGATGATGTGATAGTCTGGCACAATGGTCTCCCATAAGGAGGCTCAAAACTCCAGTGAACACTGAATACATAATGACAGATTTTGATAATTAAATGAATAAACATTAAACAAGTGGATGGAGTTTTATGTGTGAAACCTAAATGATTGCTCAATACTGAAGAGTCATTGAGATATTATTCATAGATTTGAACAAAGAAATGACTGAATAGATAATATCTCATTATTCATCCCTTGAGAGGTAACAAAATGATATCGACATTGATTTTAATAAATAAAAAAAGAAAGAAAGAAAGAAAAAATTCACGAGATACAATTTAACACCAACAAGGAGGATGCAGACTCCACTCTTCCTGGAGTAGAAAAGACAGATTTGAATAATGAAATAATCAGATAGTTAGATCGTCTGTCACACTTGAGTCACACAAGGTGGCACAAAACTTCAGGGATCACAGATTATATAATGAAAGAATTTAATAATTACATCCTTAAATATGAAAGTGTTGACCTTTTTTGTATCATCATTTCCTGTGCAGACTTGCCAGATATGAAAATGAATGCGGTCATCACGTATTTTTAAAATGCAATCAGTTAATCGTCAGATAATCATACTGTCTTGCCTAATGAATTCTGTTGGTCTTACATCATCACAAGAGCCTTAATCTGTTGTTGTGTGGCAGCAAGTGAGATAATGGGCCAAATCCTGGCATGGGAGTAGTAGCCACAATGTTGATATCAGCAGGGATATACTCCTCTTCATCCTCTTAACTTTAGAGGAGCTTGATCCCATGGTTTCTCAGAGTTGTTTAGATTTGCATTAGGCTGATGATTAAGGATTTTGAGCAGTGTCTTATGTTTCTTTCAGTCATTTTGGATTGCTCAATTGACTGTTCTCTATTAAGTCCTGTACCCCGCTTTCTAAGATGGTTATTTAGAGTTATTTATTGTTGGTGATGTGTCATGTTATCAGCCCGGCAGAGATCATTACATGAGATTCCCTGATAAGGAGATTATTCAGTTATTCTAATTTTAAAATCGGTGGTCACTGTGTCCTTCATGGGTCAGTTATGTTGCAACCTCTCAGAAACTGATGATGTGAAACAGTACAGTTTTTTTTAAATCGTGTATTCATTTGATTGTTAAAAATGTACTACTACATAATCAGTAATCACTGTATAAAGCAGTGTCCCCCATTCTCTGGGCACTGCTTCTGGTACCGATCTCCTGCTGTGTCAATCCCACTGCAGCCAAATGACGGATGACACCATCATTACTTACACAAGCAAATAAGTTAATAATTGGATAGTCCTCCATACTTAACATTCATAAGATGGAACCAAACTCCAGTGATTGTCAATTAAATACTGCCACGTGATTAACTCCCATGGAGGAATGACCCTACTCCAGTCAAGAAGAACAACATCTTCATCGATTCAATTAATTAATATATAATGAAAAATGATTGAATAATGTCATGGTGGTGCATACATAAATCCCACATGGAGTAGTCAGACTGATCTCTTCCTGAAATAATGCTGTTTTTAAAAAATTGTATTGATAATTATTTAGCTGGCGTTTTATATTAAAACTGACGAGATGGCATTAAAGTCCTAAAACTATCGCTGATGTAATAATCTATTTCCAGAGTTAAATGATGAAGTTAGATGATGTTACATCGTCTACTCACAAAATCTGACTCCAAAATGGACTTACGGTCCATAATATTACCTGTATTTCAAATACGTTAATTAAATGACAAATTATTATATAATTTTCTAGTTTAACAGGTAAATAAGTAAGTGTACTATTAGATGATGTGATGTTCTGGCACGATGGACTCCCCTAAGGAGGCTAAAAACTTCAGTGGTCACTGAATATATAATTACAGATTTTCATAATTAAATGAATAAACATTAAACTGGTGGATGGTGTTTTATGCGTGAATCCTAAAGATTGCTGAAACTGAAGATATTCAGTTCTTAATCATAGATTTGAACAATAAAATGAATGAATGAAGTGATAATTTCTCACAATTCACCCCTAGAGTGATAACAAAATGATATCAACGTTGATTTAAATAAATAAATAATGAAATCACAAGAGACATTTTAACACCAACAAGGGGGCTCCAGACTCCACTCATCCTGGAGTACAAAAAGACAGATTTAAATAATGAAATCATCAGATTGTTAGATTGTCTGTCACACTTGAGTCACACAAGGTGGCATGAAATTTCAGGGTTCACAGATTATATAATGAAACAATTTAATAATTACATCTTTACATATCTAAGTCGTTGAACTTTTTTGAATCATCAATTCCTGGGCAGACTTGCCAGATATGAAAACGTATGCTGTCATCACGTATTTTTAATATTCCATCAGTTAATCTTCAAATAATCATACTTTCTTGCCTGGTGAATTCTGTTGGCCTGACATCCTCACCAGTGCCTGAATCTGTGTTGTGTTGCGGCAGGTCCTGAGGTACTTGGCCCATTCCTGGCATACTAGTACTAGCCAAAATGTTGATATCAGCTGAAAAGGTGGCTGCAGCAGGGGCATCAACAGCATAGCTGAGAGAGAGATGTTCTTCCGTGTTCTGAGTCGTCGTCCTTTTGCCAGGTCTCGGTGATGGTGCCGACCTCCTAGTGCCACTACATCTTCTAGATGTAGACCACAACCGATGTGAAGATGTGGAGGAAGAGCAAGTAGTCAACACCCAGACCACCATGCAGACCTTGGTAAAGTTCTTGTACTTCTCTGAGGGCACCATGCAATCTTCTGGACTCTATTATCAAGCATTTCTAGTGGTCTTGAAGAGACATAGACATTCATAAAATGCTCTGCCAATGCCTACAAGTTTCCTAATTTGTCGATGATAGATATTTGTAACCTAATAATAATCGGTGTTGGCATTGTCTGTCGTTTAAGTAATTTAAAGAATTAAATAAGTCAGTGATAGCTAACTGTCCCAATAAAGAGGTGATGTAGCATTTAACTGGCAGGGAAGTATGGCCAGACTCCAATCATGAAGAAAGTCATCATCATCCATTGAAACAATGAATCATAAACTGTGATGATATTGCACATTAACGCCATAAGAGGGAGCTTTACAGGTCTCTTCTTGGAATGAAGAGATTTTGGTTTATATAATTAAACACATATTTACATTATCTTAGGGATTAACACAGATTGTCAATTTAAATAGATTAATTATGTAATTAGATGATCTGTGGCACCAGATTCCAGGTGTTATGGGCGATATAATCATAGTTTTATGTAATTAAATAATCAAATAATGAGATCATGTAATATCATCCACCTCCCTAAAGTGGCTCCAAACCAGGCACATGAACGATGCTGTCCTGATTAATTTAATTATTTTGACTACATAATGGATATTAAGATGGTCTATAATAATTGCCTCCACATCGTGTCACCACAATCCACTGATCATGGATTATCTAATGTCCTATATTAATAATCAAATAACAACATAATCAGAGGATGAAATGGTCTGCCATACTCCACACAATTGTCTCTCAGTTGACTCTAACATGATTGTGGGAAACTCCCAGGTTCATCCCTTATTTAATCGCAAAGCACAGTAGTAACATGTTTAAATGCTGAACTGTCATTTTATATGCAGGGTTTTTAGAAGATATCACATATTTAATGTTGGACGGCTGCCTCAAAAGAGATGGACTGAAATCCAACAATTACTAAGTCTACTCTAACAAATGGATTATCACCTTCCTGTAGGACGTCAACAATGGCAAACCTACCTTTTGATGAATAATTGTGAGTCTTATTATCTTTTGTTCCGTAGTTTTACTTCATAGGAGAGAGAGCATTCATAAACAGAAGACTTTGAGCTGTTTCTCCATAGATTATGTTCTCTGATGATTAGGTAATCTTGAATTTGGTAACCAGTAAAAGCTGTAGGCACAGTTCCAGAGGTGTGGCTATGACTTGTTTAGGCGAAACAAATGCTGCCATTAAAAGTTTTAGGAGATAGTTGTCTTGGCAGACTGTAATGTCCCATGATAACATTTTCTCGAAACTGCTCTCTCGTCCTTGGCCCATGATACCAAGGTACAGAATGCAAGCAGGGTTGCCAGGCAACATTTATGAACCAACATTCTATCACATTCTAATGCCCCTCCCACATGCTTAAAGGAGTATACCCACCGATGAACTATCCCTACAGCCTCACTGAGTATCTCACAAAAACAAAGCAGGGCTCTTTCTTTTGAGTTCTACATATTTACCCGTCTCTCAAACTACAACATGCCTATAGTGACATAAGCATGAAAACGAAAGCATCATTGTGCCATTCAAGTACAATGATGAGTATTTTAAACCTGTTTTCTATGCTTCAATTTTCTAATTTCTAGAATGGAAGCAATACAATTAATCGCCTCTACCATAATCCTTTTCTCTTCATTGAAAATAAAATAAACTCCTCTTCATCCTCTTACCATCATTACTTACACAATCAAATAAGTTAATAATTGGATAGGCCTCCATACTTAACTTTCATAAGATGGAATAAAACTCCAGTGATTGTCAAGGAAGGGGTACTTAGATAATTAAATACTGCCACGTGATTAACTCCCATGGAGGAATGGCCCTACTCCAATCAAAAGAACAACATCATCATTGATTTATATAATTAATATATAATGAAAACTGACGATGCGAAACAGTACAGTTTTTTAAAATCTCTTCCTGGAATAATGATGTTTTTAAAAAATTAAATTGATAATTAATTAGTGGGCCTTTTATAGTAACACTGATGAGATGGCACCATGAGTAGAGTGATAATTTCACATAATTCACCCCTAGAGGAACTTGATCCCATCGTTTCTTGACGTTGTTTAGATTTGCATTGTGCCAGGGCCAGGGCCAGGGCCAGGGCCAGGGCCAGGGCCAGGGCCAGTGACATTGCCGACAAATCCTGGGCTTATATCTGGATGATTCTGCTCTGACAGTCAGATCTTGCTGAGACCTGGAACTCTGCAGGTGATGCCTCTTTAGCAGAGGCCCTGCAATGGAAGCTCTTTCACTTATGACTTTAATAATATAATAGGCCGCTTTGGGAAGATTCATTTCTCTAATTCCAATCCTTTTCATTTGATTTGTATTATACAAAGTAATTCATATTGGAGGAAACTGTTAAGACTTTAAACACCTAAGTACCTGGGTTACAGGAATGAGTGTTCACAATATTGTGTATTCTCAAGTTAAAATATGTTTGGTTAAAGATTTGATTTAATTTTAATTATGTAGTGCCAGTGCATGGATTTTTGTTTTTTCACACTTGTTTTCAAGAATGTTAGTCTTTTGAGTTATTCTTGTAGCAGGCACTACAGAATTTTGTCAAAATCCTGACATAGGTCCCGGCAATGAACGTTCCATAATTTTTCTCATTCATATCTCTAAACCTGTCTCTATCATTTCTCTATCATCTTCATATAAAATGATAGGAGGAGCTCGTGAAAGAGGAAATCAAAATCATGCAAACAATTTGGTGAAGATTTTACCCATCATATTTTTCTTTAATTTCAATAATCAAAATAATCATTTTTTTGGTGGAGCATGGTTCTTACTAAGTTCACTACACCCAAGATAAATGGCAAACGGGTCAGCACTTCTGATATAATCTGCAACCCAAGAGAGAGAGAGAGAGAGAGAGAGAGAGAGAGAGAGAGAGAGAGAAAGACAGCATGAGGAGGAAGAAAGTGAGAGGAATGAGATAATGGGAGCAAGAGAGACATCAACCCAAGCTTCTCCACCTACTGGTTTCACAATCTGTACCAAAGGCACCTCATATAAGACTGGGAAAAAACTTCCCCTATGACTGGTGTCTATGCTTGAAGCTCTGATTGGCTACCAAATCCTGAGTTACAAGACTAAATGAGCAGAAAAGACACAGAAGTTGAGGGCAGGTTTGGACCAGGACTACCAAACATTCTAAAATGTTTTTATAGATACAGAAGCCATTAGGGTTCCCACGCAACAACCTAGCCTCCCTGGTTATGCATATCTTGGTTTAAGTATGGTTTCTTCCTTCTTCCCAGGGATGATATGGAGAGGAAGGATTCAGGAGTTGGTGGGATCACTTTTAGCAGGTGGTGTGGTTTACTAGGTTTCCCTTAGCCACCATCCTGTAGACCATCGGCAACTATTCCTTGAGAGATGGAAAAGCAGGTTCTGCAAAGCTACAGCCTTAATATTGAGCTGCAGTTGGAGAGAGGATATTCGAGTCCTGGCAGTGTTTGGTAGCACTGTTCCAAGCCCTACCTTCAGGGTGTCAAGAGGGGCACTCCCCTGGATTCACCTCAGGTCAGACTTCACCCTTGAAAGGCCTGCCGTTGTTTCCTCATAGTAGTGGAAAGGGACAAGGTCTCCTGAGAAAATTGGCAGCATTGGGTGAGGGGAGGGAGAGTTAGGAGAAAGAGAAGGGGAGAAGAGAATGGAAAAGGAGAACAAGAGGCATCAAGAAGACTGAGTTTTGGAAAGAATAGAGGAGAGCAACAAAAGAGATACCTTACTAGATGGAGATATAATAGGTGGTAAGAGAAACCTGGCACTAGGAAAATATCCAGAGATCTACAAGGATCACCCCAAATAAAAATATAAGCAATAGTGGAGAGACTACCTTAACTGCCCTTCCATATAATGAGATTGATATATACCTTATAGGATATTCTAGAGCCTTCATCCAGTAGTTGAATGAAACAGAAGCAGACACCCACAGCTAAGCACTAAGTGGAACTCCTGGAATCCAGTTGCAGAGACAGAGGATTGATAAGTATAGGGTACAAGACCAGGTTCTAAATGGTAAAATAACTTTGATTCTATTTTAACAGAATTCATTAAAAGTAAGAATAGGTAATTGGGTGGGGTGAATTACTTAGCTAACATTTGCTGGTGCCATGGCCCTGAAGAGTCAGAGCTTTGGGAAAGTTTATGGACATTGTCCTGAAGCAGTCACAGAGAAACTTTGACTGTGGTATGAACACCATACCCAAGGGACCACTTTCAACGTTGGTGACTAGGAAATCCTGAAATTCCTACATCCGCTCTCTAAGAACCATTACTAAAGGCTTCTGCCACCATGCCTGGCTTCATGGCCTCAAGTTTACTTAGTGAGACATTAGAATGATGGGATGAATAACATGAAGAATTACACTTAACTGTATAGAAAACCTCTTACGTCTGTGAACCTGGCTTTCTCCATTACTAGTAATAGACAGAACTCTTCCAAGGCATTCATTGAGTTTTAAAAGAGTAAATGATAAGGGAATATAATATTTCCCATATTTCCAGGACAATGGACTTTAAGGCAGAAAACCTGCATTTGATGGGCACCATCTTCTGTTACTGGAGTTTAGTATCAGAGCCTGTTGTCTGGCTACACTAACAACCAGGCTCAGTCATTCATCATAAGCTAGCCAAGCTAATGAACTAACTTCTGTTGACAAGCAAAACTACAATGCCAGCACTCTGGATTCAAGGTGGACAGATATCTCTCATGTCCTAGGACAGACTAATAAATAATGTGAGTTCTATTTAAGAAAGGATGTCACAGTAATACTATTCTTAAAAAGAAGAGAAAAAATACAAATGTACAATTAATGAAAATTTAAAGCATATATATTCCGTTTGAACACTTATGAAAACAAAAAAGAAAACAGTAAATAATCTATATCAAGGGTCATAATAGGCTTACAATGCAAATATATGAAAAACAAAATAAGAAAGCTAAATATGGAATTTTTCCCATCTCTAAAGCACTGCCATATACTCGGTTCCTGTTTCTGCTATAAGGTGGTCATATAAGAAGTCAACGTTTCTTTCATAGAGACATTTTCAGTTGAAAGAAACAATACTTTTTCTACAATGTGACACGCTGGAAAATGAGAATTTTATGTGTCTATAGTTGCCGTGGTGGTAGGCCAAATGTGGACCCCACAATGTTGACTTATGATCTCCACACAAATATCATGGAGTTTGAAGGACTGTAATCAGAAACAGCAGCTCAGGCCCATGTTCATTTCTCAGTCCGTGAATGTGGACAAGTGGAAGACTAGCTATCATTGAAGAAAGGAAGACAGAGATATAATATAATGTCAAGCAGGCAGATTCAGTCAGTACTGAAAGCTCCATTTTATTCATACACCAAACTTAAATAGTCAAACAAAGGTGCGGCAATGGAAGGGGACTTTTATTAATATGTATAAAGGAAAAACAGAAATTGCTTCCACTAATGGTAAAGGCACTCCATAATTGCACATGCTATGTGCCTTCAGGCACCCCATTGCTGCACTTATTCCTTCAGGGTGGTTAAATTATCTTCTCCCAAATCATTCCTTTTTAGATAGGAGACATTCATCATCAAGTCCCAGGTGACCTGTAGCAGGAAAGATAATATCTTAAGGATAATAGGAGTTATTGGAGCAGTTTGAACTCATGACTAGTTGGAATGGATTCCCATTTAGGGGCTGAGAAACTTCAGACTGGCAGAATGTATTCCAAGACTGCCAATGCCATACAGAAGCCTTGTATGCAAACAGATGATGAGATCTACCTTCAACTGCTTGGTGGCAGTGCAAATGTTTAATCCCAGGACACAGGAGGCTGCCTGATTTTGCTTAGGTTGAGGTCAGCCAAATCCACAGAATGAGTTTAAGTCCTGCACAGATAAACCCTGTTTTGAAAAGAAAAAACAAAACAGAACAAAGTCACATAAAGGAAAAATCAGATCAACATTCCAGTGGCCGCCTACATGTAGAAATGGTATTGAAGGAGGAAGCTTTCCCTCTTTGGGTACTTACCCTAGCTCTGGGTACCAAGTTTCTTCCTTTACTACCATTAGAGACCACTTTTTTTTGGAATTTTGATGTATAATGACCAGCTGACACATCCATACTGATAAACTAAAAAACTGCTGTACTCTTCAGATTCCCATTGGTAGGCAACCATTGTTGGACTAAATATATCATAGCTTGTGAGACATCGTAATGAATCCACTTTCTACATATATGTAGAGATTCATCCTACATTCCTTTTCATGCAGAGAACCTTGATTACTGCAGTTGGTTTTTGTTTTGTTTAATTTTTTTATATGGTTACTGAAGATATATTCCTCTGTAAATATTCAATTTTCCATGAAGACTACTTTTCTCATTATGATGCTTTTGCCAAGTGTTTCCTCTGAATTCCAGGGAAAAAATTCTACATTCATGGAGCCATCATATAGCATTCTGCCACGAGAAAGTTCTTTTATTTTTTTTGAGATGTGACCCCTGCTTTTCTTTCATGATTATCTGACGTTCATGTGACAAACAGGTAAAAAGCAAATTTAGTTTAACTAAACTCAGTGTTTAACCAAATAACATATAACACATTTTGCATTCCTAAATCTCTTTGTGGTAGTTAATGAATATTTGGAGCTCCCTTCCAACTTTTTCACCAAGAATCACTCAATCTATTTAAATAAGTATATTTAGCTAACGAAACTGTGTCTAGGAGGAAGAAAGGTAAAGGCCTGTGTACTAAAGAATGATAGCACGGGTCATCTATAGGACAATTGCTATAGAAATGCACATCACTGCTGATGTAGAAAAGTCTTAGTGCTAGAAGGCAATCAGTAACCATTGCAATTAGTCCTTAAGCACTCTGCAACCACCAGGGAGGTGCTTTTACCACTCAGGCCTTAATAGCTAATCAGTCCCCTTTGTGACCTGTCTGTCAAAAGAAGTGAAGGTCCCTTCTGGACTGGATTTGAAGAGAAACTGCAGCCAGTGGTTTTGAATGATGTGCTTTGAGAAAGGGCAAACTGGAAAACCACAGCATGGTGAGGGAGGGGCTGCCATCCTCACAGCGGTAGTGGGAGATAGTGAGGTGATGGATCCAGTGTGGTGGATATTTCATGGATCTGGGTGGGAAGCTGCAAGGAGACAACCTGTCCCCTGAGTTCACATGTAGTCCTCGAAATTCCCAGAAGTTAGACGCAGTCCATGAAATAACTATTCTGTGGGCTGTATGTATTTTGAGTACTGTGAGCAGGGAGGAGTGTATGGAAACATTTTTTAAGTCAACTTCTACATACTTCAGGTGCACCCACTGAAAGCAAGGCAACAAACTTCCAGAGGCCTTTTAGTTAAGTACCTTTTATAAGTTCAGCCATTTGCATTTTAATTTTATGTGTAAGATCCATGTATTGTTAATTTTCTGCAGGTTGTAAAAGGCATCTCATGTAAGGGTAGCACTTCACTATTGAGCAGTAGAATTCTAATTGAACGATTTACAAATGCTTTTGAGATATTATATCTCATAAAGTAGAATTTAACTGAGGTAGTACTGCCTCTAAAACACACAAAGATAAGTGTATGCTGACCAGTCCTGTTAGAATTTCGAATCCTCGATACACATTTGTTGTCCATGATTTTCCAGACATTTGATTCCAAACCATTACACAGAAGCTACTCTTGTTTTGCAACAGCATCTAGTCCCTTACCCTTATCATAGACCTGCCCCATAACAAGCTGCTCAGAGAGATATTACAGTGTCATAAGCAACCTTAAATTGTATTATATCATATAGTTGCAGTTTTCTTCTCCAGAAAAGCATAGTTCTACCACTTTGGCAATAGGACACCAGATTTTCAAAAGTAAACCAATGATGTATGAGTGGCCTGATAAAGCAAAGCTTTTACTTAGGTCCTCATGCAGGGATGAAAAACATTTTTAGAAGAGATAGTAACAACAACGGGCCTAGGCCTTGAAAGATTTTTCTAAGGGCCTGGTGTATTGATAATAAAACACAGAACCTCGTCAAAAACCAGGTATTTGCATGGGAGAGCTGGTAATTGTATGGAACAAAGCCTTTGTGGACAGGTTCCTTCTGATATGTAGATATATACTCCATAGAGCTATGGTTCTCAGTCCCAAGGCCACTGTGGGCTTAGTCAGCAATGATCATGAGATATCCTGTATTCCCTAGCACTTCATTGTTTAAGTAGTGTTCTCCTGAGTTTGTCCCATTGAATGGGTTTCTACTGACTTCACATAAGTGTCCCCTTTCCTTCCATTTCTTCTGTGGAAATAGTATACAAGAGTCTATTCTCCTTAAGAAACATTTCATGGGACACATTTCCCTATCCAAGCTTTTTTAAAAATAATCTTTTCTAACTTCTACGTTTCCTATCTATCTCATTCCCCATCACTTTCATGTCAGGATCCTATATGTGGAACAGGTCCTTCAGTTACAGGTATCTGGTGGCCTTTAGGAACAGTACTGGGAACACATTTGCTGTGTAATACTCCCATCTCCCTAAGTAGCTAGACATGCTGTCTCCAGTCTCAACTGAAATTGTTCACTGTGTAAAATGGAGCTTGAACCAAAAGCCATTTAAGAAGGATAGCATATATGAAAAGCAAACTATGTCTAGGCTGGCTCCTCTCAGAGTATTTTCCAGGGATAGATACATGTTATGTTAGAAATATTTGTCTTTATGGATCTCCTCTGTGATTTCTCCATGGGAAGGCATATTAATGCTACAACAGATGCATTTGCATCCTGTTAGAAGAATGTTTATGAGACAATCTATAATGTTGATGCAAGTGGCATTGGTTGCAGACTGTTGCTCTCCAAACAATGGACTTGCTGTCTTCTGTACTATACCTTCAAATTTCTTAAATTACTTTAACACCTAAGAGATTTACATTTTCCATTAGAGTCAGGTAGCCAACTCTCCAGTGGAGTCTCAGGAAAAGCGTTTGCAAGTGGAGCATTGCTTCTGCCTTCTGTGCAGAATAATGAAAATTGTTTACACTGCAGGAGGATCCAGGGTAAGCAACCAGGTGCTAAAGTCACCATTATGAAAAAAGTACATGACTGTGGTAAGAGGAGTGATGTTGTTATTTCCCAGCATGTTTTAATCTGTCATGTGTTTGAACACAGACCAGAGTATGTAGGTGTACAGTTTGTAAGAGATGAAATGAAAGGCAGGATTGTTCAGTGGCTAGCGTTGCCAATTTTGTGGGTAGAGCTTCTTTCAGTGTCCATCAGTCATCTTGGAGGAAATGGGTGGTGCCAGCAGCTGGCCTGTCTCTCTGTTAAAAAAGCTTTTTAATGAGACATTTTAAATGCCATATTCTCTAGATCTATGAGCATTTGAGGGCTGTCTGACTATTTAGCATACCTTAGTATACAAAATTTCCCTGTAATTAATCTGTTTTGAGAACTGGATCCAAGCTGAGAGGCTGTGGAGGGATATTTTACTCAGGGCCCTGCAGCCTGACTGTAACTGGTTTTTACTTAGTAGGTTACACTTATAACCATAGAGGACAAAGAGGTAGAGAAAAACTCCCTGTGATAATAGAGGCTTCAACTTAATAAACAGCTCACAGGAAAGACTGGGTGGCATAAATATTTTGTTAGCTTGAAATAGACATTTATAACCTTAAATGTTTACCACCATTCAAAGGCACATAGCAATTTAGAAATATTTGAGACTTAGTACAATTGAATTTAAGTTGTATGAAGTTAGCTTACATTTACACAAAGTTAAATTTAAGTTAAATGTACAGATATATTAAACAGGACTGTGTAAAATTGAGAAGGACTAGAATGTGAAGCTATGTATGACATAGTGAAAAAAGAAATTAGAGACAAAGAATAAAGTAAATAAAAGAATAAAAGTAAAAGATAAATGAATTACAGGTTCTGTTGGCGGCAGAAGCTGGCTAGACTCCCTGTGCCTAGGTGGCTGGTGTAGCAGAGGGAAGAACCATGGGGGGTCAGTCTAGGCCGCGTTGTCAAAATGGCAGCTGACATAAACATATCCCCAACAGCTGGCAGAAATCATAACATTTTGGGATTCAATTTTTTCTTGAGTAGATGTTGCCTCAGCCCAGCCTACTGCCCTGAGAGAAGCTGCAGCTGCAGCGAGCAGGAGAGTATTAGTGTGGCGGAAAGGGAACAGAACAAAGTTCAGGGTAAGAGATGGTTTAGCAGAGAGATAGAAAAAACTGCTTCCATCTACCTGTTCGCTGGCAGTAATTTGAAAGATCCTGTAAAATATCTGGATCTAGAGAGCCATTACACGGCCAATTTGAATTTCCTAGGGGATATCTAGGCCACTCTTCAGTACAAAGGTAAATAAGTCTGTGTGCTTAACAATTGGCATTAAGTGAAAGAGTTTTATATTTTCTATCAGGCATCCCAGTCGAGTGGCATGGTATATTTCCTTAGTCGGTTTATTCCCCATGTGTAGAGAGGAAAGTGAGCATGCAGTCTTGGAACTCTTCAGCCCAAGAGTGTGGCCACATGATAAGCGAGAAGGGCAGAGTGTTATTCAAAGATCATCAGCCCAAATCTTTGCCAGGGCCAACAGAGCCCGGAAGGACTCAACAGTCCCAGAGAAGAGCAGATATCCCGCCCCAGGCAGTATGTCTTCCACCTGTGAGGAATGAACCAGATCTTAAGGAAATGGGTAAAATTTAAAAGGGTACCTTACCTAATTGAAGCCTGTGTGGGGTGGTATTTCCAGTGAACGGGGTTGGGGGGGTATGGAGGCAGAGTACTGGTATTGGAAACAGGATCCCGAGTGTCTCTGGCTGGCCGTCCACCAGCAAACAGCTGCCAGTGACCCTCAAGGAGAGCCTGCCTGGGTTTCGGCACCAATGTTGTTCTTTTGCTGTGCAGCTAATGCCTAAGAAACAAAAACATGAGACTCAGCCCCCACATCGAGTTTGTTGAGAAAAGGGAGAGAAGGAGGAGGTAGCTGGTGTCCAACTGAAAGTAGAAGAGGAGGGTGTGGGGCACTTGCTTTAAAAGGGGAGGCTTGCACATGTGTAAGTGAGCCCTCTGGCAGCCATGCAAAGCTTGAGCCATCAGGTAAAGCTGATGTAGCGATGACATGGTAATGAGGGTCCTGCCCATCATCAGGGTGGGGCGGTCAAATGGCTGCTAGTTCCTAACAATCATATTACTAATCGGAGTCACTATTTAGCTACACATGTAGTTAAGTGTAAGTCACTACTTAGCCACAAACTAACCCACTAGTTAGCCACACATACTAGCTCACTAGTACCCACACACACCATGCCACTTGTTAGCCACATATTTAACTCACTATTTAGCCACACACATGAAATCACTAGTTAGACAAACACCTAAATCAAAAGTTAGCCCCATACCTAAGTCACTAGTTAGCCACAAAAACTAAGCCACAAGTCCATCAAAAAATAAAGCAGTACTTAGCCACACACACTAAGACAGTAGTTAATCACACACCTAAGTTACTATTTAGCTACATGCCTAAGCAGTAATTAACTGCATTGGCTATGTCACTAGTTAGCCACAAAGTTAGGTTACTATTTAGCCACAGTCACTATGTCTCTAGTTAGTTACACACAATATATCACAACTTACCCACCCATACTAAGTGACTAGTCAGCCACACATGTAATTTACTAGCTAGTCACAAACACCAAAAAAATAGTCAGCCACACACAGTGAGATAGTAGTTAGCCATTCACCTACGTATTTCTATGTATTTAGTCAACCACACACCTAAGTCACTACTAGCTACAAACACTAGGTCACTAGTTATCCACACACATTAAATCGGGAGTTAGACACACACACTATGTCCCTAGTTAGACACATACTAAGTCGGTCTAAAAGAAAAACAGCTCACACAAAGGTGGCCCCAGGACATGGGAATTAGGCCTTTAATCCCAGCAGTAGGGATTTCGAGATAGGAGTGACATGGATGGACAGAGAGAGGAAGATAAGGTGGAGGAGACAGAAGATCATGCAGTGAGATGATTTTGTTTGAGCAATTAGTCTGAGGGATCGAAGAGATAGCAGTCAATCTGAGGAGGCAGTGTGAGGATAGGAGCCCATGGCTTGTCTGAGAATAGGTAGAGAAAAGAACTCTAGTAGCCAGATGCTCTGAATCTGTGATCCTTCAGTTTTCAACCTCCTCTCCCTGATAGGTTACTGTGAGATTTTTATTAGTAAGATCTATTAGAACTTGTGCTGGAAGTGATGCTCTCTCTTTGGAAGTGTGATATTTCAAAGTCAATAGAGATAAAAAATTAAAAATATTAAAATATATTAACTTTATTTTTTGAAAATTACATTGGTATCTTTTTAATGTTTTAATAATTTAAAAGAATATTATACATATCAAACCAGTTCATTCCACCTTACCCCCACCCTCCTTCTTCACCTCTCTCTCAACTTATTGAGCGCACGGAAACTCTCCCCTCCCATCCAATGGACACTATATATACATATAGGGTGATGCATTCCAGGAGAGGTCATCTAAATCTTTCAAGTAATTTGAAGTAGGGACTAAAATATCTCTCCTGTCTCAAGGTTAATGGATTATACCTCCATGGGGATATTCCCCCAAAGTCATTTTTGCAACAGGGATGTTTCCTGGTTCCACTGCCTGAAGTCCCTAAGACTGCACAGGACTTTTAGCTTAGATCCATATTCATGGGTCTGTGTCAGTCCTATGTTGGATTCCCAGCTATAAGTCTGGAGCCCCATTAGCTCCTCCTTGTTCAGGTCAGCTATGTCTATGTGTTTCTGCAGTGTGGTCTTGTCCTCCCTCTCTGAATCTGGATTCCAGTTCGGCTCAGTGTTTAGTTGTGCGTGTATGCTTCTGTTTCCATCAGCTACTAGATGAGGGCTCCATGATGGTGGATAAGTTAGTCGTTGATCTCATTGTCAGGGAAGGGAATTTATGGTAGCCTTTACACTGTTGCTCAAATTGTTTGTTGGGGTCAGTCTTGTAGGTCTCTGGACATTTCTCTAGGTTCAGTTTCCTCTTCTAACCTATAATGTCTCCCTCTTTTATAGTCTCTATCTCTCTTCTCCTCTCCTAGCTATCCTCTTCTCTTCTCAAGTATATTCCTCTTCTGACCAAATATTCCTAGTCCAATGTTCTTTACTCTCCTACTTCTTTCCTTTTGCTAGTTCATTCTCCACTTACTACCCCCCAATTCCCATATGCTCTGGGGATCGTGTCCCTTCCTGCTTCTGTGAGTGACCTTATGAGAAACTCTCAGAATCCTCCTTGTATCATAGATTCTCTTGCAGTGTGATTTGTATGGTGATTATCTTTTGCACTATGTCTAAAATCCACATATGAATGAATACATACCATGTTTATCTTTCTGTGACAGGGATACCTCATTCAGGATGGTTTCTTCAAATTCCATCCACTTGTCTGTGAGATTCAAGATTTCATTGTTTCCCCCTCCACCACCACAGAGTAGTATTCCATTGTGTAAATGTGGCGCATCTCCTTTATACATACTTCAGTTGAGGGACATCTAAGTTGCGTCTATGTTCTTGCTATTATAAATAATATTGAATGAATATATGTGAGCACAAGTCTTGGTTCCATGAATGTGGATAATTTGTGTACATGAATAAGAGGTAGGTTACTGGGTCCTGTGATAGACTGATTCCCATTATCCTGAGGAACAGCCATGCTAATCTCCAAAATGGCACTTCAAGTTTACAGATCCACCTGCAAAGAATAAGTTGTCACTGTTGTTTCTAATTTTAGCCATTCTGACAGGAGTAAGATGGTATCTTACAGTTGTTTTAATTTGTATTTCCTTGTTAGCCAAAGATATTGAACACTTTCTTAAGTGTATTTCATCATTCCCCCTATTTACAGTTCTCTATTCAGTTCTATACCCCATTTTAATAGAGTTATTTGGTGTTTTGGTAACTAGTTTCTTGAGTTCTTTGTATATTTTGGAGATCAGACTTTTGTCGGATGTAGGATTGGTGAAAATCTTTTCCCAGTCTGTGGGCTGCCATTGGGTCTTGTCCACTGTGTCCTTTTCCTTACAGAAACTTATAAGTTTGAAGAGGTCCCATTCTTTATTTGTTCATCTCAGTGTCTATGCTTCTGGAGTTATCGTCAGGAAGCAGTCTCCTGTACCAATTCGTTCAAGAGTACCTCTAATTTTTTTTTCCTAAGAGGTTCAGTGTGGATGGATTTATGGAGGGATCCATTTGGACATGTGTTTTGTGCATGGCTATAGACATAGATCTATCTTCAGTCTTCTGTATACAATCATCCATTTGTACCAGCACCACTTGTTGAAGATTCTTTCCTTATCCCATTGTACACTTTTAGCTGTTTTGTCAAAAGTCAGGGGCTCATATGTGTGTGGGATAATACCAAGATTTTCTATTAAATTTCAATGAGCTACTTGTCTATCTTTGTGCTAATACAAGGTTCTTTTCAGGACTATAGCTCTGTAGTAGATCTTAAAGTCAGGGAGGATGATGTCTCATGAAGTTCCTTTATTATACAGGTTATTTTGACTATTCTTGTTCTTTTGTTTTTCAATATAAAGTTGATTATTATCTTTTCAAGGTCAGTGAAGAATTGTGCTGGCAATTTATTAGGTATTGAATTGAATCTGTAGATTGCCATTGGCAAAATTGCCATTTTTACTATGTTTATTCTACCTATCCATGAGATTGGGAGATCTTTACATTTTCTGGTGTTTTCTTTAATTTTTTTGTAAATACACAAATTACTATTATATAGGTCTTTCACTTGTTTGATAAGTGTTACCCCAAGGTAGTTTATATTGTTTGTGGCTGTTGTACATGGTGATGTTTCTCTGATTTCTTTATTAGCCCCTTTGTTGTCTGAATATAGAATGGCTAAGATCTTTTTTTTTTAGTTTATCTTGTATGCTGATACATTGCTGAATGTGTTTTTCAGCTATAGGAGTACCCTGGTAGAGTTTTTTGGTTGCTTTTGTAAACTATCATATCTTCTGAAAATAGAGAAAGATTGAGTTCGTCCTCTCAACTTGTATCCACTTGATATCCATTTCTTGTCTTATGTCTTTAGCTAGCACTTCAAATACAATAATGAAGATATCTGGAGACAGAGGGCAGGCTAGTGTTTGTCCTGATTTTAGAGGAATTGCCTTAAGCTTCTATACATTCAGCTTGATATTTGTTCTGTGTTTACTACTACTATTTATTATGTTTATATAAATTCCTGTTATCCCTGATCTCTACAAGACCTTTAACAGGATAGGATGTTGAATTTTGTCAAAGGTTTTTTTTCTACATCTAGGGAGATGATCATGTGATTTTTCATTTTCAGTTTATTTATATAGTGGTATATTTGATATATTTTCATATGTGAAGCCATCCCTGCAACCCAAGGATGAAGCCTACTTGATCATAGTATATGATTTTCCTGATATATTCCTGGATTCGGTTTTCCCGTATTTTCTTGAGTATTTTTGCATCAATGTGCAGGAGGGTTATTGGACTGTAATTTTCTCTTAGTTGTGTCTTTGTGTGAATGGGTATCAGTGTGATTATAGTCTCAAAAATGTTTTGTAATGAAACTTCTCTTACTATTGTGTGGAACAGTTTCAAGAGTATTAACATTAGCTCTTCCATGAATTTTCGGTAGAATTCTTCACTGAAGAAGACATCTGGCTCTGGGATTTTTTTATGTTGGAAGGCTTTTTATGATTGCTCCTACTTTGTTAGTTGCTATAGGTCAATATAAGTTGCTTGTCTAGTCTTGATTTAATTTTGTTAAGTAAGAGATATCCAGAAATTTGTCCATACCCTTGAATTTTCAAATTTTGTGGAGTATAAATTTTCAAAATATGACCTGATAATTGCCTGGATTTCCTCCATGTCTATTGTTATGTACTACTTTTTGTTTCTGATTTGGTTAATTTCCATGTTCTCTCTATGCTTTTTGTTATTTTAGATAAAGGTTTGTCTACCTTGTTAATTTTCTGAAAAAAAAAGAAACTAGTTATTGCATTGATTTTTTTTTTTGTATCGTTTTACTGTTTTCTACTTTATTATTTTCAGCCCAAAAATTGATAATGGGGCCTACTCCTGAGGGTTGAGTTTGCTTCATTTGTGTCCTAAGGTTCTCAGTTGTGTTGTTAATTCTCTAATGTGTCTCTCATCCGTTTTCTTCATATGGGCACTGAATGCAATCAAATTCCTTCATATCAGTGCTTACAAGGTGTCCCATAAATTCATGTATGTTGTATCCACAACCTCATTGAATTTTAGGAATTACTTAATTTCTTTATTTCTTCTTAGACACAGTATGTTGAAATGGAGCATTCTTCAGTTTCCATGAGTATGTAGGGTTTCTGTGATTTGTTGTTGTTTTTATTGAATTCCAATTAAAAAGCATGGTGGTCTGATAAGATACAGAGTAATATTCAAATGTTTTTGTATCAGGTGAGGATTTTTATGTTGCCTAGTCTATGGTCAATTTCAGAGAATGTTCGATGTGGAGCAGAGAAGAATTTATCCCCTAAGGAGGCTTTAAACTCCAATGACCACTGAATACATAATGACAGATTTCCATAATTAAATGAATAAACATTAAACAAGTGGATGGTGTTTTATGTGTGAAGCCTAAATGATTGCTCAATCCTGAAGAGACATTGAGTTCTTAATCATAGATTTGAACAAAAAATGAATGAATACAGAGATAGTCTCTCATAATTCACCCCTAGAGAGATAACAAAATGATATCAACATTGATTTCAATAAAGAAAGAATGAAAGGAAGAAAGAAAGAAAGAAAGAAAGAAAGAAAGAAAGAAAGAAAGAAAGAAAAAAGAACTCAGAAGAGTCAATTTAAAACCAACAAGGTGAATCCAGATTACACACTTTCTGGAGTAGAAAAATACACATTTGAATAATGAAATAATCAGATAGTTAGATCGTCTGTCACACTAGAGTCACACAAAGGGGCACCAAAATTCAGGGATCACAGATTATATAATGAAAAAATTTAATAATAACATTTTTGTATATGTAAGTCATTGACCTATCTTCAAATGCTTGGCAGACTTGACAGATATGGAAATGTATGCTGTTATCAAGGATTTTTAAAATGCCGTAAGTTAATCGTCAGATAATCATACTGTCTTCCATGATGAATACTATTGGCCTGACATCATCACCAGCACCTGAATCTCTGTTGTGGTGCTGCAGGATCTGAGATAATGGGCCCATTCCTGGCTTAGAAGTAGTAACCAAGATGTTGCTATCAGCTGAAAAAGATGGCTGCAGCTGGGACATAACCAGCATATCTGAGGGAGAGATGTTCTTCCGTGTTCTGGGTCCTCATCCTTTTGCCAGGTCTCGGAGATGGTGCCGACCTCCTAGTGCCACTGCTTCTCATGGTAGATCACAACCGATGTGAAGATGTGGAGGAACAGCAGGTAGTCAACACCCAGACCTCCATGCCAGCCTTGGTGAAGTCCTTGTACTTCTCGAATGGCCCCGAGCAATCTTCTGAACTCAATCATCCAGCATCCTTTTTAATATGGGAGATGCACTGATCATTCAAAAAATGCTCTGCCCTTGTCTACATCTTTCCTAACCTTGTCCCTGGCAGATATTTGCACACTAATCATAATCGGTGATGGCATTGTCTGTTGCTTACATAATTTAAAGAGTTAAATAAGTCAGTAATAGCTAACTGACACAATAAATAGGTGATGTAGCATTTTACTGGCAGGGAAGCATGGCCAGACTCCAGTCATGAAGGATGTCATCATCCTCCATTGAATCAATATATCATAAAATGTGATGATATTGCACATTATCTCCACAAGGGGAAGCTTTACAGGTCTCTTCTTGGAATGGAGGATTTTGCTTTACATAACTTTATAAATATTTCATTTTCTTGTGTATTAACATAGAGTGTCAATTTAACACCTTTATGTATGTAATTAGATGATCTGTGGCACCAGATTCCACGTGTCCTGGATGATAGAATCAATGTTTTATATAGTTAAATAATCAAACAATGAGTTCATGTAACATCATCCACCTCCCAAAGGTGGCTCCAAACCAGGCTCTTGGACGATGCTGTCGTGATTAATTTAAATATTTTAACTACAAAATTGATATTTAGATGGTCCATAATGATTGTTTCCCACATCATGGAATCCACTGATCATGGAATATCTAATGTCCTATTTTAATAATCAAATAACAACATAATGAGCGGATGAAATGGTCTGCCATACTCGAAACAATTGACTCTCACTCACTCCTACATGTTTGTGGGAAACTCCCAGGTTCATCCCTTATTTAATCGGAGAGCAGTGTCCTGAAAAGTTTAAATGCTGAAATGTCATTGTGTATGTAGGGTTTTGAGAAGATCCTACATATGTCATGTAGGACGGCTGCCTCAAAAGAGATGAAATACAATCCAATAATCCCTAAGTCTGCTGTAACAAATGGATTTTCACCATCCTGAAGGAAGTTAACAATGACAAACTCACCTTTTGATGAATAATTGTGACTCTCATTGTCTTTGTTTCCATAGTATTAATTCTTAGGAGAGAGAGGGATTTCATAAACAGAAGAAATTGCATTTTCTCTGATAATTAGGTAATCTAGAATTTGGTGACCAGTTAAAGCTGTAGGCAAACTTCCAGAGATTTTGCTATGACTTGGTTAGGGGAATCAAATGCTGTCATTGAAAGTTTTAGGAGATAGTTCTCTTGGGAGACTGTAATGTCCCATGATAACACTTTGTCAAAGCTGCTCTCTTGTACGTGTCCCATGATAACAGAATACAGAATCCTAGCAGAGTTGCCTGGCAACATTTATGAACAAACATTCTGTCACATTCTAGTGCCCCTCCCACATGCTAAAATGAGCATACCTAAAGATGAACTAACCTTACAGCCTCACTGAGTTTCTCACAAAAACAAAGCAGGGCTTTTTCTTTTGGGTTTTACATATTTACCCGTCTCTCATGCTACAACATGCCTATAGTGACATAAGAATGAAAACGAAAGCATCATAATGCCATTCAAGTACAAGGATGAGTATTTTAAACATTTTTTTCTATGCTTCAATTTTGTAAATCCTAGAATGGACCCAATACATTTAATCGCCTCTACCACAAACCTTTTCTCTTTTTTGACAACAAAATTTTACCTCTTCATTCTCTGCCCTGTAGAGGAGCTTGATCCCATGGTTTTTTTTGGCATTGTTTAGATTTGAATTGGTCCAAAACATCCAGGGCCAGGGCCATGCCCATGGCCAGGGCCAGGGCCAGGGCCAGGGCCAGTGAAAGCAGATTTATGCGTGAAGCCTAAATGATTACTCAATACTGAAGGGTCATTGTATTCTTAATAATAGATATGAACAGAAAATGAATGAATAAAGAGATAATTTCTCATAATTAACACCTAGAGAGATCACTATCGATATCAACATTGATTTAAAGAAAGAAAGATAGAAAGAAAGAAATCACAAGAGACAATTTAAAACCAACATGGTGTATCCACTCCACTCTTCCTGGAGTAGAAAAAGACAGATTTGTATAATGTAATAATCAGATATTTAGATCTTCTGTCACACTTGAGTCATACAAGGTGGTACCGAACTTCATGGATCACACATTATATAATGAAAGAATTTAATAATTACATCTTTAAATATGTAAGTCGTCGAACTTTTTTTGTATCTTCAAATCCTGGGCAGACATGACAGATATGGAAATGCACGCTGTCATCAAGGATTTTTAAAATGCAGTAAGTTAATTGTCAGATAATCATACTGTCTTGCATGATGAATTCTGTTGGCCTGACATCATCACCAGCACCTGAATCTCTGTTGTGGTGCTGCAGGATCTGAGATAATGGGCCTATTCCTGGCTTAGAAGTAGTAACCAAGATGTTGCTATCAGCTGAAAAAGATGGCTGCAGCTGGGCCATAGCCAGCATATCTGAGGGAGAGATATTCTTCTGTGTTCTGGGTCCTCATCCTTTTGTCAGGTCTCAGACATGGTGCCGATCTCCTAGTGCCACTGGTTCTCTTCATGGTAGATCACAACCGATGTGAAAATGTGGAGGAACAGCAGGTAGTCAACACCCATACCTCCATGCCGGCCTTGGTGAAGTCCTTGTACTTCTCGAATGGCCCCGAGCAATCTTCTGAACTCAATCATCCAGCATCCTTTTTACTATGGGAGATGCATTGATCATTCAGAAAATGCTCTGCCCTTGTCTACATCTTTCCTAACCTTGTCCCTGGCAGATATTTGCACACTAATCATAATCGGTGATGGCATTGTCTGTTGCTTACATAATTTAAAGAGTTAAATAAGTCAGTAATAGCTAACTGACACAATATATAGGTGATGTAGCATTTTACCGGCAGGGAAGCATGGCCAGACTCCAGTCATGAAGGATGTCATCATCCTCCATTGAAAAAATGTATCATAAAATGTGATGATACTGCACATTATCTCCACAAGAGGAAGCTTTACAGGTCTCTTCATGGAATGGAGGATTTTTGGTTTCCATAACTTTATAAATATTTCATTATCTTGGGTATTAACACAGACTGTCAATTTAACACCTTTATGTATGTAATTAGATGATCAGTGGCACCAGATTCCAGGTGTCCTATATAAATCATTGATTTATATAGTTAAATAATCAAAGAATGAGTTCATGCAACATCATCCACTTCCCTAAGGTAGTTCCAAACCAGGCTCTTAAAGGTTGCTGTCATGTTTAATTTAAATATTTTAACTACCAAATTGATATTTAGATGGTCCATAATGATTGTTTCCCACATCGTGGAATCCACTGATCATGGATTATCTAGTGTCCTATTTTAATAATCAAATAACAACATAATCAGCGGATGAAATGGTCTGCCATACTCGACACAATTGACTCTCACTGACTCCTACATGTTTGCGGGAAACTCCCAGGTTCATCACTTATTTAATCGGAGAGCAGTGTCGTGAAAAGTTTAAATGCTGAAATGTCATTGTGTATGCAGGGTTTTGAGAAGATCCTACATATTTCATGTTGGACGGCTGCTTCAAAAGAGATGGAATAAAATCCAATAATCCCTAAGTCTGCTGTAACAAATGGATTATCACCATCCTGAAGGAAGTTAACAATGACTAACTCACCTTTTGATGAATAATTGTGAGTCTTATTATCTTTGTTTCCATAGTTTTAATTCTTAGGAGAGAGAGAGAATTCATAAACAGAAGGGCCAGGGCCAGGGCCAGGGCCAGGGCCAGGGCCCAGGGCCAGGGCCAGGGCCAGGGCCAGGGCCAGGGCCAGGGCCAGGGCCAGGGCCAGGGCCAAGGCCAGGGCCGATTTTTTGACACTGACCAGGGTCAAGATGATTAAATATAATGTCTGCGTCAATGCAGGACCCAGCTTAGCCTATGTAGATGTTAAAAAATTATTTGCACCATCTTTGCCTAGACAAAAAGTCAGTGTTTTCCATGTCTCTTTTCCACTGAGAAAAGATAAACAAACAAACAAAAATCCTCTCACATTATATATTTGTTGAAGAACTTCTGCCCTCAATCCCATACAAAATTGTTTATGGCTAGGAATATAAGGAATGGTCCCAGTCATTTTTTTTAATAGAATGAACAGTTAATTAACTAAATCCTTCTCACATCTGATAGTTTTGATGGCTGGGCTAACCATAACTTTGTCAGCTTGGCAGTATTAGGCAGCATTAATATGGCTCCTAGATAAGGATTTAAAATCATAAGTCATTTTGAACATTTATTTATTAATTATGCATAAAGTTTCTGCCTTCATGTGTCTGCAGGCGAGAAGAGGTAGTCAGATCTCATTACTGATATTTGTGAGCCACAATGTAGTTGGTGTTAATTGAACTGAGGACTTCTAGAAGAGCAGCCAGTACTCTTAACCAATGAGCCATCTCTCTAGCCAAAGAAATACACATCTTAAAATATATAAAATTAATTTATGATATAAAAATTCTCAGCTTTTTTTTTAAGTTCTGATAAGCTAATCTAGCAGGGACTCCCAGCTGTTTAGTCACAAACTCAATGTTTTATGATTTATGTTGGTTGTCATCGAAGTGTAAATATGAAGGATATTTCATCAGGCCTAATGCACCACTGACTAATCTATAAATGGATCTCTCTTGACAGAAGAAAAATGTACAAGTTTGTAACCCAAATCTATAGTTTTTGCTAGGACTCAAAGGCATAAGTATATTCTTGCTGTTTTACAGATACCCAATATCTACTTTTTCTACAATATATATTTCAGTACAGAGTAATGATGATAATATATCTCAAACTTACGTTCCAAATTTAACCATGTCTCAGTAGATTTGTGCTTCTGGCAGATGAGCATCAGTTACTGACTACATTCTGCTCCTAAATACTGCTCTAGACTTACTGTGAACCAGCACAGCCAGTGTGAATCTTTAACAGGGTCTATAAACTAATGCTTCTGATAAATGTGCAATTTGCTGAAGCCCCCCTCCTTTTTCTACTTTTTTATTGGTTTTATATAGCATCTTAGCCATCTCATGCCCAAGAAAACACTGCAAAGGTAAGCAGGAAGTAGTACAGGAAAAGAATACATTTCACCTTTTTCATGGTTGAGATACTATATCAAAAGTAAACAAAAGTAAACGGGCAATGTGAGTTACCTGTACACCAAAAAACACCAGAAGTATTTTACCTATTGGAGGCCCAAAAATTGGGCCTCTAATGTTTGTTGCAAAGAGGAAATGTGATGGAATAATTAATAACTAAAAGTTATAAAATTAGGGCTTATTGCAAGAAGGAAAAAATAATGAGAACAAGAATTTCTGCCAATAGATAAATCCCTGACTACAGAGTACAGAACCCACATCCTGTTCTCAGGAGAAGAAGTAAAAAGAAAGAAAAAACACGAACCTTTCAGGTGTGCTTATCAATCTTGCCTAAACAAATGATGGATAATATTAGCTTAGTTCCTTGTAAATAAATTTGCACTCTATTAACTGCCTGCATTCTGGAAACCTTGTGAACTGAGATTAGTGGTCGCAAGTTTCCCTTTCTGTTTACCCTGTTATAAACCCCTCACAATTGTAAGCCACTACCTTACTTTTCTCACACAGTGAGACCATCTGGTTTGATTTTTACCAGTAAAAACCATTTGCTTTTGCAGCCAGGAGTCACTTCCTTGGAAGTTGAGGAAACCAGTAGGCATAATAGTAACAAGCTTCTGAAGGAGGCTTTATAGGCTATAGAATTCCAGGTGACAGCTATTTGAAAATCACAACACTGTTGTGCCAGCGACATGCCTGTACTACTTCCTGCTTACTTTTGCAGTGTTTTCTTAGCTGCAAGTAGGCTAAAATGCTAGACAATACCAACAAAAAGATGTGGGATTCAGGAAATTGACCATTTATCAGAGGCATCAGTTTGTAGACACTGTTGAAGATTCACTTTGGCTGGGCTGGTTCACAGTAAGTAGGGAGAGCACTATAGAGGAGCAGGCTGTAGTCAGCAACTGATACTCATCTGCCAGAAGCACAAATCGTCTGAGACATGTTTAAACTGGGAACAAAGGTTAAAATGTATATATTTAATTGGAACTCTTTGTTCCTTACCTTTGGTGATCAAGAAAGACAGCAAGACCAGGGAGAAAATTACATCCTCAGGATAGCTGTATTAATCAGCAGTCCTTTTGACCTGTAAGAAGTGGATAAAAGCTTTATGACATTTGTTCCTCTGAAGCCTATATGAACTGTGTTATATAAAAGGACATAAAAAGTTTTAGATATATTATCATCACCAATCTGTGCTGAAATCCAAATTGTACAAAAAGTAGGTTTTGGGTATCTATAAAACAGCAGGAATGTACTTATGACTTTGAGTCCTAGCAAAATTTACAGATTTGTGGTAGAAGCTTTTTCTTCTGTCAAGAGCGATCCATGTATAGATTGGTCAGTGGTGCCTTAGGCCTAATGAAACATCCTTCATATTTACACTTCGATGACACCCAATAAAAATCATAAAACTTTGAGTTTGTGACTAAACAGCTGGGAGTCCCTGCTCTATTAGCTCATCAGAACTTGACTAAAAGTTAAGCTCTGATTTTAGATATTGTAAATTAATTTTTTATATCTTTAAGAAGTATATGTCTTGGGCTAGAGAGATATGGCAGAGGTTAAGATTACTGGCTCCTCTTCTAGAAGTTCTGAGTTCAATCCCCAGCAACTACATTGTGGCTCACAAACATTTATAATGTGATGGGGTATCCTCTTTGTGTGTGCAGACATGTATGCAGGCAGAACACTGTATGCATAATTTATAAATAAATGTTCAAAAAAGACTTATATATCTTTATATTTTTAAATTCTTATTTAGGAGCCATATCAAGGCTGCCTTTATTGCCAAGCTCACAAATATTTGGTTAGCCAAGCCATCAATAGGATTAGAGATCTGAGAAGGATAAACTATATGTTACTTTTGAATCTATTAAAAAAATCACAGGGACCATTCCTTATATTCTTAGCCATATCCAATTTTCTATGGCATTGAGGGGAGAAATATTTCACCAAGTACATAATGAGAGAGGTGTTTTTTCCCCCCTATGGAACCTGGAATTTGAAATGTCTGAACTTATTTTGTCTAGGCAAATGTGCAGACAATTTTCCAGTACCTTGCAGCCTCTACATAGTTCGATCTGGGTACTATCATGCTGCAGCTATTGTGTTTCAGCATCTTGCTCCCTGGTCAGTGTAATCACAATCCATGCTGCCTCACAATGTTCTTTAGAGACCTTTCTTTGGTCATTGTTAGGTTCTGTGATTCTTTGTCTGAAGTTATTACAGTTTTTAGTTAATATTTAAATGTCTTATTCTACAGATCTCTGTAGTATTAGAAGTCTTTCTAGGTAGATCTTAATAGACAACTTGGTTTTCAGTTACTCGATTTAAGCTTAAACTTTTAGAATATGTATAGGAGACAGAGTGAGGTTAATTCCTGTTATTAATCATTAATACTTAGTTTGACTATAACCAAAAGTTAATCTATAAGGATGGCTGGTAACTTGTGTTTCTTAACATTTATGATAGTTACCAGATTTTATAAAACTAGAACTTTGCATTGTCAGTTTTAGGTTTAAAAATACTGATTTTACTTTGAAACTCCTTTTAGGAAATCATAAAACAGCTATGTGATTCAGTTTATCTAAATAACTTATGCTTACCAAATTTAGCAAAAACAAGGATGGATTGCCATCTGTATCATAAAAAAAATGAGCTTCTCAACTTTTGGTTAGTATATACAGTGTATGGCTATGATCTTAAATTTTAGCCCTTTAATTTAAGTACAAATATTAACAATGTAAAAAAGCACAAATATAATGTAACATTCTGAATTTAAACATATAAGAAACTGTTTGATAAAACAATGAAACATCCTGTACTGACTTCTTATAATATCAAATAATTTTAGCATCCTTTATGTCTTTAAACCCATTGTCACCTTGGTGCCTGTTAAGTTTATGTTAATTTCCAGTGTTAATAATTGTAACTTTTTAACTAGTTTCAATTTTTAACAGCTTTCGACATAAAACAAAATTAATGTCATCTACATTAAAAGGACATCTGATTTTCTGATAATCTGAATTTATTCACCACTGCTCAGAGGTAAATTTTGAGCTGTGGGCTGTTATCATTAGACAGCAAAAATGTTTAAACCATTTTTGTTTTAGCTCTATTCTTGCAACAAACCGGTTTCTAACAGGAAACACTGATAGAAATTTTTAGCAAGTACATATATTTTTCTTGAGAGAAATAAACAGAACTTTTAAACCATTAACCTGGTATGGTCAAAAATTTTAACTCACATTACTAATCTTAAATTTATATTTGTAGATATGAGAGCCCACAGCAAAGAGTTTACATCTTTCTCAACATTTGACAACTTTTCTTTGAACCTCCATAACTTTTTACATTACCTTTAGTCTCTCTCGATTTTCTCAGACATCCCTAGCGTAGAAATGTCTCTCCTTTTCTCTTTTTATTTTTTCTTATCAGTGACTCTTACCCAGATATGCATGCCTGAAGTGAAATCTTATTTATTTATTTAACTCCTGACACTACCTTCTTACATTGGTGCTTTCCCCTGAGCCTCTCTGCACCCTCTGCTCTCTTAACTGTTGTCTCCTTTTATGGATTTTGTGGGTTACACCAGATCTTCTTTTATGTTATCTTTCAGTATTATAATTTTATTTTTATCTCTTTTCCACTCTTCTGGATCTTGCCAATCCTTTTTCCTGTTCTACCTTTTATTGCCGAGAGAAATGGAATCATACTTGTAACACCTGAAGTTCCTTCTGATGTTCTCTGTTCTGCTTTAATGAGTTGCATTGACCTATAAATCTGCAGACCACTTGACCTGTCTACTAGACCACTGTTATCTTTTTTATTTTCTTTGCTTCAGACTGATTGTAACAAGTCTGCACATAGCCATCACTTCTAATTACCATATATCTTGTTATTTTTATTTTTTTTAGTTGACACAAAAATCTTTACCGAAGTTGTTCTCTACAACACCCCTCATCCTCCTCCTCCCCACTCTCACCCTCACCCCTTTCCATTCCATGTTCTACCTGTTTTGTTTTTTGTTTTGTTTTGTTTTTGTGGCAATTCCAGGCTGTTTTTAGGAGTATAGCTCTGTAGTAGAGCTTAAAGTTAGGGATGGTGATGCCTTTGAAGTTCTTTTATTGTACAGGGCTGTTTTGGCTATGCTGGGTCTTTTGTTTTTTAATAAAAAGTTGATTATTATCCTTTCAAGCTCAGTGCTGAATTGTTGTGGGTTTTTAATGGAGATTGCATTGAATCTCTAGATTGCTTTTGGCAAGATTGTCATTATTACTATATTTATCCTACCTATTCAAGAGCATGGGAGATCTTTCCATATTCTGGTATCTTCTTTAATTTCTTTCTTTAGAGCACAAATTTTTATTATATAGGTCTTTCATTTGTTTGGGAAGTGTTCCTCCAAGATACTATATGTTCTTTCTGGTTATTGTAAAGTGTTATGTTTCTCTGATTTCTTTCTCAATCTCATTGTTTTCTGAAAAAAGTAGTGCTACTGATTATTTTGAGTTTATCTTGTACCCTGCTAGTTTGCTGAAGGTGTTTATCAGCTATTGGAGTTCCTTGGTTGAGTTTATTGGGATGCTTATTAAGCTATCATATCATCTTCAAATAGTGATAGTTTGACTTCTTCCTTTTAAATATGGATCCCTTTTATCTTGTTTACTTGTCTTATAGCTGTAGCTAGAACTTCACGTACAATATTGAAGAGATATTGAAAGTGCAGCCTTATCTTGTTCGTGATTTTAGAGGAATCACCTTAAGCTTCTCTCCTTTCAGTTTGATGTTGGCAGTTGGTTTGCTCTGGGTTCCTTTGTATTTGGGCATAAATTTTCAGAATTGAGACTTTGTGTTGAAGGATTTCTCCTGCAATGAATACTGAATGAGCATCCTCATGTCTTTTGATACATTTTGCTTTGAAGTCTAACTTGTTAGATATTAGGATAGCCATGCCTGCTTGCTTCTTGTTTACATTTGATTGGAAGATATTCCCCAACCTTTTACCCTGAAGTAATGTCTATCTTTGAAACTTAGATGTGTTTCTTGTATGTAGCAGAAGATTGCATTCTTTCTTCGTATCCATTCTGTTAGCCTGTGTCTTTTTATAGGTGAGTTAAGACCATTAATATTGGGGGTTAGTAAATGCCATTGATTTTTGATGCTTGTTTGTTTTAGATTTGATGTTGGCAGTGGTATTGTGAATATAATTGACCTCCATCACCCTTGGTTTATTGTATAGGGAGATTATCTGTTGCCTACATTTTGTGTGCATAGTTAACTTCCGTGGTTGGGAGTTTTCCTTCCAAATCTTTCTGTAGTGCTGGATTTGTAGGTAAGTATTGGAAAAAAAAATCTGTCTTTGTCATTAAATATCTTGTTTTCCCCATTTGTAATGATTGAGTGTTTTGCTGGGTATAGTAGCCTGGGCTAGCACCTGTGGACTCTTAGTATTTGTAGAACATCTATCCAGGACCTTTTGGCCTTGAGGGATTCCATGGAAAAGTCAGTTATAATTTTGATCGGTTTGCCTTTATATGTTACCTGTTCTTTCTCCTTTGTTGCACTTAGTATTCTTTATTCTGTGTTTTAGGTGTTTTCCTTATTATATTTCTAGGCTTTTTTTTTTTTTTTTTTTTTTTTTTTTTTTTTACTTTGGTCCAGCCTAATTGGTGTTCAGTATACTTCTTGTACTTTCATGTGCATGTCCTTCTTCAGATTGGGAAAGTTGTCCTCGATGATTTTGTTTAGTATGTGTTTGACACCTTTGAGCTGGTCTTCCTCACCTTCCTTGCTGCCTATTATTCCTAGGTTTGGCCTTGTCATGGTGTCCCAGATTTCTTTGATGTATTGTGTTAAGGATTTGTTGGATTTATGATTTTCTTGGTAAATGAATCTATTTCCTCTAGTTTATCTTCCATGCCTGAGATTCTCTCTTCCATCTCTTTTTTTCTGTTGGTTATTTTGGGTCTGTAGTCCACAATTTTTGCGCAGTTTTTCTATTTCCAGCATTCCTCTGGTTTTTGTTGTCTTTAGTTTCTCTATTTCAATCTTTCAGCATTAAAGGTCCTGGGTGGTTGGAGGAAATCTGGGATGAGCCCACAAACTTTGTACCTCCCGGGTTTCCTCAAGTCCAATGACGATATTCCCAAATGTGAAAGCAAAAGGTTTTAATTGGGAAGAACAAAGCAGTCTGGGATTTCACTCTATTGGAAGGCTAAGTTACCTAGCAACAAAAGTGAAATGGAGGCATGACACCCCTAGTCTCAGCTCATAGGGTTTTCAAGGTTAGAGCATTTCATAGAGTACAAAGTTTGATTGCAAGGGCATCAAGATTGATTAGCACACCTGCAAGGTTTTCTTTTTCTTTTTCTTTTCCTGTATCTCATGAAAATAACATGTGGGGTCTGTACTCTGAAATCAGGAAGTTATCCACTAGAAGAGATTCTTGTTCTTTGTAGTTTTTCTTTCTTGCCATTAACCCTAATTTTTAATTTTTCCATCACATCACATAAAGTAAAATATAAATTGTTAAATGTCTCCAAAAACTGTAGTCTTTCCAAGGATGCACAAAAAGCTCATTGAAGTTGACTAATAAGATGTTTTTACACAGGGCTCCCTGCTCCCAATACTCTGAAGAGATTCAACCCACAAAGTTTTAGTCAAGAGTCATATCATTGATTCCAGGGAGATTCACGTATCTCATGAAAACCCACAGGAAGTAAAATCTGTCTTCCTGTTCCCACTCAGATGTTGGGATGACCCAACACATGATTCATATACTACACAATGTACTCCTCCATCCTGGGGACAGTGGCCTCTCACTCACCATGTGATTACTGAGCTCTCCCAATCTCTCCATTGAACTTACTGCAGCAATAATCGAAGAACAGCACACACAAAAAAAGGTGGCAGCTCTCGTTTTAGAGAAAAGCCTTAATCTGGCACTAAGAAGGTCCCTGTACCTTTTATTACTGACAGATCATGAGGAGTGTCTTGTTGGCTAGTGATGACTCAGTAACAAGATCACCTTCTTAAAGGCACAGCGCAATTATTCCTAACCTGGCCTTCCAACCTAGACAAAAACCTTTTCTAGGTCAGCAGAGATAAACATTTCTACTGCACTGGCTTTGACTCCAATAGCAAATACTGCTCTCTTCCTGCACCCACTCCTTTCTCCTGAAAACAAGGTGGCTCTCTAGCTTTCACAGGCCACTACACAATCGCATGATATGATTATTCCCTGTCCTAACTACTATTGAGAGATTTTGGCACAGAAAATGAGATGTTCTGTAGTTTCCCACTGATGTCAGATGAACTGAAACCACTTATTTCATGGTTGTCACTAGGACTTCAAAAAAGCAGGGGAAAAAAAAGTAAAGAAAACAGGAACCAGATCTAAAACAAGAAAATAAGTCTTTCTGCAATCTCAAGGCTGGATGATGGATCCACTGATTTAGAAACCTGACAACAGTCTTGTTCAAGAAGAGAACATTGAATAATGCAGCTATTTTCTCACTGTACCCTGAGAAAGCTCTGCTCGGTCATCACAGTGCTTGTAGAAGCAAGCTTCCCAGCACAATTCTCTCAGAGTATTCAAATTACCCTGAAGACAACAGTTTTTATTATACATTTTTCAAGAATTTCAGGAAGAAAACTCCCAATGCATTGGAGCTATCACCAAAGCATCTGACAGGTGAAAGATATATCATGTTCTTTCTGATATTGCTCCTTCCCTTCTCTCATTGTTTCTAAATTGTCTGTGACCCCTAGATGAAATGTATACCTAGTTCCCCTCACCTCAGCAAAATACACAGAACAAACATCTTCTTTTTTGCCATATGCCCTAAAATCTCTCTTAAGTTTTTAATATTCTAGGCGCTCTTCCCTGTGTTGAATAAAAAATTCATTCCAATCTGCATTTTGTAATTTTATGTGCAATATCTGCACATTGTTTTGAGGAAGGAGGGGATGATCATTCGCACAGCTGGAAGAGAGTGGGTTGTCTATTTTAGACAGGGTAAGTGACATTGAGATTTGTGTCTATAAGGTCTGGGTCTTGAGTAGAAGCCAGACACAAGGTACCCTGTGTTGTGTCTTTAAGCACACTTTAACCCTTAAGGAAGTGCTCTTGTTGATCAAGCCTTACTAGCCAATCAGCAACACCAGGCCAACCTGCCAGTCACAGGCATTGCAGGACACTTTCTGTAGCCATACTGTAGGCTTTTGTTCTTGATGCAGATTTGGTTTTAAGCAGAACAAGAGCCAGTGAATTGATTACTTTTCTGGGAGTGTTACTGTAGTAAATTGTGAGTGGAGCATGTTTGAGTACAGAAGCCACAACATGGTGAGTGATGGGATAATATCAAAAGATGTTTCATAATTACATTGAGCAATCTGAGTATTTCCAAAAATAATTGTTAATGTGCCTTTGTAATCAGCATGTTGTTATGAATTGTTGTTCATATTCATAGGATTGTATTCATTTCATGTTGCAAACTTACCATGTGTAGGATCTTAATTCTGATGCTTCATGCTTCAAAAGACCATTATTTAGTTCTTTATTTTGGTTATATTGCTAATCTGTGGAAGAGTATGGCTCATCATACATGTTGTGTATTTTGGCATGAGACTCAGTACATCTTCTTTTGGGGGATGACCACAGGTCAGATAATGATGCACAACTTCACATAATTATGTATACCCCATAACATGTATACTCATACAAACAATTTTCTCTCATGTTCAATCATACAAAAGATAGTAATAGACTTGTAAAATTGATAAATATTTACTCCATCAATTCTATTACCATCAATTCTAGTCTTGTACACCAAAATTTAGCTTTGAAACACTACACTGGAAATTGTAAAGCTAATTCTACTTGGTATTAATAGTTAAAACCTGGATGCAGATATGTGATTAATGATGAAAAATCAGAGAAGCAGAGCAGCCCACCCCTAGGTGGGAAATTCTGATCCTCGGGTCGTCCATTAGAATGCAAGAAACTTTTGTCTTCTTCCACTTTATATTTCTCTCTCCTCCCAGCCATATCTAACTCCCAAGTACAGGGATAAAGGAATGAGCCACTACCTGTCTCTGTTTCTCTTTTAGACTGGGTCAATCTGGTGTAGCCTAGGGCGACCATGAAATTACAGAGATCCACCTCATTATGTCTCCCAAATGCTTGGATTAAAGGTGTGCTCCACCATGACTTGTCCTATATGCCTAACTACTGCCTAGCTCCACACTCTCTTCTTAAAGCAAGTTTTTTGTTGTCGTTGTTTGTTTAATTTTTTACATTTGAGTATTGTTTGTTTAGGGTTGTTTTCAGAGAGGGTTTCCCTGTGTACATTTCTAACTCAATCAAACACGTGGAGATTTACCAGCCTCTGCCTCTCAAGCACTGGAATTAAAGACATGTGCCGCCACCACCTGGCAAAACAAAATACCACAATACCACCATAAAGGAGAAATCCTTTATGGACCCCACAGATTTAATGGCATGTGGATCCTGCTGAGTTTATCGATTTATAGCTTTAAATCCCATTTCTTTGAAATACTCATGTGTACTGAAGACCAGCTGAGATACCCACACCCATAAACCAAACAAATACCGAATTCTTCAAATTTCCATTTGTCATCACCATTGATGTACTAGCTGGCCCAGAGCCTGGGAGACATTCAAATAAACCCACTTTCTACAGACACAGAGAGATATGTTCTACCAATCCTATTCAAACAGAGAACATTGAATAATGCAGCTGTTTCCTCATCTTCCTACTGAGGAACCTGTGCTGGTTCAACATAGTACTCATATATATATAGACGTTCTTCCCAGCATCATTGTCTTTGAGTATTCAGCTTACCATGCAGATGACACTTTTTTATTATTCTTCATATGTCAAGAATTTGACTCAAATATCAGGAATAAAACTCCAATACAATAGACCTATAACCCTGGTGTCTGTGAGGAGAAAGATATATCATCTTGTTTGTAATATGGCTCCTGCCTTTCTCTCATGGTTATCTGAGAGGCCTGTGACAACTAGGTAAAAAGTCCCCTCAGGTCTCCAGACCTCAGGAAGATGGCATAGAACAAACATCACTTGTATCCTAAAAAAATTCTCTATACATTTAATATTCTGGGACGCCTTCCATCTGTTTAATAAGAGAATCATTTCAGTCTACATTGTGTAATGGTCTGAGCAAGCTCTGCACATTGTGTGAAGGAAGAAAGAGAGATAGAACCTGTGGACTGCAGGAAGTGGGTTGGATCGTATATTGGTGACATGGGTAGGTGACATTGAAATTTCTGTCTGAGTATGTAGTGTTGGCTGTTGTCTTTGATTCCAGCACTCAGGAAATAGAGGCAAGTAGATTTCTCTGAGTAGACTATGGTCTACAGAGTAAGTTCCAGGATAGCAGGGCCACACAGGGAAACTCTGTTTCAAACATCAAAAGAAATGAATTAATCAAATAATCAAATAATTAATATTAAACAAGTAATGAAAAAATCTACTAGAAAGCAACAACAACAAGATTAATAATAATAATTGAACAGCTCAGTTTAACGAGCAAGTTCTAGGACAACAGGCACCACACAGGGAAATTCTGTCTCCAAAAAAAAAATTAGTTCCTGTTTGTGCAGATCTCTAAAATTCCTAGGTCTGGAGTAGAAGCCATGCCCAAAGGAGGTGCGGGGCTTGCTGTGTCTTTAAGAACACTCTAACCCTTGAGGAACTGCTCTTGTCACTGAAGCCTTATTAGCCAATCAGGGACATTGAGCCAACCCTCCAGTCTGAGGTCTGGAAGGAGAATTCCTTGAGCCATGCTGCAGGCTTGGTTTTGTATCAGAACAGGAGCCAGAGGATTGATTGCTGCTCTATGAGTGGTGCTGTAGGGAATTGTGAGAGGAGCTCATGGATGAACAGAGAAGCTGAAGCACGGTGAGTGACGGGATGTGGGAGGGTGGGATGGGGAGTCATGGAATTCTGTTTGGCAGGCCCTCCAGGAGGAGACTGGACTGGAATGTGCTGCCACATTCAGTGTTCAGTTAGGCCCATTGTGGTCCAGCAGCTTCCCAGAACACTGTGTGGCCTATGAATACTTCTCCATGTGGTCTGCTTCTGAGGAAAGGATTTTGATGCGGTAGAATTGTGAATAAACTTCTGTGTAGTCAGCTCCATTATGGTTTTGGTGCACAGGGATTGCATTTACCAAAGAAGGAGAGGTTCGGTTACTTAAGTGCCTTCCAAAAGTCCTGCTCTTAACATCTAAAGTTTAGGGGTCACATCCATTCAGAGTTATTATTGTTTTGTTTTTTGCCATCAAAATAAATTTTCTTCTTTTGTGAAAATATAAATAAAAAGACATATTGAGCCCAGTTTCCTCTCCCGGCCATCCTCCTATTTCCTCCAGTGAACTCCCTATACCACCCCCATAAATTCCTCTGGGAGACTCAGGTCTCCCAAGAGGGATCATCAAAATCTGTCATGTCATTTGAGTTTTGGCCCAGGCACTCCTCCTTGTCTCTAGGCTAAGGGAGTATCCAAATTGGGAGTTAATTTTGTGCATGCTCTAAATGATATTATTTAATTATTTTTCATATATATATATGTTATATATATATATATAGATATAGATATATGTTATATATGTATATGTGTATATAATTTTTTAAAATAGAATTTCTCCTTGTAGCTTTGCAGCCTGACTTAGAATTTTCTGTGTGGTGCAGGCTATCACCAATCTCATAGAGATCTTCCTGCCTCTGCCTCCCATTGCTAGGTTACAGTCAAATGCATGTGTAAATGGCATTCTTGTTTTGGACCACACTCCACCATTCAGCTGTTTTGTCGAAGAGTGGAGTTGTTGATAAAAAGATTTACCAATTCTTAGTGGATTGTTAGTCTCTCAAAATAGAATTTAGCTGAGGGAGTGCTGCACCTAAAATTAAATAAAAAAAAATAAATAAAATGAGTTTCATGCTAACCACTCATGTTAGATATTATGATTCTAAAATATATTTGCTCCCCAGGATAGTCCAGACATATGTCTCCAAACCATGGCAATAGACTAACCACTGATTTCAATGGAGCAGGGCTTTTACAAGCTTTTCAAGGGTTCCTTACTGGGCCACAATGAACATTAAGCCATGGTGTGCCATAAACATCCATTTTCTTCTGGAGAAAAATCATGGCTCTTTCATATGGACAAAATGATCCCAAGTGACAACACTTTGAAAAGGAAAACAATGAGGTGTTGAGGGCTGAACTGAGCAAGCAAGAATTTTTGTGTAGAACCCCACTCATGGAGAAGTAACATTGTTCCTTCTGAAACATAGGAAAGTTCTTGGCAGAACAAATAACAGCTTCAGGGTTGTAGCCTTAGGTGTTTTCCATCAGGTTTTGAGCTATTGAGAATAAAATAGAGCTCATCCCTTGAAACAAGGTAACTCTTCTGTGTTTCCAAGGCATTCATGTAAAAAGAGAAGGAATCAATTCCTTAACAGATAACACCCTAGAATTTTAGCGCCTGGAGATCTATGCTGCAGATATGCCTGTCTGTTGAGTTTCATACTTTTCAGATATTTTAAACAGTATACATGTTTCATAGGTCATAAGTATATATCCAAGACCTACTAAGAAAGTAGTGTAGTAAAGCAGGCATTACTTATATATTTGTGACTTTTCTATGTATATTGAAAAGGTTATTTTATGAGTGTCAAGAAGTTTGTTGTGGAGAAACCTTAATCCCTAAAACACATGTCTGTGAGGAAAAGGAAATCAAAGTGTATGAATGCAATGTGGAAACCTTTTTATTGATATTGTTATTTAATAAGTGTATCATATGTTATGTCAGGTAGTTGTGGCCCATGGCTTTACTTTCAGTATTCATGATGAAGAGGAAGGTGGATCACAAAATTTTGTGATCAGCCTGGTCTACAAATTGAGTTCCAGGCTATCCAGGTCTACACAGAGACATTATGTATCAGAAAACCTAAGGGAAAAAAAGAATATATGTTACGAGCCATGTGAATTTAGGATATGGAAAGAAGAAACATACCTCTCTCTGTTAGGACATTGAGAAGAAATAAAAGATATTCAGTAGTCATCACTTTGAGAATAATTGTTGAGTGTGAAACCAGTTTGAAATTTATCAGTATTCCATCATCATCTGAAAAATATCAACAAATACACTGCAGTAAATCCATATGAATGTGTGAATATTTCCATTTGTACTGGTATATTTGGCCAGTGTATTATGATTTATACAATGGAAAAATTGATAAATGCAATAAATATGGCAAAGGTCTGCGATGGTCCAATTATTTTCAATTATGTGAGAAATCTCATGTGAACATATGCAGTAAATGTGGGCCATGAAATAAAGGCTCACACTCTGAATCACAGGTATCTTCTTTGAAAGCAAGACAATACCTCATAAGGGAAGCATTATGAAAGTAAGTTTCAATATCTTAATCTTGTCTACATGTAGGCCAAAGTATAAATTTATTTTATGCATGTACTAAGTTTCTTTAGTATCAAGCATGTGGTAAAGTTTTACATATGCTAATTATCTTTGCAGTAATAAAAGAAGCCATACGGGAGTGAATCCCGTGAATATACACAAAGAAAGTGTGAATAACTTTGTATGTTACAGGCATCTTCAAAGGCTTGAAAAAATTCACACTGTAGAGAAACCATAAAGAAGTCTTCAGTATGGTGAAGTCTTTTCATGGCAATGTTTCCTCCAACTCCGTGAAAGAAAACACTCGGTAGAGAAAACCTATGAATGTAGTCAATGTGGTAAACTGTTTGCAAGACATACTATGCTTAAAAGACAGGTTAGAACACATAGTGGAGAGAAAACACAAGATTGTAATCAATGTGGTAAAGTCTTTTCACTATGCAATCATCTCAAAAAACATAAAAGAACACATACTGGTGAGAAACGCTATGAATGTAGTGAATGTGGTAAAGCTTTTTCACAACACTGGTATGTAGTGAGATGGTCCTTCTGTGCCACTGACCACGCCCATTGGGAGGTGGAGCCATGTGCGGAAGTGACCTGTGGAAGGGGTTCGGAGAGAGAGCCTGGAAACGTTCTCTTGCTGGCATGAATCGGACAGGAGAGATTCAGGTTGAATTTCCTGGTGTTCATCTGTCTAGGTTGTAAGTTATTTCTCCCTGAATAAACATCTATTTGGACTATTTCTTTAGCCTGATCCTTATTTAACCGAGATATCTGGTGTCAGAAGCGGGATTAGGATTTTCACGGGACCTGAGTGAAACCCAGGTATCAGATGCCGCTCCCCTCCCCCACATACCCCAACGGGCAGGGTTTAACCAGGTGTACTCACCACAGCTTTGGGACATTTGCCTCTTCCTTACAGCAAAGGAGATCTTTGCCGCCAAAGTGGACCTGATAAGGCACTCACCGTTTCTCATTTTTTGCCCATTTCCGCACAGCACTTTGCATTCATGCAGAGCCGCTCGGCACCTGCCCTGCTTGTGCGTTTTCCTGCCCTTAGTATTGTGTTCCAGCAATTCTAGAAGTCTCCTTTTAACAAAATTTCACTTGCCATAGTTTGTTAAGAGCTATTCTATAGGGACCGGATTCAGACGGATCGTCTGCTGCCGGACGATATTTGGCGGTATACTTCTAGGCAGAACTGGGATCAGACGGGCCTCGGCAGCTAGGCACTATTTGCTGGCACACCTCCAGGCATAACTACCACAAACTGAGATCTACAACTAAAAGCATCAAAGTTCCAGGACAGCAGAATTACACCTAAGGTAACTGTAACATCCTTTGCAATTTAAGCTGATATAAAATCTGAGATCAATTGTTCCATAAATATGGCAGATAATTTTACAATGCAGAACATTAGGAATTATTTTACCTCATATGTAGAAGGGATTTTAGAAGAAGAAAGTTATGACTGGACCAATATGTACTTTTATTTTGTAATAGCAATGGGTTTCATCATTAACATGATATTCTTACAGAAATGGTTTGAGATTACAGCAAACAATAAGGAACTTGTACAAACAATAGAAGACTTAGGAACAAGGATTCGAAACATTGAAAATGATAGAATTCAAAGCATAGAGACAAGGATTCGAAACATTGAAAATGATAGAATTCAAAGCATAGAAAGAAAGGTTCAGAATATTGAAAATGGCGTTGGCTTTGGTAGAATTTGTTTCATGTCAGAAACTTCAATAACCAGAACAGAAACAATGCAATGAATTAACACACTAGCAGAAACAGCTGTTTCCTGGGCTGAGGAAGCTACTAATAAGTTTAAAAAAACTGGAACATCAGATAGAAAGATTAGATGATAGAATCTCTTCCATGCCAGAGGATAATGGCAAGCTTGCAGATAGAACATTGTTTCTAGAAGCCAGTTTACATGCCATTCAGATAATATCTAAGGATGAGAAGATTAAAAACATGGAATCATTTGTAGTTGGAGAAAGTAAGAAACTGACTGATGCAATGAAGTCTCTAGAAAGTTATTTGATTCAAGAAGTTCAGACACTCAAAGAAACAATGGTGAATAGATTTCAGGCTTTAGAAGACCTTCATTCTGATACATCAGAAGAAGAACTACAGGTAATAGGGCATGAAAAAGACTTAAAATTTTCCACACCATTTAGGGTCAGGAGATCTTTCCCTGTATCTGTTAATGAAAAACCAGCAATGGAAAAAGACCCAAAAGGTGTCGTTGGATATCAGTGGGAACCAATACGTATGAAAGATTTAAAAGGTATAAAGGAAGCAGTAGTCTCTTATGGCATGCACTCACCTTACGTGAAGCAATTAGTAGAATCATGGGCAAGGAATAACAAGGTAACTCCTAAGGATTGGGATCAATTAATATCAGCTGTCCTTGAAAACTCCTCTCAATTAGAATGGAGGGCTTTATGGAGAGAGGAAGCAAAAGCTCTTGAACTTCAGGGCTTAAAGAAAGGTTATAAAGCTCCCCAAGATAAAATTCTTGGTTAGGGTCTCTATGGTGACCCAGAAACCCAAGCTGCCTATGATGAACATATCTTGTCTCTATGCAGTACAGCAGCTTTGAAAGCTTGGGATAAGATTCATGAATTAGGAGAGAGGCTAGAACCCTATACCAAGATAAGGCAAGGACCTAGAGAATGCTTTAGTGTCTTTCTAGAAAGATTATCTAGGGCAGTACAATTAGAGGTAGCAGACATAGATGCTAGGCGAATACTCATAGAATCTTTAGCTTATGAGAATTCGAATCCTCAATGCAAACAGGTGCTTTGTCCTTTAAAAATGTGATCAGCACCCTTGGATGAATGGGTCCTATATACAGGCAACATTGATTATAATGACAATAAGACTGAAGCATGGGTAGGAGAAGCCATACCTAAAGATCAGAGAAGGCATCAAGATAACAGAGTTCCTTACTATGGTGACTTAGAAGCTTGGGTAGGAGAAGCCATCTCCAAAGGTTTGAAGAGATATCAACATGTCAGATGTTATAACTATGGTAAGATAGGACATCTAAAAAGAAATTGTAGGCAAAGCTTCCCTAGAAATAACACTCCGAGGAATGAATCAAACAGAAGGCCTCAGCCTCCTGGGTTATGTAGAAGGTGTGGCAAAGGCAGACACTGGACAAATGAGTGTAGATCGACCCGAGACAAGCAAGGAATCCCTTTACCATTGGGAAACTCCTTGGGGGGCCTCTCGAAGGCCCCCGCATCACAGGTGGTCCGAACATTCCCAGTCACAGTAGAAGACAATCTCCCACAGGACAATTAGAAAATTCTGTGCCTATTATAAAAACTCATACTGCTCTGGATGACAAACTAGTGACAACAGTTGAATCAAACATGACAGAAGTAAATACAAAACGTATATTTTGGCAAACCGCTATAAATAGTCATAGGCCTAGATTGATAGATAAGATGAATAATAGACTTTGAAGGCCTCCTGGACACAGGAGTGGATGTAACTCTCATATCTAATAAATCTTGGCCTCGAAGATGGCCCCTGCATGAGATAAATGTTCAATTATTATGGATTGGAACCCTGTCTCAGGTAAAAGAAAGCATGAGATGGATTGACTCTATAGGACCAGAAGGACAGAGAGGAAGGTTGAGACCATATGTGGCTGATGTAGTGATAAATTTTTGAGGTCGTGATCTATTACAACAATGGAATACACAGATTAACATTCCTCCAGTATTAGATAGGAACCATAGACGACCTCGTGATAGTGGAAAAAATAGTATTAAGTACTATACAAGACAGATACCAAATATCCAGGCAGTACAAAAACAGAATACAAGTGCTGAACAAACAGAGGAACCAAAAGCCCTACCTTTAAAATGGCTAACAGAGGAACCTGTCTGGGAAGGACAATGGCCTATGCCCTCTGAGAAGTTAGAAGCTTTAGAAAGCCTGGTTCAGGAACAGCTAAATGCTGGACATATTGAGGAATCAACCACCCTTGGAATTCTCCTGTATTTGTGATCAAAAAGAAATCTGGTAAATGGAGAATTCTTACAGACCTGAGAGCCATCAATAAAGTTATCCAGCCAATGGGCTCTCTACAGCCTGGAATGCCCTTGCCTTCTTTGATACCCAAAGAATGGCCTATTATAGTTATTGATTTAAAGGATTGCTTCTTCACTATACCTTAACAAGAACAAGATAAAGAGAAATTTGCCTTCACGGTACCTAATTACAATAATTCTCAACCGGTGAAGAGGTATCAATGGAAGGTTTTGCCACAGGGAATGCTAAATAGCCCCACCCTGTGCCAATATTTTGTACAAAAATCGTTATAAATAATTTGTAAACAGTTTCCACAATCCATAATCTATCATTACATGGATGATATATTGTTAGCTGACCCTAAAGGAGAAATATTAGAAAAAATGTTTGAGAAAGTAAAGGAAGATTTACCTCGCTGAGGATTACAAATTGCACCTGAAAAAAATACAAAATGGAGAGTCTATCAACTACTTAGGATATAAAATAGGTCTACAGAAAATTGGACCACTAAAAGTACAGATCAGAAGAGATCGCTACCAGAGTCTTAATGATCTTCAAAAATTACTAGGAGAGATTTCTCAACTGCAAACCATTATTGTAATAGAAGGGCATGATTTGAAAAACCTGAAAAAAATCCCTAAAAGGAGATAAGGACTTGAATAGTCCACGAATACTATCAGCTGAAGCTGAGAAGGAATTAGAATGGGTAGAAAAGAGGATACTAGAGGCACATGTGTACCGTGTGGATCCAAACCTAGACTGTATTCTCGTTGTATTTCCACCTAGAGAATATCCTTCAGGAATTTTGATGCAGAGAGAAGATATCATATTAGAATGGATATTCCTACCACATAAACAGAATAAAAAACTAAAAACATATATAGAGAAGTTCTCTGACTTGATTATAAAAGGTAAATTAAGACTTCGTCAGCTAATAGGAAGGGACCCAGCAGTAATTATACTACCTTTAACTAATGAGGAAATTTCCTCCTATGGAAAGATAACGAATATTGGCAGAGAGCTTGCAGTAACTTTTTGGGAATGATTAGCAACAACTATCCTAAAACTGAGAGAATCAAATTCATAAAGAAAACGATTTGGATCCTTCTATGCATTGTAAGAAAAAGACCTATTTCTGGAGTTCATACATTCTACACTGATTCAAACAAATCAGGTAAGGCAGGATGTAAATCAGGAAAAATTAGCAAAGTGGTTCAAATCCCTTACGATTGTGTACAAAAGTCAGAATTGTATGCCATTCTCATGGTACTTATTGATTTTAAAGATCCTGTCAATATACTTACTGACTCTCAATACACAGAGAGTCGTTTTACACATTGAGACTGCAGAATTTTTTCCTGACAATACAGAATTAACTTCATTGTTTATACAGTTACAAGATACAATCAGAAAGAGGACTCATCCTATATATATATATAACACACATCAGATCCCATACGGGTCTGCCAGGTCCTCTAGCACAAGGCAATGATGAAATTGATCGTTTATTGATAGGAAGTGTGCTAGAAGCCTCAGAGTTTCATAAGAAACACCACGTGAACAGCAAAGGTTTAAAAAAGGATTTTTCTATCACTTGGGAACAAGCCAAGGAAATAATAAGGAAATGTCCTACTTGCTCATTCTATAACCTAGCTCCTTTACCACCAGGCAGTAACCTTAAAAGTATAAATAGGAATATAATATGGCGAATGGATGTGTTTCATTTTGCAGAATTTTGAAATTTAAAATATGCACATCACACTATAGATACATTTTCAGGGTTTCAAAGGGCTACTGCTCTGAGCTTTGAAAAGGCTGATTCTGTTATCACACACCTATTAGAGGCAATGTCCATTATGGCATACCTGCACAAATAAAACCTGACAATGCTCCACCATAGGTCCCCAGCAAATTGAAACAGTTTTTTGAGTATTACAAGATAAAGCACATAACTGGTATACCACAAAATCCTACAGGACAAGCAGTGGTTGAGAGATCCAATCATACTTTAAAAGAAATGCTCCTTATACAGGCAGGAGGAACCAAAACACCCAAACACAGATTACATAATGCTTTATTAACATTAAGCTTTCTTAATGCTGATGACAAAGGAAAAACAGCTGCAGAAAGACACTGGACAATAGAAAAAACTTCTGAACTAAATCAGCCAGTGTACTTCAAGGATGTACTGACCTCAGAAATGAAAGCAGGATATATATTACGCTGGGGTAGGGGTTTTACATTTGTATCTACAGGAGAAGAAAAACTATGGATACCATCTAAGTTAATCAAGATCCGAGTTGAACAAGAGAAACATCTTAATGAAGAGAAATGACAAGTCATCCAACGAATTAGGTCCCATAAGGTGTGTGGAGGCCACTCAAAGGTAGGGGAAGTGTTCTGTTCCTGTTCTTACAGGAAAACAGAGAAAACCTATCATCAAACAGCCAAAAAACACTGAACATGTAGGTGCCTACAGAAGAGAAGACAGCTCTTCAGAAACAATCACTTAAGGAAGCAGAATCTGATATATGGTAAAAAAAAAATATTTAATTGTAGTAAACTATTTCTATACAGAAATCTATTTCTCTCTACTATCTAGTATTCCTGAAGTCCCAATTTATGTAAACCAATGCTGGCTTTGGAGATGGATTTGGCTTTCCTTCTCTAAATTCAAGCATGTTGATAAGATTAAATTCATGGTTTCTGCCTTAAATCAAGAAGCCAATTGGTGTAAGGCAGAAGAAAACAAATATGGGGACTAATTTCTTATATGCAATTTTCTCTCTGATATCCTAATTTTCTCACATAATTTTCATGTTTATTGTTGTCTTCCCCTAATGCATACCTTAAAACTTGAAACTTTTTCTTTAATATGGATGTGTAACTATTCCACAAGGAATAATAACGATTCCTAACAGCAGTGTTTGAACTCTCCGGAAAGAAGATGGGGCCCCACATCATCGTTTCCACTTGACTCAACCTGATGCATCGGAACTACAAACATCACCCTAAAACCGGTTTGAGACTGTTTTGCTCGAGACAACTCATGACTAGCTAGCTGTAACGGTGCACCTTTTTATTACACCCTGGCCAGAGTTTCAAATAGAACTACAGTCAAGAATTTTCTGCCACACAGTGACTAGCTACATATGTCACAGCCAGTTCTGTTGAGAAATTTGGTTGTTAAAATTTTCTTCCTACAGGATCCATTGGAGCAATCATCGTCCCATTTCAGCAGGAAGTAACCTTAAGATAACGATGCCCCCCCTTTCCCTACCCTTGGAATTTTGGGATAATAGTCACCGTCTTTGAGTTGGTTTTAGTTATTTAGGGTTAGGTATGGAAGGTGATGCTTACACTCGGGTTTATCTTTTAGACAGGAATAGGGAATGGTTGGTAAAGGTATGGTTTAGATGGGATATAGGTAGATAAGCCTGTTTTCTTGAGAATTTGAGTAAGAATGAGGTAGTATTTTACAGCTTACATTGTTATGTATTCTTATGTGGTAAGCTATGTAAAATTAAGTTTATATTTTGTTATATTGTGTGAAATCTTTCCACTTACAATGTTTTATGCACATTATTTTTACCATATTCTATGTATGTATACTTTTCTTATATTCAAGACATTTTGTGTATTGATACAATTTGGGATATTTATCTTGCTGCCATTTATAGTTCTACCTCTTTTCTTGACATTTATACTCTACCTCTATTTTAGGGATTTACATGTATGTATATGTAAATAGTTATCTTGTTTAAGTATTTGTTCCTGCTTTAATCAGGGAAGTTTTAATCAGTCTTTTAGCTAAATTCCTGAGTATTACAGATTATCTTCACTCATGTTTCCTGTACCTATGAGATTAGTTAGATATAGATGCTTAATCTTCAATAACTTCACAGACATGCAGAACATGTTATTTAAATGTTTTAATATTAGTATTCCATTGACATGAGACACTGTTGCTCCTGACAGCACCGTGCACTTTCACGAAAACATGTTGGACACTGTTGTTGCTCCTGCTGGAGTTCAATCTTGCCTCAGCTAATGGCCTGTTGGGCAAAGAATTGCCCCCACCTTGACCACTGATTTGGACATGCAGTCCTATGTGCTTGCAGGAGACAAATATAGAAAACTGCTTTACCTTGCCACGTCAGGGTAAGACAGCCATTCTACCTCCCTGCTGTCGTTGTGGTCTGTCAAGTTCTCTTGGCCTTAGCCAAAACTTGGTGTACCAACGTTGCTGTGAGACCTTGGGTGACTGTCCAGGGGGCTTGCTGTTTCTGTCCTTGCTGCACCTTTTGGAAGTTGCCCATCCGCACTTCCTGTCTACTCTAGTATTGTTATTTTCCTTCTCAGGTCTTGATGAGGTTGAAGATTAAACTATCACAACTATTATTCTCTCTTCCTACTTAGATATTTTAGGTACTAGACGTACGTTTTCCAGCTTAGGACAACTCTATTGTAAACTCCATTATGCCTTCACCCTAGGACTAGATATGTAGGTCATTTTGTTCTCGATTTTCCTTTTCTTAGAGCACACTTGTTATTCACAGTTTTGTATATAGTTCTGTATTAAGCCTACATCTTTTCTTTAGACTGAAATAGTCCTTCTGTGGCACTGACCATGCCCAATGGGGGTGTAGCCATGGGCGGAAGTGACCTGTGGAAGAGTTCGGAGAGAGAGCCTGGAAAACCTCTCTTGCTGGCATGACTCGGACAGAAGAGGATCGGGTTGAATTTCCTGGTATTCATCTGTCTAGGTTGTAAGTTATTTCTCCCTGAATAAACATCTATTCGGCCTATTTGTTTATCCTGATCCTTATTTAACCGGGATACTGGTGTCTATTAATTCTTAAAAGAATACATACTGGAGAGAAACCTTATGTATGTAATCAATGTGGTAGAACATTTTCACGTGTCATTAATCTCCAGTCTCACCATAGAACACATACTGGAGAGAAACCCTATGGATGTAGTCAGTGTGGCAAAGCTTTCTCACAACACAGCGCTCTGGAACGTCATAAAATATCACATACTCAAGAGAGACCCTATGAATGTAATCAATGTAGTAAAGCTTTCACAACACATGATGTTCTTAAAAGTCATATAAGAACACATACTGGAGAGAAACCCTATGGATGTAATCAATGCGGTAAAGCTTTTTCACAACACAGTGCTCTGCTACGCCATCTAAGATCACATAAAGACCCTATGAATGTAATCAATGTAGTAAAGCTTTCACTACATATGATGTGCTTAAAAGTCATATAAGAACACATACTGGAGAGAAACCCTATGGATGTAATCAAAGCATTTGCAAGTAATGGTCAGCTTAAAACTTATATAAGAACACATACTAGAGAGAAACCTTATGCATGTAATCAATGTGGTAGACCATTTTCACGTGTAAATACTCTCCAATCTCATCATCGAACACATACTGGTTAGAAAACTTATGGATGCAATCAATGTGGTAAAGCTTTTTCACAACACAGCCATCTGGTACATCATAAAAGAACACATACTGGAGAAAGACCCTATGAATGTAATCAATGTTGTAAAGCTTTCACATCACATGATGTGCTTAAAAGTTTTATAAGAATACATACTGGGGAGAAACCTTATGAACGCCATCAAAGTAGTAAACCATTTATACATCCTATGGCTTTCTTAAGTCACAAAAGATTGCATACTTGAAAGACACTGAATGTATACCAAGTGGTAAAGTTGTGTACTTTGCTTATCATAATAAACTTTGTCAGCCTAAGAATACCCTAATGTAAAGTAATCTTACTAGAAAGGATGTTGTGCAATCTTCAGCCAAGGTACATTGAGTTACATAGGATTCTGGAGAGAAAAATTTCTGACATGTGAACAATCAGTTCAAGTATTGCAATGTCTCTTTTGTTCTCACATGCAAACTCATGTCTACAAAAGTCGTAGGAATTCGCTGATAAGGGAACCCTGAGTCATCCTAACACTTGTCTTTATTTACATAAAATAACTTATTCAAATGATTTGTGTTCTCTAAGCCCAATTCTTGATGCTTGCTTTCTTTCACATGAACCAATTCAAGTTGTAGGAAAATTGTGAAGACTTTAAGACCCTCAACACATGGGTTACAGGAATGAGAGCTCATAAGAGAAACTATTCACATATGGAAATTTTAATTATGTGATATCAGTGTGTCAGTTTGTGATTGCTCACATGTGTAAGTTGTTTTCCAATAAAATACTTAATTTACCATTTGTCTTGTGTAGAAAAAACTTATCAGCACCACACATCCACAAGAAATAATTTTGTTTATTAAATTTAAAACAAGTATGTTGTCTACTGTGCTCATAAAATTTTTTTAAATGAGTTGGATATTCTGTTCCATGATATCAGGGTGATAAAAACAAAAGGATTTCAAATAGGCATAGAGTGAGAGATTCAGTCTAACAAAATTATGACAAGTTCATTGCCATGACTTATGTCAGTTTTCTGAAAACATACTGTACTTTCCCATACCTGAATACAAAAGGGTCTAAACTTCTTGAGAAGTGCTTACTTGAATTTTAAATTTTCTTTTAGTTCTTGTATTGATCCCATGGCTGGTCTGGAACTCCTGCCTATAAGGTAGACTGATTTACTGTCTTAGTATCTGAGATACCTGGGATTGCTGGATCTTAATTACAGGTACCCAACTACCCAGTTTTAAACTGAACTTGTAGTAAAAGGATGGCACTTGCAATATACATGTCAGGGTTATGGTTGAATTATTTTTTCAACATGTTAGAAGATTTCCCTGTTTATGAGTGATTATGTATCTTATATATGCTTTTGTTGCTGTGTAAGGGTGTCCTTGAACCTTTATTTTTCAGTCTGCAAATACTCCCCATATTTAAATATCTTTATATTTTCAAAATATTTAGTTTTCAGCTTGATTAAATCTGCGGTCTAAGTACAGGTATCAAAGATAATAAGGTTTTGACTTATTCTGTTTTGGTTTGAAATTTTTGTGCTTGTCTGTGGATACTTTCCTTCTGTACACAAGATTTCATGTAGTGAACACTGATCTTGAGCTCTATATTAGCATAAGAGGACCTTGCAGGCCTGATTCTCCTGCCTCTACCTCTACATCCTAAGTGCTGGGTTGCAAGTGTGTGTCAGTGTGCCTCTAATGTATTTTGGTTTTGATTTTAGTTTTTTTTTTATTTTTTGTTTTTTTTTTTTTTGAGACAGAGTCTTTCTATGTTGCTGAGACTGGCCTCAAACACTGGCTGTCTCCCCACATTAGCTTTCTGTGTCCTGGAGAGTTACAGGAAGTTCAAACTCGATCTACCGGACCCCACAGATGGACAAGTTTTTAAACTAGGCATCACAGAGGAAGTGTGGCAGTGACCTCCAGTCTAGACAAAGATGCTTAACACTTTCTCTCTGGAGCTTTACTCAAGGGACTTAAGCAGCTAGGCATTGATACCACTCACCACTTGGGAGGTAGAGGCAGTTTGATTTCTGTCAGTTTGAGGCCAGCCTGGTCTACATAGGAATTTCTGGACAGGTTCCAAAGCCACAGAGAAACCCTATATCAAAAACCTAAAACAACACAAAATAAAACAAAAACAAAGAAAAAAATAAGAGAGAGAGAGAGAGAGAGAGAGAGAGAGAGAGAGAGAGAGAGAGAGAATTTAGCCAAGCAATGATATTTCAAGCCTTTAAACTCAGAACTCTGGATACAGAAGTGGGTGTATCTCTGAGTTGAAGAACATCAAGGGCTACAAAGAGAAACCCTGTGTGTGTGTGTGTGTGTGTGTGTGAGTGTGTGAGTGTGTGAGTGTGCTACCCTGAATTATGTACACATATGTACATAAACATCCAAGTGTCCATGGAGATAAGGAGAAATCATCATCACCAGGAGCTTTATTTACAGGTGGTTTTGAGACACCAGGTTTGGGGGCTAGAAATAGAAGTCCAGTCCTCTGGAAGAGGAAGAAATGCTCTTAACCTGAACAATATAGCTAGCCGAAGAGATCCACTACTTACATTTAGTTCTTCTACAGATTATTATTATTATTAATTGTTCATGTCATTCTTTGCTGCAGCATTGTGTGATGAAAATGGATCCAACAAACTCAACAAGCCTATAGGAGTTTATTGGGAAAGGGAGTGAAGGCAGTGGTAGGTGTCAAACAATTTGGAGCAGAAAGAGAAAGAGAGAGAAAATTGGCAGGAGTAGCTTGCTGACAAAGAAGAGGGAAGCAGTTTAGAACCAGGCTCTGCAGTTGGGGCCCTTGCAACTGGGGACATGGAGGTTCCATTGGCCCAGCTCCTCGTGGCCTTTGAATGCACAGTCTTATGGAGTCACTTAATGAATGCAAGGCTTAGCCTTCCAACCTTTGACAGCCTTTGAGATGTGAGTGTATAGTGATCATCTCTGAAAGCCAGATCCTGGAGGGAAGGGAAGGTTACCAGTGGAAACCAAAGAAGGTTGAATCCAGAGCATGTAAGTAACCTGAGCATTAGACAAGCCTGTGACCTGGAAAGGTTCCCTAAGAAGAAACAGGCCCTGGAGAGGATATGTGTGGAGTGACAGTTGCTGAGGAGAAACCACCAAGGCAGGAAGAGAAGTTTTTGGGAGTAGGAACAGGGCCAGGTTGCCTAGGGTGAGGGTGAATCCAATAAATCAATTATTACTATTAGGCAGCACATGCTTTTCTGGGTGCTATTATTTCCCTTGTTAATTACAGAACATTTGTGTTATAAAAATGTTATAAAGGACACTACCTGTAAGTGTGGTGACAAAGGCCTTTTAATGTCAGCATTCAGGAGGTAGAGGGAATTCTTTCTGTTTGAAGGTAGTTGGGTCTACAAAATGATCTCCAGGACAGCCTGGTATTCACAGTGAAACAAATTCTGGAAAAGCACACAAAAGACCACTCCAGCAAATATGTTTTTCTTTATCCCTCCAAATGACAAATAAAATATGTCATGTGTCCTTATAGTCTTTCTACTCATGAAGCCTTAACCTAAGAAATTATTTTGCATTTTTTACTAGGGAAAAAAATGTTTGCATTGTGTCTGTCATGCACAATAATATTGGGATGTTTTATTTTCCCTTTCCTGACTGGTTATCCATTTCTCCAGAAAGTGCCCAGTGTAGTAAGCATCAGTCACGGCTTTGGGTATATTCACATTCCCAAAGTGTGTGTGTGTGTGTGTGTGTGTGTGTGTTTGTGTGTAGACCGTAAAACAACTTTTGGTGCCTATTCTCTCCACCTTGTTGAGTTTACTCTTTAATAATATTTTAATGCAAATATTTGCTTTCATTATGTGAATTGTGTCTGTATGAATGTATACAATTCATGTGACTGCTTGCAGAAGCCATAAAAGAGCACTGGATTACATAGAGATGGAGTTATAGATGGTTATAAGCCACTAGGTATGGATACTGGGAAGTGAACACAGGTATTTGGCAATAGCAGTAAATACTCTTTTAAATACTCTTTGCCTCTGATCTAGCTCTAAAGCTCCTAATTTATATTTTTAGTTAAAAGTATTTTTTCTTGTGTATTTTTAATTACATGTTTTTTTTTTTTTTTTTTTTTTTTTTTTTTTTTTTGGTGATCAAACACATGCCTGTACACATGTGCTATCACACAGGCTTTACCAATCCAGGAAACTCTGAGGAGGTGGTTAAAGCTTCTTTCACTTTGTGTCACTGGAATTTAACTCAGGTTGTCCAATTTGGTATAAAGTGCCACTTTCCAATGATCTACCTCAATGGCCAATAATTTTAAATTTTAGTTTTAGTTTAAATAAAGAGTATTGGGTTTCATAGTGGTATCTTTATATACTTGTGATTATGTGCTTTCCTTGTTTGTTTTCTTCCCACACTACTCTCCCATTTGACCCTCCTCATCTCTAGCTGATTCCATTTCTTGTAGCATTTAGTTCTAAAATATATTTACTAGTCTTTGCAAGTAATGTTCTTGAGCAAATTTTGTATCTACCAAAATAGGGTTAAAACAAAAATTAATTAAAAGAGATGGGGTAGAACAATCCATATTCAATGGAAAAAACTAATAAGACATGTCAATTCTTAATATCTATGCCCCAAATACATGACGAGGAAACATACCCTAGGGGATTAGACAGGAAGAAACTATTGAATCATGGTTAAAATTAACAAATTAGAAACAAAGAAAAATAAAATTATTGAATGAAAAACATATTTGATTTTTGTGTGAAAAATCAACTATACAAACAAAACTAACATAAAATCAGAAATTAAAAGGAGACATAAAAGTAATCAACAAAGAAAACCACAGAACCATAAGAAATACTTTCATAATACTTCATACATCCAAATTGGGAATATATATATATATATATATATATATATATATATATATATATATCTTCATAGGTACCACTTACCAAAGTTCAATCAACACCACATGAACTATCACACATAGTGAAATAAAATGAATCCTTACAAGATGAATCCTTACAAGCCTCACAAACAAAAATAAGTACGTATTTAAATAAATAAATATATAAAACCTGAGTGCAACATTGTTTTAACATTGGAATTTACTAGACTTTCAAAGAAGTGTTAGAAATGTTACTTCTCAACTTATTCCATGATAAAACAACACAAGAAACTTTACCCAATTTATTTTATGATGCACAGGTACACAGATATCGATGCATTCAGACTTTTTAAAAATATTCATACATAATTGATGTCAGATGTTACTACATCATATACCTTTAACCTGAAACAGGGTACAGTGGAAATTAGGCTTTCTGGATAGCCTTTAACAATCTGGATATTGCAACAGGTTGACAGACTCGAGGATTCCAATTTCAATAATTCAATGGATCATAGCCACTCTGCCTGATGACGTTGAGATCATAAACCTTACTCAACAAGGTTTTCCAATGTTGTGGGTAATAAAAAAGAGAATTGGAGATCAACTTTTCTCATGAATATAGGTGACAAAATACTCAATAGTATCCTCATAAACAGATTCCAAAACAGGACAAAATATCATCCAAACCAATAAAGAATGACTCATTGCAAAGAGGGAGTGATACTACAACTCACAAAAATCAAACATATATAATGCACAATAAAAGTAAACTATAAAAAACATAAGTATTTATTTTAATTTTATACATTGATGCTAATTACCTCTCCCTCCCTCCATCTTTCTCTGTTCCACCCTTTCATACCTCATGACCCCCTTCCCCTCCTACCCCTCCACACTCCACATGTAGGGTAATGCTTTCCAGGAGGGCTAATCTAAATCTTTCAAGTCATTTGGAGGGAGTAGGGACTAAGACTTTTCTTCTGTATCTATGTTAAGAGATAACCTTCATGGAGGATGTGATCTGAAAGTCCTTGTGTGCACCAGGGATACATCCTGGTTTCACTCTCCAAGGTCGCTTAGACTGTCCAGGCATTCTATCTTAGACTCATGTTTAGTGGATCTGAGTCAGTCCCATGATGGATTCCCCGATATCAGTTTGGTGTCCCATTACCTCCTCTTTGTTCAAATAAGCTGTGTTACTGCAGCCTGGTCTTGTCCTCTCTCTCTGCATCTGGATTCCAGTTATGTTAAGTGTTTAGTTGTGGCTGTTTCCTTCTGTTTGCATCAGCTACTAGATGAGGACTCTATTGTGTTAAATAAGTTACTCATCAATCTCATTATTACCAAAGGCCATTTATGGTAGCCTTTCCACTGTTCCTCAAACTGTTAGTTGGGGTCAGACTTGTAGATCTCTGGACATTTCTCTAGGTTCAGTTTTCTCTTTAAACATATAATGGCTCCCTCTTTTATGGTTTCTCTATGTGTCTCTCATTCTGTCTCTGTCTCTTTCTCTCACTCTCTCCCTTTTCTCTCGTCTATTCCTTCCCTGACACAATCTTCCCACGTGTTTTTCTCTCCTCCTGTTTCTCATAGGTCCTTCTCTATTAGTTGTCCCCTCCAACACCCCATATGCTCAGGAGATCTTGTCCCTTTCCTATTCTGTGAGGGACCTTATATGACCCTCTTAGAATATTTCTTGTATCCTATATTCTCTGCCAAATTGAATTATACACTGGTGATCCTTTGCACTATGTCTAAAATCCATATATGAGTGAGTACAAACCATGTTCCCCTTTTTCTGACAGGGTTACCTCATTCAGGATGGTTTCTTCAAGTTCAATCCATTTGACTGTGGATTTCAAGATTCCAGTGTGTGTGTTTGTGTGTGTGTGTGTGTGTGTGTGTGTGTGTGTGTGTGTGTGTGTGTGTGTGTGTTTTTGCAGCCTAGTATTCCATTGTGGAAAGGTGCCCCATCTTCTTTATACATTCTATAGTTGAAGGTCATTTAGGTTACTTCAATGTGCTTGCTATTACAAATAATGCTGCTCTGAACATCAGTGAACACATGCCTTTGTTGCATGGATGTAGATTATTTGGCTATATTCCTAAGAGTGGGATTGCCAGGTAATGTGGTAGAGTGACTCCCATTTTCCTGAGGAACTGCAACACTGATCGCCAAAATGTTCCTACATGTTTGTATTCTCACCTTCAGTGGAGGAGTGCTCCCCTTTCCCCACATCCTCTCCAGAATAAGTTGTCATTGGTGTTTCTAATTTTAGCCATTCTGGCTGGAGTAAGATATCTCAGAGTTGTTTTGAGTTCATTTCCCTTATACCTAAGGATTGTGAGAACTTTCTTAAGTTTCATTCAGCCATTTTGGATTCCTCTATTGAGAAGTCTCTCCTCAGTGTTTTTATTCAACTTTTAATAGGTTTATTTGGTTTTTTGGCGACTGGTCACTTGAGTTCTCTGTATATTTTGGAGATAAGCTGTCTGTCAGAAGTAGGATTGGTAGTGTTTGTTCTTCTCCACTAAGATGTATTAACTGAACTGAAAACCTGATATTTTTTTAATTATCCATTACATGATGAAAAAGCCTTTGACAAAATCAAACATCATAAAAATCTTAGCTAGATTAGAGATATGAGATGCATATATTTACATAATGGATAATATTTACAGCAAGCCTATAGACAACATAAAATATAACAGAGAGAAACACAAATTACATCTGATAAAACCTGGAAAACAAGACAAGGGTGTCAACAGTATATCTACTCAACATTATACTTGAAGTACTAGTTAGATCAATAAATCAACTGAAAGATATCAATGGAGTATAATTTTGAAAGGACGATATTGAACTATTGTTTCCTGTAAGTACACATCATTGATATTAAAAACTCTACAAGGGAAGAACAGGTGATAAATACTTTCAATAAAGTGACTGAGTAGTAGAATAACAAGAAACCAAACAAACAAACAAAGAACCAGTAGTCTTTCTACATAAAAGTAGCAGATACCTGAGGAAGAAATAAAGAAATCAGCACTCATCACAAAATACTCAAGTAATATAACATATGTTTAAGTAATTCTTAACAAACAAGTGAGACATTGTATGCTAAAATACCTTTAAGTATAGGAAGAAAGAGTTTGAAGATCATAGGAGCAGATGGAAAGATTTCCAATACTCATGATCAATATCATTAACCCAGTCAAAAGGCCATCCCTCTAACAACAATTTACAGATCCACCAGAATACCCATAAAAGTTACAACACACTTCATCAAAGATTGAGAAAGTACAGTTTGTAACTTCATATGAATAAAAAAAAAAGTTAGGTAAAACAACTCAACAGTAAAAGAATAGCATGGGACTGCCAGGGAAAACAGACAAGTGCAACAGTGGAATGAATTAAAAGCCCCAACATCAAACAAAACACAGGTGGACACTTTATTTCTGATAAGGAAATTCATAAATACAAAATGGGAAAAAACACAGCAACTTCAACAAATGGTACCAGTGAAACTAATTTTTTTGCATGAAAAATTGAAATAGCTTCATATAGATCCCCTGTACAACACTCAAGCCCAGTGTGTCAAAGTCCGCAACAGAAATCAGACACTCTGAAGCAGAAACAAGACCAAGTTTGTAAAAGCCTTGAATACACTGGCACAGGGGACAACATTCTGAATAGAAAATCAATTAATAAATGGGACCCCATGAAACTTCATTGATTGTGTAAGTCGAAGGTCATTGTCAATCAGGCAAAGTGTCAGCTTAAGAAATGGGGTTAGATATTTAACAACTCCACATTCCATAGAGGCTAAATTAAAAGTACATAAAAAACTAAAAAAAAAAAAATATCTAGATGTTGTATGTTGTGGAAAATCTCTCCTGTATAATATGAATTTGTTTTACTCTCAGCCATTAACATCGAGCTAAAAATACTATAGCAGGGCATGCGGAGTTGGGTGGCTGGATCAAACTAGGATAAATCAGGGAAAAGGGTCGAGTCAGTGAAGTCATGAACCAGACAGAAAGGAAGGAAGAGAAGATTAATAGGCTAATGTCACGAGCCTTGAGCAACACAACAACTAATAGAAATGGGTTAATTTAATTTGTAAGAGCTAGTTAGTAATAAGGCAGATCTATTGGTTGAGCATTTATAATTAATATAAGCCTCGGTGTGTTTATTGGAGAGCTGCAGGTAGAACAAAATACCTGCCTACATTTGAAAATCTAAATAATCTAAATAAAAAATGGTGTATGTATATAAGTCACGATTTCTCAGCAGATATATGTCAAGTAGCTGAGAAACAATTAAAGGAATGTTTGATACCATTAGCCACCAGAGAACTCCAACTCAAAACTACTTTTTGATTCCTTCTTAGAACATTGAGAATGGAAAATATTAAACATGTAAAGGACAGCTCATGCTGGTAAGGTAGGGATGCACTTGTAAAAGTGCAATTTAATACAGCCTTTATGGACACAAGTATCATCATTCTTCAGAAAACTGAGAGTCTATGTCAATGACCAGCTATACCACCCTTATTCATAAACCCAAAGGTTGTTCCATTCTACCACAATGATCATTAAGGCTTTATTCATTATAACTATGACTGGAAAGAGCCAAGAATTCCAAGAACTGGAGAACTGATTGTAAAAGAAATGAGGTGAATTTACACAATTTGATATTTAGTCAACTGTAAAATCTATGGCATGAAAAAAAGTGATTTTCTCAGTTCTCAGTGCTAATGTCAGATACCATAAAAGCAGGGAATCAAAACTCCTTCTTTCCCCTTCTTTTTTCTTCTGTGTCCACCACTGTTTATAGTTAGTCTGTGAATTCTCTTTATACATAGGTCCCTCTTCATGGATAAGTCCACCATAAATGCTGCAGGAATTGGAAGAAACAGATACACTGTTGTATTTCTTCTTTTCACAGAATAATCAATGTCCTGCCTGGATGCAAAACTGCCTTCACAGGAATAAGCAGCTATATAAAATTACAAACAACTCCTTATTTAACAAGCCTGGGCCCTAGGACTCATTAATCTAAACTTCGGGTTCCCAAGTTTCCTAATGATGTGTCATTGTAATATTAGTTCTTCCAGTTCTGGCGACATCACTATTATATTGCTTTCACTACTACCTCATAACTATAATTTTTTACTGTTATAAGTCATAAATATCTGTGTTTTCTGATTCTAAACATCTATACAGGAGACCACCCTAATTGGAAACTGAACATTGAGTATTTCAAGCTTCTCTTCTTACACTGTACATACACCAATTCTGTGTTTTCATTCACATGGAAGTAATGAATACATGTGGAAAAATAACACAGAAATCCTCTTAAACTGCACCATCATGCCCTTCTTTTGATTGAGACCCATGCATCTGATTGCCTTAAATTACAAGTTGTAATCTCACCATGGCCTAGATTGTTTTTCCCTGAAGTGTATGCAGTGCACTATTTCTCCTATTATGGTCTAAGGGGAGAAGCCAGGCTCCACATGCAAATAATTTTTTTTATTTTATTTATTTTTTAGAGCTTGGACATAGCCTGAAGTGGCATAGACTGGTAATTTTAGAACTCTGGGGTAATATGGACTTGCAATCCAAGAATTGTGGTTGTTTTGTCAAGAAGATAATGAGGGCAATGTCGTGTTCTGCTACAGATAGAGTTCATGGGACGTCAATCAACATACCTTATCTTTCCTCGAATCCATTTTTCCAAAAAGCTGGAGATAATCTCTTCTAGAATAAATAAAACTTTAATTTTCACCAGGATTTATTGTTTGGTTCGACCCAGTTATGAACCTTGAACAGAAATTTAGAGGAATGTTCTTTTATGTTCTGTTTACATTTCACTCGTTTTAAAATCAGGATTTTGTCTTTCATTATGGACATGCAGCTTAAATGCTGCTAATCCTGATGAACAAACATTCACATCTTGCCAAATCAATTTCTAACAGGTGTGGTTAGCATATAGGTCAAATAATTCTGGGCTATTCCGGAAGGAGACCTAAATTAGCTAAATTCTGCTTTGTGTGACTTAATGTCTCCTAAGATATGGTAAGGTTTTATGACATCAGTAATACTCTCTACAAAACACTTTGGTAATGGATTACTACTGTACACATGAGATACCAGTTACAAGCTTGATACAATTAACTCCAGATAAATCCTGAACGTAAATGTTCAATATTAAAAGTGCAGAACTTCTGGAACATACTAGATAGATGAGGGCTCTTTGAATTTGGCACATATGTCTTCCATGATGACAACCCAAGAATAACAGGTATCAGCAATTCAAAGGAATGTCAATATCAGGCATATTCTCAGCACAATCTGGCTCCAGATGCTCTGCTATGACATTATGATCTGGCAAATTTCACAATGTGATGAGATCAAAGGCTGCTGCCATGCCAAATGGAATTTCAAGGAATAAAAAGGACAAGCAGATATAGGACACATAGCACCAGGCAAGAAGCAAGCTCAACCAGTTTCTGGCTGCTGGTTCCCACCCAGTTGGGGGAGGAACAGCTCCCTGGTCTCAGCATCAGCTGCTGCAACTCTCAATCTGGGAACATGGGAATCTCACACACCTTCCCAAGCCACTCTTTCCCTTCTAGGAACATAGTATATTACAATAGGAGGCTGTGGGGATTTCAAGCACACAATCCACATCGGAGCCCAAAGAAAAGTGCACAATACAACTTTAGAATTCTTCACCAGTGGAATCAAGGCAGAACCCTGGCTCCTAGAATAATCCTTCCTTCAGTTAACAGATCTTCCTGAGACATGAGGGACAGGACATGGTGAGCAGAAAGTACAATATAGCATGTTTTAAAACCCGTCTTCCACGTGAAGAAGAGATTTATCCCAGATATATCCCAGATTGGTTGCAGCATTGTGCCACATTCAACAGCAAGTCCCTTGCTAATGTGAACCAATGGATTTGGTTATAAAAGGATATATACAAATGTTGAAGGAGGCTAATCAGACAATAATTCACAAGAGGAGTACAGCATAACTCAAGAACATTGTGAACGAAATGCATAGGGCCTTCACGACTGACAACCATAATCCCAATATTGGGCTATCATGAAGTTACTAACGCTGCCACATTCTGGACCTTTTCCATCATGGTAAATCCAGCTGCTGATTGCCTACCATTCCCCCCTGTAGTGTACACAAGAAAGTAGTCTTCCTATTTAGATTTGAATGCAGGAGGAGACATTCTCCACCAGAATTCCTTTTTGTGGTAACTGCAATGGATAGTTGACTACAGGACTCAAAATTGTAATTTGAAAATGCAGAGGTCGTACAGCCCATTAATGTATGGGTTTAATTTGCAATTAAGAGGTAAGTAATTTCATTGCCCTGGGAAACATACAGCTAGGAACCAAAGACACCTCAGTCAACAAAACAGTGCTGTCTCAGAACCATGTCCTGTAATTGTAGAGATACAACTGCTATAGCCTTAATATGTCTTCCCAGGAAGAATTCACTCCACATATTTAAATGATTAATAAACCAAGTACCTTTAAGGACTGTGTGCATCAATCTCTGGCTAATCACTAAGAGGTGATGTTGTGGAAACTTATTTTAAGATATATTAGTTCATTTATACCATGGAACATATATTAAATGACGATGGGAAACATGCCTTGAATTCTTTACTGTGGAGTTTGTTTAGCTCTATTAAGCTGTGGTAATTTGCATGTCTGGAGCATGTCTAATAAAATGCTGACTGACCAATATCAAGGCAGAAGAAATGATAGGCAAGGTTGGAAGGAAGAGAGCATAAATATGAGAAATCCAGCAGGGGAGATGAAGGAGAAAGAAAATCAGGGCACGTCCAGATATTATAAAATAGAGCAAGAGTGAAAGTAAGATGCATAGAATTAAAGAATGGAAAAATCCCAGAGGCTAAAGATAGATGGGATAATTTAAAGATAAGAAAAGCTAGCAGGAAACAAGCCAAATTAAGGAAGGGCGGGTATTCACAAATAAGAATAAGCCCCTGTGTGTGATTTATTTGGGAGCAGGGTGGGGAACATGCCTGTAGTGAGATAGTCCTTCTGTAGCACTGGCCACACCCACTGGGGGTGGAGCCATTGGCGGAAGTGAACTGTGGAAAGAGGTCGGAGGGGGCCATGTAAGGCGCTCTTTTTCTGGCATGACTCGGACAGGAGAGGATCGGGTTGAACTTCCTGTTGTTCATCTGTCTAAGTTGTAAGTTATTTCTCCCTAAATAAACATCTATTCGGCCTATTTGTTTATCCTGATCCTTATTTACCGCAATACATGCCCTAAAGACCAAATTGTAAATATGTACAAGAATAAGTCAATCTAGAAGAGATTTTCCAACCTATGTATGATATCACCCTTAAGTCTCTTACAGACCCTAGCACCTACATCAAACAATTTAAATAGGGACAACAGAATGCAAGTGCAGCCACTAAGACAGATGAAGACTTAAAGAGGAAAATCTATCTTTTAGACCAGAAGTTACAACCTACAGTATAAAGTTGTCTCAATATATTTTAATATCAGAGTCTATGAATCTCACACATACAAAGGGCAGAAGACACAAATACAGAAAACATCAAGGAAAATTCATGTACCTGTCCCTGAATGCTGTTCTTAGACAAGCAGTCCTTTTGAGCAACTTTAACCTCAGAATATGGCTGATATTAATCTCTGAGCATGATACCTCACAGGAACATCATGGTTGCTTCCATGCAGGACCAGGAGATCATCTTAACTCGGTCTACCTGATGTTCATGACAGGTCTGTGTCATCACTGTAGAGAATTCCATTTTTACTTTTGTTTATTTAATGTATATGGCTGTTTTCCTCCAGTCACCTGGGCACAGTACGTGCAAAGGCTGGTATAGGGTACCATCTCCCTTGGAAGTCAAGTTACAGAAGATGGTTATCTGTTATGGTTTCTGGGAATGGTACTTGTGTCCTTTGTAATAACACCTAGTGCTCTTGAGTGCTAAGCTATATTTCTAGTCATCTTCATTATTTAAAATATATTCTCATAACTTTTATTTAAAATGTATGTCACCAATTTACTCCTTCCTGCCTTTTCTCCACCCCTTCCCATGTTCTTCCCTTTAAATTCCTATCTTGTTAAGCACTTGTGAATATGTATGCACAAACATTCAATGAAAATCAACAGAGTTCACTTCTCTTGGTTATGTATATATGTTTTGAGGACTGAACATGTGGTATTGCATATGCAATCAGGGAGCTCATCCTTGCCTGTGGCTAATTCTTCCAATTTCAGGATAATTTCTCTCTCTGAGCTCTACACATCTGGACACAAAATGATCTGGGCTACCTTAGTCAGGAAACATTAACAAGAATAAGAAAGATGGGGTGGTAAGTAGCTTAGATGACAATTGCTGGTGACAAGGCCCTGAATTGCTAGAGCTTTGGGGAAGATTATGTACAGTGTCCAGAACAAAGCATAGTCAATTTTTGTTCTTTGGTCTTCCCACTATACCCCATGAACTGTTTTTATCTTGGATGTCTTTGTAATCCTGAAACAGCCACCTCCACTTTCTAAGAACCATGATTACAGGCCTCTGCCACCATGCCTGGTTAAGGTGGCTTCAGCTTCCCATGGTGAGACATTAGAATGATGGGATGAGGAATTACAGTTAACAATACTCAAAATCCATTTATTTCTGTCAACCTGGGTTTCAACATTTGCAGGATAAGGCAGTATTTTTCCCAGGATCTATGATGAGTTAAAATAGACTCAAGGGTGAGGAAGATAATATTTCTCATATTTGGGAATTTGAGGCAAAAATGATGTATTTGATAAGAATTTTTTTCTGTTGCTGTTGTGACCACCAGAGCCCGTGTCCTAGTTACCCTAACTGGTGAGGGTCAGTCACTTATCCTCAGTAAGCCAATTAATTAAATCAACATAGCTAGTGACATGCACTCTGTAGTCAATGTCGACAGATCTCTCTGATGTCCTAGGAAAACTTCCATCTATATTGCTGCATTCTGGGCCATGCAGGGAGTCACAGTAACACTATTCTTAAAAAGAAGAGAATAATTAATACAAAAAGGAAAATGACAAAATTATAAAATTTTAAATCATATTTATTTTGTTTGACTAATTTGGAAAAATAAAGAAAATATATGTTTAATAATGCATCCAAAGGGTCCAAACAGACTTTGAAAGAAGGCAAATATATGCAAAACTAAATAATCTAAGTAAGCCAAATAGTGAATGTTCCCCATATTTAAAACCCTCCCACATTCTCAGTTCCTGTTTTTTCCTATAATGTGGTCAGATAAGAAGTCAATGTTTCTTTAATACAGACGTTCTCATTTGGAAGACATGAGTCTTTTTCCACAATGAGTTTCCTGAGGAAATTAGAATTTCATGATTCCCGCGTTTCACTAGTTGCAGACCAATATAGATCGCACAAAGTTGACGTCCAGTCTACAGACAAATGCCATTGTCTGAAAACCAGCAGTTACACACACATATAACAGATATTTTTACTTTGATTTCAGTAACTTTCTTTTTCTTTTTTATTTTTGAAGGTTTTATTTCCTTTATAGAGTTTAGTGAAGAAACTAAAACTTGGTGTCTGAGCAAAGACGACATTTGCATTATGATTTCTGTTTTAGGCATGTTATGGCTCCACCTGCTGGCTAACTAAAAGTAAATGTTAATTCATGATAAGCAAAGTTCATATTCTGTTCTCTATAAATGCAGGGTGTGAGACACTAGAAAAGACATGTTTAGAGTGAAAGAGACTTCCTTATTTAATTTGAAATGCCTTCTTAATAGGGTTTGTGCCAAGTCAACTCACTGCACAATGTTTTTTTAAATTTGAAATTCCTTTAAAGTTTCAATTAAAAAATTATTTACACTATAGTTAAGACAATCCACTAACTCCAAAAATTCCTATTAAAATTAAATAAATGATTTGTACGAGATAATTTAAGAGAAATTGTTGAATATATTTGTATTAGTGATCATTTTTTATTTAATTTATTATTTTACATCTCGATCCCAGTTCCATCTCCCTAACTCCCTCCCTCCCTTTAACCCTCTCTGCCCTCTCACATGCACCCTAACCTGTTATCCCTGATCTCCCCAAGACCTTTATCATGAAAGGGTGTTGAATTTTGTCGAAGGCTTTTTCTGCATCTAGGGAGATAATCATATGGTTTTTCTTTTTCAGTTTTTTATATGGTAGGTCATGTTGATAGATTTTTGCATGTTAAACCATCCCTGCAAACAAAGGATGAAGCCTATTGGGTGATGGTGGATGATTTCTCTGATGTATGCTTGAATTCGGTTTGCCATTATTTTACTGAGTATTTTTGCATAGATGTTCATCAGGGATATTGGTTTTTAGTTTTCTTTCTTAGTTATGTCTTTGTGAGGCTTGGGTACCAAGGTTATTGTGGCCTCATAAAAGAGTTTTGCAGTGAAACTTCTGTTTCTATTTTGTGGAACAATTTGAGGAGTAGTGGTATTATTTCTTCCTTGTATATCTGGTAGAATTCTGCACTGATGCCATCTGGCCCTGAACATCTATCCAGTACTTTCTGGCATTGAGGGTTTCTATGGAGAAATCAGGTGTAATTTTGATAGTTCTGCCTTTATATGTTACCTGTCCTTTTTCGTTCACTGCTCTTAATATTCCTTCTTTATTCTGAATGCTAGGTGTTTTGATTTTTATATGTCGAGGGGTCTTTTTTCTTTGGTCCAGCCTATTGGGTTTCGGTATGCTTCCTGTACTTTCATGGGCATGTCGTTCTTCAGATTGGGAAAGTTTTCCTTGATGATTTTGTTGAATATGTTTTCAACACCTTTGAGTTGGGCTCCCTCACCTTCCTCTATTCCTATTATTCTTAGGTTTGGCCTTTTCACGGTGTCCCACATTTCCTGGATGTTTTGTGTTAAGGATTTGTTGGATTTATGATTTTCTTTTTTCAATGAATCTATTTCTCCTAGTTTATCTTCTGCACCTAAGATTCTCTCTTCCATCTCTTGAATTCTGTTGGTTATACTTGCATCTGAAGTTCCCAATCTTTTGCCCACTTTTTCTATTTCCAGCATTCCTTGGGTTTGTGTTGCCTTTATTTTCTCTATGTGAGTTTTATAGTCTTGAACCGTTTCCTTCACCTGCTTGATTGTTTTTTCTTGGTTTCTGTACTTTCTTTACTTTCCTTAAGGAATTTGTTCATTTCTTCCACTTTTTTATTTTTTCTTCCATTTCTTTAAGAGATTATCTCACATCTTCTTTGTGGGCCTCTATCATTTTTTGACGGTAATTTTTAAATTGTTTCCTTCTGCTTCCCTGCTTTGTTGTTGTGTTTCTTTCTAGTTGGGGTAGATTCCTTAGATTCTGGTGGTTTCATGCTTGCCTTCTGTTGCTGGTTATTTTCTTGTATTGCCTTCTTTCCATAGATTCTTCCAATAGGTGTTTTTGTTGTCTCTCCCTCTCTCTATGGTGCTTCACCAGTGGGCTTACGTGAGTCAGAGTTTCAATATCTGTAGCTCTCTCATTGGTCCAAGCACTATAGGATGTCTCTCCGCAGACAGGGACCCAGAGATGGGGTCAGGGATGAGGATCCAGTAGAAGATGCCTGCAGAAACTCAGAGTGGTCCCGCAGAGATAGGCATGTCTCTGGGAGGGGCCTGAGACTCCAGGAGAAGACTGTAGATGGGAGTAAGAGGTGAAGCAGTTGAGAATTACAGTTGGTCCCATGTGGATAAGCCAGTCTCCTGTGTTCATATTCGCTCCAAGAATTCCCCCAAAGTAGTGTGGTCTCTAGCCAATGGCTGGCAGAAGAGGACTAAGGCTGGGATGATACTCGGGATGTTTCTGCACCAATAGTCCAATCTCTCGGGGAACTGGCACTCTCCACTTGAGGCCTCTTTCTTTAGCAGAAGCTCTGCTTTGAGAGTCAAGGACTTGTTGGAGGGAACTCAGAGTTGACCCATAGAGATAGGCAGATATCTGGGAGGGGCCCAGGACTCCAACAGAGGACTGGAGGTGGGGGTCAGAGACCAAGCAGGTGGAAATTACGGGTGGCCCCACATAGATAGGCAAGTCTCCTTTGTTCAGAGTGGCTCGGAGAAGTCCCCGAAGTAGTGTGGACTGTTTGCTCCACCCTCTGTCCCAGTGCTCAACCAGAGCAGTGGGTCAAGGTGCAGCATAGGGCACAGGGTAGACAGGGCAGGTTTTTGGTGGGGATGGGTGGGGGTGTATCAGAGCTCCAAGTGTGTCTCTATAAGGAAAGGACACAGAAGCAGCGGGATGAGGGGCCAACCCAGGAAGTTGGGGGGAGAGGTTGTAGGGGAGAGGTTGCCCCAATTTGGCCCAGACTCACCTCTAGCCCATGGCTGCCAGAAGAGCAAGTTCTAATAGATCTTATAAATACAAACTCACAGAGAGTGGGAGGGTGAAAATGGAAGGATCACAGACTCAGAGCATCTGGCTACTAGAGTTCTTATCTCTACCTATTATCAGACAAACAATGTGATCCTGTCCTCACACTGCTTCCTCAGATTGACTGCTATCTCTTTGATCCCTCAGACTAACTACTCAAACAAAATCATCACACTTAATGCTCTTCTGTCTCCTCTACCATTTTCTTGCCCTTTCTGTCCAGCCATGTCACTCTATCTACAAATCCCTACTGGGATTAATGGCCTGAAATCCTCAGTCCTGGGATCACCTTAGTGTGAGCTGTTTTTCTTTTAGACAGACTTTTTTTTCTCCCTCTCTCCCCCTCTCTCTCTCACTATGTCTCTCTCCTTCTCTCTAATAGCAAGAACTGGCCTTTAACGCACACACTTCCATCTGCCTCCATCCCCTTGGGCTGGTATGAAAGCTATGCCCATACCCTGCTCTGTTACAGAAGATATTGGCCTCTATGACAAAATAGTGGCTTGGGTGTTTAGCTAGCTAGAAACTTACATGCATGGCTAACTAATGAGTTAGGTATGTGTCTGACTAGTGACTTAGTGTGTATGACTAACTAGTGACTTACTGTATGTGGCTAACCTGTGAGTTAGTGTATCTAACTAGTAACCTAATTGTGTGGCCAACTATTGACTTAAGGTATGGTCTACTAGTAACTAGTGTGTTGGGCTAATTACTGACTTAATTGTTACTGACTAGTGACTTAGCATATGCGGCAAACTAGAAACTTAGGTTTGTGGCCTACTGGTGACATAGTGTGTGTGGTTAACTAGTGACTTAGGAGTGGCTGACTAGTGACATATTTACTGTGACTAACTAGTGACTTAGTGAATGTGGCTGAAAAGTGCCTCAAGTGTGTGGCTAACTAGAGGTGTGTAGTTAATGTGTTAGTGACTGTAGCTAACTAGTGACTTAGTATATGTGGATCCTAGTGACATAGCTGTGTGGCTGACTAGTAACTTAGATTGTGTGGCTAACTAGTAACTTATCAAGAGTGGCTAAATAGTAACTTACGTTTGTGACTAACTAGTGACTTAGGTACCTGGCTGTCTAGTGACTTAATGTGTGGTTAACTGCCACAGCAGCCCCAGTGGAGACAGTGTAGCAATGGCTGAGAGAAATCTCAATGGCTACCTGTTCAGAGGTTCGTACCACATGTGGTTATGCTTCCTGGGGAAAAGTGGTCCAGGTTCCTGCAGGTGCTTGCCTGACTGGCTGATTGGAACAGGTGCTTGGTGTATTTTGTGCTATGATACATATAATGCTTTTGATCATGGCTGTTTTGGCCTGTAGCTCCACTGTTAATTCAGAGAAGTTCAGAAAACACTTAGATATAGTTTCAGAAACTGAAAGAGATACAGACCAGCAAACAGCAGATGGATGCTATCCTCTGTGCCCTGAACTACAAATCCCACTTAGCCAGTTGAGACTTCAGGTGTCAGCACAAGACCTAATAAATTAACATAGCTAAAGCTGTAGGATGTTGCCCACAAGATGACCCTTCCTGTAAGTAGCCTGTCCTCAGCAAAGCTGTTGTGGGATTTACTACAATACTCTAACTTGAACTCTTGGGGTCCCTGAATCAATACAACAGTACAAGAGTTCTTACCAATGTTGTTAAAAGTTTACTGACCAGAGATAATGATTATTCTCTATACTCAGTAAATCAAATCACTGGTATGCTGACCACAAGCAGGCCAAAAAAAACAGTTTCCCAGCTACACAAGTGCTTAGATGTATTTACAATCTCATGCTTTAAAGTAATTGCTGACATTTTTATAGTATGTCTGTGAATTTTAAACAGTGGCCAAAGATCTGTTCCTTGAACTTTCTGCATAAAAACCCAATGATCTGAAGTAGAAATTGAAGCAGTTGCAAAGCTCCTCGAGTGTTTTTGTGTCTGTCTGTCAAGCCAAAGCAACTCCTGACCTGTTAATCAGAGTCTTGGTTTCCCCGCAGACCATTGCCAACTGAACGGTGTGCTGCAGATAACAAGTGACTTAGTTTTTCTGGGTACTAGTGATTTAATGTGTGTAGCTATCTAGTGACTTATTGTGTATGGATCACTAGTGGCTTAGTGTCTGTGGCTAAGTAGTAACTTACTGTGTTTGGCTAATTACTGACTTTGTGTATGTGGCTAACTAGTATCCTAGATGAGTATGACTACTCCTGACCTTGGTGTGTGGCTTACTAGTGACTTAGTATGTGTCTAACTAGTAACATAGTGTGTGTGTCTAACTACTGATATTGTGTATGTGGACAACTAGTGACTTAGTGTATGTAGTTAACGAGTGACTTAGGTGTGTAGATGACTAAATACATAGGTGAATGGTTAACTACTCTCTTAGTGTGTGTAAGTAATTTAGTGTGTGTGGCTGACTACATTCTTGGTGTCTGTGGCTAGCTAGTGAATTAGATATGTGGCTGACTAGTGACTTAGTGTGTGTGGGTAAGTAGTGGTATAGTATGTGTGGCTAACTAGTGACATAGTGCCTGTGGCTAACTAGTAACGTAGAATTTTTCTACCTAGTCAATATGGTTAACTACTGCTTAGGCATGTAGCTGACAAGGGACTTAGTTGTGTGACTAACTACTATTTTCATGTGTGTGGCTAAGTACTGCCTTATTTGTGTGGTAGCATTGTGACTTAGTTTTTGTGAATAACTAGTGACATAGGCATGTGGCTGACTATTGATTTAGGTGTTTGCCTAACTAGTGACTTCATGTGTGTGGCTAACAAGTGACTTAGGTGTGTGGCTAACAGGTGACATAGTGTATGTGGGTAAGAAGTGAGTTAGTATGTGTGGCTAATAGTGGGTTAGTTTGTGGCTAACTAGTGACTTATACTTAACCAAGTGTGTAGCTAAATAGTGACTCAGCTTAGTAATCTGATCTTCAGAAATTTGATAGATCACAAACAAAATAGAGCAGTAATTAAGAAGAGATAGACTGATGCTGCCCATATGCTGTTATTTTTATTGAGCATAGTAACCTGACACATAGTAAATGATCTCCTTCTCAAACCTCTGAGCTGATATTAGTGTGTCATGCAGGATTGAACATTTCTACACAAAGAGAGTTACCTATTGGCAAATTCAACATTCATTGGCTCTGAACTAGCTTCCCAAACTGTATACCCACATACTCTGGTCTGTGTTCATACACATGGCATGGATTCAAACATGATGGGAAATTACAAAATCACTTCCCCTACCACAGTCAGCTCCTTTTTTTCATAGTGGTGACTCAAGCACCTGGTTGCTTACTCTGAATCCTCCTTCAGTGTAAATAATTTTGCTTATTCTGATCTGAAAGCAGAGGCAATGCTCCACATGCGAATCCTTTCCCTGTAACTGAACTGGATAGTTCACTACCTGACCCTAATGGAAATTTTAAATCTCTGAGGTGTTACAGTAATTTAACAATTTTGAAGGAATAGTACAGAACACAGCAAGGCCATTGTTTGGAGAGCAACAGACTGCAACTAATGCCACCTGCATCAACATAAGAGCTTGCCTCATAAACATTCTTCTAACAGGATGAAAATACATCTGTTCTAGCCTTAATATGCCTTCCCAGGGAGAAATCACTTCACCCAGAGTGGATATCTATAAAACCAAATACATCTAACATAACATGTATCCATCTTAGAAAATACTCGAACAGGAGCCAGCCTAGACAAATTTTTGCATTTCATATATTCTATCCTTCTTAAATGGCTTTTTAAGTTCAAGCTCCATTTTAGATATTGAACAATTTCAATGTCTAGGTACTAAGGAAAATGAGAGGATTATACAGCAAATGTGTTCAAAATACTATTTCTTAAGGACATCAGATACCTGAAACTGATGGATCTTCTTCACATCTAGGATCCTGAAGTGAAGGTATTGGTAAATGTAGAAGGTAGAAAATATTAAAAAAAAAAAAAAAAAAAAAAAGCTGGGATAGGGAGAAGTTTCCCATGCCAAGTAAGCTTCTTAAGGAGAATAGACTGTTGTACACTACTTCCAGGAAGGAAAGGGAAGGAAACAGGAGAATTCCTTGAAGTCAGTAGAAACTCATTCAATGGGACAAACTCAGGAGAAGACCACTAAAACAATGCCACACAAGGGGAACACAGCGTATCTCATGATTATTACTGACTAAGCCCACAGCGGCCTTGGGACTGATAAACATATTTCTATGTAGTTAGATCTACAGACCTGAAATGACCTGTCCACAAATGCTTTGTTCTAAACAATTACCAGCTCTTCTCCCCAGCAAATACCTGATTTTGGTCAAGGTACTCTTTTTTATGGTTAATACACCAGGGCCTTAGGGAAAGCTCCCAAGGCCTAGACGAGGCTGTTACTATCTCTACCAAGAATGTTTATCATGCCTGCCTGAGAGCCTAAATGAAAGCTGTGCTTTATCTGGCCACTCATACATCATTGGTTTACTTTTTAAAATCTGGTGTCCTATTGCCAATGTGGTAGAACTATGCTGGTTATGGACCAGTTTATTTATTTATTTATTTATTTATTTATTTATTTATTTATTTTTTGATATCAGTAAGGGACTACATGCTGTTATAAAACAGGAGTGGCTTTTTTGTAATGGTTTGGAGTCAAATGTCTGGAAAATCATTGTGAACAAATGTGTATTTGGGATTCAAAATTCTATCAGGTCTGGTCAGCATACACTTAGCTTTGTGTGTTTTAGAGGCAGTCCTACCTCAGTGAAATTCTACTTTGTGAGACATACTATCTCCAAAGCATTTGTAAATCCTTTCTCTTACAAATTTACTCCTGAAGATCACTGCTCAATAGTGAAGTGCTACCCTTACTTGAGATGTCTTTTACAACCTGCAGAAAATTAACAATAAATGGATCTTACACATAAAATTAAAATGCAAAATGCTGATCTTCTAAAAGAGAGTTACCTAAAAGGCTTCTGGAAGTTTGTCACCATGCTTTCAATGGGTGCACCAAAAGTGTAGAAGTTGACTAAATAGATGTTTCTATACACACCTCCCTGCTCCCAGTGCTCAGAGCAGATACAGCCCACAGAACAGTTATTTAGAGGCCTGCCTCTCACTTCTGGGAATTTTATGGACTGTACGACAACTCAGGAAATACCCTCCACACTGGATGCCATACTTCACCATCTCCCACTACCCATCTGAGGACAGCAAACCCTCACTTACCATGCTGTGGTTTTCCAATTTGCCCTTGCTAAAAGCACGGTATACAAAACCACTGCCTCCAGTTTATCTTCAAATCCAGGACAGAATGGCTCTGTACTTCTTCTGACAGGCAGGTAACCTTGGGGTCTGATTGGCTAGTAAGGCCTTAGTGATAAGAGTACCTCACAGTTGGATGCAGAGTGCATAAGGAAACATTAAAATGGGTCCTGATTGTCTTCTATCACAGACAAAGACTTTTCTATGTCAGCAGAGATGTGCATTTCTATATCACTTGTTCTATAGCTGACCCCTGCTATCTTCCTGCAGTTCACAGAAATTTTCCTTTCTTCCTCCTAGACACAGAGTGGCTAGCTAACTATACTTACTTAAGTGGGTTGAGTTATTCTTGGTGAACAAGTTGGGCGGGAGCTCAGAATATTTATTTACTACATAGAGATTTAGGGATACAAAAATTGATATTTGTTATTTGGTTAACACTGAATTTATGTGAAGTAAAGTAACTTTTTTACCTGGTTGTCTTGGGAACTTCAGACAATCAGGAAAGAAAAGCAAGAACCAGATCTCAAAAAAAAAAAAAAAGATTGTATGTCTTTCTCCTGTCAGATAGCTGGATGATGGCTCCATGGATGTAGAGTTTTATCCCTGAAACTGAGAGCAAACACTTGGCAAATGCGTAGTAATGAGAAGAGTAGTCTTCATGGAAAATTGAATATTTGGAGAGGAATTGAACTAGGAAGTATGTATTTGTGAGCACTATTGTAAGCCAATACATCTTCACTGATAAGATAAAAAAAAAAAACAAAACAAAACAAAAACCTACCCCGACCAGAGGAACCATGTTATTCGTGGATCGAGGTGGGCTAGAACCTGAAAATAAATGGGTGAGAAAGAAGGAATGAGACCAAGCAATGGTTTGTCATGGTCTCAATTTTGTTAGGCCAAAGAGAGGTTTTGAAGCAAAGCAGGGAGGAAGTAGGGAGGGGTAACTGTGCCCAATCTGGGGCTCTGGTAATGTCCCAGGCCATAAACCTCAGATCATAAATGTCTGCTTATCTCAATTCCTGCTGTCTGGTTCACCTCAGTTCCTGGGGTTAGTGAAACAGACTGCTTGTTTAAGAAGTTTTCTGTTTTACCAAGAGAAGGCTCAATTAGAGTTTTAAAGTGTAAGTAATTCTGCAAGAGGATGTGACTCAAGGCCAGCTCCCAACAAAAACCAAGTGAATTATTCAATGTTCTCTACAAGAAACAGAATGTATGATGAATCTCACCATTATGTAGAAAGTGGACTTATTATAATGTCTCACAAGCTGTGATCTAGTTAGTCCAACAATGGTTGCCTACCAATGGGAATCTTAGGAGAACAGAAGTTTTTTAGTTAATCAGGATGGATGTCTCAGCTGGTCATTATATACCAAAATTACAAAGACATGGGCTCTGATAGTATTAAACGAATACATTTGGTAGCCAGAGCAAGGGTTAGCAGCCAAAGAGGGAGAGCTTCTGCCTTCAATAACCAGTATATATGCTAGCTACCACTAGAAGGTGGATCTGATTCTTCTTTTATCTGATTTGTTTTGTTTAGTTTTGTTTTTTGTTGTCAAAACAGGTTTATCAGTGCAGCCATGGAACTCTGAGGCTGGCCTCAACCTCAGAAAATCAGGCTACCTCCTTTGTCCTGGGATTAAACATGTTCACTATCACCAAGCAGTTAAAGGTAGATCTCATCATCTATTTCCTTATGAGGCTTCTGTGTGCATTTGGCAGTCCTGGAATTTATTCTGCCAGTCTGACATTCCTCAACCCATATATGGGTATACATTCCAACTTCTCATGAGTTCATAGAGCTCGGATAACTCCTATTGCCCTTTATACATTACCTTTCCTGCTACAGGATGCCTGTGTCTTGATGATGATTGTCTCCTATCTAAATAACAATAGATTTGGCCTAGACAGCTTTGCATGCACCCTGAAGGAAGGAAGTGCAGCTATGGGGAGCAGGAAGGCAGATAGTATGTGCAGTTATGAAGAGCCTTTGACATTAGGGGAAGTTATTTCTGTTTTCCATTCATATTAATAATAATAGAAGTCCCCTTCCATTGCCCCACCTTTGTTTGACTACTTAAGTTAAATATCCTCTGGGGAAGAAAAAAAGAATTCACAAGATAGAATTTAACACCAACAAGGTGGATCCAGACTCCACTCTTCCTGGAGTAGAAAAAGACAGATTTGAATATTGAAATAATCAGATAGTTAGATCGTCTGTCACACTTGAGTCACACAAGGTAGCACCAAACTTCAGGGCTCACAGATTTTATAATGAAAGAATATAATAATTTCATCTTTAAATATGTAAGCCATTGACCTTTTTTTGTATCATCAATTCCTGGGCAGACTTGCCAGGAATGAAACCATATGCTGTCATCACGCATTTTTAAAATGCTATCAGTTAATCATCAGATAACCATACTGTCTTGCCTGATGAATTCTGTTGGCCTGACATCATCACAAGCGCCTGAAGCTCTGTTGTGGTGCTGCAGGACGTGAGATAATGGGCCCAATCCTGGCGTAGCAGTAGTAGCCACAATGTTCATAAAAACTAAAAACATGGCTGCAGCAGGGGCATCACCAGCATCGCTGAGAGAGGAGATGTTCTTCCGTGTTCTGAGTCGTCATCCTTTTGCCAGGTCTCGGTGATGGTGCCGACCTCCTAGTGCCACTCCTTTTTCTCATGGTAGATCACAAACGATGTGAAGATGTGGAGGAAGAGTAGGTAGTCAGCACCCAGACCACCATGCCGGGCTTGGTGAAGTCATTGTACTTCTCGGAGGGCACCGTGCAACCTTCTGGACTCAATCATCCAGCATCCCTCGTACTCTGGGAGAGGCATAGATCATTCAGAAAAAGCTTTGTCCATGTCTACAACTTTCCTAACCTTGTCCCTGACAGATATTTGCACCCTAACCGTAATCAGTGATGGCACTGTCGTTTACAAAACTTAAAGAATTAAATAAGTCAGTAATAGCTAACTGTCACAATAAATAGTGGAAGTAGCATTTTACTGGCAGGGAAGCATGGCCAGACTCGAGTCATGAAGGATATCATCATCTTCAATTGAGTCAATGAATCATAAAATGTGAAGATATTGCACATTATCTCTACAAGAGGGAGATTTACAGGTCTCTTCATGGAATGGAGGATTGTTGTTTACATAACTATACAACTATTTAAATTATCTTGGGGATTAACAAAGATTGTCAATTTAAATACATTAATTATGTAATTAGGTGATCTGTAGCACCAGATTCCAGATGTCATGGATGATATAATCATTGTTTATCTAATAAAATAATCAAATAATGAGTTCATGTAACATCATCTACTTCCCTAAGGTGGCTCCCAACCAGGCTCATGAATGATGCTGTCTTGATTAATTTAAATATTTTATCTACATAATTGATATTAAGATGGTCTATCATAATTGCCTCCCACTTCTCGTTCCCACAATCCACTGATCATGGATTATCTAACGTCCCATTTTAATAAATAAATAACAACATAATCAGAGGATGAAATGGTCTGCAATACTCCACACAATTGACTCTCAGTTGACTCCCACATAATTGTGGGAAACTCCATGGTTCATCCCTTATTTAATCACAAAGCAGAGTAGTAACATGTTTAAATGCTGAACTGTCATTGTGTATGCAGGGTTTTAGAGGATATCACATATTTAATGTTGGACTGCTGCTTCAAAAGAGATGGACTGAAATCCAGTAATCACTAAGTCTACTCTAACAAATGGATTATCATCTTCCTGAATGTAGTCAACAATGGCAAACTCACCTTTTGATGAATAATTGTGAGTGTTATTATCTTTTGTTCCATAGTTTTACTTCTTAGGAGAGAGAGTATTCATAAACAGAAGACTTTGAACTGTTTCTCCACAGACTACGTTCTCTGATGATTAGGTAATCTTAAATTTGGTAACCAGTAAAAGCTATAGGCACACTTCCAGAGGTGTGGCTATGACTCGTTTAGGCGAATCAAATACAGTCATTAACAGTTTTAGGTGATAGTTGTCTTGGGAGACTGCAATGTCCCATAACACTTTCTCGAAGCTGTTCTCTGGTCCTTGGCCCATGATACCAGGATAGAGAATGCAAGCAGGGTTGCCAGGCAACATTTATGAACCAACATTCTGTCACTTTCTAGTGCCCCTCCCGCATGCTTAAAGGAGTATACCCACCAATGAACTAACCTTACAGCCTCACTGAGTTTCTCACAAAAACAAAGCAGGGCTCTTACTTTTGAGTTCTACATATTTCCCAGTCTCTCAAGCTACAACTTACCTATAGTATCATAAGCATGAAAACGAAAGCATCATTGTGCAATTCAAGTACAATGATGAGTATTTTAAACCTGTTTTCTATGCTTCAATTTTCTAACTTCTAGAACGGAAACAATAGAATTAATCGCCTCTACCATAATTCTTTTCCCCTTATTGAAAATAAAATAAACTCCTCTTCCTCCTCTTCCCTTTAGAAGTGCTTGATCCCATGGTTTCTAAGAGTTGTTTAGATTTGCCTTAGGCTGATGATTAAGGAATTTGAGCAGTGTCGTATGTTTCTTTCAGTCATTTTGGATTCCTCAATTGACTGTTCTCTATTAAGTCCTGTACACCTCTTTCTAATATGGTTATTTAGAGTTATTTATTGTTGGTGGTATGTCATGTTATCAGCCCGACAGAGTTCATTAGATGAGATTCCCTGATCAGGAGAATATACAGTTCTTCCATTTTTAAAATCGGTGGTCACTGTGCCCTTCATGGGTCAGTTCTGTTGCAACCTCTCAGAAAATGATGATGAGAAACGGTACAGTTTTTTAAAATCGTGTAATCATTCGATTGTTAAAAATCTACCATTACGTAATCAGTGATCACTGTATGAGGCAGTGTCCCCCATTCTCTGGTCACTGCTTCTGGTACCGATCTCCTGCTTTGTCAATCCCATAGCAGCCAAATGGCAGATGACCCCAACATTACTTACGCAATCAAATAAGTTAATAATTGGATAGTCGTCCATATTAACTTTCATAAGATGGAACCAAACTCCAGTGATTGTCAAGGAAGTAGTACTTAGATAATCAAATAATGCCACGTGATTAACTCCCATGGAGGAATATCCCGACTCCTGTCATGAAGAACAAAATTTTCATCGATTTAAATAATGAATATATAATGAAAAAGTATTGAATAATGTCATGGTTGTGCATACTTAAATCCCACATGGAGTAGTCAGACTGATCTCTTCCTGGAATGATGAGGAATTTGAAAAATTAAATTGATAATTAATTTGTCGGCCTTTTATATTAACACTTATGAGATGGTACCAAAGTCATAAATCTTTCGCTGATGTAAAGATCTATTTACAAAGCTAAATGGTGAAGTAATGAGATGATATTACATCATCAACTACCAAAATCTGACTCCAAAAAGGACTTATGGTCCAAAACATTACCTATATTATATATACGTAAATTAAATGATGAATTATTCCTTAATTTCCTAGTTTAACTGTAAAAGAAGTAAGTGTAGTATTAGATGACATGATGGTCTGGTACAACGGTCTCCCCTAAGGAGGCTCAAAACTCCAATGATCACTGAATACATAATGACAGATTTTCATAATTAAATGAATAAACATTAAACAAGTGAATGGTGTTTTATGTGTGAAGCCTAAATGATTGCTCAATACTGAAGAGACATTGAGTTCTTAATCATAGATTTGAACCAAAAAAATGAATGTATTAAGAGATAATTTCTCATAATTCAACCCTAGAGAGATAACAAAATGATATTAACATAGATTTAAATGAAGAAAGTAAGAAAGAAAGAAAGATAGAATGAAAGAAAGAATTCACAAGATACAATTTAACACCAAGAAGGTGGATCCAGACTCCAATCTTCCTAGAGTAGAAAAAGGCAGATTTGAATAATGAAATAATCAGATAGTTAGATCGTCTGTCACACTTGAGTGTGACACAAGGTGGCGCCAAACTTCAGGGATCACAGATTATATAATGAAAGAATTTAATAATTACATCTTTAAATATTTAAGCCGTTGACCTTTTTTTGTATCTTCAATTCCTGGGCAGACTTGCCAGGTATGAAAGTGTATGCTGTCATCACACATTTTTAAATGCCATCAGTTAATTGTCAGATAATCATACAGTCTTGCCTGATGAAATCTGTTGGCCTGCCATCAATACAAGCACCTGAATCTCTGTTGTGGTACGGCAGGATGTGAGATAATGGGCCCAATCCTGGCGTAGCAGTTGTAACCACAATGTGGACAACACCTGAAAAGATGGCTGCAGCAGGGGCATCACCAACATATCTGAGAGAGAGATGTTCTTCCGTGTTCTGAGTTGTCATCCTTTTGCCAGGTCTCGGTGATGGTGCCGACCTCCCAGTGTCACTCCTTCTTCTCATGGTAGATCACAACCGATGTGAAGATGTGGAGGTAGAGCAGGTAGGTAGTCAACACCCAGACCACCGTGCTGGCCTTGGTGAAGTCCTTGTACTTCTCGGTTGGCACCATGCAACCTTCTGGACTCAAACATCCAGCATCCCTCGTACTCTCGAGAGGCATAGATCATTCAGAAAATGCTCTGCCCATGTCTACATCATTCCTCACCTTGTCCCTGACAGATATTTGCACCTTAACCGTAAACGGTGATGTCATTGTCGGTCGTTTACATAATATAAGAATTTAATAAGACAGTAATACCTAACTGTCACAATGAATAGGTCATGTAGCATTTTACTGGCAGGGAAGCATGGTCAGAATCCAGGCATGAATTATGTCATCATCATCAATTTAAAAAATGAATCTTATAAGATGTGATGATATTGCATGTTAACTCCACAAGAGAGAGCTTTACAGGTCTCTACATGGAATGGTGGATTGTTGTTTATATTACTATACAAATATTTACATTATCTTGGGGATTCACACAGATTGTCAATTTAAATACATTAATTATGTAATTAGATGATCTGTAGCACCAGATTCCAGGTGTCATGGACGATATAATCATTGTTTCATATAATTAAATAACCAAATAATGAGTTCATGAAACATCATCCACTTCCCTAAGGTGGCTCCAAACCAGGCTCATGAACGATGCAGTCGTGATTAATTTAAATATTTTATCTACATAATTGACATTAAGATGGTCTATCATAATTGCCTCCCACAGAACGTCACCACGATCCACTGATCATGGATTATCTAATGTCCCATTTTAATAAATAAATAACAACATAATCAGAGGATGAAATGGTCTGCCATACTCCACACAATTGACTCTCAGTTGACTCATACATAATTGTGGGAAACTCCATGGTTCATCCCTTATTTAATCACAAAGCAGAGTAGTAACATGTTTAAATGCTGAACTGTCATTGTGTATGCAGGGTTTTTAGAAGATATCACATATTTAATGTTGGGCTGCTGCCTCAAAAGAGATGGACTGAAATCCAACAATCCCTAAATCTACTCTAGCAAATGGATTATCACCTTCATGAAGGAAGTCAACAATGGCAAACTCACCTTTTGATGAATAATTGTGATTCTTATTATCTTTTGTTCCATAATTTCACTTTTTAGGAGAGAGAGTATTCATAAACAGAAGACTTTGAACTGTTTCTCCACAGACTACATTCTCTGTTGATTAGGTAATCTTGAATTTGGGAACCAGTAAAAGTTGTAGGCACACTTCCAGAGGTGTGGCTATGACTTGTTTAGGCGAGTCAAATGTTGGCATGAAAAGTTTCAGGAAATAGTTATCTTGGGAGACTGTAAAGTCCCATGATATCACTTTCAAAAAGGTGCTCTCTGGTCCTTGGCCCATGTTACTAGGATAGAGAATGCAAGCAGGGTTGCCAGGCTACATTTATGAACCAACATTCTGTCACATTATAGTGCCCCTCCCGCATGCTAAAAGAAGTATACCCACTAATAAACTAACCATACATCCTCACCGAGTTTCTCACAAAAACAAAGCAGGGTTATTTCTTTTGAGTTTACATATTTACCTGTCTCTCAAGCTACGACATGCCTGTAGTGACATAAGCACGAAAACGAAAGCATCATTGTGCCATTCAAGTACAATGATGAGTATTTTAAACCTGTTTTCTATGCTTCAATTTCCTAATTTCTAGATCGGAAAAAATACAATTAATCGCCTCTACCATAATTCTTTTCCCTTTATTGAAAATAAAATAAACTCCTCTTCATTATCTTACCTTTAGAGGAGCTTGATCCCATGCTTTCTCAGAGTGCTTTAGATTTGCATTAGGCTGATGATTACGGATTTTGAGCAGGGTCTTATGTTTCTTTCAGTCATTTTGGATTCCTCAATTGACTGTTCTCTATTAAGTCCTGTACGCCGCTTTCTAATATGGTTATTTAGAGTGATTTATTGCTGGTGGTGTGTCATGTTATCAGCCTGACAGCTTTCATTAGATGAGATTCCCTGATCAGGAGATTATTCAGTTATTCCATTTTTAAAATCGGTGGCCACTGTGTCCTTCATGGGTCAGTTCTGTTGCAACCTCTCAGAAACTGATGATGCGAAACAGTACAGTTTTTTTAAAATCGTGTAATCATTCGATTGTAAAAATCTACTACTACGTAATCAGTAATCACTGTACAAGGCAATGTCCCCCATTCTCTGGGCACTGCTTCTGGTACGGATATCCTGCTATGCCAATCCCACAGAAGCCAAATGACGGATGACACCATCATTACTTATGCAATCAAATGAGATAATAATTGGATAGTCCTCCATACTTAACTTTCATAAGATGGAACCCAACTCCAGTGATTGCCAAGGAAGTAGTACTTAGATAATTAAGTAATGCCACGTGAATAACTCCCACGGAGGAATAGCCCGACTCCAGTCAAGAAGAACAGCATCTTCATCTATTTAAATAATGAATATATGATGAAAAATGATTGAATAATGTCATGGTGGTGCATACTTAAATCCCATATGGAGTAGTCAGACTGATCTCTTCCTTGAATGATGAGGTATTTAAAAAATTAAATTGATAATTAATTAGTGGGCGTTTTATATAAACACTGAGGAGATGTCACCAAAGTCCTAAACCTAAAAACCATTTGCTTTTGCAGCCAGGAGTCACTTCCTTGGAAGTTGAGGAAACCACTAGGCATAATAGTAACAAGCTGCTCAAGGAGGCTTTATAGGCTATAGAACTCCAGGTGACAACAATTTGAAAATCAAAACACTGTTGTGCCAGCGACATGCCTGTACTACTTCCTGCTTACTTTTGCAGTGTTTTCTGAGTTGCAAGTAGGCTAAAATGCTAGACAATACCAACAAAGGAAGTGGGATTCAGGAAATGGACCATTTATCAGAGGCATCAGTTTGTAGACCCTGTTGAAGATTCACCTTGGCTGGGCTGGTTCACAGTAAGTAGGGAGAGCACTATAGAGGAGCAGGCTGTAGTCAGCAACTGATACTCATCTGCCAGAAGCACAAATCGTCTGAGACGTGTTTAAACTGGGAACAAAGGTTAAAATGTATATATTTAATTGGAACTCTTTGTTCCTTACCTTTGGTGATCAAGTAAGACAGCAAGACCAGGGAGAAAATTCCATCCTCAGGATAGCCGTATTAATCTGCAGTCCTTTTGACCTGTAAGAAGTGGATCCAAGCTTTATGACATTTGTTCCTCTGAAGCCTATATGAACAGTGTTATATAAAAGGACATAAATTTTTAGGTATGTTATCATCACCAATCTGTGCTGAAATTTAAATTGTACAAAAGGTAGGTTTTGAGGCCCTCTATCATTTTTATGATGGTGATTTTTATGTCGTACCCTTCTGCTTCCTCTGCTTTGTTGTTGTGTTCTATTCTAGTTGGTTTAGATTCCCTAGATTCTGGTGGTGTCATATTTTTCTTTCTGTTGTTAGGTGTTCTCATGTATTGCCTTCTTCCCATAGTTTCTTCCAGTAGGTGTTGGTGGTGTCTCTTCCCTCTCTCTATGGTACTTCCCCGATGGGCTTATGTGGATCTGAGATTCAATATCTGTAGCTCTGTGTGGTCCAACTCTCTAGGAGGTTTCTCCGCAGACAGGGATCCAGCGATGGGGTCAAGGATGAGGATCCAGAAGAAGATGCCAGACCGCCTGAAACAGAGTACAAGCTCATCCTACATTCAAAACAGCTGGACAAAACAGCCCTACAGACTACAGCTAGGATATCTGAATCTTCTTCGAATCCCCCAAGACAGCTCCCCTTACCAGCAGGAAGTAGTTTGGAAAGAACGACGCCCAAATTCCCAAATATTGTGTATAAATGTTTGTTTTCATTTAATTGGACTTTGGTATATAAAATTTAATAAAACAATTATTAAAAAAACAAAAAGTAGGTTTTGGGTATCTATAAAACAGTAGGAATGAACTTATGACTTTGAGTCCTAGCAAAATTTACAGATTTGGGTTAGAAGCTTTTTCTTCTGTCAAGAGCGATCCATGTATAGATTGGTCAGTGGTGCCTTAGGCCTAATGAAACATCCTTCATATTTACACTTCGATGACACGCAATGAAAATCATAAAACTTTGAGTTTGTGATTAAACAGCTGGGAGGCCCTGCTCTATTAGCTTATCAGAACCTGATTAAAAGTTAAGCTCTGAATTTTTATATTGTAAATTAATTATTTATATCTTAAAGAAATATATGTCTTGGGCTAGAGAGATGTGGCAGAGGTTAAGATTACTGGCTGCTCTTCTAGAAGTCCTGAGTTCAATCCCCAGCAACTACATTGTGGCTCACAAACATTTATAATGCAATGTGGTATCCTCTTTGGGTGTGCAGACATGCATGCAGGCAGAACAATGTATGCATAATTAATAAATAAATGTTCAAAAAAGACTTATATATATTTATATTTTTAAATTCTTAAGTAGGAGCCATATCAAGGCTACCTTTATTGCCAAGCTCACAAAGTTTTGGTTAGCCAAGCCATCAATAGAATTAGAGATCTGAGTAGGATAAACTATATGTTACTTTTGATTTTTTTAATGTTTTTTTTATTTATTTAATTTTATATAACAAAGTCCAATTAAATGAAAACAAACATTTATACACAATATTTGGGAATTTGGGCGTCGTTGTTTCCAAACTACTTCCTGTTGGTAAGGGGCGCTGTCTTGGGGGATTCGAAGAAGATTCAGATATCCTAGCTGTAGTCGGTAGGGCTGTTTTGTCCAGCTGTTTGGAATGTAGGATCAGCTTGTACTCTGTTTCGGGCGGTCTGGCGTGATCAAACCACATTAGTCTGGAAGGAATCCACATCTTTTCATTTTCTGTGGAAACAAAAATAGAAATACTTTTCCCCAGTAACTTGTTCTTCAACTTAAATTTTGGAGTCAAAGCGTTTTTTTTTTTTTCTTTTTTTTTTTTTAATTTATTATTTTTCATGTCGATCCCAGTTCCCTCTCCCTCCCTCCAGCCCTCCCTCCCTCCAGCCCTCCCTCCCTCCTTCCCTCCCTTTTGCCCACTCTGCCCTCTCCCATGTACTAAAAAAAATCACAGGGACCATTCCTTATATTCTTAGCCATATCCAATTTTCTATGGCATTGAGGGGAGAAATTTTTCACCAAGTACCTAATGTGAGAGGTGTTTTTCCCCCCCCTGTGGAACCTGGAATTGGAAAAGTCTGAACTTATTTTGTCTAGGCAAAGGTGCAGACAATTTTCCAGGACCCTGCAGCCTCTACACAGTCTGAGCTGCATCCTATTATGCTGTAGGCATTTTGTTTCAGCATCTTGCTCCCTGGTCAGTGTCATCACAATCCATGCTGCCCCACAATGTTCTTTAGAGACTTTTGATCATTGTTAGGTTCTGTGATTCTTTGTCTGAATTTATTACAACTTTTTAGTTAATATTTAAAAGCCTTATTCTACAGATCTCTGTAGTATTAGAAGTCTTTCTAGGTAGAAATTAATGGACAACTTGGTTTTCAGTTACTCGATTTAAACTTAAACTTTTAGAATATGTATAGGAGACAGAGTGAGGTTTATTCCTGCTATTAATCATTAATACTTAGCTTGACTATACCCAACAGTTAATCTAAAAGGATGGCTGGTAACTTGTGTTTCTTAACATTTTATAATAGTTACCAGATTTTATAAAACTAGAACTTTGCATTGTCAGTTTTAGCTTTAAAAATACTGATTTTAATTTGAAACGCCTTTTAGGGAAACATAAAACAGCTATGTGATTCAGTTTATCTAACTAACTTAAGCTTACCAAATTTATCAAAAACAAGGATGGATTACCTTAAGTATCATAAAAAAAATGAGCTTCTCAAATTTTGGTTAGTATATACAGTGTATGGCTATGATCTTAAATTTTAGCCCTTTAATTTAAGTACAAATATTAACAATGTAATAAAGCACAAATATAATGTAACCTTCTGTATTTAAACATTTAAAAACCATTTTATAAAAAATTAATCACCCTGTAATGGCTTCTTATAATATCAAATAATTTTAGCACCCTTTATGTCTTTAAACCCTTTGTCACCTTGGTGCCTGTTAAGTTTTTGTTAATTTCCAGTGTTAATAATTGTAACTTTTTAACTAGTTTCAATTTTTAACAGCTTTCAACATAAAACAGAATTAATGTCATCTACATTAAAAAGACATCTGATTTTCTGATAATCTGAATTTAATGACCAGCACTCAGAGGTAAATTTTAAGCTGGGGGCTGTTAGCATTAGACACCAAAAACGTTTAAACCATTGTTGTTTTAGCTACCTTCTTGTAATAAAACAGGTTTCTAACAAGAAACACAGATAGACCTTTCTTGCAAGTACATATATTTTCCCTGAGAGAAATAAATGGAAATTTTAAACAATTAACCTTGTATGGTCAAAATTTTTAACTCACATTACTAATCTTAAATTTATATTTGTAGATTCAGAGCCCACAGCAAACTGTTTTCATCTTGTTCTTACTTTTTTATGACTTTTATTTGAACCTCTGTATCTTTTCACATTACCTGTAGTCTCTTTCTCTGATTTTCTCAGACATCCCTAATGTAGAAAAATCTCTCATTTTCTCCTTTTCTTTTTCTTTTTTCTGATCAGTGACTCTTACTCAGAGGTACATGGCTGAAGTGAACATCTTATTTATTTAATTCCTGACAGTACGTTCTTACATTGGTGCTTTCCCCTGAGCCTCTCTGCAACTTCTGCTCTCTTAACAGTTGGGTCCTTATTCGGATTATGTGGGGTACACCAGCTCTCCTTTTATGTTATCTTTCATTATTATAATTTTATTTTTATCTCTTTTTGACTCTTATGGATCTGGTCAAGCCTTTTTTCCTGTTCTATGTTTTATTGCCCAGAGAAGTGGAATCATACTCGCAACACCTGAAGTTCCTTTTGATGTTCTCTGTGCAGCTTTGATGAGTTGCATTGACCTATAAATCTACAGGCCTTTTGACCTCTCTACTAGACCACTGTTATCTTATTTTGACTTCTTTGCTTCAGACTGATTGTAACAAGTCTGCACATACCCATCACATCTATTTACCATCTATTTTATTAGTTGTATTTTTTTTGTTGACATAAAAATCTTTACCAAAATTATTTTCCCCAACACCCCCTTATCCTCCACCTCCCCACCATCACCCCCAACCCTGTCCCTACAATCACAGTCACTGCCACCTGAGGAGAGGAGGGATGGGCCAGGGGCAACTTCGGTCATTTGCTGCTAGGGTTTCAGAATTCTTCTCCTCTCTGACTGCCCAAAAGCTGGCCCAATGCACCTAGCCCATCAACAAACCAGCATGGCTCCTGGATAAGCATGGCTTAGGATTTCTGTACAAGGAAGTGCCTGGTGCTGTTTACCCTGGTTTTCTGCATTACCAGCAGCCTGTAAGTTCTTGGCCTGGGTGATTTTTCTGTTTGTTTCTTTGTTTTGTTTTTTTAATATTCTAATTTATTTTTTATTTCACATGTCTATCCCAGTTCTCTCTCCCTCCCTCCATTCCTCACGCTGCCCCCCTCTCATGAACCCTGACCACCCTCCCAACCATCCCCCCACCCCAATACCACATGAATGGCAATGCTATCCTGGTGGGGTCACGTATAGCTGTCAAGTCAATTGAAGTAGGGGCTAGGACTTCTCTCCTGTTTCTAGGTTAAGGTAGTCTCTCCATGTGTTTGCAAATTCCTTTTTTTGCCCCACAATACATCCTGGATCCACTCTCTGAGGTCCCCAAGACTGCTCAGTCCGTCTGGCTGAGACTCATATTCAGAGACACCTCAGTCAGTCCCATTCTGGATGCCAAGCTATCAGTGTAGAGGCCCGTTATCTATTCCTTGTTCAGGCCAGCTGTCTGTATGTTTCTACAACCTGGTCTTTTCCTCTCCCTTTGTATCTAGATTCTAGTTTGACTCAGTGTTTAGGTACGGGTATTAGCTTCTGTTTCCAACAGTACTAGAGGAGGGCTCCCTGATGGCGAATAAGGTAGTTGTTGATCTCAGTACCTATGAAGGGAATTTATGGTAGCCTTTCCATGGTTGCTCAAATTGTTAGTTGGCAACAGGTTTGTAGGTCGCTAGTCCTTTCTTTAGATTCAGTTTTCTCTTTAAACCACTAATGGCTCCCTCTTTTATGCTGTTTCTCTCTCTCCCTCTCTCCTCTCTCTCACTCTCATTCTCTCTCTCTTCTGTCTTCTATTCCTACCCTGACTCAAGCTTCATAGGATCACCTGCTTTCCTCCTCCCACTCCCTTTCTCCTAATTCTCTCTATATTCTGTGACCCCCCCAACCTCGCATGTGCTCTGGGGTACTTCTCCTTTCAACCTTCTGTGAGGGACTTTATATGAATCTCTCTTAGAATACACCTTGTATCCTAGTTCCACTGGTGGTGTGAATTATAGGCTGGTGATCCATTGTTCTAGCTCTAGAATCCATATATGAGTGAGTATATTCTGTGTTCATGTTTTTGTGATTGGGTTACCTCATTTAGAATGTTTATTTCATGAGCCATCCATTTGCCTGTGAATTTCAAGATTCCATTATTTTTTTTCTGCAGAGTAGTATTCCATTGTGAAGATGTGCCACATCTTCTTTATCCATTCTTCAATTGAGAGGCATCTAGGTTGCTTCCAGGTTCTTGCTATTACAAAAGATGCTGCTATCAACATAGCTGAGCAGATGACTTTTTGCATGGATGTGGATCATTTGGGAATATGTCTAAGAAGGGGATGGTAAACTAATTCCCATTTTCCTGAGGAACTGCTATACTGATCTCCAAAATGGGTGTACGAGTTTGCATTGCCACCAGCAGTAGAGGAGTGTTCCCATTTCTCCATGTCTTTTCTGGTATAAGTTGTCATTGGTGTTCTAATATTAGCCATTGCAGCAGGAATAAGTTGGTATCACAAAGTTGTTTGATTTGTATTTCCCTGATAGCTAAGGATGTTGAACACTTTCTTAAGTGTTTTTAAGGTTTTTTGATTTCATCTATTGAGAATTCTTTCTTCAGTTCTGTACCACATTTTTTAATAGGGTTGTTTGGTGTTTTGTTGATTAGTGTATTGCTTTCTTTGCATATTTTGGAGATCAGCCCTTTGTCTGATATAGTATGGGTGAAAGTCTTTTCCTAGTCAGTAGGCTGCCATTTGGTCTTGTCCACTGTGTCCTTTTCCTTACAGAAGTTTCTAAGTTTGAAGAGCTCCCATTCTTTAGTTGTTGGTCTTAGTGTCTGTGCTCCTGGAGTTATATTCAGGAACCGGTCTCCTATACTAATTTGTTCAAGGGTACCTCCTACTTTCTCTTCTAACAGGTTCAGTGTCACTGCATTGATGTTGAGGGTCTTTTATCCCTTTGGACTTGAGTTTTGTTTATGGTGACAGACTTGGGTCTATGTTCAGTCTTATAAACACCATCATCCAATTGTACCAAAACCATCTCTTGAAGATGCTTTCCTCATTCCATTATATACTTTTACCTGTTTTGTCGAAAATCCGGTGCTCATACGAATGTGGGTTTATATCAGAATTTTTAATTCTATTCCACTGGTCTACCTTTTTGTTTTCTTTCTTTTTTATGGCAATTCCAGGCAGTTTACAGGATTATACCTGTGTATTAGAGCTTACACTCAGGGATGGTGATGTCGCCTGATCACTCCTCCCATTGTATAGTTTTAACTCTTTTGTCAAAAATCAGGTATTCGAAGGTGTTTGCATTACTATCAGGTTTTTTATTCAATTCCATTGGTCTACTGCTCTATTTTGTTGCCAATACCAGGCCCTTTTCAGGAGTATTGCTCTGTAGTAGAGCTTAAAGTTGGGAATGGTAATGCCTCCTGAACTTCCTTTATTGTACAGAATATTTTGCCTATACTGGTTCTCTTGTTTTCCCATAAAAAGTCCATTATTATTATCCTTTCAAGGTTCGTGAAGAATTGTGCTGGGATTTTAATGGGGATGGCACAGTATCTATGCATTGATTTCGACAAGATTGACATTTTTACTATGTTCATCCTACCTATCCAAGAGCATGGGAGATCTTTCCATTTTCTGCTATCTTCTTGAGTTTCTTTCTTTAAAGCCACAAAGTTCTTATTATTAGGTCATTTGCTTATTTGGTAAGCATTAACCCAAGATACTCTATGTTGTTTGTGGCTATTGTAAATGATGATATTTCTCAGATTTCTTTCTCAGCCCCTTTGTTGTCTGAATAAAGTAGGGCTACTCACCTTTTTTGTGAATATCTTGTATCCTGCAAGTTTGCTGAAGGTGTTTATAAGCCTCAGGTGTTCGCTGGTAGAAGATGGTTTTTTTTTTTTTTTTTTTTTTTTTTTTTTTTTTTTTTTTTTTGTTTGTTTGTTTTTTGTTTTTTGTTTTTTTGGTGGGGGTTCAGTTTTGTAAACTATCATATCATCTGCAAATAGAGAAAATTTAATTTCTTCATTTCCATTTTGTGTCTCCATGATCTACTTTTGTTTTCTTATTGCTTTAGCTAGTACTTCAGGTACAATTTGGAGATATGGAATGAAATGTCAGCCTTGTCTTGTTCCTGATTTTAAAGAAATCCCCTTAAACTTCCCTCGTTCTGTTTGATATTGTCTGTTGGTTTACTGAATAGTGCTCTTATTATGTTTAGGTATGTTCCTGTTACCCCGGATCTCTCCAAGGCCTTTTTAGAGAAAGGGTGTTGATTTTTGCTGAAGGCTTTTTCAGAATCTAAGGAGATTATCGGGTGGTTTTCTTTTTCAGTTTGTTTATAAGGTGGATCACCTTGACAGATTTTTGAATGTTGAACAACCCCTGCATACCAGTGATGAAGCCTACTTGGTCATGGTGTGTGGTTTCTGTGATGTATGCTTGGATTCGGGTTGCCAGTATTTTATTGAGTAATTTTGCATCAATATTCATTAGGGATATTGGTTTTTATTCCTAGTTGTGTCTTTGTGTGGCCTGGATACCAAGGTGACTTTGGCCTCCTAAAAAGAGTTTGACAATGAACCTTCTGTTTCTATTGTGTGGATCAATTTGAGGAGTATGAGATTGAGCTCTTCCTTGATTTTCCAGTAGAATTCTGGACTGAAGCCATCTGGCCCTGGTCTTTTTTGTGTCTCTCTCTCTCTCTCTCTCTCTCTCTGTGTGTGTGTGTGTGTGTGTGTGTGTGTGTGAGTGTGTGTGTGTGTGTGTGTTGTAAGGCTTTTGATGAGTGCTTCTTCTTTGTTAGGTGTTTCTAGGTCTGTTTAATTTGTCTGTTCTTGATTTATTTTGGTGATAATTATCAAGAAATTTGTTCATTTCCTTTGAATTCTCAAATTTTGTGGAGTACAGGTTTTCAAGGTATGACCTGAATATTGTCTGGAGCTCACAGAGGTCACACCTTTAATCCCAGCCCTAGAGAGGTATAAAAGGTAGAAGCAGGGGATTGAAGAGTCAGTCTCAGAATTCTCCAGCCCCTCCAAGGAGAGGAAGGTGTCTGAAACTTGGTGAGAGTTTGTGGAAGCAGGATCAGCGCTTTCTTCCTGACATAAAGGTGAGAGGTAGTGGCCTGGCTTTCTCTGGGTCTGCTATGTATCTTGCTGCTCTCAACATTATTGGCAGCACATGGGAGGTAGAGGAAGTCAGATCTCTGTGAGTTGTAGGGTAGCATAGCACGGTCTTAGAGCTAGTACCAGGAATGTAGGCTGTTACCACTGAGAAACACTGTCTCAAAAAATACAATTGATTTTGTAATTTTCAACAGGATCTAACTCAGTTCAATCTCTGTCCTGAAAGTAGATATAATCAACACAAACATGTCTTGTTTCGTTATTCTTCCACTAAGATTGGAAGGTTACTGAAGCCCTGGTTAGATTCCACTGGTCATGACAATAATTACATAAAATGGAAAGCTGATTAAAGACTATAAAACTAATTATTTAACAATACATAGACAGATGCTTAGAGTTTGAGATGACTTGGAGAATGGGTTTTGACTGTTACCATAGACTCAGTTCAATCTGTTTCCTGATGGGAGATCCAATCAAACTGGTCACATACAAGCTATACCACTACGCTCAGGTAGGAGGACTAATGAGATTTTCATGTCAGCACAGAATGAATAAGTTTAGATAGGGCTGAGATTCATTGATCCAATGAATATGGAAATCTTACAAATGTCTACATGTCATCATGAGAGTAAATCCCAGAATTGAAAATTGGGGGAGAAGTTTGTTTGCTTGTTTGTTTTGTTTTATTATTCCTAGTTGTGTCTTTGTGTGACCTGGATACCAAGGTGATTGTGGCCTCCTAAAAAGAGTTTGGCAATGAACCTTCTGTTTCTATTGTGTGGAACAATTTGAGGAGTACGAGAATGAGCTCTTCCTTGATTTTCCAGTAGAATTCTGGACTGAAGCCATCTGGCTCTGGTCTTTTGCGTGCGTGTGTGTGTGTGTGTGTGTGTGTGTGTGTGTGTGTGTGTGTGTATCAGTGTGTGTGTCAGTGTGTGTGTGTGAGTGTGTGTTTGTGTGTGTGTGTGTGTGTGTGTTGGAAGGCTTTTGATGACTGCTTCTACTTCGTTCGGTGTTTCTTGGTCTATTTAAGTTGTTTGTGTGTTCTTGATTTTATTTTGGTGATAATTATCAAGAAATGTGTTTATTTCCTTTGAATTCGCAAATTTTGTGGAGTACAGGTTTTCAAGGTATGACTTGAATATTGTCTGGAAATCACAGTGGTCACACCTTTAATCCCAGCCCTAGAGAGGTATAAAAGGTAGAAGCAGGGGATTGAGGAGTCAGTTTCAGAATTCTCCAGCCCCTCCAAGGAGAGGAAGTGGATGTGTGAGGTGAAAGCAGACTTTTTCATGATAATATCTTTCGATTATCCAGATTATTGATTACCCTTGTCTGTGGACACCAAGACATTGCAAATCAGGCATTTTGTACCTCATCTAAAATTGATTAAAGGCTCCACAGTGATAATTCCCATCAATGGAAAACAGGAAATTGCTCGTGTTACTTCTGTCTGCCACCTTTATGCACAGTGTGTACAGCAAAATCAAAGTTCTTAAATGAACTCAATTCTTTCATATTCCTCTCTTTATTTGCAGTCCCCAATACAAACAACAAGGTTTGGTAAACAATCAGTAAATTATCTGTATTTGCTTCTGAAGAACACCCAAAGCCTCACCCTAAAGGATTTGAATTAATTTCTTCAGAGCACAGGGTAGTACAGGCAACTTTAAATGTGATCCATGCAATTTTCATGACCTAACCCTGTATGCCATGTGCCAGCTCAATATAATCTTGGAAAATTTTGATCACACAAATCTAGTAAGTCTTCATTAATCTGAGATGAATTAATGCACCCTGAGTAGTTAAAGAACACAATCACCTAATGTGCATTAGTTAAGATGTTTTTTATTTCTGTGTATAAACACAAACATATTCCACAAGACTTTTTGTATTTTGAGAGTTTCTCTGTGTATTTGGAGTCTGCCTGTAACTAGTCTTATATATCATCTGGTTCTCAACTAATAGAGATATGCTTGACTCTGCCTCCTGAATAGTATTCTCCCAGTCAGGGAATCTAAACCTGGTCTTACCAATGACAGGCAGGGATGTGATATTTGCCATTATACTATCTAAGAGATATCTTATATAGAACACTTAATTGGAATGCCTCACAGTTTCAGAGGTCCTGTCCATTGTCATCATAAGAGAAAACATGATTGAAAGAAGAATGGGATGCTGGTTTCATCTTGGTACACAGGCCACAGGATATCATATTTCACACATGTTTATATCCTGAGCATGGGAACCCCAAAAGCCCATCATCAATGATACTCTTCTTCCAAAAATGCAAATCTAACTGCAGCAATGACTCACCTTCTAATATTACCACACCCTATGACATCATTGGCCCAATCACACTCAAACCATCATGATTCCTGAAGCAGGGCCTCTTTCATGATGGGAACTTAAGTAGCTAATTACCTACCCTGTTTCCCCTTGCAATACAGTTAGAAAAAATATACATTGTATTCTAGTATGAAGGCAGAAAGCATGCTACTCATGTAATTTTTGTTTTCCTGTAAGTGCAATGGATTGTTGACTCCATGACGTAAATGTACAATTTTAAATCTCTAAGGACACAATTTTCCATCTTTTGTTATTTTTAGATAATTTGTGATTTTGGAGTGGGTCATATTTTAAATCAAATTGCAGTGATACAGATTAATGAGTTCTGTTTATTAAATATTTCTGTAAAAATAATTGGTATCCACAAATAAAGTGTGTAAGATCCTTGGTCCAAAAACATGTACTGAGGGAATGCATTCACTTATTTAAGAGGGGATAATCAAGAGAACAGGAAGGACATGCCCTGGAAGCAACAACCTGGTATCAAGGACACCTATGTCAAAAAAGTGAGCCTGTCTCAGAAACCTAATTATAAAAGCTGGAAGTGCAGCTATTCTAGAGTTTGCCTTTGCAATGAGAAAAAACTCCATAGACTTAAGAGATAAATAAAGAATATCTTGTAATGATAGCATGCATCCTTTTCTGGCTAATGGTCAAAGGGGACACAGCCTAAAACATATTTGTTGGGAGATTTTGAGACAGGGTTTCCCTGCGCAACAGCCTTAGTTGTAGTGAGACTAGCGGTGTTTATGACACCGGTCTCAAATTCACAGAAATCTGCCTGCCTGTGTCTCCTGAGTACAGGGGTTAAAGGCAAGCATCTCCACAACCTGGCTCGTGAAACAGACTTTTGCATTACATAGATGATGCCATTTTTAAATTCTTTCAGGGTCAGATTACAACTGAAACTTTGAATAATATAAATAGTAATAGGAAACAGCAAGTAAGGCCATGAAGGCAATTAAAGTCTTCAACAGACAAATTAGTACCATAATTATTTAATAGTACATGAGTAACATGAAACAGATGTTCACACTTTACTGGCAGTTCTTGAGGTAGAGGTGCCTAAAGATGAGGGAAAGAGGAAAGGCAGAACAAAGACAAGATAAAACATGGGGAAGGAGGTCTTGCTTAACGTATGTCTCATTCTAAGTAAGGTTCTTATGAGGAATAGTATCTTGTTCCCTCATTTCAGTGGGGGATGAAAGACATGGGAGACTTTTAGGAAGTCAGTAGGAGATATCTTTCAATGTGACTAGCTCCTGAGAAGGTTACTCAAGCATTGTATCATGAGGAGTACACAGTACATCTGGCGAATTTTACTGACTAAGCCCTCAGTGCCCTTGGAACTGATAACTCCACCTCCATGTGGTGGGAAGAGTAGTGTTTACAAGATATGAAGCAACCCCTCCACCAAGGCCCTGGATTTAGACAATTGCATTATCTCCTAAACATCTTCATTATTTTAAAGAATAGAATCTATTTCATTTTCAATACCTGAGGGTCTAAGTCTAGGACCCCAGACTGATACTGAATCTGCTAAGCTCATTATTGGGTTTGAGAAGGAGCTATGTTCTTTCTTTATGAGTCAGGACCTAAACAGATGACTTTCATGCTCAGTCAATCCCTGAACACAACATTGTCATCTGGGCTCATCTTGCCCATCTGGCCGAACTATGTGTTTCTCTCCAAGAAAACTGGACCATCTGGCTGACGATTCCAGTAATGCCCCCTTAAGAAGCTTGAGAAAGACATGCTCTATGATATGCGGATGGGCCTAGAGGCTGTTAGTAAATCAGTTTCTCCTTTGACATGGTTTGCAGCCAAACTACTACAGAGAGATTTAGGGATACAAAAAGAGATAATTAATATGTACCCTTACACTGAGTTTAGGTGAACTGCATTTGCTCTTTACCTGGTTGTCACAGGCACTTAAAATCAGGAAAGAGAAGCTGGATGAGATGACAAACAAGATAGGAGCACTTTTTCCTCCTAGAAAGCTGGATGATGGCTCTACAAATGTAGGAGTTTTATCCCTGAAACTCAGAGCAAATGCTTGGAAAATGCATAGTAATGAAAACAGTAGTCTTCCTAGAAAGTTGAATAGTTGGAGAAGAATGGAATGAGGAAGTTTGCATTTGTGAGCAATATTGTTTGTTGACGCATGTTCAGTAGCAGATTAAAATCAAAAGAAAGCAAAAACTAACTACATTATTCGAGGTTCTCTGCATTAACAGGCATGGTAGGAGGAATCTCTACATATATGTATAGTGTGGATTTATTATAATGTCTCATAGGCTGTGGTCCAGGTAGTCCAAAAAATGGCTACCTAACAATGGGAATCTGATGACTATAGCAGTTGATTAATTCACCAGCGTGCATGTCTCAGCTGGTCATCATTATACACTGAAAGTCCAAAGAAGAAACCTCTAAAGCTAGTAAATAAACTTGGCAGCCATAGCTAGGGTAAGCAGCAACAGGAGAGCCTCCACCTTCAATACCCTTCAAACATGCAACAGACCACCAGATGATGCAAATCATATTAAGGTGAATCTGATTCTTCCTTATGTCTTTTGTTTTATTATTGTATTTCATTTTTGATTACTGACAGCCTCCTTAGTTCTGATATTAAACATGCGCACTGCCACCAAGAACTTAAAGATGGATCTCATCATCTAATTCCATATAAAGCCTCCCTGAGTGGCTTTGACATTTCGGGAACACATTCAGCCTGTCTCTCCTGTCTGAAATCCTATATGTTAAGCCATTCCAACTTGCCATGAGTACAGAGAGCTCAAATAACATCTATTGTCCCTAAGATATTATTTTTCCTACCATAGGTTGTCTGGGCCTTTTTGGTGAATATCTCCTATCTAAAAGCAATATATTTGGGCACGTACAGACTTATGCACCCTTCAGGCAGGGCATATGTGCAAGTATGGTGTTCCTTAAGGCAGATAATATGTGCAGTTATGGAGTGTATTTAGTATTAGGGGAAGCAATTCCTATTTGTTCGTTATACATATTAATAGAACACCTCTGCCATTGCCCCACCATTGGTTGACTAAAGTTTGACATATGAATTAAATGGAGCATTCAGTATCTGTAGTGAGGTATTCACCTTGTCCCTGCCTGTGGCATAGACCACACACATTGGGGGTGGAGACAGGGCAGGAGTTACCTGGAGGAACTAAGTTTGAAGAGGGGGTTCAAAGAGCTCTGTTGCTTGCAGCACAGGGATAGAAGTATATCCGGAGGCATCTTGGGACTAGGAACGGCTAATATTCCTATTTCTATGTTGTAAGTTATTTCTCCGTGAATAAATATTGATTCAGCCTATGTGTTTCTCCTTATCCTTATTAAGCATCAATAAAGGAGAGCTGGTATACACCACATGAGCAGAAAAATGAGCCAAGAGTTAAGAGTACAGACGGTGCAGAGATGCCCAGGGGGAGGCACTACAGTAAGAAGGTACACTCAGGATTTAAATAAATAAATAAGATGTTCACTTAAGCCACAAAACCTCAAAGTAAGAGTCATTGATAAGTGGAAAAATGAAAAATAGAAAAGGAGAGAGTTGTCTATGTTAATGATGTCTGAGAAAATCAGAGGAAGAGAATAAAGGTAATGTAAAATGATATAGAGGTTCAAAGAAAATACGTAAAAAGGTCAGAGGAAGATGAAACTGTTTGCTGTGGGTTTTCATATCTACAAATATAAATTTAAGTTTAGTAATATGTGTTAAAATTTCGAACATACCAGGTTAATAGCTAAAAAGTTCCATTTATTTCTCTAAAGACAATTATATGTACTTGTTGAAAAGTTCTAGAGTTTGCCTCCAATACGGCGAGGCCAGCCATTTGGGCAAAATATTGTTCTTGCCTGGACTGTTTTTATTTATGCTGTATGAACTGGACATACAGGACCCACAGGAAAGTGGCTGCTGATACAAGATGGACATTGGTATATGGTTCCTTCATAGAAGAGTCTGCTAGGCATTCTGATGGATGTGGAGAAAAGGTACTAACAAACGGCCAACACAGGTAGGACATTTTTATATTTATTGCTTTACTGAGAAGTATGCCAGACACAAACTATGGCCTATAGGCTGATGATGGAACATTACAAAAGAACATGGGATCTGACCTGGCGAGTTGTCCCTTTCAATTCTAGATTTTATATATTATCCTTCTGTGTTCTTTGAAGGAGTTTAAGACTGATAGTTAAGGTTATAGTATTCCTTGGTTGGGTTTAAAGTGACATATAGGACTTTATACTCACAAAGATAGGATAGATCATAAAATATTTCCTTTAAATCTTACAAATGTAATGGACTGGAAAAATAAACATCTAACTGTGTGTGATTCCTGTTATAAACCTAAGTTTTATTATAAGAATAGATCTAAAACAAAAATGGTTTAAACATTTGTAGGGTCTAATTCTAACAGCCCTCAGATCAAAATTTATCTCTCAGTACTGGTCATTAAATTCAGATGATGACAAAATCAGTAGTCCTTTTAATGTAGATGATATTAATACTGCTTTTTTGGCTAAAGCTTTAAAAATTCAAACTAGTTAAAAGGTTACAATTAGTAACACTAGAAATTAACATAAGTTTAACAGTCACCTAGATCATAATGGGTTTAAAGACATAAAGGGCGCTTTATTTTCTATAGTATAAAAAGACATTACAGGATGTATAATTGTTTTTAAAAACAGATTTAAATGTTCAAATTTATAAGGTTACAGGATATTGGCACTTTTATTATATTGTTAATGTCTGTGCTTAAATCAAAGTCTAAAATTGAAGGTCACAGCCATAAGCTCTATATACTAACCAAAAGTTGATATGTTCACTTTTTATGATACAAAAGGCAATGCATCATTGTTTTGTTAAATTAGGTAAGCATACGCTATTTAGATAATTTGAGTCAAATAGATGGTTCATGTTTCCCTAAAAAGAGTTTCAAATTAAAATCAGTATTTTTAAAGATAAACCTGACAATACAAAGTTCTAACTTCATAAAAGCTGTTTAACCTATTATAAAATGTTAAGAAACACGAGTTACTAGCCATCCTTATCAATTAACTCTTGGTTATAATCAAACTAAGTATTAATGATTAATAACAGGGATAAACCTCACTCTGTCACCTATACATGTTCTAAATAATTAAAGTTAAAACAAGTAACTAAAACAAAGTTTTCTATTCAGATATACCTAGACAGACTTCTAATAGTACAGAGATCTGTAGAATAAGGCATTTAAATATTAAATAAAAAGCTGTAATAATATCAGTCAAAGTATCACAGATCCTATCAATGACCCTAGCCCTCTAAAGAAGATTATGGGCAGCATGGATTGTTATGACACTGACCAGGGAGCAAGATGCTCAAATACAATATCTTTCGACAGGTTAAAACAAGCTTAGACATTTTACAGGGTGCAGAGAACTGAAAAATTGTTTGCACCACCTTGGCCTAGATAAAATAAGGTCAGAAATTTCCATGTTCCTCTTCCACAGAGAAAAGACGAACAAACAACAACAAAAGAAAAAGCCTCTTCCATTATTTCCTTTGTGAACAACTTCTGCCCTTAATGCCATAGACAATTGGTTATGGCTAGGAGTATATCGGCTGGTCCCTGTCATTTTTTTTTAGTAGATTGAACAGTTAATTAAATATATACTTCTCAGATCTGAAAGTATTGTTGGCTGGGCTAACCATAACTTTGTCAGCTTGTCATTATTAGGCAGCCTTAATATGGCTCCTAAATCTGGATCCCAAAATATAAAGACATAAAAGTCATTTTTGAACATTTGTTTATTAATTATGCATACAGTGTTCAGACTACATATATGTCTCAAAGGCATAGGTATATTCCTGCTGTTTTACAGATACCCAATAACTACTTTTTCTACAATATGGATTTCAGCACAGATTGATACTGATAATATATCTAAAATTTTATGTCCTTTTATATAACACAGTTCATGTAGGCTTCAGAGGATCAACTGTCATAAAGCTTGGATCCAAGTCAAAAGGACTGCAGATAAGTACAGCTATCCTGAGGATGGAATTTTCTCCCTTGTCTTGCTGTCCTAAGAGTTCCAAATAAATATATATGTTTTAACTTCTTTTCCCACTTTGAACATTTCTTAGCCGACTTGTGCTTCTGGCAGATGAGAATCAGTTGCTCACTAAAGCCTGCTCCTCAATATTGCTCTCCCTGAAATTATGGTGAACCAGTCCAGCCGATATGAAACTTCAACAGGGTCTGCAAACTAATGCCTCTGATAAATGTTCGATTTCCTGAATACCCCTTACTTTTGATGGTATTGTCTAGCATTTTAGTGTACTTGCAGCTCAGAAAATACTGCAAAAGTAAGCAGGAAGTAATATAGGCATATTCCTGACATATTAGTGTTTTGATTTTCAAATAGCTGTCACCTGTAGTTCTATAGCCTATAAATCCTCCTTGAGCAGTTTGTTACTATTATGTCTACCGGTTTCCTCATCCTCCAAGGAAGTGACTCCTGACTGCAAAAGTGAAAGGTTTTTATTGCTAAAAATCAAACCAGCTGGGACCTCACTCTATCAAAAAGTAAGGTAGTGGCCTAAAATAGTGAAGGGTTTTTAACAGGGTAAACAGACAGGGAAGCTTGAGACCATTAGTCTCAGTTCACAAGGTTTCCAAAATACAGACAGTTCATAGAGTACAAATTTAATTTACAAGGTCAACATGGATTTAAGTTAATAGTATCTGTTATTTGTGTATGCAAGATTGATAAGCATACCTGAAAGGTTAGGGTTTTTTTCTTTGTTTTTACTTCATCTCTTGAGAATATTTTGTGGGCTCTGTACTCTCTAGTCAGGGATTTATCTACTGGCAGAAATTCTTGTTCTCTTTATTTTTTCATTCTTGCAATAAGCCCTAATTTTATACCTGATGGTTATTATTTTTTCATCACATTCCATCTTTGCTATGGACATTACAGGCCCAATTTTTGGGCCTACAATAGGTAAAACACTTCTGGTGTTTTTTTTGGCATAAAAGTTAGTCATCAATAGTATCAGAGATCTGAGAAGGATAAATTTTATGTAACTTTTGAATCTATTAAAAAATGACAGGGACCATTCCTTATATTACTAGCCATAACCAATTGCCTATGGCATTGAGGGGAGAAGTTTTTCACCAAGTACATAACGGGAGATTATTTTTTTTTTTACTTTTTTTATTTTTATTTTATTTTCTCTGTATAACTGGGACTTGGAAAAGTCTGACCGTATTTTGTCTAGGCAAAGATGGTGCAGACAATTTTCCAGTACCCTGCAGCATCTACACAGACTGAGCTGGGTCCTATCTGGCAGAAGGCATTGTATGTGAGCATCTTGCTCCCTGGTCAGTGTCAACCCAATCCAGGCTGCCCCATAATCACCTTTAGAGTCCTTGGGTCATTGTTAGGTTCTCTGATTCATTGCCTGATATTATTACAGCTATTTAGTTAACATTTAAATGCCTTATTCTACAGATCTCTGTAGTATTAAAAGTCTTTATAAGTACATCTGAATAGACAACTTGCTTTTCAGTTACTTGTTTTAAGCTTAAACTTTCCACAAAAATTGAAAATTCAAAGGAAATGGACAAGTTTCTAGATAACTATCACTTACCAAAATTAAATCAAGAACAGGCAAACAACTTAAATAGACCTATAACCCACAATGAAATAGAAGCAGTCTTCGAAAGCCTTCCAACCAAAAAACGTCCAGGGCCAGATGGATTCAGCGCAGAATTCTACCAGACATTCAAGGAAGAACTAATACCACTACTCCTCAAATTGTTCCACAAGATAGAAACAGAAGGTTCATTGTCAAACTCTTTTTATGAGGCCACATTAACTTTGGCACCCAAACCTTACAAAGAACCAACTAAGAAAGAAAACTACAGACCAATATCCCTGATGAACATGGATGCAAAAATACTCAATAAAATACTGGCAAACCGAATTCAAGACTACATCAGAGAAATAAACCAACATGACCAAGTAGGCATCATACCTGGAATGCAGGGATGGTTTAACATATGAAAATATGTTAATAAAATATCAAAATATGTTCCACCATGTAAACAAACAGAAAAAGAAAAACCATATGATTATCTCCCTAGATGCGGAAAAAGCCTTCGACAAAATTCAACACCCTTTCATGATAAAGGTTTTGGAGAGGTCAGGGATAACAGGAACATACCTAAACATAATAAGAGCAATATACAGCAAACCAACTGCCAACATCAAACTGAATGGAGAGAAACTTAAGCCAGTTCCTCTAAAATCAGGAACAAGACAAGGTTGTCCTCTCTCTCCATATCTCTTCAATATCGTACTAGAAGTTCTAGCTAATGCTATCGGACAACAAAAGGAGATCAAGGGGATCCAAATTGGAAAGGAAGAAGTCAAACTGTCTCTATTTGCAGATGATATGATAGTTTACATAACTGACCCAATAAACTCTACCAGAGAGCTCCTACAGCTGATAAACACCTTCAGGAAACTAGCAGAATACAAGATAAACTCATAAAAATCAGTAGCCCTACTTTTTTTTGACAACAAAGAGGCAGAGAAATAAATCAGAGAAACATCACCCTTTACAATTGCCACAAGCAACATAAAGTATCTTGGTGTAACACTTACCAAACAAGTAAAAGACCTATATAATAAGAACTTTGTGACTCTAAAGAAAGAAGTTAAAGATACCAGAAAATGGAAAGATCTCCCATGATCTTGGTTGGTAGGATTTACATAGTAAAAATGGCAATCTTGCCAAAAGCAATCTACAGATTCAATGCAATCCCCATTAAAATCCCACCACAATTCTTCACCGACCTTGAAAGGATAATAATCAACTTTATATGGAAAAACAAAAGACCCAGGATAGCCAAACCAACCCTATACAATAAAAGAACTTCAGGAGGCATCACCATTCCTGACTTTAATGTCTACTACAGAGCTATAGTTCTGAAAACAGCCTGGTATTGGCATAAAAATAGACAGACCAATGAAATCGAATTGAAAATCCTGATATTAATCCACGCACCTATGAACACCTGATTTTCAACAAAACAGCTAAAAATATACAATGGGGCCAGGCAGCATCTACAACAAATGGTGCTGGCACATTTGGATGAGGGTGTGTAGAAGACTGCAGATAGACCCATGATGGGAGATGCCATTATGTATATATATTTCTCATACTGGTTAATAATAAAGCACTGTTGGCCAATAGGAGAGGAAGATAGGAGGGACTAGGAGACAAGGAGGAAATAGGAAGTAGTAAGGAGAGTCAACATGGAGAGTCTGGAGAGAGCTGGACGCCAGCCACCTCCCCGGTAAGAGAAATACATAGATCAGCACAAATCGGTTAATAATTAAAGGCAGAGCTAGCCGATAAGAAAGTAGTAACTGGCCAACAGTATAATATCTAATACAGAGTCTCTGTGTGTTATTTGGGGCTGGCGCGGCGGCGGGACAAGACCTGGCGGCAGCAAGCGGAAAAACCGTACTTGTTACAGACCCATGCACAAAACTCAAGTCCAAATGGATCAAAAACCTCAACATCAATCAAGCCACCTTGAACCACTTAGAAGAGAAAGTAGGAGGTACCCTTGAACAAATTGGTATAGGAGACCGCTTCTTGAACATAACTCCAGGGGCACAGACACTGAAAGAAACAATTAATAAATAGGACCTCTTCAAACTTAGAAGCTTCTGTAAGGCAAAGGACACAGTAGACAAGACCAAACGGCAGCGCACAGACTGGGAAAAGATTTTCACCAACCTTATATCCGACAAAGGGCTGATCTTCAAAATACACAAAGAATTCAAGAAACTAGTCAATGAAACACCAAATAACCCTATTAAAAAATGGGGTACAGAACTGAAGAAAGAATTCTCAATGGAGGAAATCAAAAAGGCTGAAAGACACTTAAGAAAATGCTCCATATCCTTAGCTATCAGGGAAATGCAAATCAAAACAACTTTGAGATACCATCTTTCACCTGCCAGAATGGCTAAAATTAGAAACACCAGTGATGACTTATGTTGGATAGGATGTGGAGAAAGTGGAACACTCCTCCACTGCTGGTGGGAGTGCAAACTCATACAGCCATTTTGGAGATCAGTATGGCATCTCCTCAGGAAAATGGGAATTAGTTTACCACAGGAGCCGGCAATCCCCCTCTTAGGCATATACCCAAAGGATTCACATCCATGCAACAAAGACATCTGTTCAACTATGTTCATAGCAGCACTATTTGTAATAGCAAGAACCTGGAAGCAACCTAGATGCCTCTCAATTGAAGAATGGTTAATGAAGATGTGGCACATCTACACAATGGAATACTACTCTGCAGAAAAAAATAATGGTATCTTGAAATTTGCAGGCAAGTAGATGGCACTTGAAGAAACCATCCTGAATGAGGTATCCCAGTCACAAAAAGAGGAACACAGTATGTATTCACTCATACATGGATTTTAGACCTAGATCAAATGATCACCAGCCTATAATTCACATCACCAGACGAACTAGGATATAAGGTGTATTCTAAGAGATTCATATAAAATCCCTCACAGAACTGGGAAAGGACAAATCCCCCCAGAACTCAGGTGAAGTGGGTGAGGACAGTGAATGGAGAGAGAAGTAGGGGAAAATGAGGGGGAGGAAAGGAAAACCTGTGCGACCAGGAAGATTGAGCCTGGTTAGGAATAGAAGATAGGAAAGAGAGAGATATATATAGAGAGAGACAGAGACAGAGAGAGAACATAAAAGAGGGAGCCAATTTTGGTTTGAAGATAAAATTGAACACAAAGAAAGGTCGAGAGAACTACAAGACTGTTCCTAACTAACAATCTCAGCTTCCGTGGAAAGGCTATCATAAATGCCCTTCCCAGAGAGTGAGATCAACAACTAACTTCTCCATGGAGCCCTCAACTAATGCCTGTTGAAAATAGGAGCAAACACCCATACATAAACACTGAGTCGAACTAGAACACAGAGGCAGATGGAGAGGACAAGACCATGCGGGAGAAGCACATAGGGACAGCTTACCTGAAGAAGGAGGAGCTAACAGACACTAGACTGATAGCTGGGAAGCCAGCATAGGACTTACTCAGGCCTCCCTGAATATGGGTCTTAGCCAGTAGGACTGAGCAGTCTAAGAGACCTCAGACAGTGGAACCAGGATGTATCCCTGGTGCACAAAAGGACTTTGAAAACACATCCCCCATGGAGGGATAACTGCCTTAATGTAGAGACAGGAGAGAAGCCCTAGTCCCTACTTCACAGGACCTGTCAGATCTACATGACCCCAACTGGATGGCATTCCCCTACATATGGAATTGGGGTGGGGGATGGGAGGGGAGGGTGTTTAGAGTGCATGGGTGAGGGCAGAGAGGGTAAAAAGGAGGGAAGGAAGGAGGGCGGGATGGGGGGAGGGAGGGAGGGAGAGGGAACTGGGATCGACATGTAAAATAATAAATTAAATTAAAAAAATGCTTTGACTCCAAAATTTAAGTTGAAGGACAAGTTACTGGGGAAAAGGATTTCTAGTTTTGTTTCCACAGAAAATGAAAAGATGTGGATTCCTTCCAGACTACTGTGGTTTGATCATGCCAGACCACCTGAAACAGAGTACAAGCTGATCCTACATTCAAAACAGCTGGACAAAACAGCCCTACAGACTACAGCCAGGATATCTGAATCTTCTTCGAATTCCCCCAAGACAGCACCCCTTACCAGCAGGAAGGAGTTTGGAAACAACGACACCCAAATTCCTAAATATCGTGTATAAATGTTTATTTTCGTTTAATTGGACTTTGTTATATAAAATAAAATAAAAATAAAAAAAAAAACTTTCAGAACATGTATAGGAGACAGAGTGGCCTTTATTCCTGTTATTAATAAATCATACTTAGTTTTACTATACCTAACAGTTAATCTATAATGATGGCTGGTAACTTTTGTTTTTTTAACTTTTTATAATAGGTTACCATCTTTTATAAAAGTAGAACTTTGCATTGTCAGTTTTAGCTTTAAAAATATTGATTTTAATTCGAAACTCCTTTTATGGAAACATAAACAGCTTTGTGACTCAGTTTATCTAAATACCTTACGCTTCCAAATTTAGGAAAAAACAAGGAAGGATTGCCTTCTGTATCAAAAAAAAAAAAAAATGAGCGTTACAAATTTTGGTTAGTATATACAGTGTATGGCTGTAATCTTAAATTTTAGCCCTTTGATTTAACTACAAACATTAACAATGTCATAGAAGCACAAATACAATGCAACTTTCTGAATTTAATCATTTAAAAACTGTCTTATAAAACAATTCAACATCCTGTAATTTCTTTTTGTAATATCAAATTTAAGCACCCTGTTATGACCTGGGTGACTATAAAATTTATGTTAATTTCCAGTGTTACTAATTGTAACATGTAACTAGTTTCAATTTTTAACAGCTTTAGACATAGAACAGTATTAATGTCATCTACATTAAAAGGACATCTGATTTCCTGATAATGTGAATGGTTTTTTTATTTATTTTATATAACAAAGTCCATTTAAATGTAAACAAACATTTATAGAAAATATTTGGGAACTTGGGCATTGTTCTTTCCAAACTACTTCCTGCTGGTAAGGGGCGCTGTCATGGGGGATTCAGAGAAGATTCAGAAATCCTGCCTGTAGTCTGTCAGGCTGTATTGTCCAGCTGTTTTGAATGTAGGATCACCTCTTACTCTGTTTCAGGTGGACTGGCTGGATCAAACCACATTAGTCTGGAGGAATCCACATCTTTTCATTTTCTGTGGAATCAAAAATATCAATACTTTTCCCTAGTAACTTGTCCTTCAACATAAATTTTGGAATCAAAGCATTTTTTTAATTTAATTTATTATTTTGCATGTCCATCCCAGTTCCTTCTCCCTCCCTCCTTCCTTCCCTCCCTCCCTCCCTCCTTTCCTCCCTTTTACCCTCTCTGCCCTCTCATATGCAATCTAACCACCCTCCCCTCCTATCCCCCCACCCCAATTCCATATGTAGGGGAATGCCTTCCAGTTGGGGTCATATAGATCTGACAGGTAATGTGAAGTAGGGATTAGGGATTCTCTCCTGTCTCTATATTAAGGCAGTTATCGCTCCATGGGGGATGTGTTCGCAAAGTCCTTTTGTGCATCAGGGATACATCATGGCTCCACTTTCTGAGTTCCCTTAGACTGCTCAGTCCTTCTGGCTGAGACCCATATTCAGGGGGGCCTGATTCAGTCCCATGCTGGCTTACCAGCTATCAGTCTAGTGTCTGTTAGCTGCTCCTTCTTCAGGTAAGCTGTCTGTATGAGTTTCTGCCGCATGATAATGTGAATTTAATGACCAGTGCTCAGAAATAAATTTTGAGCCGAGCATTGGACAGCAAAAATATTTAAGCCATTTTTGTTTCAGCTCTATTCTTGCAATAAACAGGTTTCTAACAGGAAACACTGATAGAACTTTTTGACAAGTGCATATATTTTTCTTGAGAGAAATAAATGGAAGTTTTAAACAGTTAACCTGGTATCATCAAAAATTTTAACTCATATTACTAATCTTGAATTTATATTTGTAGACATGATAGCCCACAGCAAACAGTTTACATCTTCCTTTGACCTATTTACTACTTTTCTTTGAACCTCTATATTGTTTAACATTACCTTTAGTCTCTTTCTCTGATTTTCTCAGACATCCCTAGTCTAGATAAATCTCTCATTTTCTGTTTTTCTTTTTGTTTTTTCTCATCACTGAGTCTTACTCAGAGTTGCATGCCTGAAGTGAAATCTTATTTATTTATTTAATTCCTAACTCTACCTTCTTGCTATGGTGCTTTCCCCTGAAACTCTCTGCACCCTTTGCTATATTTATTAACTGTTGACTCCTTTTACAGATTATGTGGGGTATACCAGCTCTCCTTTTTCGTTATCTTTCATTGTTATAATTTTATTTTTATCTCTTTTCTACTCTTCTGGATCTGGCCAATCCTTTTTCCTGTTCTACCTTTTATTGCCCAGAGAAGTGGAATCATACTTGTAACACCTGAAGTTCCTTCTGATGTTCTCTGTGCTATTTTGATGAGATGCCTTGATGTATAAATCTCCAGGCCCATTTGAATTGTCTACTGTTATCTTATTTTGTTTCCTTTACTTCAGACTGATTTTACCAAGTCTGCACATAGCCATCACATCTATTTACCTTATATTTTGTTAATTGTATTATTTTAGTTGACATAATAATCTTTACCATAGTTTTTCTCCCCAAAACTGCCTCATCATCCACTTCCCACCCTCACCCCCCCCCCGTATCTGAATGCTTCTCTGTGGTCCCTGCAGTCACAGTCACTGCCACCTGAGGGGAGGAGGGAAGTGCCAGGGGCAGCTTCAGTCATTTGCCCCAATAGATCAGAATTCCTCTTCTCTCTGGATGCCCACCAGCTGGTCCAATGCCCCTAGGCCATCAGCAACACAGCATGGCTCCTGGATGACCATAGTATAGGACTTTTGTACCAGGAGGGGCTGTGTGCTATTTACCCTAGTTTTCTGTATTACTACCAGCCTGGAAGTTCCTGGCCTGGGAATTTTTTTGTTTGTTTGTTTGATTGATTGATTTTAATTTCTTATTTATTTATTTTTTTTACATGTCGATCCCAGTTCCCTCTCCACACCAAACTCCACCCCATCCACTTACACTCTCTGCCACCTTACATGCACTCTCACCACCCTGCCCTCCCATCCCCCAACCTCAATTCCACATATAGGGCAATGCCATCCAGGTGGGGTTATGTAGATCTGTCATGTCGTTTGAAGTAGGGACTAGGACTTCTCTCCTGTATCTAGGTTAAGGCAATATCCCTCCATGGGGGATGTGTCTACAAGGTTCTTTTGTGCACCAGGAATACATCCAGGTTCCACTGTCTGAGTTCCCTAGGACTGCTTAGTCCTTCTGGCTGAGACCCATATTCAGGGGGGGCTGAGTCAGTCCCAATCTGGATTCCCGGCTATCAGCGTGGGGACCTGTTAGCTCCTTCTTCTTCAGGTCAGCTGTCTCTGTGTTTTTCTTAGTCTTGTTGGCTCCGTCTGCGGCTGGATACTATTTCGACTCTGTGTTTAGGTATGGGTGTTGCCTTCTCTTTCCAACAGGTATTAGATGAGAGCTCCATGATGGTGGATAAGTTAGTTGTTGATCTCACTATCCAGAAAGGGCATTCATGGTAGCCTTTCTATGTTTGCTCAAATTGCTGGTTATTAACAGTTTTGTAGGCCTCTAGACTTTTCTTTAGGTTCAGTTTTCTCTTCAAACAATAATGTCTCACTATTTTTGTTATCTCTCTCTCTCACTCACACTGTCTTTCTCTCTCTCTCTCTCCTCTCTTCTATTCTATCCCTGAGTAAATCTTTCTAGTCACACATTCTTTCCTCTCTTCCCCTACGCTTTTTCCTAGTTCTCTGTCTATTCACCTCCCCACCTCCCATGTGCTCTGGGGGACTTGTACCTTCCACGTTCTGTATGGGACTTTATATGAATCTCTCAGAATACAACTTGTATCCTAGTTCCTCTGCTGATGTGAATTATAGGCTGGAGATCATTTGCTCTAGGTGAAAAATCCAATTGTGAGCTAGTACATACTATATTCATCTTTTTATGACTGGGTTACCTCATTCAGGTTTGTTTACTCAAGTACCAACCACTTGCCTGCGAATTTCAAGATTCCATTATTTTCTGCGGAGTAGTATTCCATTGTGTAGATGTGCCATATCTTCTTTATCCATTCCTCAACTGAAGGGCATCTAGGTTGCTTCCATGTTCTTCCTATTACAAAGAATGCTACTATGAACATAATTGAGCTCATGTCTTTGTTGCATGGATGTGGGTCATTTGTGTATATGCCTAAAAGGATGTTTGCTGGGTCCTGTGGTAACCTAATTCCCATTTTCCTGAGGGACTGCCCTATTCCTCTCCAAAATGGCTGTACGAGTTTGCACTCCCACCAGCAGTGGAGGAGTGTTCCCCTTTCTCCACATACTTTCCAACAGGAGTTGTCATTGGTGTTTCTAATTTTAGCCCTTCTGGCAGGAGTAAGATGGTATCACAAAGTTGTTTTGATTTATCATTTCCCTGATAGCTAATGACGTTGAACACTTTCGTGAGTGTCTGTCAGCTTTTTTGATTTCCTCTATTGAGAATTCTTTTTCAGTTCTGTACCCTATTTTTTTTAATTGGGTTATTTGGTGCTTCGTTGACTAGTTTCTAGAGTTCTTTGTATATTTTGGAGATATGCCATTTGTTTGATGTAGTATTGGTGAAAATCCTTTCCCAGTCTGTGGGATGCCTTTTGGCCTTGTCCACTGTGTCCTTTGCCTTACAGAAGCTTCTAACTTTGAAGAGGTCACATTCATTAATTGTTGATCTCAGTGTCTGTGCTCCTGGAGTTATGTTCAGGAAGTGGTCTCCTATACCAATTTGTTCAAGGGTACCTCCTACTTTCTTTTCTAAGACGTTCAGTTTGGGTGGATTGATGTTGAGGTCTTTGATCTATTTGGATTTGAGTTTTGTGCATGGGGATAGACATGGGTCTATCTTCAGTCTTGTATACACCCTCATCCAATTGTGCCAGCACCATTTGTTTAAGATGCTTTCCTCGCCCCATTGTATTCTTTTAGCCATTTTGTTTAAAGTCAGGTGTTTATAGGTGTGTGGATTTGTATCAGGCTTTTCATTTCGATTTCATTGGTTTACCTATCTTATGTTGTGCCAATTCCAGGCTGTTTTCAGGCATATAGCTCTGTAGTAGATCTAAAGTCAGGGATGGTAATGCCTCCTGAAGTTCTTTTATTTGACAGGGCTGTTTTGGCTATCCCGCATCTTTTGTTTTTCCATATAATGTTGATTAGTATTCTTTCAAGGTCCGTAAAGAATTGTGGTGAGATTGTAATAGGGATTGCATTGAATTTCTAGATTGGTTTTGGCAAGATTGTTATTTTTGTTATATTTATCCTACCTATCCAATAACCTGGGAGATCTTTCCATTTTCTGGTATATTCTTTAATTTCTTTGTTTAGAGCCACAAACTTCTTATTATATGACTTTCACTTGTTTGATAAGGGTTACCCCAAGGTACTTTCTGTTGTTGGTGGGTATTGTAAAGGGTGATGTTTCCCTGATTATATTCTCAGCATCTTTGTCGTCTGAATAAAGTAGGGTTACTGAATTTTTAGAGTTTATCTTGTGTCCTGCTGATTTGCTGAAGGTGCTTATTATCTGTGGGAGTTCCCTAGTAGAGTTCATTGGGTCGCTTATGTAAACTATCATATCATCAGCAAATAGAGACAGTTGGACTTCTTCCTTTCCAATTTTGATCCTATGATCTTCTTTCTTGTCTTATAGCATTAGCTTGAACTTAAAGTACAATATTGGAGTGATATAGAGAGAGGGGGCAGCCTTGTCTTGTTTCTGATTTTAGAGGAATTGCCTTAAGCTTCTCTCCTTTCAGATTGATGTTGGCTGTTTGTTTACTGTGGGTGACTTTGTATTTGGGGTATAAATGTTCAGAATTGAGACTTCGTGATGATGGATTTTTCCTGCGATGAATGACCTTCTTCTCTTTTGATTACTTTTAGTTTGAAGTCTAACTTGTTAGATATTAGGATAGCCATATCTGCTTGGTTCTTGTGGCCAGTTGATTTGAAGATATTTTTCAACCTTTTACCCTGAGGTAATATCTATCTTAGAAGCTTAGATGTGTTTCTTGTATGGAGAAGAAGGGTGGATTTTGTCTTCATATCCATTCTGTTAGTCTGTGTCTTTTTATAGGTGAGTTAAGACCATTAATGTTGAGGGTGACTAAGAACCATTGATTGATATTGCTAGTTTGTTTTAGATTTGCTGTTGGCAGTGATATTGTGAATATATTTGACCTTGTTTATACCCATGGTTTCTGGTGTAGTGATATCTGTTGCCTACAACTTTGTTGGCGTAGTTAACATTCTTGAATTGGAGTTTTCCTTCCAAAACTTTCTGTAGTGCTGGATGTGTAGATACTTATTGGGAAAATCTGTTTTTGTCATTAAATATCTTTTTTTCTCCACCCATAGTGATTGAGAGTTTTGCTGGTTATAGTAGCCTGGGCTTGCATTCGTGGACTCTTGGTACTTGCAGTAAATGTATCCAGGACCTTCTGGGCTTGAGGGTTTCCATGGAGAATCAGGTGTAATTTTGATAGGTCTGCCTTTATGTTACCTGTCATTTTGCCTTTGCTGCTCTTAATGTTTTTCTTTATTTTGTATGCTAGGTGTTTTGATTATTATATGTTGAGGAGTCTTTTTTCTTTGGTCCAGCCTATTTGGTGTTCGGTATGCTTCCTGTGCTTTCATGGGCATGTCCTTCCTCAGATTGGGAAAGTTTTCCTTGATGATTTTGTTTTATATATTTTTGGCACCATTGAGCTGGTCTTCCTCACATTCCTCTATGCCTATTATTCTTAGGTTTGGTCTGTTCACAGTGTCCCACATTTCCTGGATGTTTTGTGTTAAGTATTTGTTGGATTTACAATTTTCTTTGGTCAATGAATCTATTTCCTTTAGTTAATCTTCCGTGCCTAAGATTCTCTCTTCCATCTCTTGATGTCTGTTGGTTATGCTTGTGTCTGTAGTTTACGATCTTTTGCCCAGTTTTTCAATTTCCACCATTCCTTCATTTTCTGTTGCCTTATTTTCTCTATTTCAGTTTTCAAGTCTTGAACCATTTCATTCGCCTATTTTATTGTATTTTCTTGGTTTTATGTACCTTTTTTTACTTTTGTTAAGAAATTTGTTCATTTCTTCCACTGTTTTTTTTTTTTTTTTTTTTTTTTTTTTTCCCCCTTTGGATTTTTTCTTCCATTTCTTTAAGGGATTTACTCACATCTTCTTTGAGATAGTCTGTCATTTTTATGATGAAAAATTTTTAATTCTGTTTCATCTGCTTTGTTGTGTTGTGTTGTAGTTGGTGTAGATTCCCTAGATCCTGGTGGTGCAGTGCTTGTCTTTCCATTTTTAGTTGGTTTCTTGTATTGCCCTCTTCCCATAGCTCCTTCTAGTAGGTTTTGTTGGGACCTCTACCTCTCTCTATGGTACTTCCCTGGTGGGCTTAGTTGGGTCAGAGGTTTGGTGACTGTAGCTCTGGGTGCTCCAAGTTCTCTAAGTTGTCTCTCCACAGGCAGAGTCCCGGTGATGTGGGTCAGCAATCAGTCTCTAGCAGACTGTCAATGGGGGTCAAAGTTCCCAAAAACCTGGAACTCAGGATGTTCCTTTTGCCTATAGGCAGATCTAGCCTGAGCCTGGCACTCTCCACCTGAGCCCTCTTTAGCAGAGTCCCTGAGATGGGGGTCAAGGATCCTGCCAGGAGGAATTCAAACTGGTCCTGCAGAGATAGGCAGATCTCTGAGAGGGGCCAGGAACTCCAGTAGAGGGCCAGCGGTGGGTGTCAGAGACCAGGCAGTTGGAAATTAGGCATGTTCCCACCTAGGTAGACAGGTCTCCTGAGTTCACAGCCACTCCCAAAATATTCCAGCCTGGCCTGGGAGTTGATGTGGCAAAATAATTTATGTTTTTACACAGAAAAAGGAAGAAGTCAGTCCTATCTTAGTTTTTTGTCTGAGGTAGCATCAATAGAGGAGAGACAATGGAAAAATACATCACATAAATAAATATCAGAGACAGAGGGTCCAACACAGAGACTTACATACACTAGCTCCTCTCAGATTCAGATGACCTTACTCCCATTTCCACAGGAGGTTCTGTAATATCAAATATTTTACATATGGGAGGTGGCCTCTTCATTAGGATAACTCAGTCCTTGACCAAGTCTTCACACTCAGATAGCTCATTGGTCAAACCCTCCAATGTATCCATGCCTAGATAAAAATTTGAGGTGTACTCAAAATTTTCCAGGTGTCATCCCTTTATTATATCCACTGAGGTGCTTTTGATCTATGTACAGATTGAGATGTCCACTGTTGAGCGAGGGAAAAAAATTTTTTTTTCAGACAGACAGACATTCAAGAGAATTAGTAGAAATTATTCAGGGTTAAGTGTCTTGGGTGGCTGGAGGAAATCCGGCATGAACCCAAAAACCCACAAACTTTGTACCTCCTGGGTTTCCTCAATGTTCAGTGAAGTTATTTCCAAATGCAAAATCAAAAGTTTTGAATTGGGAAGAACTAATTATGCTAGGACTTCACTATATTGGAAGATTAAGGCACCTAATAACAAAAGTGAAAGGGAGGCTTGATACCACTACTGTCAGTTCATAGGGTTTTCAAGGTTACAGCATTTCATAGAATACAAAGTTTGATTTCAAGGGCATCACCATTGATTAGCACACCTGCAAGGTTTGGGTTTTGTTTATTTTTATTTTTTTTCCTTTATCTGCTGAAAATAGCTAGCATGTGGGCTCTGTACTCTGATGTCAGGAACTTATCTACTAGGAGAGATTCTTGTTTTTTATAGTTTTCCCTTCTTGCCATAAGCTCTAATTTTTAACTTTTCCATCACTTCACATAAAGTAAAATATAAATTGTTAAATATCTCCAAGAACTGCAGTCTTTCCAAGGATGCACAAAAAGCTCATTGAAGTCCACTAAAAAGATGTTGATACACAGGGCTCCCTGCTCTCAATACCCTGAAAAGATTCAACCAACAAAGTTTTAGTCAGAGTCCTATCATTGATTCCAGAGTGTTTCATGGATCTGATGAAAACCCACAGGAAGGAAAATCTGTCTTTATGTTCCCACTCAGATGTTGGCAGGACCCACCACATGTCTCATATACTGCACAATGTCCATCCTGGGGACAACAGCCCATCACTCACCATGGTATAATGACTGAGCTCTTCTAAGCTATACAATCAACTTCCTGTAGCAGTAATAGAAGAACAGCACACACAGAAGAAAGGTGGCAGCTCTCCCTCAGATAAAAGCCTGAATCTAGCATTAGGAAGGTCCCTGTACCTTATATGATTGACAGTTCATGAGGAGGGTATGGTTGACTTGTGATGACTGAGTGACAAGAGCACCTTCTATAGGAATGAATTGTCTTAAAGACACAGCCCAATGATACCTGACCTGGAGTTCCAACCCAGAAAATACCTTTTCTAGGTTAGCAGACATATGCATTTCTACTGCACTGGCCTTGACTCCAATAGCAAACACTGCTCTCTTCCTGCACTCACTCCTTTCTCCTGAAAACAAGGTAGCTAGCTAGCTTGCATAGGCCACTACACAATCACATGATGTGATTATTCCCTGTCCTAATTACTAGTGAGAGATTTCAGCACAGAAAAGGAGATACATGTTCTGTAGTTTCCCACTGAGGTCAGATGAAGTGAAACCACTTATTTCATGGTTGTCACTGTGGCTTCAGACAAGTAGGAAAAAAAAAAACAAAAAACAAAAAACAGAACAACAAAAGAAAAGAAAACAGGAACCAGATCTCAAAGAAGAAAATAAGTCTTTCTCCAATCTCAAGGCTGGATGATGGCTCCACTGATTTAGAAACCTGAACACAATACTGTTCAAGAAGAGAACATTGAATATTTTCTCACCTGTACCCTGAGGAAGCTGTGCCAGGTCATCACAATGCTTGTAGAAGTAATCTTCCCAGACCAATTCTCTCAGAGTATTCAAATTACCATGAAGACAACACTTTTTATTATTATTCATTTCACAAGAATTTCAGGAATAAAACTCCCAAATGCATTAGAGCTATCACTCAAGCATCTGACAGGAGAAAGATATATCAATTTCTTTGTGATACGGCTCCTTCCCTTCTTTCCTGGTTTTCTCAAGTGTCTGTGACTACTATATAAAATGTACACCCAGTTCCCCTGATCTTAGCAAGAAGCCACAGAACAAACAACTGCTGTGCTATATGCTCTACCATCTCCCTCAAGTTTTTAATAATTTGGGCACCCTTCTCTCTGTTGAATAAGTTAATCATTCCAGTCTGCATTGTGTAATTGTATCTGCGACATCTGCACATTGTGTGGAAAAGGAGATGATGATCTACACACTACTGGAAGACAATGTGGTTGTCTATTTTAGACAGGGGTGAAAGACATTGAGATTTGTGTCTCTACAGGTGTCTACAACATCTGGGTCTTGAGTAGAAGCCAGAGCCAAGGAACCCTGTGATGTGTTTTTAAGCTCACTCTAACTCTTGAGGAAGGGCTCTTCATGTGCAAGCTCAACCAGCCTGTCAGCAAAACCAGGGCGACCTGCCAGTCACAGGCATTGCAGGACACTTCCTGTAGCCACATTGTAGGCTTTTACTCTTGCTTCAGGCTTCATTTTAAGCAGGACAACTGCCAGTGTATTGATTTCTGTTCTGGGTGTGCTACTGTAGTAAATTGTGAGTGGAACATGGATGAGCACAGAAGCCACAATATGGTGAGTGAGGGGATGCTATGCTCAGATGGGGAGGATGGGATGGGGAGGCATGGGAGTTGAGATGCCAGGCCCTCCAGGTGGCTTGGTGGGAAACTTTGGCCAAATTCAGTGTTCTGTGAGGTACAGTATGGTCTTAGCAACTCCCCATATCCGGGTATTGAAGTATGAATACTTCACACAGTGGAAAGCATTTCATTTCTATCAGAGAGCTCTGTGTAGAAAGACATTGATAGTCAGCACCAGAGATCTTTTGGTGCACAGGAAGGCAAGTAGCCAAATTGGGAGAGGGCTAATTCCTCCAGGGTCTTCTACAACTAATGCAGTACACATTTAATGTTTAGGTACAAGATTCATGTTTACTTATTTATGTGTATCCTGTAAAAGACATTTTCTTTATTTCTGTACATACTTATATTTATTTATTTTTGATTTTTTTGATATAGCTTTTTCCTTTTATTGTTACATATGTATTATTTATTCTTAATTTGCATATTGATCACAGTTCAAAGTCCCTCTCTCCCATGCCTCACAATTCGGCTCCCATCCCATTCCTGTCCCTACTCCACAGGGAGGGTGATGCCTTCCAGATTGAGCCAAAAATCTGTCAAGTCATTTGGAGTAGGGACTATGCCCTCCCTCCTGCCTCTAGGCTAAGGGAGTATCTCTGCGTTTGAAATATGCTCCCAAAGTCATTTCATGCTCCAGGGATACATCCTGGTTCCAGGAAGGCAACAAACTTTTTTCTAGGTATAGCATTTGAGCATGGCATGAAAGTTGCTCTGTATAGCAGTCTAGTCCCAAATTTATAGAGATGGACATACCTCTGACTCCTGAGAGTGATATTATAGTCTTGGGACACTGAACATATCCATGTATGGCATTCTTGTGTTGGATTGCACTCCAATACTAAACTAATGTGGAAGAGTACAATTGTTCATATGAAACACTTACCTATTTGTAGGGATAGTGAGACCCACAAAATAGAATTTAGCTGAGGGAGTGCTGCCTACAAAATAGCTCAAAGATGAGTAGTGTACTAATAAGGCCTGTTAGAGATTAGGGTGCTAAAATATAGATTTGATCTCCAGGATTGTCCAGGATATTTGGCTACAGACCATGACAAAGGAGAAACTCCTCACTCACAAAGATCCCCCAGGCCCATCTCCTTTTGACAAAACAACACTTTTAGAAGCTGCTCAGGGTACATTGCTTGTTCACAGTGTACCATAGGGTCTGTTGTGCCAGAAAGGGCCAGTTTTCTAGAGAAAATCTTAGTAACAACCAGGGGGCTTTGCCTTAAGACTTTTCCATCATGCCCTGAGATATGCAGAATAAAATAGAGCTCCTCCTATAAAACAAGGAAGATGCTTATGAGGGAATGCAGTTGTCTAGGGCCAGGGCCTTTGTGTAGGTGTTATTTCAGATCCTGAGAACATAACTCTTACTCCTACTGACTTTCTAGTGTTCTCCCCTTTCCTCCCATTTCCTCCTGGAAGTAGTAAAGAGGTGTCTATTCTTCATAAGACGTTTACATAGAAAAAGACATAAGTTAAGCAAGACCTCTTTGCCCCATGTTTTATCTTTTCTTTGTTCTGCCCTTCCTGTCTTCCTCATCTTCTGGCACATCTGTGTGAGAACCTGTCATTAAAGTGTGACGTGCTGTTGCATGTCACTGGTGTACTATGAAATCATTATGTTATGGTACTGTCTTTTCTGTTGAAGTCTTCCATAGCCTTACTGGCCTGACTTGCAGTTTTCTGACCCTATTTAAATTCTTCAATTTGTCAGCTGGCATCTGACACTGGAAGAACTTAAAAGTGGCAGCAATTGTGGAATGCAAAATATGTTTTATGAGCCAGACAGTGATGATGAATGCCTTTAGTCCAGGCCTCAGATTGCACATGCAGGCAGATTTCTGTGAGTTTGAGACTAGTGTGCTCTATAGAGCTAGCCCAACTACAACTAAGGCTATAGAACAGGGAAACCGAGAAACCCTGTGTCAAAAAATTATCTGTTGTAGGCTTTCTCCTCTTTGAACATTAGTGAGAAATGGTTGCATGTTATCATTACAGAGATATTTTTTTTCTTTTCTTTCCTGTTTTTTTTTTCTTTTTTTTTAACCTCTTTGGTCTATGGAGTTTGCATGCTATCATTACAGATTTTTTTTTTTTTCCCTTTTTTTTTTTTTTTTTTTTTTTTTTTTTTTACCTCTTTAGTCTATGGAGTTATTTCTCACTGGAAAGGCAAAGTCTAGAACAGCTTTACTCCCAGCATTTTAGAATTAATTTTCTGAGACATGCTTTCTCATTGACCGTGGTTGCTTTGATCCCAGTATGTTGCTTTCCAGGGCAATGTATTGTTTCATCTTAAACACAACTTAGAATACCCTCAGAAGGTAGAAAGATTGTATTTTTTTGTTTTGTTTTGTTTTGTTTTGTTTTTTGGACCCAGCATCTTAAGCACATAATTTGAGGATACCAATTACTTTTAAGGAGATATTTAATAAACAGAACTCATTATTCTGTAACACTATACATTGATTTAAAATATAATCCACCTCTACATCACAAATGATCTCAATGACAACAAGATAAAAAAAGTATGGCCTCATTGTTTTAAAATTGTCAATATGAGTCATGAAGTTGACTGTCCATTGCACTTACAGCAAAAAGATTTGCATGTGGAGCATGGATGCTGCCTTCAGACCAGAATAGAAAGAATAGTTTATTGCATGTACTGCAAGGAGAAACAGGGTGGATATCTGATGGGAGATTTCTTGCTGTATATGTTTCTCATACTGGTTTATGAATAAAGCACTGTTGGCCTATAGTAAAGCAAGGTAGGTGGGACTAGGAGACAAGGAGGAAATAGGAAATAGGAAGGAGGAAGGAGGGGCAAAGATGGAGAGTCGGAAAAAAGCAGTATGCCGGCCGGCTCCTCAGTAAGAGAAATACATAGATCAGCAGAAATGGGTTAATAATTAAGATAGAGCTAGCCGATAAGAAACTAGTAACTGGCAAACAGGATTATATCAAATACAGAGTCTCTGTGTGTTAATTGAGGCTGGTGTGATGGTGGCTGTACAAGACCAGGCAGCAGGCAGAAAAACCAAACTCCTTACAGATATCAGTTGCTGTATCCTTCATAAAAAATGGCCATGATTGCTGCATTGTGATGGTTTGAATGTGATTGCACCTATAATCTCGTAGGGAACGGCAGTAGTACAAGGAGGAGCTTTGTTGCATTGACTGTAGCATTTTGAGAAGAAGAATATCACTGGTCATGGGTTTTGGGGTTTCCTATGCTTTGGATATGGTCAAGTATACAAGATGTCTTACTGAGGCCTGCATATCAAGATGTAGCCAGCACCATATTCTTCTTCAAATCATGTTCCCTCCTATGATGAAAATGGACTCAATTTCTGACATTGTGAGCCAATCCAATTAAGTGTTTTTTTTTATATATATAAAATTTGTGGGGGATCTCTTTCTTGCAAGGAGAGTGATGAGTGCTTCATCCCTGATTGTCACTGGCAAGACTAGGGTTGGAATCTGTGACTGGGAGAGTTGTACCGAGGAGGCAGAGACAGGTTGATCTCTGTGAGTTAGGGACCAGGCTGTTCTACAAGAGCTAGTTCCACGACAATCTCAAAAGTCACAGAGAAACCCTGTCTTGAAAAACAACAACAAAAATTGTTGTGGTGGTCTTAGAACTTATACACAGCAATATACAGCAATAAAAATCCTAACTAATATATATTCGGTGGTTTTCTTCTTTAAACACTCAGGGTGTATTGAATCATGTCATGTGAATGAAGACAGACCAGATTTGAGGGATAAAATTTGGAAGTTATATTGAGCTGGGTGTAGCCAATAGTGTGATGTCATTGATATTTGCATTGATCACAGCTACTCCTGAATTTGCTACCTAGTGTTGGGAAGAAACTCCTACAATTCCTTTAGGAAAAGGCTTTGAGTGTTCATTAAGAAGGAAATAAATGTTCTTATTGACTATTTTCCAATTCCCCTGGCAAATGACCACAGGAATGTGTAAGAATTGAGCTCATTTAAGACCTTTGAAGCTGTTGTATGCACAGTGGAGAAAGAGGTGGGAGAAGGAAGGAACATGTGCAATTTCTTGCTTTCCTTTGGAGGAAATATCAGTGTGGAGCCTATAATCAATTGTAGATGGTTTACACAATGTCTTACTGGCCATTTCTTGGTGTCCATAGACAAGGACAATCAATAATCTTGATAAAGTACTGATGTGATAATTAAACCGAATTGCTGACTTTCATATAGAAGAAACAATGAAATCCACAGCCCAATAGCATGGTCAGTGTTTAAGATTCAGAGCCTAGGTGTCATTTCTGCAGGGACAGGAATGGAACATGTGCCCTGTGCTGACCTGGGCAATGGGCCTTTTCCTCTTATCCTCCCTGAGTGTAGGTTCCCTTGGGTGAGTGAAATCTCTGTATCCACACTGGGCTGTGGTGGCACACAACTTTTATTCAAGCACTTGAGAGGGAGAGGCAAGAAGCTCTATGTGAGTTTGAGGCCAGTATGATTTTCAAAGAGAGTTTTAGCATGGGTCCCAAGCATAAGGAGACCCACCCAAACCTAAAGAGACACCCTGCTTTGAAAACCAAAGGAAAAAACAAAACAAAACAAACAAACCAAAGGGAAACAAATATTGGTGTTCAATGTGAATGACAAGGTTTCTTTTGGTATGTGTTGGGAACGTCCAAGGGAAAAATGGAAAGTTTGCTTATGGAATTTATGAATATTGCATTCCACATTCGGGTTTATCTTTATGTGTCACACACAGTTTATAAACCAGTGGAAATATGTCATTGGAATCATCTTTCAGCAATACATGATCACAGCTCTTTTAATTTTCCACACTCACAAGCTACCATAGCACGTTTCAGGAAAGTTGAGTTCCTGGGAAAAAGGAATTTCTTATCTGCAGTTTTATCAAGTGTGCATGGTGTATAGTGGTTGGATAGGCATTGTACATGTGTTCAGAAGCAGAAATTAAATCATTCTTCTGTATTAATATTTGTGTGGGCATCATGGGGCTGGTTTTGCTTTAAACCACAAGGAGCCTTGCAGAAGCATAGAAAGATATTACCCCCATTTTTAGAGAGAGCTCTAAACCATGAGACATCTCTGTTGGGAAAAATGTCAGTACATGGAGGAACAGAAGCAAAAGAGAGTGAGCATTCTTCTGAATTAATTTTGTGGGAGTTGTGAATTCTTTTTATTTAAGATCTAAACAACTAGCATGATGTGTAGCTGGTTAACATTGTTCAAGATCTCGGTTTTCCTGGCTGAGATTCCTCTGGAATTTTGATAAAAAGTTGATTATATTTTCTACTGTTTTTTCTTGTCGTTGTCTCTGCATCTCCCCTTTATCCTTTCCCAAATATTGTATACTTCTTGATCACCATACATTTGTTGTAAATATTAAGGTCACAGTATGTCAAAGTATGACCTGAACGTTTCCGGGATTTCCTCTGTGTCCATTGTTATGTCCCCATTTTCATTTCTGATTTTGTGAATTTGCATGGTCTCTGTCTGCTTTTTCAATAGCTTGGGTAAAGTTTTGTCTAGCTTGTTGATTTTTTTGAAAAACCAACCCTTTGTTATACTGATTTTTTGCATTGTTTCCCTGGTTTCTGTTTTATTGATTTCAGCCCTAAAATTTATTATTTTCTGGTGTCTACTCCTCCAGTGTGAGTTTGCTTCTTTTTGTCCTAATGCTTTCATTTGGGGTATTTATTCTCTATTGTAACTAGCCTCTGTTTTTTTTTTTTTTTTTTCATATGGGCACATAGTGCAGTGAACTTCTCTGGTACCACTGTTTTCAAGGTGTCCCATTAGTTTGTGTATGCTGTGTCCTCATTCTTGTTGAATTTTAGGAGGTCCTTAATTTCTTTATTTCTTCTTTGACGCAGGTATTGTTCAATGTCCATGAGTTTGTAGGGTTTCTGCGATTTGTGTTGTTGTTGTAATCCAATTTCTAAAGCATGCTGGTCATATAAGATACAGAGGACTATTCCAATTCTCTTGTATCTGTTGAGGTTTGTTATGCCACCTACTAGTTGGTCAATTTTAGAGAAGGTTTCCTGTGGAGCAGGGAAGAACTTATATTCTTTTGTGTTTGGATGGAATGTTCAATAGATGTCTGTTAAGCCCAACTGAGATGAAACTTCTGTTAATTCTTTTGTTACTTTGTTAACTTTGTGACTGGTGGTCCTGTCTAGAGGTGACAGTGGTGTGTTGAAGTTTCCCAATATAAGTGTGTGAGGTTTTATGTGAGGATTGAATTTTAGTAGTGTTTCTTTTATGAATGTGGTTGCCTTTGTATTTGGAGAATAGTTGTTCAGAATTGAGACTTTGTGTTGATGGATTTTTCCTGTGATGGATACGGAATGACTGTTTTCATCTCTTTTGATTAATTTTGGTTGGAAGTCTAACTTGTTAGATTTTAGGATAGCCGCACCTGCTTGCTTCTTGGGTCCATTTGATTGGAAGATCTTTTCTTAGCCTGAGGTAATATCTATCTTTGAAGCTTAGATGCATTTCTTGTATGCAACAGTGAGATGGATTCTGTCTTCATATCCACTCTCTTAGCCTGTGTCTTTTTACAAGCAAGTTAAGACCACTAATATTGAGGGACAGTAAGGACCATGGATTGTTAATGCTTGCTTGTTTTAGATTTGTTGTTGGCAGTGGTGTTGTGAATTTATTAGTCCTGCTTTACCCTTGATTTGTGGTGAAGTGGATTGTCTTTTGCCTAAGTCTTTGTGAGCATAGTTAACTTCCTTGGGTTGCAGTTTTCCTTCCAAATCTTTCTGTATGGCTGGATTTGTAGACATATTGTGAACATCTGGCTTTGTCATTAAACATTTTTTTTTCTCCATCTATAGTGACTGAGAGTTTTGCTGGGTATAGTAGCCTGGGTTGACATCTGTGTACTCTTTGTACTTGTACAACATCTGTCCAGGACCTCCTCACCTTGAGGCTTTCCATGGAGTAGTCAGGTGTAATTTTCATAGGTCTGCCTTTATATGTTACCTGGAATTTTTCCTTCACTGCTCTTAATGTAATTTCTTTATTTGTATGTTAGATGTTTTGATTATTATATTTTGAGGGTTCTTGTTTGGTATTTGGTATGCTCATTATACTTTCATGGGCATGTCCTTCTTTAGATTGGGAAAGTTTTCCACAGTGATTTTGTTGAAAATGTTTCGGCACCTTTGAGCTGGGCTTCCTTACCTTCCTCCATGCCTATTATTCTTAGGATTGTCCTTTTCACAGTTTCCCACATTTCCTGGATGTTTTGTGTTTGGGTTTGTTTGATTTTTGATTTTCTTTGGTTAATGAATCTATTTATTCTAGTTTATCTTCTGTGCCTGAGATTCTCTCTTCCATCTCTTGAATTCTGTTGGTTATGCTTGCATCTGTAGTTGCGGATCGTTTGCCTGGTTTTTCTTTTTCCAGCATTCCTTCGGTTTATATTTTATTTAATGTCTCCATTTCCGTTTTCAAGTCTTGAACCATTTCCTTCACTTGCTTAATTGTTTTTTCTGGCTTTCTGTACATTCTTCAAGAAATTTGTTCATTTTTTCCATTTTCTGTTTGTTTTTTTCTTCCATTTCTTTAAGGTACTTTCTCACATCTTCTTTGAGGGCCTCTATCATTTTTTATGGCAGTAATTTTTAATTTGTTCTCTTCTACTTCATCTGCTTTGTTGTTTTCCGGTCTATTTGGTGTAGATTCCATAGATTCTGGTGCTGTTATTCTTGTCATTCTTTTGTTAGGTGTTTTATTTCCATCTTCCCATAGCTTCTTCCCCAGTGTGTTTTGGTTGGTCAGAAGTTTGATGTCTGTAGCTCTGGGTGGTCCAAGCTCTGTAGGAGTTCTGGCATTGGGGCTATAAGTTCAGTTTCCAGCTGAAGACTGGCAATGCAAGTTAAAGATTTTGGAGGCTGGGACCCAGGATGTTACTTAAGCTGATAGGTATTGTGGTAAATAAGGATCAGGATAAAAAAATAGGCCGAATAGATGTTTGTTCAGGGAGAAATAACTTACAACCTAGACAGATGAACACCAGGAAATTCAACCTGATCCTCTCCTGTCCGAGTCACGCCAGAAAGAGAGCATCTTTTCTGGCCCCCTCCGACCTCCTTCCACAGGTCACTTTGGCCAATGGCTCCACCCCCCAATGGGCGTGGTCAGTGCCATAGAAGGACTATCTCACTACAGATAGGCAGATGTAGCCTGGGCCTGGCACTCTCCAGCTGAGGCCTCTTTGGCAGAGGCCCTACAATGAGGGCCAAGGATCCACCCTGCAAGAACTCAGAGTGGTCCCATGGAGACAGGGACCCGGAAATACATTTGAGGACTCTAGCCAAGGACTGGCAATGGATGACAAATACTGGCTTGATACTCTGGATGTTTCTGCACTGTTAGGCAGATCTAGCTGGGACCTGGCACTCTCCAGCTGAGGTCTCTTTAGCAGAGGCCATACAATGGGGGCCCTTTCACTCATTACTTTAACAATTTAAAAAGCCTCATTGAGATTATTGATTTTTCTAAATCCAATCCTACACATTTGCTTCATATTACATAAAGCAATTCATATTGGAGGAAACTGTTAAGACTTTAAACACATAAGTACCTGGGTTACAGGAATGAGTGCTCATAATATTGTATATTCACAGGTGAAAATATGTGTGGTTAATGATTTGATTTAATTTTAATTATGTAATACCAGTGCATGGATTTGTGTTTGCTCACTCTTGTTCCCAAGAATGTTAGCCTCTTGAGTTATTCTTGTAGCAGGAACTACGTAATTTTATCAAAATCCTTACATAGGTCCTGGCAATGAACGTTCCATAATTTTTCTTGTCTATATCTCTAACCCTGTCTCTATCCTTCCTCTATCATCTTGATATGAAGTGATAGGGAAGAGCTCATGAAAGAGAAAATCAAAATCATGCAATCAATTTGGTGAAGATTTTAGACATCATACTTTTCTTTAATTTCAGGAATCAATTTTTTTTTTTTTTTTTTTTTTTTTTGTGGAGCATGGTTCTGACGAAGTTCACTAAACCCAAGATAAACGACAAACTGGTCAGCCCTTCTGATGTAATCTGCAACCCAAGAGAGACACAGAGATAGACAGAGAGAGAGACAGAGAGACCGAGAGAAAAATGCACTTTGCATTTTAATTTTATGTGTAAGATCCATATATTGTTAGTTTTCTGCAGATTGTAAAAGGAATCTCCTGTAAGGGTAGCACTTCACTATTGAGCAGTGATGTACAGGAGTAGAATTTGTAACACAAAGGATTTACAAATGCTTTGGCGATATTACGTCTCATAAAGGAGAATTTAACGTAGGTATTACTGCCTCTAAAACACACAAAGATATGGTTATGCTGACCAGTCCTGTTTTAATTTTGAATCCTAGATACACAGTTGTTCACCATGATTTTCCAGATATTTGGCTCCAAACCATTACACAGAAGCTACTCCTGTTTTACAACAGAATCTAGTCCCTTACCCTTATCATAGAATTGCCCCATAACAAGCTGCTCAGAGAAATTTTACAGGGTCACAAGCAACCTTAAAATTTATTACATCATATAGTTCCAGTTTTCTTCTCCAGAAAAACATAGTTCTAACAGAGTGGCAATAGGACACCACATTTTAAAAAGTAAACCAATGATGTATGAGTTTCCTGATAAAGCAAAGCTTTCAATTAGGTCCTCATGCAGTGATGAGAAACATTCTTAGAAGAGGTAGTAATAGGCCTTGAAAGATTTAACTAAGGGACTGGTGTATTGACTATAAAATCGAGAACCTTGTCAAAAACCAGGTATTTGCATGGGAGAGCTGGTAATTGTATGGAACAAAGCCTTTGTGGACAGGTTGCTTCAGATCTGTAGATATAAACTACATAGAGCTATGTTTCTAAGTCCCAAGGCCACTGTGGGCATAGTCAGCATTGATCATGAGATTCCCTGTATTTCCCTAGCACTGCATTGTTTTAGTGGTGTTCTTCTGTGTTTGTCCCATTGAATGGGTTTCTACTGACTTCACATAAGTGTCCCCTTTGCTTCCATTTCCTCTATGGAAATAGTATACAAGAATCTATTCTCCTTAAGAAGCTTGTCATGGGACACATCTCCCCATCCCAGTTTTTTTATAAATTTTTTTTTCTAATTTCTACATTTACTATCTAATTCTCTATCACCTTCACCTCAGGATCCTATATGTGGAACAGGTCCTTCAGTTTCAGGTATCTGGTGGCCTTTAGGAACAATACTGCGAACACATTTGTTGTGTAATCCTCTCATCTCCCGTAAGTAGCTAGACATGCTGTCTCCAGTCTCTACTGAAATTTTTCAATGTCTAAAATGGAGCTTGAACTTAAAAAGCCATTTAAGAAGGATAGAATATATTAAATGGAAAAATATGTCTAGGCTGGCTCCTGTTCGAGTATTTTCTAAGATGGATACATGTTATGTTAGAAGTATTTGTTTTTATAGATCTCCACTATGGATGAAGTGATTTTTCCCTGGGAAGGCATATTAATGCTAGAACATATGCAATTTCATCATGTCAGAAGAAGGTTTATGAGACAATCTCTTATGTTGATGTAAGTGGAATTGGTTGCATTCTGTTGCTCTCCAAAGAAATGGCCTTGCTGTCTTCTGTACTATACCTTCAAAATTCTTAAATTACTATAACACCTCAGATACTTAAATTTTCCATTAGAGTCAGGTAGGCAACTATCCAGTGCAGTCACAGGAAAAGGATTTGCATATGGAGCATTGCTTCTGCCTTCAGACCAGAATAAGGAAAATTGTTTACACTGCAGGAGGATTCACGGTAAGCAATCGGGTGCTGGAGTCACCACTATGAAAAAAGTATATGACTGTGGTAGGTGGAGTGATTTTGTAATTTCCCAGCATGTTTTAATCTATGTCATGTGTTTGAACACAGGCCAGAGTATGTAGGTGTACAGATTATGAAGGTTGTTTTGAGCCAATGAATATTGAATTTGCCAATAGGTAACTCTCTGTTTGCAGATATATTCAATCCTGTATGACACAGTATAATGTCAGGACAGAGGTTTGGGAAGCAGGTCATTGAGTGTAACTATGTGTCAGGTTACACAGCTTATTACAAAATAACAGCATATGGGAAGCATCAGTCTGTCTCTTCTTAGTTAATGTTCTGATATTTTCTTTGTGATCTATCAAATTTCTAAAGATCAGATTACTACGTGGAGTCACTATTTAGCTACATATGTAGTTAAGGGTAAGTCACTAGTTAGCCACAAACAAACCCACTAGTTAGCCACACATACTAGCTCACGAGTTACTCACACACACCATGCCACTTGTTAGCCACATACTAAACTCACTAGTTCGACACACACATGAAGTCACTAGTTAGACAAACACCAAAACCAATAGTCAGCCGCATACCTCAGTCACTAATTAGCCACAAAAACTAAGCCACAAGTCCATCACACAAATAAAGCAGTACTTAGCCACCCACACTAAGACAATAGTTAGTCACACCCCTAAGTTACTATTCAGCTACATGCCTAAGCAGTAATTAACCACATTGTCTAAGTCACTAGTTAGCCACAAAGCTATGTTACTAGTTAGCCACAGTCACTATGTCTCTAGTTAGCCACACATAATATACCACTACTTACCCACCCATAATAAGTCACTAGTCAGCCACACATCTAATTCACTAGCTAGCCACAAACCCCAAGGCAATAGTCAGCCACACACTAAGATAGTAGTTCTTTGTATGTCTATGTATTTAGTCAGCTACATACCTAAGTCACTAGGTAGCCACAAACACTGTCACCAGTTATCCACACACACTAAATCTGTAGTAAGACACACACACTATTTCACTAGTTAGATACATATTAAGTCTGTCTAAAAGACTCACACTAAGGTGATCCCAGGATTTGGGAATCAGGCCTTTAATCCTAGCAGTAGGGATTTGGAGATAGGAGTGACATGGCTGGACAGAGAGAGGAAGATAACGTAGAGGAACGAGAAGAGCATGACATGAGATGATTTTGTTTGAGTGGTTAGTCTGAGGGATCAAAGTTATAGCAGTCAATCTGAAGAGGCAGTGTGGGTTATTTGGTGTTTTGTTGACTAGTTTCTTGAGTTCTTTGTATATTTTGGATATCAGCCCTTTGTCAGATGTAGGATTAGTAAAAATCTTTTCCCAGTCTGTGGGCTGCTGTTTGGTCTTGTCCACAGTGTCCTTTGCCTTACAGAAGCTTCTAAGTTTGAGGAGGTCCCATTTATTAATTGTTGAGCTCAGTGTCTGTGCTACTGGAGTTATGTTCAGGAAGCAGTCTCCTATACCAATTTGTTCAAGTGTACCTCCTACTTTATCTTCTAAAAGGTTCAGTGTGGCTGGATTTATGTTGAGGTCTTTAATCCATTTGGACTTGAGTTTTGTGCATGTTCATAGACATGGGTCTATCTAAATTACACAAGTTAAACTGGACAAATTAAGCTTTCCTCTAAAGATCAGCCTTTTTTAAGTTTTATTTTTTTCTTCTCTTCTCATTTATTTTTGTTAGTACTTCTAATTTTTAAGTCAAATAACATATTCATTAAATGTTAAGGAATTACAACTAATTACGACACAATGGAAATTCACTACTGGATTTCTTAGCTTTCATAGTTTAACAATGGATCACTAATAAAACACCTTTTTAGTGAGAATTATCACCTGAGGACTAATAATAATAATAATAATGGTTAATCATTGTGAAGAATTTACAGAGTATAAAGAACTATTGAGGAGAGGGAAAGGGAGACAAGAAAAACAGACATAATTCTCTACCCAAATATGCCAAAGACTCTACTGTTAATAACATCACATTGCTTCTTAATTTTCTTCCAGTAAGCCTTTTTACAGACATCAGAGTTCTCTTACCTTTCTTGTTTAAAACACAACCTTCAATATGTATAATCTCTTCTAAATAGTTCCTCACTGAACAAGTCAGTTATGAAATGCAAAAAATTATAGAAGAAATATATGGCACTGGTACTATATACACATATACACACATTCTGTAAGTGAGCACACATATTCATATATGCAGATGTACATGTGTGAGTGTGTGTGTGTGTGTGTGTGTGTAAAACACAGGATGGTGTAAAGAGTCTTCCTCAATCACTTTCTTCCTTACATTTTGAAACAGGATCTCTAAGTACAGTGCTCACCATATCAACCAAACCAACAGGTCAGTGAACTCTGGGCATTCAACCATCTCCACTCCCATGTGTTAAGAATACACATGTGTCAACACATTGGCTTTTTATGTGGATTGGTAATCCAACTCAGGTCTTTGTGATCATGCAGGAGGTACTTTCCTGACTCCACAGCCTTGCAAAGATACTTTTATACAGATTAATGGTTAAAAGTAAAGACATTGTTGTTCTGCAGTTTTAGTTATATCTTATAGTTCCATGTGTATTTTTCAAGATAGTGTCTATGGTAGCTATTACTTTCACTTGTTAAGTGTTTCCAGGTTTTAGTATTCCAGGCATGAAGCTTGACCAGATGGCTTAGATCATGTGACTATCTTTGGCCAATGCTATTCAGTCAAAACCCTGTGGAAGAACCATTAGGTTTTGCTCTGACAATGACCAATGCTCTAATTAGTAGCTGCTTATCAAGAGTCCAGAAAGAAGATGCAGAAAATGGAGCTTCCAGGCTACCTGTAAACATGGAGAATGAGAAACACCATGCATCAAGTTACTTGCAAGAGTCCAGCTCCAGCAGGTTTTTTTTTTTTTTTTTTGTGCTGCAGGAAGGATGTGAGATGTCAGCAAAAAAGGAGTAGTCTGATCACCATATATCTTTCAAACTGACTATCTCAGGCTGTCTTTATATAGGTTCTAATGCAAATGAGCAGTTTCAAAACATTTCTCTTTAATCATTTTCAAGAATCATTAACGTTTTAATTTCTTTTCTTTCTCACCCCCTTGGCATCATTAACCTTTACTTCATATCATTATATATAGCAAACAAATATTTATATCTAGCTAGGTACATCTTATTCACACTATGCCCTAGCCTGCAGCAAACATGTGGTTACAAAGTAATCGATTTGAGCCCAGTGATTAATTCTTAACAATATGTGATTAGCTGAATACATTGTGGTACCTAGAGTATCATTTTCATGTATACCAATTTCCGAATAATCTGTATGTTAACTTTATTATATGGATTGCAGTTATGATCCTATTATTTATAAGTTCTCAAAATAATGACTAATACCTAACTCTTTAACTATTAAGACTAAGCTTCTTTGTTCTTCCTGGCAATATCTAAATGTTCCTTAAAAGTAACTAGGAGTTTTAGATTTCTTTATTAATACTTTGATATTGGAAAAGCATCTGAACATTCATATCCTGGTGCCAGAGAAGTGTTGGACCTTTCATGTTTTATCTCCTTTTCCTTCTGTGATCCTATTTTCTTGGTTCTTGAGTTCTTTGGAAAATATTTCTCTCTTTTTGGAACTGAATAAGCAATAATCATTAACCTTAGTGCTTCCTCCTGCTCATTTAGGATGACTGCAATGGCAACCAGGGACAACTGGAGAAACTGGTTTCTGTAACAGGTCAGATAAATTTGGTTTTTCTGTAAAGGCTTTTGTCCCCAGTGAACTCAGGTATAGTCACAACTAACAATGCAGAACTAAGATTTCCCATAAGAAGAAGCATAGCAAAAGTTAGAGAAGCCTGAAGCCCGAGCTCCATAAGGTCAGCATAGGAGTTTGCAGTATTACATCTATAGGTCCTTGCCAAACAGGTGGAATTCTCCAAAGGGTCTTGCTATCTAAGGAACTCCATTTGCAACACACCTATGCACCATCCCCAAGGGTGATAGCATGGTTTCCACCAGATACTCTTACAGGGGTTGTCTCTTATAGCATCATAACTTATCCTATCCTCACTTGTACTGGAACATTAGTATGCCCACATGTAGCTAAAACTGTACACATTCTGATATGCTTATCCACATACACTCATACAAACACAAACCTTTTCAAATGGTCTCCTCTGTACATTTTTATGAAATTTTAATTTAACTCATTAGTGGGAGGGCAGCACATGCCATGTTGCATGTGTGTTCTGAGAGCAACTTTATGGAGTTGATTCTCTTCTCTCACTTGAAGGGATTGAAGTCACATTGTCAGGCTAGCTTTACCCATTGAGTCATCATTTTTACCTTATTTATTCCATTATAGCCATATTTTGGGGGTTATGATTGTTAAGAAAATATATTTATGATTCAGAAACTGAACATTTGTCCTCTTAACTTTTCCAGATTCTATGTCAATAAAAGTGAACAAAAAGCAATAAGATAGCAATGAAAAGCCTATCCTCCATGGAAGTGATGTATGAATGTGCATTCATCTTGTAAATATTGATCTGCTTTGCTATTCTTAACCCCTTCTTGTATGAACAGATCCTATCCAGACCTCTCTCTGTAAATTGCTTAGGCTGTTCTCGATCTGTCTCTTGTTGGGAACAAGGCTGTAATAGCTTTCTCAACAGGTACATAGTCTGAGCTTTGAGTGTTGCAGGCACACTCATAAAGACATTCTTGAGGAAAATGGACTCTAACATTTCTGGCAACCATCAGCTGCCAATAACTGCTCAGCTATGGGTAGGGTATGGGGGCTCCTCCTCCATCCATGCTGGACTTTTGTTTAACATCAAGCTTTCTTCCTTCTTTCCTCTCTCTCTCTTCCCCCTCCCTCCCTCTCTTCCTTCCTCTCTCTCTTCCCCCTCCCTCCCTCTTTTCCTTCCTTCCTTCCTTCCTTCCTCCCTCTCTTTCGTCCCCCTTCCCCATCCCTCCCTTTCTTCCTACATTCTTCTTTGTTTCAATTAATAGTTTTCAATACTTCAGATTTTGTTTCTAAGCACTGGCTCATTGTTTGCCTTTTTGATAAAGCTGTCACAATGGAAACATTTCATGTCTGACATTATACCTTAGCTCTGGGTTTCTATTGTGGGTTTCCTGTTCCACTCTCCAACACAGGTGTTTGGTGTCGTTTACCCATTCCCTCATCTTCCAACAACAACCTAGTTCATCTCTGCATTTGGACCATTGCATTGGTAACATTTTTAGTCACCACAGCCAAATATCTGATAGAACAATTTAGGAGAAGGCAGAGGTTTCAAAGATTTCAGTGCATCATGGTAGGGAAGGCACGGCATCAAGAACTGTTCTTTCTGTGACTTCAAGAGCTTGCAATGGAGCAAGCGTATCTAAGGCCATCCCTAGGGATCCACTTTGGTCAGTTGGGTCTCTTCTCATAAAGGCTTCACATATAGCAGAATCAGGGGACCAAACTTTTAAAATATGATCCTGGGGGGGCATTTCAGATTCAACCTATAATAACCACTTTCTTCTTCCTGTAACAATGTAGGGCCAGCCTGTCACACCCACAGAGAGGCCCTCTAGTCTACTCAGTAACCACACCTTTCATTCCTTTCTTCATAAAGTGTCCCCCTCTCCTCACTGGAGATAAAATACATAAAGATCACCAGGGCGGGTTTTCCTTCTGTGGGCTGCCCTGTTCTGCTGAAGGGATTGCCTTTGGGACACGAGGCCTGCTGTCTGCATTGTGCAATGGCCCAGAGAAGCAGCGAAACCTCACAGTCAAGGTTTCTAGTCCACCAACTCTCAGTGGTATTGCCATACTACCTACTTAAGCATATGATCAAAAGAGCAGATGGACAAGAGCAATGGAATTCTCTTGTCTAACTGTTTGGACCATGCTGGAATAAACAGCATCAATATGCACAGTCCCATGTTTGAGTGAAGTGTCCTCTTGGGTACACTCCAACTATAAAAGAGGTGTGTGTGTGTGTGTGTGTGTGTGTGTGTGTGTGTGCGCACGCGCTTCTCTGTGTGTCTGTGTGTTCAGGTGCATGTGGAGGTCAGAAGAGGGGTATCAGGTCCTCTTTCATCACTCTGGTTCTCATTCCATTGAGACAGGGTCTCTTTCTGAACTTGGAGTTCATATTTTGAGCTAGGTTGGCAGTCAGAAAGCCCCTAACCTTCCTGCCTCTACAATCCCCATTGCATAGAGTTACAGATATTTGAGGAACCATAGCTAGCTTTTACATGAATATGGGGATTCTCAAATTTGATCCTCATCTTGTAGATCAAACACACTTATTGACTGAGCCATGTCTTCAACCTCATTTATAAAAATGTATTGTTGTTTACCTGCTTATTTTGTGCCCGGCATGAACTTGGGAACATGGGGATAGCTGAGTGAACAAAGCAGATGCTTGTTGGTGCTTGTTCTTGTGGGACTTGTATTCTTGTAGAAGAATACATGAAAACTGCCAAGAGATGATACTTAAACTATGGGAAAATAGAAATTACAGCAGACCAGGTAGAGCCAGATGACATTATTAAATTGGATGAGCACAGTAGCCCTGTAGAAGGAAACACAATTTTAGCAAAGGTTTGAAAGCAATAAAGAAGTTAGCCAAGGAGATATGGGGGAAGATTTGGTAGAAAGAAATAATCCAAAGAGGGTGTGTAGGAGTACATGCTGGGTATGGTGAGGGCTGTAAAGACACAAATGTGCTGGTAACAGATGGACAAGAGGGAAGAATAGAGGGAAGAATAGCCATGGAGAGGCTGGGAGTTCACTGACATACAACAACCTTTAATACTATGCATGGCACAAGCTTTCCCTGTACTCTGAAGCAAGTGCAGAGCCCTGGCAGGTGGAGTGGTGACTCATCCTGACTTAAATTTTGAAAGGTTTACTTGGGATTGCTGAACTGAAAACTGACTAAAGACTGGGAAGGCAGGAAGCCAAAAGTCTTGGTAGGAAGGCATTGCTATAATCCAGATGAGAGTTGCTTATATTTCAAGTCAGAAGATGCTGAAGACGGAGGTGGAAAGAACGGCTAGGTTCTGAATATACTTTGAAAATGAGGCCAGCATGAATTTCCAAGTGCTTAGAAGCCAAAAAGGAGGCAGAAATAGTTCTAGGATTCTGTCCACTGCTCTTCCAAGGAAGGTGTTGTCTAGAGGGAAGATGAGAGCAAAGGTTGGAAGGCAGCAATTGCAGGGAACACAGAATCAGAGCACCTCCTACAAGTGCATGCAGAGGTGTCAGTAAGCAGCTGGATAGGTACATCTGGAATTCCCAAGAGATCTTAACTTCATAGCCATAAAGGGTTTGGGAGTCATGTCATCCATTACTCAGAAGTATATGTCAGTATGTAACACCTTACATTCAAAATGATGATTCCCAGCTTCCCAAATCCTCAGATGTCTTCTGACTAATCCATACAGTAATACAGCCTTTGTTTTAGAAAGGACTTCTGTTGTAGTTTAGATATGACAGTTATCTTTTAAACAAAGATTTCATTTATTCGTGTGTGTGTGTGTGTGTGTGTGTGTGCATACATGTGTGCATGTTCAACATCACATGCTTGGGTGTGCTTCTAGAGGCCAGGAGTCAGGTAAGCTTGTCTCCTGTCTCCTTTGATCCTACTCTACCTCTTCCCCCCTCTTTTTTTTTTTTGAGACATAGTTTCTCTGCGTAGCTTTGAGCTTGTCCTGAAATTCTCTCTGTAGACCAGGCTGGCCTTGAACCCACAAAGGTCCACCTGTCTCTGCCTCCTGAGTGCTGCTGAGATTAAAGGCATGTGCCACCACCACTGGCTCCTTGTTCTTTTTAAAGATAGTCTCTCACTGAACCTGGGGTTTGATGGTTTGCCTTGATGAGCTGGCCAGCAAGCCCAGGGATCCTCTTGTCTCCATTTCTTCAATGCTGGAGTAACAGGCCTGCACCAGGGCAGCTGGCTTTCATGTGGGTGCCAGGAATTGAACTCAGGTCCTTATGCCTATGCAGACTTCCCAGCTAAACCATTTCTCCAGTCGTGTATTTTTGTTTTTAGTTCATTCTGATCATACATATTTAGCAGGTACAGTGTAGCATTTCAGCACATTCATTTATGAAGCATAGCCTTCAAATCAGGGTAATTAGCAAAATGATCACCTCAACATTGAGCATTTCTTTAGTTTGAGATATTTAAAATTTATGACAGACATTTGAATTCACCATACCTTTCACCAATTTCATCCACACAAAAAAGGCACATGTTTAGAGTAAAGCAGGCCTGAGCTCAAATCTCAGGGCTGGCATTTTTTGTGCTGCAGTGCCATTTAAGTTGTCCCCTTGCTTAAGTCTTCATCGGGTCACGAAAAACTCAGCTGGCCCTTTGAAGTTATCGTTGTGACATTGTCTTTCTCAGAAGTGGTCACCTACTCAGCATACTCACTCTACCTGCCCCTCCTTCCTCGCAGCAGCACATTTAGACATAATAGGTATTTGATAAATGCTTACAGACTCATCACTTAGACTCTCATCTGAGTGAAAAGACGGTCTGCCATTTCTCTCTCCAAATGTTCTGATTTTGTATTTTCCTAACATCTATCACAGCAAGATATGCCATAATATTTGTCTTGTGTGTGCATGTATGTGTGTATGTACTAAATGTATGTGAGTGCATATGTATGCATGCCTGTGGAGTACAGAGGTAGATAGCTAGTGAGCTAGTGTCTTTTTTCATAGCTGTGTCTTTTTTTTTTTTTTTTTTTTTTTTTTTTGGACATAGGCTCTCTCACTGAACTTAGTGATTTCTGCTTTAGATTGATAGGCTGGCTGCCCAGAGAGCTGCAACAATCTGTCTTCCTTTCCCTCCCTATATAAACTCAGGTCTTCATGCAAGCACTTTTCACTAATATGTTATCTTATTTTCTGCTCCAATATGACAGGAGCTTGCATTTTCCCTATTCCTTTATCTTTAATGCTTGGTGCTGCTTTGGATCATTGTAGTGTCTCAAGAGCTGGCTATTCAACAATCAAGGAGTAAATACATGACAGGAATCATGTCACATATGAAGTGGAATTTTAAGGACCTTGTCTCAAACCACCCAGAAAAATCTGCCACCAAAAGAAGGCAGACCTGATAATATTTCCAACAGTGAGATTTTTAGAAATTAATTGATTTTTCTGACTCAGTGTGAGCTTAAACCATTTATCTGGAGGCCCCAAAATATATGCATTGAATTATTTTAAAAGAAGAGGCAAGGATGATGAGGTAATGAGTTTGACACTCCGTAGAGACTTGTTCTGTGAGGTCGTCCTGTCTACTGTCATCCAGCTCCTCTGCTTCTTAGAGGGAACAGTTTGGGTGATCCTTCCACCCACCCTAGCTCATTGGAGAAAACAGAAGTCCTGCCTGTTGTTGATGATGATGTCATCTTCTTTTACATGAACAGTTGTCTGCCAGACCTTCAAAGTCAAGCCACCACCTTGTCATAGCCCCAATACTCCACCCATCCCTGCAGCAGCAATGTTTAATAATGGGGAAACTACAAAGACTGGCTGGATGAATCACCATGGTGAGTGACCAGCCAAATTGAAATCTCCTTTGACATGAAGGCCTTGAGATACAGGAATAAAAACACATTTCTTTAATTTCTACTTTTAATGGCCATGTTCTACATTTCCTAACTCAGGGTTCTGCAAACTTTAAATCCCAAAGTTTGTGTATCACATCGTGTGTGTGTGTGTGTGTGTGTGTGTGTGTGTGTGTGTGTGTGAGTGTGGAGGTCAGAGGACAACTTGTGCTCATCAGTTTTCTGCTTCTACCACCTGGGTTGTGGGGATCAGTCTCAAGTTGTCACATTTGGTGGCAAGTGTCCTTAATCAATGAGCCTTCTCCCTACCAACACAGTATTCTTTGGGACAGAGCTGAACATTGAGCTCACTGGTTTGGCTGAACTGGTGGTGTAAGCTCCAGGGATTCTCCTGCCTCTACCCCTGGAGCACTGGTATTCCAAGGTTGTGCTGTAGTGCCTGGCTTTTCTATATAAGTGCTAAAGATTGAACTCATGTCCTTATGCTTGTCAGACAAACACTTGGTCCAATGACTCTTCCCCAGACCCTTGGATCAGAATATCACCTTCCTTAATTTCTTTGCCATATCTGCAAATCACCTGTATTCATGTAATTTGGGGCTGGTGCTGTAGTGGGACAAGACCGGCAGGAAAAACCACTCGTAATATATGGTGCCTGCAATGTGGCTAATATGAACTTCCACTTAAAATTTAGGCTTGGGAGAGAAAAAGAATAAAATGGTTTTAAAAAGACAGCGAGGAGCTGGTGTGGTGGTACTGCCTTTAAACCCAGCACTGGAGAGACAGAGGCAAGCAGATCTCTGTGATTTCAAAGTAAACCTGGTATGCAGAGTGAATTCCAGGACAGATAAGACTTACACAGAGAAACCCTGTCTCAAAAAATTAAAAAATAAAAGTAAAAGAAACAGAGTAATAAAAAAAAAGCCACATAAAGATGGAGAGAATCTGGATACTGTACGGTATTATATTGTCTTTGTATTGTTTGACTGCTGAGGAAACAACAACTGTTAAAACAAATGCTACTGGATCAATCCAATTATATATTTTAAAAATTCTTTGACTTTAAAATTTAAGGTCAAGGACAGGTTACTGGGTAAAGGATTTCTATATTTGTTTCCACAGAAAATGAAAAGCTGTGGATTCCTTTCAGACTAATGTGGTTTGATCAAGCCAGACCCCATGAAACAGCGTTTCAGGTGATCCAACATTCAAAACAGCTTGAACAAGGCAGCCTTGCAGATTACAGCCAGGATTTCTGCATCTTCTTAAGATCCCCATGACAGCGCCCCCTACCAGCAGGAAGCAGTTTGGAAAGAACGACGCCCGAATTCCCAAATATTGTTTATAAATGTTTGTTTTCATTTAAATGGGGTTGGTTTTAAATGGTTAATGACCACAACCAATCTCCTTTTAAAAGTAAAAAGGGTATTATGGTATAGATATGAATATTTTGTTTTATAATGGACTTTCATGTATTGATACAAATTTAAGGTCAATCTTGTGATAAGTATATTTCTCCTCTTGTTTAGGTATTGTGTTTATATAGCTCATTTACAAATGTAATGTATAATTTAGTATAGATTATAGATAGTTACCTATAATAATCAAAATTTATAGTGTTAGGATTTCTAGATATATAGAGATGTATTTGAGATGAATAGGCATTCTTCAAACCTTTCAAAGACCTACAGAATATGACATTTAAAATGGTTTAGGGTTTTTCTTGACACTGAGACACAAATGCTCCTGGCAACACCACCTGTATCAGAAAGGAAGATGGACATTGAAGAAATTCTTTATGGAGTTTACCTCCAATATGGCAAGACTAGCCATTTGGACAAGATACTGCTCTTGTCTGGACTGTTTGACTTTATGCTATACTGGACATGCAGGACCCACAGAAAAGTGACTGCTGATTCAAAATGGACATTGCTACAGAGTTCGTGCTTTATGGAAGAGTCTGCCAGACAGTCTGCAGGACACAGAGAAAAGTGACTGACAAACTGCCAATACAAGAAGACAGTTTACAGTTTCCTACTTTGCTGAAGAGTCTGCCAGACACACTATGGCCTATGGGCTAAAGATGGAAGGTTACAGAAGAACTTCAGGTGAATAACCAGGTAGTGAGTTGTCTCTGTCATTTCTAGAGTTTATATACTATCCTTCTGTGGTCTTTGAAGGAGTTGAAGACAGATAGTTACAATTATAGATTTTCTTTGTTAGGATTAAAGATAAGTTACATATAGGACTTTAGACTCACAAAGATAGAATAGATGATGGAATATTTTCTTAACTCATGCTAAATGTTAATGGACTAAATATTGTTAACTGTGATTCTTACTTGATAACTGTTGTGTTATATATTTTGCTATACTAAGGTTAAAACTCTTCTTTTTATTTAGACAGAAAAGAGGAGATGATGGGAGATGTCATTCTGTAAATATGTTTCTCATACTGATAAATAAATAAAGAACTATTGGCCAATAGGAAAGCAAGATAGGCGGGACTAGGAGATAAGGAGGATTCAAGGAAGTAGTAGGGATGAGTCAGCATGTAGAGATTGGAGATAATAGACACAGGCCCCACTTTCCGGTAAGATGAGACCACGTGGAAATACTTAGATTAATAGAAATGGGTTAATTCTTAAGACAAAGAAACAAGTAACTGGCCAACAGCCTTATATCTAATACAGAGTCTCTGTGTGTTATTTGGGGCTGGTGCAGTAGTGGGACAAGACCATCAGGAAAAACCACTCATAACAGCATTCATTTATGTGTTTTCTCATCATTATTCTCAAACATTTGCTTAAGAGAAAAAATGTTTGTGTTCATATCCTATAAAATTGGTATCTCTATGGCTGCAGGGAATACAAGTTCTTGGTGAATGTCAGCAGCTTCTGTTGTCCGCTAGTGATGCTAAGGCCAAGAGTGGAGATTGTGTTGATGAGGAGAGCACCAAGTGTGATAAAATAGATGAATGGTGGATGCCAACAGTGTCTTTCTCTCCAAATGAATGAATCGAATTCAAGAAAGGCTCAGCCGTGTCAAATACCTAAGAGCAACTTAAGGAGGGAAGGACTTATTTTGACTCATGATTTCATAGGTTTTGATCCATAGCTTGGTCTGAGCCTGTGGTGAGGATGAAGAATCATGGCAGAAAGAAAAAGATACTACTTGACAGTAGCCTGGGAGCAGACAGGATTCTTGAGCTGGTGGGCTCCTCCATTCCCCATTTCTTCCTGTCTGAGCCCCCAGCCTATGTTCAGAGCTCCTTTGTGGAGGAGGTCTATTGTGTACTGGGTTTGGGTAGACAGTCACATGAGGTAGAAATATGCAGAACTACACATACAGAGGAATCATACACACACACACACACACACACACACACACACACACATACAAAGAGAGAGAGAGAGAGAGAGAGAAAGAGAGAGAGAGAGGTCAAAGCTCATGAGACCTAAATATTATAGTACTTAAACTTCCTGAGTTTGGTATGTCATGATAGTTTTGTTGGATGTAAAGCATTTAACAGGGTGATGGCTACTCAGAATTTTCCATCCTATCTGGGAGCAGTGTCCTAGAGGCCCACATGTCTTCAAAATAAGGTGCTGAAAAGGAGCAGCTGCTGCCCAGCCCCATCATGTAATCTGCACTTGCTCATTACCTAAAATCAACCTGTATGCTGTTGCTTGCCTTGCACAAAACTAAGCTTGTCAGTTTGCAGAGATAGAAACTTGGGAATATTCACTCATTAGACCCTTTAACAATGGTATGGTAAAGGGCAAGACAGGTGTGGCCAGAGCCTGGTGTCCCAGATTTGAATCTCACATTCATTTTTCAACATTGACTAAAAAGCCTTGGCCTCTCAGAGGCTGAGTGCCAGGTTAGAAAGTGGACTTAGCCTGAGAGTCGGATATGGCTTTTCCAAAGAACTGCTCAGGGTAGAGCTCTGTGTGCTCAATCATTCCTGGTCTCATTTTCTTCATCCTTTTCCAATCTTTCCATCTTTCATCATCACCACACTTCTACTGGACTGAATTTCCCTCAAGTGCTCATTTGTCACCTGTGACTGTGACCTTGTTTGGAAACAGGTGCTTTGAAGATGTGAACACATCAAAGTGAGATCACACTGGAGGGTGAGGGGTGGAGATGGGGGTGCAGGAGATGAACACAACAGAGACTGATTAGTGTTACTGGCCTAATAGAAGAGAGCTAACTAGAAAGAAAGAAACAGCTTTGACCCAAAAAGCAGTTCTCTAGAGATTATGACTCTACAATGCCTTGGCCTTGGCTCACCCAGGTTCAGAAAGAACTTTCTGTCATTTATAAGCCCAGTTTATGATATTTTGCGACAGACCCCAAATGGATTGAGACATTCAGAGAGTGATTGACTATGACTGCACACATCACAGAATTAAGTTACTGTCATCTCTGGAATTGTAGCAAAGTTCTCGTCACTGCCCTGTCTTAAAAACACCACCACCATTAAATCATGAAACTCTAATGGGTATGATCTCGGAGCCTCCAAACACTTCCTGAAAGAACTGAGGTCCAAAGAGGAGGAGTGATCACCCCAGTTAAAATGCAAAACCACAAAATCTTACACCCTAACCACACAGCAACACAAGTAAAATAACAGATGCTGCTGCTCCCAGTGGCACAGGTTGGCATTACAAGCCAACACAGCCCACCTATGCATTATTTTAAATAGATGGAAGATAATTCATTTTAAAATCCAGACACTCCTGAAGGTAAATTTCTTAGGAGAAATAATAAACCATAGACTACATAACTTCTCAGAGGGAAAGTAAGGTTAATTCTTTGATATATTAGATTTAAGTTTATTTCTTTCAGCTTATTATACAAACATATATGTATATTTTACTGGGTTGATGAAATACTATTGCACATTTACAGTTAATAATTTTCTACTGGATTTTAATACACTACAAAATATACTTAAATAAACCAAAAGTAATATATTCCCCAACAAAACTTTTTAAAACTCACTTTCAATACATATGTATGGAACACATCTAGAGTTTTTTCCCCAAAGATATAATTATGGTTTGAGACTTATTTTTATAGCCACATAGTTTCTGTACCAGCAAAAGTGATAGTAACCCAGAACAACCATTTTTAATGTGTCTCAATGGGGAATATTTACTTTTTTTATCCTGCCCTGAACTTCTTAACCATATAAATGTCAGCAATATTGGGATTAGAAAACAGGGTATGCAAACTCCCAGGCACAGAGGTGTGGTTAATTGAGACATGGATTCAAATGATCGATCTGCTTTGGGAATGGAGCCATATTAAGGACTCCTTTCTGGAGTGCTCATTATCTGTGGCTCTTCAACTGCAGACAGGATTATGATGGCTTGTTCCATTTGTTTGGCAAATGGCACCAGAGACAATAAAGTTTCAGCTATGCTTTTTCTTCACCCAGCAACAGCAGGAAAATCCTCTTAGCCCAAAGGGAGGACAAGATAATATCAATGCTGTTGTATTTGAGTTCAAGAAGAAGGAGGCTGAAGACACCATCTCTGTGCTAGACAACCACTTTGTTTATTTTGTGTGTGTTGATGTATGTGAAGATATGTTGTACATGTTGATGTATGCGAGGGTATGTGTTTATATGTGTACACACACATGCAAGTTTGCAAAAATTCCTCTTTGAAACATACTAAAGTGAATATTGAGGCAGTCATGGGAGCATGATGGTCAAATCACCATATAGGAAATTTTATGCTGTCAACAGACTACCAGGCTAGCATGCAAGAAGCCCTGGGTTTCATTCTTAGCACCACATATGCTGAGCATGCTGATGCATGCCTATGATCCCATACTTAGGCAAAGGAAGCAGAGAGATTAGAAATTCAAGATTATTCTCAGGTACATGGAAAGCTGGAGGCCTACCCAGCCTACATGAAACCCTGTATCAAGGAGAGGAGAGAGAGAGAGAGAGAGAGAGAGAGAGAGAGAGAGAGAGAGAGAGAAGGCAGCTGAGTGAATAGTCACGATCACCCAAGTAAGCAGAGAAAATGAAACTGGAATTGTGAGTTACATGACTTATGTACACATCTAGCTCAGACCTTATCAACCACACTGTGATTTTAATTAATAATTAAATTTATTTATTTATTTAGCACCCTGACCACACCCTTCCCATCTACTCCTCCTTTGTTTCTGTTTAGGCCTCCTATGGGTGTAAACAAAGCATGGCATACCAAGTTGCTGTAGGACTAAGCTCCTCCTCTTGTATTAAGGTGTTGTTTTTAATCATTATTTTTCATGGAAATAATGAGAAAACAAGTGAGACTTACACAAACAAGCTCTCTCCATCTCTATCTTCATATAGAGGCTTTTTGTCTCCCCCAACCAAGACATGGCAGGACCCTGGGCAGTACAAAGGCATAGGGAAGAATATAAACAGGACCACTGTGGAAAAGGGAGGACCCAGGGGCCCCATAAAACACACAAGCCAACATTCATAGGGGAGAGGGGCTTCCAGCCTCAGGCTCCCTCCCATTCTGAGGGAATAAAGAAGTTACATTTATTTTCCTAGCTTGATATTTAATCTTCCCCCATGTCAGATGAGTGGTAAGACTATGCTACCAAAAAAGAAGGAAAAAGACTCTATTAACAATGTTCCTCTGCCAAACTTTGAAAATACAATGGACTAATTGCAGATGACAGGATCCCAGTGCTTGAACTGCTTTGAGAAAGGGTGCATGTATTGGGAGGGTTCTTGAGAGACATATAAAGGAGGAGAAAATTGAGTCAGTATAAAAGCAGAACAGGGAACCTTCCCAGCATCCATTGAGGGTGGCAAGAGGCACAGTCTGCCAAAAGCACCCAGCTTCTCCAGGATCAATGGATGAGCTCATGTGTAAGTCTCCCATTGCTTCAATGGTAAAGTGATGCAGATGGATGATAAGGCTATGGAGGTCAGAAGTCTGAGACTGCACTCATTGGGCTAGGACCCCAGTCCATTTCTCACACCTCCCTCTGATTCTCCTCCTCTGTGTTGCTCTTCCATTTAAAAGGGTCATTGAGAGTGCTCTGCTTATGACATCCATATCTTACTTTAAGATCACATGATTAATAGTTACTATAGAATCCAGTCTTCATCCCCCTTTGCTACATTCAGGGATAAGGTGTGGCTATCTTTGGGAAGGGCACCTGTTATCTGGCTGCTTGTGATGATTTATGTGATGATAACTTGTCAGCATGTAGAATAGCTCTGCAGACAAATCTCTGAACATGTCTGTGATGGCTTTCTACATTAGATTCATTGAGGTGGAATTCCCACCCTAACTGCTGGACCAATTAAAAAAGGCGACAGGGAGCTGAGACCAGCATTCACCTCTCTCTGCCACCTGAGTGCAGAGGTAATGCAATCAGTTGCTATGACATCCCTGCCATGATTAACTGTATCCTGGAACTGTGAGCAAAAACAAATGTTTCCTTAAGTTGTTCTTGCCGTGTATCTTGTTACAGTAAAGGGCACATAACTAATACACCTTCTACAGAGACATTCAATTACATTAGTCAGTCAACAATTCCAGAAGCAGTGGATGAGGAGAAATCTTCCAGAAGAAACTGTTGGAAGGACTGATGTTGGAAGGGTGCAGAAGGGCTGCCTAACACAGACAAGCAGGATGCCAAGACCAGAGCAAGGCCAAAGCTTTCTCTGATGGTTCTCTTTGTCCGTATGTTCCACCAGTTGGCAGGAAGAAACAAGAATAAACTGGATTTTTTTTTGGTGTTTAAATTACCCTGAAGTTTTCAAAATCCCCTCCTCAGCTATTCCCCTGTTGCCTTTCCTTTTTAAAAAAGTGAGTATGGAATTCATACCAGTGGCTGGCTTCGAGCTTCATTACATTCACATTTCCTTTTGCTGTGTTGAAGGCAGCAGAACAATACTAAAGGAAGTGCTATCCAGCTCTTCAGCAGCTTAGGTGTCAAACTCCTCGCCTTCATGACAAAGGTACAAATGTGCTGAGGGTTCCTAGCCACAGAAAACACTTCATTTGGTGGGCTGGGCACAGTGGTAAATGTTTTTCATCTCAGCAGAGGCAGGTGAATCTCTGTGAGTTGAAGACCAGCCTGACCTATATAGTAAAACTGTCTCAATTAATTATTTACCTAATTAAAAATAAATGAATTCTGGGTTGTGAATTTTTTCTCTCCTATCTTGGCTCATTCCCAGCAGTTAACTAAGAGTTACAGTTTGGTGTGCATATTCTTCTACATTGTTTTTCATCTGCTCATATGAAGGAAAATACAATATGAAATTTTATGTTTTCCTCATAGTAATCCATTTGAACCCAATCTCTACCTGGTACTTAGGAAAGATCACCACCAAACCTTCCATATGTTTTGATAGAAAGCATAGGCTGAAGTTTCTGTGGAGAAAGTTCTGGTCTTATGCTTGTTTTTTATGCTCATTATTATTATGTTTAGTGGTATTGGGGACCAATCCCAGAGCCCCATGTATTGGCCGAAGTACACTGCCACTGAGCAGAACCTCTGACTTTCATCTTGTAAGTATAGGAAACTAATTAGGAGAACATGTAGAAGCATGTAGTCATCACTGAAGGCCTGTGGCTGGGTCCACCCTGCAGGCATGTCTGCAGGGTCTGAAACATGTGCATGGGTGTACTGCTCAATGTCATCCTCAAGCACAGAGCTGGAGATTCAGACAGTTCTGACTGAGGTTATCATTGCTCATGTCCCTTCCTAAGCGCACAAAGGTGCTTATAGCTTTCTTTTCATCAATCCAGGCCACATGTGTAGGTAGCACTGGCCAATGGATTGTGGGAGGTAGAGTCAGTTGTCATTGTCAAGTGTGAGCATCCAATTGCTGGTATGAGTCTCTAGATTTGTTCTTCCCCAGCAATTGTAGAAGCAGATTGTAAGACCACTCCTCCAGCATTCTTAGAATCATAGCATATTTTTGTCAGACAGTCACTCATTGGCTTGGAACTTCATGTTTAGGCTAGGTTAGCTAGCTGGCAAGCTCTAGGGATCTGCTCAGTCTAAGAGGCTAAATAACTCAGCAGTTCCAACCAGTGCTACAGGTCTGGAATGCTGTTGGAAAGACTATGGTGTTGAGTAAGCTGGAGTCTGACATCCTGGGACAAGGGCAGCAGTGGCAAGCACTGCTTCATGAGAAGAGGGAGCTCATGCACCTCTTTGTGCTGTGTTCTTCCTCCTCCACTCTCATAGAATCAGAGTTTCCAGCCCATTGGAAGGTACCACATGTACTCATAGTTTACCACTCTCAACATTCATCACTGTCCCACATGTTAATCCTCTCTAGAAAGGCCTGTCCTAGACATCACTTACTCCAGGCAAATTGGCAACCTAGACCTAGACCAACCATTAACATTACAGCCTTTCCTCTTCTTCCCAAGGTCTGATCTGTAAAGTGAATTCCATTCCATCATCTTCATAGTTTTGGAGATTATGTAAGCTGTATACATTGGAGACAAATGTCCAGGAGCTATAGATTCTAACACTTAGGCAGGAAGACAGTGAGGCACATAGCTGAACAGGGCCATGTGTTACTCTATTTCTATATGGGAAAGAAGCAATCTGTCCTGTGATTGATGATTTTGATCCATCCCTGGAAACCCTGATGCCAGAAAAAAAAAGCCACTAAATGGGAAAACTTTCTTCATAAAACTATAAGTATTCTATTTCATCCCAGAAAATTTTCATAGTTTTTTTTTTTAAAAAAGCATGAAAATTGAATATTGAAAATACAGTCACATAGGAAATAATAATAATAAAAAAGGAAACTAAGCATTGGTAACTTCAGAATTTGGGAGTTCAGGTAGGAGAACTAAGAATGAAAAGCCAGCCTAAGAAATATAGACAGACTTTATCTGAACAACAAAGACATCAACAGCTAAGAGGAAACAAAAGGTGGAATAATAGTTTGTGGACATGATACATTGTAAAGGTTTACTGTACTCATCACAGAAGTAGACAGACTTGAGGGTTATGCTACAGGAAGCATGGTCTGTGGGCTTGGGAAATGACTCAGTTGGTGAAGTGGCCCTGGTGTGAGGACAGGAATACATTACTTGTCGGAGAATAGGTAGAGATAACAATGCTAGGAGTCAGATGCTCTGAATCTGTGATCCTTCAGTTTTCACTTTCCCCTCCCTGTTAGATTACTGTGAGTTTTTATTATTAAGATCTATTAGAACTTGTGCTGGAAGTGATGTTGTTCTGTGGAGGTGTGATATTTCAAAGTTAATAGAGGTAAAAATTTTAAATTATTAAAGTATGTTAACTTTGTTTTTTGAAAAGTACATTGGTATCTTTTTAATGTTTTTAATTTAAAAAAAATTATCATACTTATCAAACCACTTCCCTCCAACTTACACCCATCCTCCTTTTGCCCCTCCCAACTTTCCTGGCCCCCAGCCACTCTCCCCTCCCATCCAACCAACACTATACACATAGGTGAATGCCTTCCAAGAGGGGCCATCTAAATCCTTCAAGTCATTTTAAGTAGACAATAAAATGCCTCTCCTGTCTCAAGGTTAATGAAGTATCCCTCCATGGGGATTTTCCCCCAATGTCCTCTTTGCAACGGGCATACATCCTGGTCCCACTCTCTGAAGACCCTTAGACTGTACAGGCCTCTTAGCTGAGACCCATGTTCAGGGGTCTGTGTCAGTCCCATGTTGGATTCCCAGCTATATGTCTGGGGCCGCATTAGCTCCTCATTTTTCAAGTCATCTGTGTCTATGGGTTTCTGCAATGTGGTCTTGTCCTCCATCTCTGCATATGGATTCAATTTTGGCTCAGTCTTTAGTTGTCCAAGGTTGCTTCTGTTTCCATCAGCTACTAGATGAGGTCTCCATGATGGTGGATAAGACATTGATCTCATTGTCAGCGAAGAGAATTTATGGTAGCCTTTACACTGTTGCTCAAATTGTTAGTTGGGGTCATTCTTGTAGGGCTCTGTACATTTCTCTAGGTTCTGTTTCCTCTTCTAACCTATAATGGCTCCCTCTTTTATAGTCTCATTCTCTCTTTTCTCTCCTCTGTTCTCCTCTCCACTCTTCCACTCTCTTCTCAAGTCTATTCCTTCCCTGACCAAATGTTTCTAGACCCACAATCTTTCCTCTCCTCCCATTTTCCTTGGGCTATGTCCCTCTCCACTCACTACCCACCAATACCCACCCATATGCTCTGAGGACCTTGTCCCTTCCTGCTTCTGTGAGTGTCCTTATATGAAACTCTTAGAATCCTCCTTCTATCCTAGTTTCCCTGGCAGTTTGATTTTTAGGCTGGTGAACCTTTGCAATATGTCTAAAATCCACATATGAGTGAATACATACCATGTTTCTCTTTCTGTGTTTGGGATACCTCATTCAGGATGGTTTCTTCAAGTTCCATCCACTTGTCTGTGAGTTTCAAGATTCCATTGTTTCTGCCCACCTCCACAGAGTAGTATTCCATTGTGTAAATGTGGCAAATCTTCTTTATTTATACTTCAGTTGAGGGGCATCTAAGTTGATTCCAGGTTCTTACTATTATAAATAATATTGTTATGAACATAGGTGAGCACAAGTCTTGTTTGCATGGATTTGGATCATTTGGGTATGTACATGTCCCACTTGGATACTGGTGGAGTCACAATGCAGAAAGGGAGAGGCAGGATGGAAGCTGAGATTTCCTCCTTCAACAGTAGTTGAGGTGAGCAATGTGAAATTAGATAATCATTCCTAGAAAATCCATCATTGTCTCGGTGGGCAGTTCCTTGGATTCCACAGATGAGGGCTATCAAGACTTTGGATAGAAGAGAGACCTTATCATGTATACAAATTGCTATAATTACAGTATTTAGCCAAAACCACCGGTCTGGGTGAACTCTTGGGGCTATGTAATAGGACTATTTTTTTTTTTTTTTTTGTTCGTTGGGATGTACAGTGTGAGAGAAAAGGTTTGAGGAATCCTTGGTGTGCTCTAATTGAAACCGCTAGTCTCTGGAGCACATGGCCATGAAGCTATTTTCAGCTTTTCAAAATATTTTTTTTCAGATTATAACTACATCATATTCACATACATACACTTTTCTGCCCACAAGCCCTGCCATGAATACTCAGTGTTCTCTAATTCACAACCTACTTTTCTTAAACAGGAGTTTCACATTAAACACAGTGAATATTGAAAGGTGTCATACATTTGGCTGCAGTATTTCCCATCTATGGCCAGTAACAATGAGTATGTAACAAAATGTGCACACAAAGGACACTGTGATTTTCATAATGAGCAGCTTGACTTCCAGGACAGTAGAAGAATGTATACCAAAACACAAACTTTCTGGATTAGGCTGCTTTCTGCTGGGTGGGTAGTGCAGAGCTACAAGGTCTATGCAATCTGAGTCATTTATTTCTGATTCCCTGGTAGTGGGCTGCAAAATTTTAGGTCCAACTGGGTGGTCCCAGCCAATGCTGAACTCTGAGAATGCTTCTTTCCATGATTCTCTTTTCCTTATGCTCTATCGAGTTGTAAGGAAGAACACAGGTTACATCATTCTGAGTGTAGGGTTTTCAAAGCAGGTCTGCTCAGATGTCATTTCTGCAAAATTTGTATGGACCATGAGACAGACTGGGGTTCTTTTGTTCCATGTGGTGAACTGGACAGTTACCCTTGTCCTCTGAGCCTTCTTCTCCATGTGTTTCTTGGTTTGGGGGAGACTCTGCAGCCCTGGCATGGGAGGGTGTGTTGCTTATTATATAACTGTCCAGTGTGCATATGCATGCAATGCTGTTGGTGTGCTTTGGGGGCCGACGCTGGATAACTGAAGGTCTGATTTCTTGAAGTTCTGAATATTCCATTCCACTTTCAGGTTTGCCTTATAAATATTTTAGAAAGTAGTAAAAAACGGTGATGCGGATGTCTCTCAGCAATACAAGATTATATAATGTTTTTAACTCTCTGTTACCAAGAGTTACAATACTGTGTTAACTTACGTTAAATTCTGGTGTACAAAATGAGTCTCTATTCTGCATAGATATCTCAGATGTGTATGGTTTGGGGTAGGGAGTTAGGTCAGGGTCTTCACCTTGGGCCATAAACCACTTGGCAGGAAATTGATTTTAAATTATTCTCCCATGTTGTTTGTGGAGTGTGCATTAGTGCTGCTGGGTTTACCTGAAACCATAAAGGGGCATAAAGGTCTACAGAGCCATAGCAGAAGATCAGCTCCTTTTGCATGGAGAGCTTTAGAACAGGGATATCCTGTCTTTGGAATAGATATCCATAGCTACATGGTCAAAGTGTCTAAGGGTCACTTTTAGTTTATTTAATTGGAGTGTTGAAGTCTGTGTTTATTTAATCTCTGTACACATGAATTCATAGGTATTTGGATAACATTGGTCAAGATCACACTTTTCCTGGCTAAGTTTCTTTTGGACTTTATATTAATAGTTGATATTTTTTGACCTTTGCTCTTGGGTTATTCTCTCTATCTCTTTTATTCCTTTACACATATTATACATATTTTGATTGTTGTTGCTTTGTGGTAAGTATAAAATTCATATTATGTCAGTTTGTGTACTGTGTTTTCATAATTCCATTGAGTATTCTGAGTATTTCCAAAAAAAAAAAAAAAATTGTTACTGTGCCTTTGCAATCTGCATTTTTGTTATTAATTGTTGTTCATTTTCATTGGATTGTATTCATTTATTGTTACAAACTTATCATGTATAGTATCTTAAATTCTGATACTTCATGTTCTGAAAACCATTATTTAATTCTTTATTTATTTTGGTTTTATTTTTTATCTGTGGAAGAGTTTTGGTTCATCAGTTAAAACATGTTGTGTATTTTGGCAAGAGACTCAGCACATCTTTTGGGAATGACCAGAGTTCAGATACTTACACTCAACTTCACATAAGTATCTACATCCCATAACCTGTATACTTATACAGACCATTTTCTCTCAAACTCATACATACAAAATATATCAATAAACTTGATAAATTGGTAAAGATTAGTACTATCAATATTATTGCCATAAATTCTAGTCTTGTACACTACAGTTTAGATTTGACACTCAGCACTGGAAATTGTAAAGCTACTTCTAGTTGTTCTTAATCATCAAAACGTGGATTCAGATATGTGATTAATGATTAAAGATCAGAGAAGCAGAGCAGCCAAGCCCTAGCTCTTATTTCTACTGAAGTACTCATACCAAAGGGGCAGGAAATTCTGATAGTAGGAGTCTTCCCTTAGAAAACAATGAACTTTTGTCTTCTTCCTCCTTATATTTCTTTCTCCTCCTAGCCATATCTACCTCCCAATTTCAGGGATAAAGGAATGAGCCAAAACATGTCTCTCTTTCTCTTTTAGACTGGATCAATGTGGTGCAGCCTGGGGTTGCCATGAAATTACAGACATGAACCTGATTATGTCTCCCAAGTGCTAAGATTAAAGGTGTACTCCACCATGGCCTGTCCTCTATGGCTAACCACTGCATAGATCCACATTCTATTCTTAAAGGAAGTTTGTTTTTTATTTATATATGTTTATGGTTGAAGAAGAGAATCATTTCAGTCTGAATTGTGTAATGGTCTTTGCAAGCTCTGCACATTGCATGGAGAGAGTAAGAGAGTTTGAAATTCTCCTCTGCAGGCAAAGAGCTGGGTCATCTACTGATGACATGTGAAAGTGATATTGAAATTTATGTCTGAGTATGCAGTGGTGGCTTTTGCCTTTGGTTCCAGCACTGAGGAAGTAGATGCAAGTGGATCTCTCTGATTTAGAGGTCAGCCTGGTCTACAGATTAAGTTCCAGGAGAGTAGGGCCACAAAGTGAAACTCTGTCTCAAAAATAAAAATAAATAAATAAATAAATATTAGACAGTTAATGAAAAATTCTATTGGCAAACAACAAGATTAATATTAATAATTAGGAAGGAATTCACCAGCGCAGTTTACTAAGCAAGAGATAGGATGGCAGGAGCCACACAGGGAAATTCTGTCAAAAAAAAAAACCCCAAAAACCAAATAGGTTCCTGTTTGTACAGATCTCTGTAATGTCTAGGTCTGGAGTAAAAGCCAGGGCCAAAGGAGGTGCTGGGCTTGGTGTGTCTTTAAGAACACTCTAACCCTTGAGGAAGAGCCCTTGTCAATCAAGCCTCACTAGCCAATCAGGTACACTGAGCAAACCCACCAGTCTCAGGTCTGGTTGGAGACTTCCTGGAGCTAGGCTGCAGGCTTGCTTTTATATCAGAACAGGCACCAGAGGATTGATTGCTTTTCTGAGTACTGCTGTGGGGAATGGAGCAGAACAGAAGCTGTGGGGAATGGAGGAGAACAGAAGCTGCAGCATGGTGAGTGAGTGGATTCAGAGGGTGGGATGGGGAGTCATGAATGTCTGTTTTGCAGGCCTTCCAGGAGGACGCTGAGCTGGAATATGCTGCCAAATTCAGTGTTCTGTTAGGTACATTGTGGTCCTAGGAGCTTCCCCAACCAGGGTGTGGCCCAGGAATACTTTTCCTTGTAGGCTACTTCAGTGGAAAGGATTTCGATTATGCAGCATGGTGAATAAACTTCTTTGTAGTCAGCTCCATTATGCTTTTGGTGCACAGGGATGGCAAGTTACCAAAGAAGGAGAGGTTCAGTTTATCCAGTGCCTTCCAGAAGCTTTGCCCTTCACATCTAACATTTAGGGGTCAGATCCATGCGGAGTTACTATTTTTTTTTTTTTTTGCCCTCAAAATAACTTAACTTTTGTTGTTAAGAAATTAATAGAAAGATCTTATTTTACATATCATTCCCAGTTCCCTCTTCCTCCCGTCCTATTTCCCCCAGTGACCTCCCCATCCCATCCCACATACATTCCTCTGGGAGGCTGAGTTCTTTAGAAGGATTCATCAAAATCTGTCAAGACATTTGTGTTTGGCGCAGGCCCTCCTCCTTGTCTCTAGGCTAAGGGAGTATTCACACTTGTAGTTAATTTTCTGTATGCTCTAAATGGCATTCTTTTTCTTCATTTAATACACACACACACACACACACACACACACACACACATATATATATATATATGTGGATTTTTGTGTTACAGTATGATCTGGAATTTTCTGTGTGGAGCAAGCTAGCCCCAATCTCATAGAGAACTGCCTGTCTCTGTATCCTAAGTGCTAGTTTAAAACAAAGGGAAAATACACACATCTGTAAATGGCGTTCTTGTGTTGGATTACATTCTCCCACTGAGCTGTGATGTAGAGGAGTGGAACTGTTGATATAAAGGATTTACCTTGTAATATAGTGAGTCACAAAAAAATATTTACCTGAGATTATGCTGCCCCCATATTAAAAAAAAAATGAATTGTGTGCTAAAAAGGCATGTTACAGAATAGGATATAAAATACAATTTTTTTTTTCCTCAGGATACTCCAGACATTTGGCTCCAAACCATGGCAATGGAGAAACCAATGGTTTACAAACCCCCAAGTTCCACCTCCATAACTTTGAGTAGGGCTGTTACAAGTTATACAATGGTTCATTATTGGGTTCCAAAGAGAATTAGGTGCTGATGTGCCATAAACATCCATTTTCTTCTAGAGAAATAGCTCTGTCATATGGGCAAGATGATCCCAGGTGACAACTGTTTGAAAGAAAACAGTGATGTGTTGAGAGCTGGACAAAGGAAGCAAGAATTTCTGGTTAGGTCTTCATTCATGGAGAATGAACATATCTCCTTCTGAAACCCAGAGCCAATAGCACCCAGGGTTTCTAGGCTTTTAGGATTTTTCCATCAGGTCCTGCGCTATCGAAAATAAAGTAGAACTCCTCTTTAAAACAAGGAAGTTGCTTGGGAGAAAATGCAATTGTCTGGTGCCAGTTTCTTTGTGGAGGGGTTGCTTCAGATCCTGAGAACACAACTCTTCCCACCACATGGATCTGTGGTTATTAGTCCCATGGCTATTGTGGGCTTAGTTGGTAATGTTTTTGGGAATCCCTGTATTCCCCTTGTAGTGCCCTTTTTGAGTATTCTTCTCCTGAGTTTGTGCCATTGATTGGTAACTCCTGTTGATGTCCTAGAGTCTCCCATTTCCTTCCATTTCCCCATGAAGAAGCAATTCCTCATAAGAAATGTACATAGAATATGGCTTAAGCAATAAATCCCTATTCCAGCTTTCGACATTTCTTTGTTCTGCCTTCCCTTCTTTTCTCATCTTCTGACACTTCTCCTTCAGGACCTGCCAGTAAAATGTGACCTGCTGTCTCACATTGAAATAATTATGGTGCTATCTTTTCTGTTGAAAGCTTATATTGCCTTATTGGCCCAACTTGCAGTATTCTGTCCCCATTAAATTCCTCAAAAAAAAAAAAAAAAAAAAAAAAAAAAAAAAACAACAACAATAACACCAAATTAACCATCTGTTGCAGGTTTTCTCCTGTTTAAACATTAGCCAGAAATGAATGCAATTTGTCATTACATACACATTTCTTTATTAATTTCTTAAGTCTGTGGGAAATGTCCTTATGCCCTCTTGATCACCACTTATTAAATTAAGTGACTGTATGTCCTCAGTGGGTTTTTTGGGACCAAACTTCTCAAAAACTTTATGTGTTGATGCCAATTATTTTTTCGGATATATTTAATAAATATAGCTCATTAATTTGTAACATTGCTCATTAAATGAATATATAATTTTTTGAACGACAGCAGACTATTAACCCCATTTGCACAGAGATCTAGACAATACAGTGTCTCTCTTTGAAACAAATATCAGTAAATGGAGGGTCAGATGCAGAAATGTTGAGGCATCCTTTTGAGTTATTTTTGTTAGAGTCTGTGTATTTAAGTACTGAACACATGGAATCATGTGTAGCTGAGTAACATTGCACAAGATCTCAGCTTAACTGGATGAGTTTCTCTTGGTTTTTTGAGAAAAAGTTGATGGTATATAACTCTTATTGTTCTTTTCTTTTTCTCTTCCTCTCTGTTGTTCTTTCCCTAATATTGTATACCTCTCAATCACTGCATGGTTGTTGTAGGTATAGAAGCCATGCTGTGTCAATATATATACTATGTTTTTCATAATCCTATTGGGATTCTAACTGGTTCCCATTTGCATGAATCTTTGTAATCAGATATCATTTTAGAGGTTGTCAGGAATTTAGGTTGCACTGTATTTGACTCATGTTGCAAATTTATCTTATTCAGAATAGGCATACTAATGCATCATGTTCTCAATGATTATTGTTTAATTTTTTATTCATGTACTCTATTTTATTCTTGTTTTTAAATCTGGAAATCACAGTTACCCTAACCCTAAAAAGTACAACGAGTCTTGGAAGGTGACTTATCACATATTCTACTTGGGGATGACCTGAGTTCAGATCCCAAAACCTAAAATTCTAGGCTCAATACAACCTCACCTCCAGATGCAGGATATCTGACAATCTCTACTATGGTATGTAATAAGCACACATGGGAAACATCTCTCACACACAATTTGAATATATAAAACCTGGGAATGAATTTTTGTTCAAAATCCCTGTTACGGAAACAATAATGAGAGCAAAACCAGTCACTTTGTGTGCATGATTCTAATAAAACTTGTTTCTATTTTAATTTTATTTAAAAATTTAGTTTTCATTTTACATACCAACCCTTATCTCCCTATCTTCTTCCCCAAACTCTCTCCCTTCCCTTCAACTTTTAATAGTAAGAGAGGGTAAGGTCCTAATTCAGGACTCAACAAAGTCTGGCATACAAAGCTGAGGAAGGAGCAAGCCACTATGTCTTTTATCTAGACTGAGCAAGGTATCCAACTATAGTGTGTGGGCTCCAAAAACACTGTTCAAGCAACTAGGAAGGGTCCTAGGTTCACTGCCCGGTCCCCCCTAACAGATCAAGTCACGTACTTGTCACTCACATTCAGAGGGTCCAGTTTGTTGCCTTGAAGGTCTCCCAGCTGTCAGTAGATGTGGTGAGGCTTTGTTGGAGAGGGCTTTACCCTGTTAGAGGAAGCACATCACTGTAGGGTTAGGCAAAGATGTTTGTTATTCTATGAATGCTGCCCAGTGTGTCAGAATTCCCTGTTGACTCTGAGTCATGCTGTAAGGACTCTAACCTCGAGGGCTCCAGCAGCCTCCATTCTGACATGCCCCTGTCATAACAGAAACTCTGAAATATTAAGTGTCACACTTCAATTAAATATTTTCCTTGTAAGTGTTGCCCTGGTCCTGCTGTATCTTTACACAGCAATGAAAACCTAAAAAATGCAGATGTTGGTTCTAGGGCCTGGGTTACTTCTATGATAGGCTCTCCGTATCATACAATTTATTTCTGATGTGTTCTTCTGGTAGCTTGCCTCTCCCTTTATATCTGTTTATTGGGATTTCTTTCTCAGGGCTATATGCTAATTAAACAGCCAAGAAATGATATATGTGGACCTCATATTAAGTTTAATTCTAATGTGACTGGGTGAGTCCATTATAATGTCTATGTAGAAAATAAGCGAGGGAAGCACCAAGAATTATATGACTATATTGTCAATGAAGATTACATTTACAATGTGAGTATTATACTTCTTTGTCACACATGTATGTGTTATTTTAGGATGCAGTGACCTATGATGATGTGCATATCCACTTCACTGAGGAAGAGTGGGCTTTGCTAAATCCTTCTCAGAAGTGTCTCTACACAAATGTGGTGCTGGACACCTACAGGAACCTCACTGCTACAGGTAAGATTGAATTTTCTTTCATGTTTTAAAATAAGGGACCTACTGGTTTTTAATTATTGATACTATTCTGACATTTTGATTGATAAATTGGAAAATTGGTGAGTGAGGTATCGTTCTAAGTTTCATTGAAGTTATTAATTAAATTCTGTACAATTTGCAAGAGTATATCATACATTTTCTGTTATTTCAGGCTACATTTGGGATAAACATAATTTGCATGATCATTGTCGAATGTTTAGAAGACACAGAAGGTAAATTTTCATGTGCAAATTTATGCAATTTTGGCTCTTAAGTTATTTTAATGTATCCTGGAAATTTTATTGAAGAGCCACACTTAAAAAATTACAAAGATTAAGAAGAACAACAGTGAAAATAAGCACAGCTTAAAGTATAGTGATGGTTCCCGTTTCCTCACAACATCATGTACCCTAGTAAAAGGAAGCTCTTCTGTGTTTGCAACACATTCATCTAAAATGAGAAGGAAACAATGCCTTAACAAATACCACCTTTTGAATTATAGCACCCTGAGATCTATGCTGCAAATAGACCATTCTGTTTAGATTAATATTCAGATATTTTAAACAGTTTACATGTTTCAGAGGTGATAAGTATATGTCCAAGACCTTCTAATTAAAAAGTATAGTTAAGCAGGCATAACTTTTATATTTGTGACTTTGCCATTGATATTGAAATGGTCAGTTCATGAGTGTCAAGAAGGTTGTTGTGGAGAACCCTTAATCCCTATATCATATGCCTGTGAGGAAAAGAAGGTTAAAGTGTGTGCATTCAATGTGTAACCTTTTATTTGTTAATCTTACTTCAATAAATATATTATGTGTTGAGTCAGGTAGTTGTTGCCCATGCATTTAATTCCAGCATTCATGACGAAAAGGAAGGTGGACCTGGTAAGTTTGTGATGAGCCTGTTATACAAAATGAATTCCAGACTAGCCAGGTCTACAAAGAGACATTCTGTATCACAAAACATAAAAAAAAATGAATATATGTTACTCTAAATGCAAGCCAGGTGAGGTGAACTTAGATTACAGAAAGAATCAACATTAAGTCTCTCTATTCGGACAATGAGAAGAAGTGAAAGATAATTTGTAGTCCTTATTTTCAGTATATTTTTTGAGTGAGAAACAAGTTTAAAATTTATCAGTATTTCAACACCATCTGAAAGATATCAAAAAAAATCACACTGCAGTAAATCCCTATGACCATTGGAATGTGTGAATACTTCCATCTGTACTGGTATATTTAGCCAATGTAGTATGACTAATACTATGGAAATACTGATAAATGCAATAAATATGGCAAAGCCCAGAATTTGTCCAGTTCTTTCCAATTATGTGAGAATTCTCATATAAATAGATGCCATAAATGGGAGCCATGAAATAAAGGCTCTTACTCTGAGTCACAGGTATCTTCAATGAAAACAACAATACCTCATGAGGGAAGCATTATGTAAAACTCAAGATCTGATTCTGGTTTACAATTAGGTCCAAATTATAATTTTTTTATACATGTACTAAGTTTATTTAGTATCATGCATGTGGTAAAGTTTTCCATATGCTACATATCTTTGCAGGAATGAAACCAGCCATAAGGGAGCGAATCCTGCTAATATAGTCAATGAATGGGTGAAAAACTTTGTATGTTACAGACATCTTCAAAGGCATGCAAACATTGAAACTGCAGAGAAACCGTATGGAAGTCTTCAGTATGAAGAATTTTTTGCATGTCTCAGTTTCCTCCAGCTCCATGAAAGAACATACATGGTAGATAAAAACTACGAATGTAGTCAATGTAGTAAAGCATTTGCAAGACATACTATGCTTAAAAGACATATTAGAACACAAGACTGTAATCAATGTGGTAACGTTTTTTCACTCTGCAATCATCTCAAAAAACATAAAAGAACACATACTGGAGAGAAAACCTATGAATGTAGTGAATGTGGTAAAGCTCTTTCACAACACTGGTGGTATCTCTTAATTGATAAAAGAACACATAGTGGAGAGAAACCCTATGAATGTAATCAATGTGGTAAAACATTTGCAAGGGATGGTCAGCTTAAAAGCCATATAAGAACACATACTGGAGAGAAACCCTATGTATGTAATCAATGTGGTAAAGCATTTGCAAGGGATGGTCAGCTTAAAAGCCATATAAGAACACATACTGGAGAGAAACCCTATGAATGTAATCAATGTGGTAAAGCTTTTTCACAACACAGCCATCTGTTATGTCATAAAAAGAACACATACTGGAGAGAAACCCTATGAATGTAATCAATGTGGTAAAGCATTTGCAAGTAATGGTCAGCTTAAAAGACATATAAGAACACATACTGGAGAGAAACCCTATGTATGTAATCAATGTAGTAAAGCTTATTCACAACACAGCCATCTGGTATGTCATAAAAGAACACATACTGGAGAGAGACCCTATGAATGTAATCAATGTGGTAAAGCATTTGCAAGTAATGGTCAGCTTAAAAGACATATAAGAACACATACTGGAGAGAAACCCTATGTATGTAATCGATGTGGTAAAGCTTTTTCACAGCACAGCCATCTGGTATGTCATAAAAGAACACATGCTGTAGTGAAACACTATGAATGTAATCAATGTGGTAAAGCATTTGCAAGTAATTATCATCTTAAAAGACATATTAGTACACATACTAGAAAGAGACCCTATGTATGTAATCAATGTGGTAGAGCATTTTCATGTGTCAGTACTCTCCAATCTCATCATAGAACACATACTGGAGAGAAACCTGATGTATGTAATCAATGTGGTAAAGCTTTTTCACAACACAGCCATCTGGTATGTCATAAACGAACACATACTGGAGAGAGACCCTATGAATGTAATCAATGTGGTAAAGCATTTACAAGTAATGGTCAGCTTAAATACCATATAAGAACACATACTGGAGAGAAACCCTATGAATGTAATCAATGTGGTAAAGCATTTTCAAGTAATAGTCACCTTAAATGCCATATAAGAACACATACTGGAGAGAAACCCTATGTATGTAATCGATGTGGTAAAGCTTTTTCACAACACAGCCATCTGGTACGTCATAAAAGAACACATATTGGAGAGAAACACTATAAATGTAATCAATGTGGTAAAACATGTACACGTAATTGTCATCTTAAAAGACATCAGTACACATACTAGAGAGAAACCCTATATATGTAATCAGTGTGGTAGAGCATTTTTATGTGTCAGTACTCTCCAATCTCATCATAGAACTCATACTGGAGAGAGATACCCTAAGAATGTAAATAATGCTGTAAAGCTTTCACAATACATGATGTGCTTAAAAGTCATATAGGAACATATACTGGAGAGAAACCCTATAATGCCATATTCTTTTGCAATTTTTTCCCAGGAGAAAACTTGCTTGCACTATGTCTGTCATGTACAACAATTTTGGGATGGGCTTTTCTGTTTTCTGACTGGTGATTCTTTTCTCCAACAAGGAGTATTTGTGGTGCACATTGTTATTAAACTTTAATAAGCAACACTCAAGGTTTTTTCAGCTTGTAGGGTGTATTCACACCCTCACAGGCTGTGTGTGTGTGTGTGTGTGTGTTTCTTAGTGTGTATATTTGTAGACCAGAAGACAACATTTGGGGCCTGTTCTCCCCAACATGCATCTCAGACATTTAACTCAGGTCCTCTAGGCTGGCTCTGAAAATGATTTTATACCCATTACCCTTTCAAACCTTGCCTGACTGTATCTTGATACTTTGTTGAGTTCATTATTTAATAACTTTTTAATACAAATATTTGCTTTCCTTATGTGAATTTTGTATACAATGCATGTGACTGCTTGCAGCAGCTATAAAATGGCATTGGATTACATGGAGCTGGAGTTATAGGAATTTATAAGCCACCAGGCATGGACACTCGGATGTGAACACAGGTATTTGACAATAGCAGTAAATAATCTTTGCCTCTGATCTAGCTCTACTGCTCCCAATTTAAATTTTTAATTAAAAGATTTTTTCTTGTGTAGATTTAATTACATGTGTGTGTTTTTTTTGTTTGTTTTTTGTTTTGTTTTTTGTGATCAAGCACATTCCTGTAAATATATGCTATTATAGAGATTTTAACAATCCAAGGAAACTCTGAGGAGTTGCTTCTAGCTTCTTTTACTTGGTGAGTGGAATTTAATTCAGTTTGTACAGTTTGGTATAAAGTGCCACTTCCCAATGATATACCTCAATGACCATTAATTTTAAGTTTTAGTGTTACTTTATATACAGAATATTGGGTTTCATTGTGGAATCTTTATATACGTGTGATTATGTGCTTTCCTTGTTTAATTTCTTCCCATACAACTCTCCTATTTGACCCTCCTCATCTCTAGCTGATTCTATTGCTTGTAGCATTTATTTCTAATATGTATTTATTAGTCTTTACAAGTAAGCTTCTTGAGCGTTTTTCGTATCTACCAATATAGGCTTCAAACAAAAATTAATTAAAAGAAATGGGGAAAAACAATCCATATTCAAAGGAAAACACCAATCTGACATGTCAATTCTTAATATCTATGCCCCAAACACATAATGAGGAAACATAACCCAAGAGGATTAGACAGGAAGAAACTATCCAATCGTGGTTAAAATAGATGTAGAGTAAAATAAAATTATTGAATGAAAAACATATTCTATTTTTGTGAGAAAATCAACCATATAGACAAATAAATCATTATCAAAACTAAGAGACAGAATATAACAATTAAAAAAATGAAAATTTAAAAGGAGACATAACAACAATCAACAAGGAAAACCACAGAACTATAAGAAATACTTTAAAATCACTTCATTCAATGAGATTAGGAATATTAAAGAGGAATATATATATATACATGTATATATGTATATATGTATATATCTTGATATATACCACTTACCAAATTTCACCACATGAACAATTTGAATATAGACCTATCTACCATATTGAAATAAAATGAATCATTACAAGCCTCACAAACAAAAATAAGTAAGTATGTAAATAAACAAATAAAAAAACAAAATTTGAGTGCAAGATTCTTTTACCATTGGAATTTACCAGTCATTCAAAGAAGTTTTGGAAATGTTACTTGTCAACTTATTCCATGATATAAAAACACAAGGGACTTTACCCAATTTATTTTATGATGACACAGGTACATAGATTTCCATACAGTCAGGTTTTTTTTTTCAAATAATCATACATATTTTATGTCAGATACTACTACATCATATACCTTTAACCTGATACAGGGTGCAGTGGAAATTTGGGTTTCTGGCTCTTAACAATCTAGCTATTGCAGCAGGTTGTTGACAGACTCTGGGAATTCCAATTTCAAGAATTCAATTGATCATAGCCACTCTGCCTGATGACCTTGAGATCATTAACCTTACACAACATGGACTTCTAGTGTTGTGGGTATTATAAACGGAATTAGAGACCAATTTTTCACGTGAATATAGGTGAACAAATACTCAGTAAAATCCTCATGAAGAGATTCCAAAACAGGACAAAAGACCATCCAAACCAATAAAGGAGACCCCATTGCACAGAGGGAGTGATACTACAACACAAAAAATCAAGATATATAATGCACAATAAAAATAAACTTAAAAAAAATAAGTATTTCTTTCATTTTACATATTGATGCCAGTTCCCTCTCCCTCCCTCCTTCTCTCTTCCACCCTCTCATTCCCCATGACCAACCAACCCTCCTACCACTCCACACTCCACATGTAGGGGGATGCCTTCCAGGAGTGCTCATGTAAATCTTTCAAGTCATTTGGAGTAGGGACTAAGAAATTTCTTTTGTAACTATGTTAAGGGAGTATCCCTCCATGGGGGATGTGATCCCAAAGTCCTTGTGTGCACCAGGGATATATCTTGGTTCCACTCTCCAAGGCCGCTTACAATGTCCAGGCCTTCTATCTTAGACACATGTTTAGTGGATTTGAGTCAGTCTCATCACGGATTCCCAGCTATCCCTCTGGTGGCCCATTAGCTCCTCTTTGTTCAGATAAGCTATCTCTATGTGTTACTGCAGCCTGGTCTTGTCCTCCCTCTCTGCATCTGGATTGCAGTTATGCTAAGTGTTTAGTTTTGGATGTTTCCTTCTGTTTCCATCAGCTACTAGATGAGGGCTCTATTGTGGTGAATAAGTTACTCGTAAATCCCATTATAAGGGAAGGCCATTTATACTAGCCTTTACACTGTTCCTCAAATTGTTAGTTGGGGTCAGTCTCGTAGATCTCTGGACATGTCTTTCAGTTCAGTTTTCTCTTTAAACTTATAATGGCTCCACCTTTTATGGTTTCTCTCTCTCATTCTCTCTCTCTCTCTCTCTCTCTCTCTCTCTCTCTCTCTCTCTCTCTCTCTTTTCTCTCATCTATTCCTTCCCTGACTCAATCTTCCCAGTGGTTTCCCTCTCCTCCTCTTCATTTATCCTAGGTCCCTCTGTACTCATTGTCCCCACCAACTCCCCACATGCTCAGGAGATCTTGTCCCTTTGCTATTCTGTGAGGGACCTTATATAAATTTCTAAGAATCCTCCTTGTATCCTAGTTTCTCTGGTGAAGTGAATTATACACTGATGATCTTTGCACTATGTCTAAAATCCATATATGAGTGAGTACATACCATGTTCCCTTTTTTCTGACTGGGTTACCTCACTCAGGATGGTTTCTTCAAGTTCCATCCATTTTCTTGTGGATTTCAAGATTCCATGATTTTTTTTTGTCCCACAGCATTTTATTCCATTGTAGAAATGTGCCCATTTTCTTTATACATTCTTGAGTCGAGAGGCAATTAGGTTATTTCAATGTTCTTGCTACCACAAATAACGCTGCTCTGAACATATGTGAACTCATGTCTTTGTTGCATGGATGTGGATTATTTGGCTATATTCCTAAGAGGGGGGATTTCTAGGTCTTATGGTAGAGAGATTCCCATTTTCCTGAGGAAGTGACATACCGTTCTCCAAAATGGTGCATGTTTGTATTCCCACCTGCAGTGATGGAATGTTCCCCTTTCTCCACATCCTCTCTAGCATAAGTTGTCATTGTTATTTCTAATTTTAGCCATTCTGGCTGGAGTAAGATACCTCAGAGTTGTTTTGATTTTCATTTCCCTTATTGCTAAGGATGTTGAGCATTTTCTTAGGTGTCTTTCAGCCATTTTGGGTTCCTTTATTGAGAATTATCTCTTCAGTTTTTTATACAACTTTTAATTGGTTTATTTGGTTTCTTGGTGACTAGATACTTGAGTTCTCTGTATATTTTGGAGATAAGCTCTCTGTCAGATGTACAGTAGGTCCTGTTTGCTCTTGTCCAGTAAATTGTGTTAACTGACCCAAAAACCTGATGTTTTTTTTAAACATCCCATTACATTATGATAAATCCTTTGACAAAATCAAACATTATAAAACTGTTATGATGTATATATGAGATGCATATATACACATAATTAATAATATTTACAGCAAGCCTATAGACAACATAAAATAAAACAGAGAGAAACTTAAAGCAAGTCTGATAAAATCTGGAAAACAAGACAAGGGTGTAAACTCTATATCTACTCATCATATTACTTGAATTACTAGTTAGACCAATAAATCAACTGAAAGATATCAATGGAGTATAATTTGCAAAGGAAGATATTAAACTATTGTTGCCTGTAGGTGCACTTGAATGGTATTAAAAACTCAGCAGAAAAAGAACAGGTGATAAACAATTTCAGTAAAGTGATGGGGTAGTAGAGTAAAATGAAACCAAAAACCAAACAAACAAACAAACTAGACTTTCTATATAAAAACAGCAAACAGACTGAGGAAGAAATAAAGAAAACAGGACTCATCACACCATCCTCAAGCAATATAACATATGTTCAAGAAATTCTTAACAAACAAGTAAGACAATGTATGATAAAAACATTTAAGTATAGGAAGAAAGAGTTTGAAGAAGATATGAACAGATGGAAAGTTTTCCAATACTCATGATCAGTAGCATTAACACAGTCAAAAGGACATCCCTCTAACAACAATTTGTAATTCACCACAATACCCATAAAAATTACAACACACTTCATCAAAGACTTAGAAAGTACAGTTTGCAACTTCATATGAATAACAAAAAAAGATAGGTAAAACAACAGTTAAAGAATACCATGGCACTGGCAGGAAAACAGACATGTTCAACAATGGAATGAAATTAAAGACTCAAGCCTCAATCAAAACACAGGTGCACACATGATTTCTGATAAGGAAATTCAGAAATAAAAAATGGGAAAAAAACACAGCACCTTCAACAAATTGTACCAGTGAATATGAATTTTTGCCTGAAGAATTGAAATAGATTCATATAGATCCCCCTGCACAACACTCAAGTCAAGTGTGTGAAAGTCCCCAACAGAAAATCAGACACACTGAAGCAGAAACAAGACCCAAGTGTGGAAAAGCCTTGAATACACTGGCAAAGAGAACAAGTTTCTGAATAGAAAATCAATTAATAAATGGTACCCCATGAAACTTTCAAGGATTGTGTAAGACCAAGGACACTCAATCATGCAAAGGGTCAGCTTAAGAAATGGGGAGAAATTTTTCACAACTCCATATCCAGTAGAAGTCAAATTAAAAGTATATAAAGAACTAAAAAAATCTAGATGTTGTATGCTGTGGAAAAAGTCTTCTGTATAATATTAATTTGTTTTATGCTCAATCATTAAAACCAAGCTCAAAATACTATTGCAGGGCATGAAGAGTTTGGTGGCCAGAACAAGCTAGGATAATTTAGGGAAAAAGGGTGGAGTCAGTGAAGTCATGAACCAGACAGAATGTTAGCTAGAGAAGATGAACAGCCTAATGTCACAAACCCTGGGCAGCACATAAACTAATAGAAATGGGTTAATTTAAGTTAGAAGAGCTAGTTGGTAATAAGCCATAGCCATTTATAATTGATATACGCCTCAGTACCTTTGTTGGAGAGCTGCAGGTAGAACAAAACACCTGCCTACATTTAAAAGTCTAAATAATCCAAATAAAAAATGGGTATGGATATATGCTAAGAGTTCTCAGCAGATATATGACAAGTAGCTAAGAAACACTTAAAGGAATGTTTGACACAATTAGCCATTAGAGAATTCCAAATGTAAACTACCTTTTGATTCCATCTTAGAACTTTGAGAATGGCAAATATTAAACTTGTAATTGACAGCTCATGCTGGTAAGGAAGGTAAGCAAGGAGAACGCTCCACCACTCTTTGTAAAAGTGCAATTTATTACAGACTTTATGGAAATAAGTATCATCATTTTTCAGAGAACTAAGAGTCTATTTATGTCAATGCCTAGCTATACCACCCTTAGTCATAAACCCAAAGGTTGTTCCATTCCACCACAATGATCACCAAGATTTTATCCATTATAACCATAAACTGGAATGAGCCACGAATTCCGTGAACTGAAAAACTGATTTTAAAAGACATGGGTTACATTTACAAAATATGATATTTACCCAACTGTAAAGGCTCTGGCATAAAAAAAAAAATGATTGCCTCATTTCTCAGTGCTAATGCCAACTACCTTAAAAGCAGGGAATCAGAACTCCTTCTTACCCCTCCCATTTTGTTCTGTTACCACTGCCTTACATTTGGTCATTCATACACAGGTCCATCTTCATGGGTAAGTCCACCATAAAAGCTGGAGGGATTGGAAGAAACAGGTTCACTGTGGTCTTTTTTCTTTTCACAGAATAATCAAAGTCCTGCCTGGAAGCAATGCAAACTGTCTTCCCAGGAGTAAGCAGCTGTATAAAATTACAAACAACTCCTCAATTAAATTGTGTGAGGCTCGTCTGAGTCCTAGGATTCATTAATCTAAACAACTGGTTCTCTAAATTCCTAATGCTGAGTCACTGTAATGCAGTTAGTTATTCCTTTTCTAGAGACCTAACAATTATAAAATAGCTTTCACTACTACCTCATAACTATAATTTTGTTACTGTTATGAATCATAAATATCTGTGTTTTTTGACTCTAAATATCAATACAGGAGACCACCCTAATCAGAAACTGAACACTGAGTAGAGAAAGCTTCCCTCCCTATATTGTACACACACCAATTCTGTGCTTTCATTCACATGGAAGGCATGAATACAGGGGGGGGAATAACACAGAAATCCACTCAACCTGCAGAATATGCCCTTCTTTTAATGGAGACCCATGCATCTCACTGTGTAGCAAGATAGTCCTTCTTTGGCACTGACCACGCCCGTTGGGGGGTGGAGCCATGGGTGGACATGACCTGTGGAAGGAGGTCTGAGGAAGAGCCGGGAAAAGCTTTCTTGCTGGCAAGACTTGGACAGGAGAGCATCCGGTGGAAATTGCTGGTGTTCATTTGTCTAGGTTGTAAGTTATTTCTCCCTGAATAAACATCTATTCGGTCTATTAGTTTATACTGGTCCTTATTTAACCACAATATCACTGCCTTAAAATACAAGTTGTAATCTCACCATTGCCTAGAGTGTTTTTCTCTGAAGTGTATACAGTGCACTATTTTTCTTCTTAGGGTCTAAAGTAAGAAGCCATGCTCCACATGCAAATCCTTTTTTATTTTATGTACTATTTTTTTTTTTTTGGTCAGGGCCTTTGACACAGCCTTATGTGGCATAGACTCATAATTTTAGAACTCTATGGTGCTATAGACATGCAATCCAAGAATTATGGATGTTTAGTCAAGAAGATAATGAGGGCAATGTCCTGTTATGCTACAGACAGGGTTCAAGTGACATCAGTCAAAATACTAGACCTTTCCTTGAACCCGTTTTTCAAAAAAGCTGGAGATAAACTGTTATAGAATAAATATACCTTTCATTTACACCAGGATTTATTGTTTGGTTTGACCCTGTTATGAACCTTGAACAGCAATTTAGAGTAATGTTCTTTTATATTATGTTGGCATTTCACTGGTTGTAAAATCAGGATTTTCTCTTTCATTATGGAAATGCAGCGTAAATCCTGCTAATCCTGATGAACAATCATTTACATCTTACCATATCAATTTCTGACAGGTGTGGTAAGCATATAGGTCAAATAAATATGGGCTATTCAGGAAGCAGCCCTAAATCAGCTAAATTATATTTTACGTGACTTAATGTCTCTCTCTTAAGATATGGTATGTTTTTATGACATCAGATATACTCTCTACAAAACACTTTAGTAATGGATTACTACTGTACACATGAGATACCAGTTACAAGCTTGATACAATTAACTCCAGATAAATCCTGAACGTAAATGTTCAATATTAAAAGTGCAGGACTTCTGGAACATACTAGAGAGATGAGAGCTCTTTGAAGTTGGCACATATGTCTTCCATGATGACAATGCAAGAAAAACAGGTATCAGTAATTCAAAGGAATGTCAATATCAGCATATTCTAAGCACAGTCTGGCTACAGATGCTCTGCTATGACACTATGAACCGGCAAATTTCTCAATGTGATGTGATCAAAGGCTGCTGCCATGCACAATGGAATTTCAAGGAAGAAAAAGGAAAAGCAGATAAAGTACACACAGCACCAGGCAAGAAGCAAGCTCAACCAGTTTCTGGCTGCCGGTTCACACCCAGTTGGGGGGAGGAACATCTCCCTGGTCTCAGCATCAGCTGCTGCAACTCTCAATCTGGTAACATGGGAATCTCACACACCTTTCCAAGCCACTCTTTCCCTTCTAGGAACAGGTGATCGTATATTACCATAGGAGGTTGTGGGGATTTCAAGCACAAAACCCACATCCAAGCCCAAAGAAAAGTGCACAACACAACTTTAGAACACTTCAGGGAAGAACACTCTAGGCAATGGTGAGATTACAACTTGTAGTTTAAGGCAGTGAGATGCATGGGTCTCCATTAAAAGAAGGGCATAATGGTGCAGGTTGAGTGGCTTTCTGTGTTATTTTCCCACATGTATTCATTCCTTCCATGTGAATGAAAACACAGAATTGGTGTGTGTACAATGTAGGGAGGGAAGCTTTCACTACTCAGTGTTCAGTTTCCAATTAGGGTGGTCTCCTGTATTGATGTTTAGAATCAGAAAACACAGATATTAGAACTCTTTAGAACCAGTGGAATTAAGGCAGAACCCTGGCTCCGAGAATAATCCTTCCTTTAGTTAACAGATCTTCCTGAGACATGAGAGACAGGACATGGTGTGCAGAAATTACAAGATAGCATGTTTCAAAACCCGTCTTCCATGGGAAGAAGAGATTTATCTCAGATATATCCCAGATTGGTTGCAGAATTGTGCCACATTCAACAGCAAGTCCGTTGCTAATGTGAACGACTGGATTTGGTTATTAAAGGATGTATACAAATGTTGAAGGAGGCTAATCAGACAATAATGCACAAGAGGAATACAGCATAACTCAAGAACATTGTGAACAAAATCCACAGGGAGTTTAGGACCGAATACCACAATCCCAATCTTGGGCTATCATGAAATTACTAATGCTGCGCCCTTCTGGACCTTTTCCATCATGGTAAGTCCAGCTGCTGATTGCCTACCATTCCCCCCTGTAGTGTACACAAGAAAGTAGTCTTCCTATTTGGAATTGAATGCAGGAGACATGCTCCACCAGAATTCCTTTTCTGGTAACTGCAATGGATAGTTGACTACAGGACTCAAAATTGTAATTTGAAAAGGCAGAGGTGATACAGCCCATTTAATGTATGGTTTTAATTTGCAAATTAAGATGTAAGTAAATTCATTGACCTGGGAAACATACATAAAACCCTCCCACATTCTCAGTTCCTGTTTTTCCTATAATGTGGTCAGATAAGAAGTCAATGTTTTTTTTTAATACAGATGTTCTCATTTGGAAGACATGAATCTTTTTCCACAATGAGTTTCCTCAGGAAATTAGAATTTCATGATTAACAACATAGATTCCACAAAGTTGACGTCCAGTCTACAGACAAATGCCATTGTCTGAAAACTGCAGTTACATTACAGACACATATAACAGCTATTTTTGCTTTGGTTTCAGTAAATTTCTTTTTCTTTTCTTTTTTTTTGAAGGTTTTATTTCCTTTATTTATAGACTTTAGTGAAGAAACTAAAACAAACTTGGTCTCTGAGGAAAGAAAACATTTGCAGTATGATTTCTCTTTTAGGCATGTGATGGCTCCACCAGCTGGCTAACTGAAAGTAAATGGTAATTCACAATAAGCAAATTACATATTGGGTTCTCTATAAGTGTAGGGTGTGAGGCACTAGAAAAGACATGTTTAGAGTGTAAGAGACTTCTTTATTTAATTTGAAATGCCTTTTTAATAGGATTTGAGCCAAGTCAACTCACTGCACAATGCTTCTTTAAATTTGAAATTCCTTTAAAGATTCAATTAAAAATTAATTACACTATGGTTAAGACAATCCATTATCCCCAAAAATTCATATTAAAATTGAGAACTTAAGATAACATTTTGCGTATATTTGTAATAGTGATCATTTCTAACTTGAGTTAACAAATCAGTGTGCAATGAATGATATATTCAGTCATACTTTGTTTGAAATGATCTAAAATTTTTCCTGCATTTCATCTTTCTTCAAAGAATAAAAAGCAAACTCATTAATTTTTTTTTATTCTGCATCTGTTGATGAACAAACAATGGCTATGTACTGTAGTCAATGGTGAATCATAGTGTAAACGTCCTTATTTCTATTTTTTCTAACATGTTAACCCCCCTCAAAAAAACTATAAACAATTAAAGAAAATTGTACTTCTTTAAAAGTAACAAATTATAACGGATGTCCTGGAAGTGCAGCTGTTGTCTATAGAGCCTGTGACTTCATGTTGTATCATTTGGAGAGAAGCAAAGTCTGCCTTAGAACAATGGGAGTTGTTAATTTCATTGACCAGCTGGATTTTGTTGAACTGAGGAACTGAAAATTCTCGAACCTTGGTATCAACTCTAAATAACTGACTCCAACACATTTTAGCAAACCTGGTAACTAGCTGAAGCCTTTTTCCTGAGACAGAGATGTCTCAAAACACACCTCCAAGCTGATATGTATATTATGCAAAGTTTATACAAACTCAACTTTCTGAGTATTTGTAGAACCCTCTCCCAGTTCTGATTACTCAACTGTCCTCTTTTGTTTCTTTCACCCTAGTTGTACAATGACCACTGTTAACCATTAATTGCTTGGAGTGGTTACTTTCTATCTTAATATGTGATGATCCATGTTCCTTCTCTGCCTTGAAATGCCAAGGCAGCTGCTTCCTCCCTTCTGCTGGCCTAATTGTATTCTGTGGCATCCACTTTGTGTCCCCATATGTAGTGAACATCTCTCTCTCTCTCTCTGTGTGTGTGTGTGTGTGTGTGTGTGTGTGAGTGTGTGTGTGCATGCGTGCATGCGTTTGTGTGTGTATTTAGGCCCAGGCTATCACCTTGTTTTCCTAAAACTTTGCTACACTGTGACTGGGGTGTGTGTAGGGAAGGGGGTACATTTGGAGGGGAGGGGAGAGCTATGAAGAGTCAGTCTCTCCTCTCATCTTTACAGGAGTTTTAGAAATCTAATTCAAGCTGTCAGGCTTCTATGGCAATCATTTTTTCTCATGGAGATAGTTTTCATCATCTATCTGTCTATCTATCTATCATCTATTACTCATCTGTCTATAATCATCAATTATCTCTACTATCTATGTACCTATGTATGTATATATCTATCTATCTAACTATCTATGTAACTATCAATCATCTAACATCTATCTTTTAACTCCCTAGACACATAGCCTCAAAAAGAAACAACCAGCCTAGAAGCACTGGCTGGCTGCCAAGCAGGCCCCAAACATCTCTACCTACCAAGTGTGGCATTACACATGTGCAATATTGTCCCTGCCTTTTAGTGGCACTGCATAAATAGGATTGTACTTAGAGCCACATGCTTCTGCAACAAGACATTTACTGACTGATCTGTCTGCCTAAGTTCATATTCCATTTTTAATTTTTAGCTTTTAAGTACTTTTGCTATAAGTGTTAGTATTTGGGCATCTGTTCTGACATGCTATGTGCACAGCGACAACCACCAAGAGCACCACCTGTGCACATTCACTATGTTCCTTTTTTAAAAGGTCCTGCCCAGACAACCAATTTTGGTTTTCTTGCTAGAATACATTGACATTCACACACAGTTTGAAGACACTGCTATTAACATGCTGCCTTGCTGTGTGCAGTTCATTTTCCTAGTTTCATTGTGATCCCTCTATCCTCAGCCTGTCCATCTATAGGTTGTCAGTGTAGAACTCATCTGTTTTAGTCTGTCATAGAAGAAGTCTGATTGGCTGGAAGCAATGGAGAGAATATTAATTTGCTTCCTCTTTTACACCATCATTCCCTGTATCCAAGATTCAGATCTAGGTATTGAAGCGTTTTCAGATTCAACTGGTTTATTTCTCAGCTTTCACACTGCTGTCTAAAATTCAGCTGTTTAAGGGGCAGGGAGTGGGCGGATGTGGGAGAGTAAGCTAAGTTCTTAAGCATTAGTCTCTTTGCTTTCTATTATCGATTTTTTTTTTGTGACCTGAATGTGGGTGTCAGTTGGTGAGGGAAATGGGAGGACAGGAGGGAGAGGGAATCGGGAATGGTATGTAAAATAAGATTGTTTTCAATTTAAATAAAAAATAATAAAAGAAGAAAACAGCTGCTGACAAAAATAAATAAATAAAAGGTCCTTCCCACCTTCCTCTTTCTCTCCTACATATATATATATATATATACATATACATACATATATACATATATATACACACATACATATATATATACACACATACATACATATATATATATATATATATATATATATTCCTCTCTCTCTCTCTGCTTCTCTGTCTGTTTCTCTGTCTACTATCCTTCCTCCACCTTTATTTTCTACTGCTCCTGTCCCCAGAGGCCAGTTGCTCCCCCTCCCTTCCCCCATTTCCCATTGACTTTCCCCTAATTTAAAAAAAAAAAAACACCTCCACATGAGCTTTTTCTTTTTTATTTTTATTTTACATATTGATCGATGTTCACTCTCCCTTCTTCCCTTCTTCCCTTCATCCCTCCCTCTCTCCCTCCATTTTTCCCTCTCTCCCCCCTCACATGCACTGGGACCAAACTCCCCTCCAATCCCCCCTCACTCCACATGTAGGGTGATGCCATCCAGGAGGGGTCATCTAAATCTGTCAAGTCATTTGAAGTGGGGAAAAGGACTTCTGTCCTCTCTCTATGTTAAAAGAGTATACCTCCATGGGGCATGTGCCCACAAGTTCCTTTTGTGCACCAGAAATACATATTGGTTCCACTGTCTGAGGTCCCTTAGACTGCTCAGTCCTTCTGGCTCAGACCCATATTCAGGGGGGTCTGAGTTAATCCCATGCTGGATTCTCAGCTATCAGTCTGGGGGCCTATTAACTCCTCCTTGTTCAGGTCAGTTGTCTCTATGTGTTCTTGCAAACTGGTCTTGTCCTGTTTCTATGTATCTGGATTCTATTTTGGCTCAGAGTTTAGTTGTGGGTGTTTGCTTCTGTTTCCAACAGTTACTAGATGAGGGCTTTATGATGGTGGATAAGTTAGTCATCAATCTCAGTATCAGGAAAGGCCATTGCTTTGGAGAGACTCAAACTGCAACTAATGCCACCTGCATCAACATAAGAACTTGCCTCATGAATATTCTTCTAACAGGTGAAAATTCATCTGTTCTAGCATTAATATGCCTTCCCAGGGAGAAATCAATTCACCCACAGAGGAGATCTACAAAAACAAATACATCTAACATAACATGTATCCATCTCTGGAAAACACTCAAAGAGGAGCCAGTCAAAACATATTTTGCATTTCATATATGCTATCCTTCTTAAATGGCTTTTAAGTTCAAGCTCCATTTTATGCATTGAACAATTTCAGTAGATACTGGAGACAGTATAGCTATTTAGGGAGATAGGGGGATTACACAGCAAATGTGATCCCAGTACTGTTTCTTAAGGACATCAGATACCTGAAACAGAGGGACCTGCTTCACTATAGGATCCTGAGGTGAAGGTGTTGGGGAATGATACAGATAGGAAATGTAGAAGGTAGAAAAGATTAAAAAAAAAAAGCTGGGATGGGGAGATTTGTCCCATGACAAGTAAGCTTAAGGAGAATAGACTTTTGTATACCACTTCCAGGGAGGAATTGGAAAGAAAGGGTAGACTACCTTGAAAAACTACCTGGGACAAACTCAGGAGAACACCAATAAAACAATGCAGCACAAGGAGAACACAGGGTATCTCATGATTATTGCTGACTAAGCCCACAGTGGCCTTGGAACTGAGAAATATAGCTCTATGCAGTTTAGATCTACTGTTCTGTAGCAATCTATCCACAAAGGCTTTGTTCCATACAATTACCAGCTCTCCCAAGCAAATAGCTGGTTTTAGACAAAGTTCTCTCTTTTATGGTTAATACAAAAGGCCCTTAGGAAAAACTCCCAAGGCCTAGGACACAGGCTGTTACTATCTACCAAGAATGTTCCACTTCCTGCCTGAGAGCCTAAATGAAAGGTTTGCATTACCAGGCCACTCATATATCATAGGTTTACTTTTTAAAATCTGGTGTCCAATTGCCACTCTAGAAGAACCATGCTTTTCTGGAGAAGAAAATTGCAACTATATGGCATACCAGGCCTTAAGATTACTTTTGACCCTGCAATATCTCTATGAGCAGCTTGTTATAGGCAAAGGACTAGATGCTGTTGTAAAACAGCAGTGGCTTCTTTGTAATGGTTTGGAGTCAAATGTTAGGAAAATCATGGTAAACAAATGTGTATTTGGGATTCAAAATTCTATTAGGACTTGTCAGCGTATACGTATCTTTGTGTGTTTTAGAAGCAGTCCTACCTCAGTTAAATTCTACTTTTTGAGACATATTATCTCCAAAGCAATTGTAAATCCTTTGTGTTGCAACATTTGTTCTTCTACATCACTGCTCAGTACTGAAGTGCTATGCTTACATGGGGTGCCTTTTACAACCTGCAGAAAATTAACAATAAATGGATCTTACACATAAAATTAAAAAGCAAAGTGCTGAACTTCTGTATGGTATTGAACTAAAAGGCCTCTGGAAGTTTGTTGGCATGCTTTCAGTGGGTGCACCAAAAGTATGTAGAAGTTGACTAAAAAGATGTTTCTATACACACCTCCCTGTTCCCAGTGCTCAGAGCAGATACAGCCCACAGAGCATTTATTTAGAGGCCTGCCTCTTCCTTCTGGGAATTGCAAGGACTGCATGACAACTCAGGACACAGGTAGTCTGGCTATAGCATCCCACCTGGACCCAGAGAATACCCACCTCACTGCATCCAGCACCTCACTGTCTCCCACTACACATCTGAGAACATCAGCCCCTCGCTCACCATGCTGTGGATTTCCAATTTTCCCTTCCTCAAAGCACAGTACACAAAACCACTGGCTCCAGTTTCCCTTCAAATCCAGACCAGAAGGGCCCTGCACTTCTGACAGCCAGGTCACCTAGGGGCCTGATTGTCTAGTAAGGCCTGAGTGATAAGAGCACCTTGTAGATTTTTGCAGAGTGCTTAAGGACACATTACAATGGATCCTAAATGCCTTCTACCCCTGTCAAAGACTTTTATACATTAGCAGAGATGTGCATTTCTATAGCACTCGTCCTATGGCTGACCTCTGCTATGATCCTGCATTCCACAGGCATTTTCCTTTCTTCATCCTAGAAAAGTGTGGCTAGCTAACTATCCTTACTTAAGTGGGTTGAGTTATTCTTGGTGAAAAAGTTCTAAGGGGGGGGGTCAGAATATTTATTTACTACACAGAGATTTAGGGATACAAAAAGTGATATTTGATATTTGGTTTAACACTGAGTTTAGGTGAACTAAAGTTGCTTTTTACCTTGTTGTCATGGGATATTCAGACAATCAGGAAAGAAATGCTGGAACCACATCTCAAAAAAGATAATAGGTCATTCTCTTGTCAGTAAGATGGATGATGGCTCCATGGATGTAGATTCTTATCCCTGAAACTCAGAGCAAACACTAGGCAAATGCATAATAATGAGAAGAGTATTCTTCATGAAAAATTGAATATTTAGAGAGGAATTGAACTAGGAAGTATGTATTTGTGAGCACTATTGCAGCCAATACATCTTCAGTGAGCAGATAAAAAACAAAACAAAAACCAACGGTATTATTCAAGGTTCTCTACATGAAAAGTAATATAGGATGAATCTCACCATATATGTATAAAGTGGATTTATTAGACTTCCTCACAAGCTGTGATCTAGTTAGTCTAACAATGGTTGCCTACCAATAGGAATCTGAGGAGTACAGCAGGTTTTTTAGTTTATCAGGATGGATGTGTCAGCTGGCCATTATACAACAAAATTCCAAAGAAGTAGGCTGTGATAGCATTAAAGGAATAAATTTGGTAGCTAGATCATGGGTTAGCAGCCAAAGCTGGATAGCTTTCTCCTTCAATACCCTGTATACATGCTGGCTACCACTAGAAGGTGGAACTCATGCTTCCTTTATCTCATTTGTTTTGTTTTGTTTTTCATTTTCAAATTATAGTTTATCTGTACAGCCCTGGAACTCATTCTGTAGACCTGGCTGGCCTCAGAAATTCAGGCAGCCTCCTTTGTCCTTGGATTAAACATATGCACCACCAACAAGCATTTAAAGGTAGATCTCATCATCTACTTCCTTACAAGGCTTCTGTGTGGTTTTGGCAGTCCTGGAATATATTCTGCCAGTCTGACTTTCTCAACCCATATATGGGTATGCATTCCAACTTGTCATGAGTTCAAAGAGGTCGGGTAACTCCTATTGTCCTTAAGACATTCCCTTTCCTGGAACAGGATGCCTGTGTCTTGATGATGAATGTCTCCTATATAAATAACTATACATTTGGCCTAGACAGGTTTGCACACACCCTGAAGGAAAGGAGTAAGAGCAGCTATTGGGAGACTGAAGGCAGATAGTATATGCAGTTATGAAGGGCCTTTAGCATTAGAGGAAGTAATCTCTGTTTTCCCTTCATATTGTAAGACTGTCAGAATGAGGAGTCTTCGAGGTTCAGTTGACCAGATATTGAGGTAAATAAGGATCAGGATAAACAAATAGGCCGAATAGATGTTTATTCAGGGAGAAATAACTTACAACCTAGACAGATGAACACCAGGAAATTCAACCCGATCCTCTCCTGTTCGTGACACCAGAAAGAGAGTGCCTTCCTGGCCCCCTCTGACCTCCTTCCACAGGTCACTTCCGCCCATGGCTCCACCCCCCAATGGGCTTGGTCAGTGCCACAGAAGGACTATCTCACTAAAAGTCGATACCCCAAGAACTCAACGTCCAGTCCAGTTGCTGCAAAACACAAGAGGCTTTAATGAACAGGAAACGTTTGTGCAAACTGGCTCCTCCAGCAGGAAGGCTAGAGAGAAGCCCCCTCCGCTGGTCCCAGGTGATTTTAAAGGCAAACCCACTATCTTATGGAGGGGGTGGGACCCTCTGTCCATTGAGGCCATGACCCTTGGAGGCCAGAAGGTCTGCTATTAGGGTCAGCAGACCTTAGGGCCTCAGGGTGTGCTAATTAATCTTGTCTGGACAAACCAGAGTTATAGCTATCTCTTTGTTTCCTAAGGACCCTACTTACCACCTGTTGACTCACAGGAAAGGAAGGGGCAGTGTGAATTCTTCTTATCTCAGGGCCTTGTGAGAGGAAGTTAGCAAATTCCAAGGAACAGATATTGGTTTCCAGGTCAGTCCATCATTAACATTACTTTTTACGTCTTTCAATATTAAAAGAAGCCCCCTTCCAATGCCCCACCTTTGTTTGAGTACTTAAGTTAAATATCCTCTGGGGATTGACCTGGACCATAATGTTCCTCAAGGAGCCTCGTGTTTTTCAGCAAAATCTTGAATAAATATTCATTGATGTTTTCATATGTTTTTCTATACTCCTGTCAGAATGGTTAAATCAGAAACACCATGAACAGCTTATGCTGGAAAAGATTCAAGGAAGGGAAACACTCCTCCACTGCTTGTGGGAATGAAAATTATACAGCCATTGTGGAGATCAGTATGACAGTTCCACAGAAAAACCAGAATCATTCTACCACAGGACCCAGTAATTCCCCTCTTAGGCATATATCCAAATGATCAGCAAAGACATCACTTCAACTACTTTCATAGCAGCATTTTTTGTAATAGCAAGAATCTGGAAGCAATATAGATGCTCCTCAAATGAAGAATGAATGAAGAAGCTATGGTACATTTACTCAATGGAATAAACTCAATGAGGAAAAATGGAATTTTGAAATACTTTAGTGAATGAATGAAACTTGAAATTCCTGAGTGAGATAACTGACTCACAAAAAGCTCAACATGGGATATACTCACTCATATGAGGATTTTAGACATAGAGCAAAGTATCACCAGTCTACAATTCACACCACTATAGAAATAAGGACAAAGGAGGAAACTATACAAGGGAATTTTACAACGTCCCCAACAGAAGGAGAAAGCATCATCAACTTCCCAGCATGTCAGGAGAATGAGGGGACAGTGTGTAGAGAGAAAGATAAGGGAGAGAAGGGTAGGAAAGGAGAACATGTGTGACCAAGATGATTGAGTCAGGTGTGGAATAGATGAAAGCAAGAAAAGAGATATCACAATAGAGGGAGACATTATAGGTGTGAAGAGAAAATTGATTCTAGAGAAATGTTCAGTCTTACAAGGATGACCACAACTAAGAAACTGAGAAACATTGGAAAGGATACTTTAAATACCAATTCTTGATAATGAGATTTTTTTTATATATATTTTTTATTTTTTTATTTAATTTTATATAACAAAGTCCAATTAAATGAAAACAAACATTTATACACAATATTTGGGAATTTGGGCGTCGTTCTTTCCAAACTACTTCCTGCTGGTAAGGGGCGCTGTCTTGGGGGATTCGAAGAAGATTCAGATATCCTAGCTGTAGTCTGTAGGGCTGTTTTGTCCAGCTGTTTGGAATGTAGGATCAGCTTGTACTCTGTTTCAGGCGGTCTGGCGTGATCAAACCACATTAGTCTGGAAGGAATCCACATTTTTCATTTTCTGTGGAAACAAAAATAGAAATCCTTTTACCCAGTAACTTGTTCTTCAACTTAAATTTTGGAGTCAAAGCATTTTTATTTTTTTAATTTATTATTTTACATGTCGATCCCAGTTCCCTCTCCCTCCCTCCCTCCCCTCCAGCCCTCCCTCCCTCCTTCCCTCCCTTTTGCCCTCTCTGCCATCTCACATGCGCTCTAAACACCCTCCCCTCCTAACCCCCCACCACAATACCATATGTAGGGGAATGCCATCCAGTTGGGGTCATGTAGATCTGACAAGTCCTGTGAAGTAGGGACTAGGGCTTCTCTCCTATCTCTAGAATAAGGCAGTTATCCCTCCATGGGGCATATGTTTGCAAAGTCCTTTTGTGCACCAGGGATACATCCTGGCTCCACTGTCTGAGGTCTCTTAGACTGCTCAGACCTTCTGGCTGAGACCCATATTCAGGGGGGCCTGAGTCAGTCCCCTGCTGGCTTCCCAGCTATCATTCTAGTGGCCCTTAGCTCCTCCTTGTTCAGGTAAGCTGTCTCTATGTGTTTCTACCGCATGGTCTGGTCCTCTCCATCTGCTTCTGGGTTCTAGTTCGACTCAGTGTTTATGTATGGGTGTTTGCTCCTATTTTCAACAGGCATTAGTTGAGGACTCCATGGAGAAGTTAGTTGTTGATCTCACTCTCCGGGAAGGGCATTTATGATAGCCTTTCCACGGGAGCTGAGATTGTTAGTTGGGAGCAGTCTTGTAGTTCCCTCAACCTTTCTTTGTGTTCAACTTTATCTTCAAACCAATATTGGCTCCCTCTTTTATGTTCTCTCTCTCTGTCTCTCTCTCTCTTTCCTATTTTCCATTCCTAACCATGCTCAGTCCTCCTGGTCGCACATGCCTTCCTTTCCTCCCCCTAGTTTTCTCCTACTTCTCTCTCCATTAGCTGTCCTCCCCCACTTTACCTGAGGTCTGGAGGACTTGTCCTTTCCCAGTTCTGTGAGGGACTTTATATGAATCTCTTAGAATACAACTTGAATCCTAGTTCCTCTGGTGATGTGAATTATAGGCTGGTGATCATTTGATCTAGTTCTAAAATCCATACACGAGTGAGTACATACTGTGTTTCTCTTTTTGAGACTGGGTTACCTCATTCAGGATGGTTTCTTCAAGTGCCATCCACTTGCCTGCGAATTTCAAGATACCATCATTTTTTTCTGCAGAGTAGTATTCCATTGTGTAGATGTGCCACATCTTCATTAACCATTCTTCAATTGAGGGGCATCTAGGTTGCTTCCAGGTTCTTGCTATTACAAATAGTGCTGCTATGAACATAGTTGAACAGATGTCTTTGTTGCATTGATGTGAATCCTTTGGGTATATGCCTAAGGGGGGATTGCCAGGTCCTGTGATAAACTAATTCCCATTTTCCTGAGGAACCGCCATACTGATCGCCAAAATGGCTGTATGAGTTTGCACACCCACCAGCAGTGGAGGAGTGTTCCCCTTTCTCCACATCCTCTCCAACATAAGTCATCACTGGTGTTTCTAATTTTAGCCATTCTGGCAGGTGTAAGATGGTATCTCAAAGTTGTTTTGATTTGCATTTCCCTGATAGCTAAGGATGTGGAGCATTTTCTTAAGTGTCTTTCAGCCTTTTTGATTTCCTCCATTGAGAATTCTTTCTTCAGTTCTGTACCCCATTTTTAATAGGGTTATTTGGTGTTTTGTTGACTAGTTTCTTGAGTTCTTTGTATATTTTGGAGATCAGCCATTTGTCGGATATAGGATTAGTGAAAATCTTTTCCCAGTCAGTGGGCTGCCGTTTGGTCTTGTCAACTGTGTCCTTTGCCTATCAAAAGCTTCTAAGTTTGAAGAGGTCCCATTTATTAATTGTTTCTTTCAGTGTCTGTGCCCCTGGAGTTATGTTCAAGAAGCGGTATCCTATACCAATTTGTTCAAGGGTACCTCCTACTTTCTCTTCTAAGAGGTTCAATGTGGCTGGATTGATGTTGAGGTCTTTGATCCATTTGGACTTGAGTTTTGTGCATGGCGACAGACATGGGTCTATCTGCAGTCTTCTACACACCCTCATCCAATTGTGCCCGCACCATGGATTAATATCAGTATTTTCAATTCGATTCCATTGGTCTACCTGTCTACTTTTATGCCAATACCAGGCTTTTTTCAGAACTATAGCTCTGTAGTAGAGCTTAAAGTCAGGAATGGTGATGCCTCCTGAAGTTCTTTTATTGTATAGGGTTGTTTTGGCTATCCTTGGTCTGTTGTTTTTCCATATAAAGTTGAATATTATCCTTTCAAGGTCGGTGAAGAATTGTGTTGTGATTTTAATGGGGATTGCATTGAATCTGTATATTGCTTTTGGTAAGATTGCCATTTTTACTATGTTTATCCTACCTAACCAAGATCATGGGAGGTCTTTCCATTTTCTGGTATCTTCTTTAATTTCTTTCTTTAGAGTCACAAAGTTCTTATTATATAGATCTTTTACTTGTTTGGTAAGCGTTACACCAATATGCTTTATGTTGCTTGTGGCTATTGTAAAAGGTGATGTTTCTCTGATTTCTTTCTATGCCTCTTTGTCATCTGAAAAAAATAGGGCTACTGATTTTTTTGAGTTTATCTTGTATCCTGCTAGTTTGCTGAAGGTGTTTATCAGCTGTAGGAGTTCCCTGGTAGAGTTTATTGGGTCGCTTATGTAAACTATCATATCATCTGCAAATAGAGACAGTTTGATTTCTTCCTTTCCAATTTGGATCCCCTTTATCTCCCTTTGATGTCTTATAGCATTAGCTAGAACTTCTAGTACAATATTGAAGAGATATGGAGAGAGAGGGCAGCCTTGTCTTGTTCCTGATTTTAGAGGAATTGGCTTAAGTTTCTCTCCATTCAGTTTGATGTTGGCAGTTGGTTTGCTGTATATTGCTCTTATTGTGTTTAGGTATGTTCCTGTCATCCCTGACCTCTCTAATTCCTTTATCATGAAAGGGTGTTGAATTTTATCGAAGGCTTTTTCCGCATCTAGGGAGATAATCATATGGTTTTTCTTTTTCAGTTTGTTTATATGGTGGATCATGTTGATAGATTTTCGTATGTTAAACCATCCCTGCAATCCAGGAATGAAGCCTACTTGGTCATGGTGGATGATTTCTCTGATGTATTTTTGAATTCGGTGTGCCATTATTTTATTGAGTATTTTTGCATCGATGTTCATCAGGGATATTGGTATGTAGTTTTCTTTCTTAGTAGTTCCTGCAGGGTGGATCCTTGACCGCCATTGTAGGGGCTATGCCAAACAGGCCTCAACTGGAAAGTGCCAGGCCCAGGATAGATCTTCCTATCAGCTTAAGGAACATCCTGAGTCTCAGCCTTCGAAATCTTTGACTTGCATCGCCAGTCTTCTGCTGGAATCTGAACTTATAGCCCCATTTCTGGGCCCTGACTATGGAGAGACCTCCCAGGGTGCTTGGAGCACCAAGAGCTACAGATATCAAACTTCTGACCTACCAAAACACACCAGGGAAGAAGCTATGGGAAGATGGCCATACAATAAAACACCTAACAACAGAATGACAAGAATAACAGAACCAGAATCTACGGAATCTACACCAAATGGACCAGAAAAAAACAAAGCAGATTAAGTAGAAGAGAACGAATTAAAAATTATTGCCATAAAACATGAAGATGTGATAAAATACCTTAAAGAAATGGAAGAAAAAACAAAGAATTGAAAAAACTGAACAAATTTCTTGAAGAGAGTACAGAAAGCCAGAAAACACAATTAAGCAAGTGAAGGAAATGTTTCAAGACTTGAAAATGGAAATGGAGACAATAAAATGTAAACCGAAGGAATGCTGGGAATGGAAAAACTGGGCAAATGATCACTAACTACAGATGCAAGCATAACCAACAGAATTCAAGAGATGGAAGAGAGAATCTCAGGCACAGAAGATAAAGTAGAGGAAATAAATTCACCGACCAAAGAACATCATAAATCCAACAAATCCTAAACAAAAAACATCCAGGAAATATGGGAAACTGTGAAAAGGCCAATCCAAAGAATAATAGGCACAGAGGAAGGTGAAGAAGCTCAACTCAAAGGTTCCTAAAACATATTCAACAAAATCATTGAGTAAAACTTTCCCAATCTGAAGAAGGACATGCCCATGAAAGTACACTGAGCATACCAAACACCAAAAAGCACTCCTCGACATATAATAATCAAAACATCTAACATACAAATAAAGAAATTACATTAAGAGCAGCAAAGGAAAATTTAAAGGTAACATATAAAGACAGACCTATGAAAATTACACCTGACTACTCCATGGAAAGCCACAAAGTGAGAAGGTCCTGGACAGATGTTCTACAAGTATAAAAAGTCCATGGATGCCAGCCCAGGCTACTATACCCAGCAAAGCTCTCAATCAGTATAGATGAAGAAAACAATAGATTTAATGACAAAGCCAGATTTTCACAATATGTATCTACAAATCCAGCCATACAAAAAGATTTGGAAGGAAAACTCCAACCCATGGAAGTTAACTATGCTCACAAAGATGTAGGCAAAAGATAATCCACTTCACCACAAATCAAGGGTAAAGCAGGACTAATAAATTCACAATACCACTGCCAAAACAAATCTAAAACAAACAAGCATTGACAATCCACGGTCCTTACACTCCTTCAACATTAGTGGCCTTAACTTTCTTGCAAACAGACACAGGCTAGCAGAGTGGATATGAAGACAGAATCCATCTCACTCCTGCATGCAAGAAATACATCTAAGCTTCAAAGATAGACATTACCTCAGTCTAAGAAAAGGTCTTCCAATCAAATGGACCCAAGAAGCAAGCAGGTGTGGCTATCCTAAAATCTAACAACTTAGACTTCCAACCAAAATTAATCAAAAGAGATGAAAACAGTCATTCCATATCCAACACAGGAGAAATCCATCAATACAAAGTCTCAATTCTGAACTACTATGATCCAAATACAAAGGCAACCACATTCATAAAAGAAACACTACTAAAACTCAAACCTCACATAAAACCTCACTCACATATATTGGGAGACTTCAACACACCACTGTCAACACTAGACAGGACAAACAGTCACAAACTTAACAAAGTAAAAAAAGAATTAACACACGTTTCATCTCAGTTGGGTTTAACAGACATCTATAGAATGTTCCATCCAAACAGAAAAGAATATAACTTCTCTGCTCCACATGAAACCTTCTCTAAAATTGACCAAATAGTAGGTGGCAATAACAAACCTCAACAGATACAAGAGAATTGGAATAGTGCCCTGTATCTTATATGACCAGCATGCTTTAGAAATTGGATTACAACAACAACACAAATCGCAGAAACCCTACAAACTCATGGAAACTGAACAATGTTCAATTGCACCATACCTGCATCAAAGAAGAAATAAAGAAATTAAGGATATCCTTAAATTCAACAAGAATGAGGATACAACATACCCAAACTAATGGGACACCTTGAAAGCAGTGGTACCAGAGAAGTTCATTGCACTATGTGCCCATATGAACATAAACAGAGGATAGTCACAATAGAGAATTAACAGCACAACTGAAAACCTTAGAACAGAGAGAAGCAAACTCACCCTGGAGGAGTAGACACCAGAACGTAATAAATTTGAGGGCTGAAATCAATACAACAGAAACCAGGGAAATAATGCAAAAAATCAATATAATAAAGGGTTGGTTTTTCAAGAAAATCAACAAGATAGACAAAACTTTATCCAATGTAATGAAAAATCAGAGAGAGAACATGCAAATTCCCAAAATCAGAAATGAAAAGGGGGACATAAAAATGGACATGGAAAAAATCCCAGAAACATTCAGGTCATACTTTGACATACTGTGATCTTTATATTTACAACAAATGTATGGTGATCAAGAAGGTATACAATATTGGGAAAAGGATAAAGGGGGGATGCAGAGACAAAGACAAGAACAAAAGCTGGAAAATATAATCAACTTTTTATCAAAACACCAGAGGAAACTCAGCCAGGGAAACCGAGATCTTTACCATTGTTACCCAGCTACCAATAATTCTAGTTGTTTAGATCTTAAATAAAAAGAATTCACAACTCCTTCAAAATTGATTCAGAAGAATACTCACTCCCTTTTGCTTCTTACCCTCCAGGTACTGACATTTTTCCCAACAGAGATGCCTCATGGTTTAGAGCGCTCTCTAAAATGGGGGTAATATCTTTCTATGCTTCTGCAAACTCTAATGGCTCTTTGTGGTTTAAGGCAAAACCAGCCCCATTATGCCCACACAAAAATTAATACAGAAGAATGATTTAATTTCTGCTTCCAACCACATGTATAATGCCACGGCATGTGGAAACTGCCCTGTCCACCCACTAAACACCAAGCACACTTGAGAAAAGAGCAGATAAGAAATTCCTTTTTTCTCAGGAACTCAACTTTCCTGAAACATGTTATGATAGCTAGTGAGTGTTTAAAGTTAAAAGAGCTGTGAACATGTATTGCTGAAAGATGATTCTAATGACCAATTTCCACTGGTTTATAAACTGTGTGTGACACATAAAGACAAATCTGAATGTGAAATGCAATATTGTTAAATTCCATAAGCAAACTCTCTGTTTTTCCCTTGGATGTTCCCAACACATACCAAAAGAAACCTTGTCATTCATATTGAACACCGATATTTGTTTCCTTTTGGTTTGTTTGTTTTGTTTTGTGTTTTCCTTTGTTTTTTTCTTTTGGTTTTCAAGGAAGAGTGTCTCTTTATGTTTGGGTGGGTGTCTCTTTATGTTTGGGACCTACCCTAAAACTCTCTTTGAAAATCATACTGGCCTCAAACTCACATAGAGCTTCTTGCCTCTCCCTCTCAAGTGCTTGAGTAAAAGTTGTGTGCCACCACAGCCCAGTGTGGACACAGAGATTTCATTCACCAAAGGGACCCTACACTCGGGGAGGATAATAGGAAAAGGGCCACTGCCCAGGTCAGCACAGGGCACATGTTCCCTTCCTGTCCCTGCAGAAATGACAGCTAGGCTCTGAAGCTTACACACTGACCATTCTATAGGGCTGTGGATTTCATTGTATCTTCTATACAAAAGCACTTTGGTTTCATTCTCACATCAGTACTTTATCAAGATTTTTGATTGACCTTGTCTATGGACACTAAGAAATGGTGAGTCAGACATGTGTAAACCATCTACAATTTATTATAGGCTCAACACTGATATTTCCACCAAAGGAATGCAAGAAATTTCACATGTTCCTTCCTTCTCCCACATCTTTCTGCACTGTGCCTACACCAGCTTCAAATTTCTTAAATGAACTCAATTCTTGCATATTCTTGTTGTCATTTGCATTCCCAATACCAGCCAGGGTAATTGGAAAACAGTCAGTAAGTAACCATTATTTCCTTCTTAATGAACACTCAAAGCCTTTTCATAAAGGAATTGTAGGAGTTCCTTTCCAGCACTAGGAAGCAAAGGCAGGAGTAGCTGTGATCAATGCAAATCTCAACTACATCACACCATCGGCTACACCCAGCTCAATATAATTTCCAAATTTCATCCCAAAAATCAGGTCTGTCTTCATTCACATGACATGATTCAATACACCCTGATTATTTAAAGAAGAAAACCACTGAATCTATATTACTTAGGACTTTTATTGTTGTGTATAAGTTCTAAGACCACCACAACAATTTTTATTGTTGTTTTTCAAGACAGGGTTTCTCTGTGACTTTTATAGTCGTTTGGAACTAGCTCTTTTAGAACAGCCTGGTCCTGAACTCACAGAGATCAACCTGTCTCTGCCTCCTTGGTAAAACTCTCCCAGTCAGGGATTCCAACCCTAGTCTCGACAGTGACAATCAGGGATGAAATATGCATCACTCTACTTGCAAGAAAGAGATCCCCCACAAATTTTATAAAGAAAACACGTAATTGGATTGGCTCACAGTGTCAGAAATTGAGTTCATTTTCATCATAGAAGGGAGCATGATTTGAAGAAGAATATGGTGCTGGCTACATCTTGATATGCAGGCCTCAGTAAGACATCATATATACTTGCCCATATCCAAAACATAGGAAACCCCAAAACCCATGACCAGTGATACTCTTCTTCTTCTCAAAATGCCACAGTCACTGCAACAAAGCTCCTCCTTCTATTACTGCCATTCCCTATGAGATTATAGGTGCAATCACATTCAAACCATCACATTGCAGCAATCACGGCCATTTTTTTTTTTATGATGGATACAGCAACTTAAATACACCCTGTTTCTCCTTGCAGTGCATGCAATAAACTATTCTCTCTATTCTGGTCTGAAGGCAGCATCCATGCTCCACATACAAATCTTTTTGCTGTGAGTACAATGGACAGTCAACTTCATGACACATATGGAGAGTTTTAAAACACTAGGATCATACTTGTTTATCTTGTTGTCAATGAGATCACTTGTGATGTAGAGGTGGATTATATTTTAAATCAATGTGCAGTGTTACAGATTAATGAGTTCCATTTATTAAATATCTCCTTAAAAGTAATTAGTGTCCTTAAATTAGGTGTTAAAAAAAAGCAATCCTTCCACCTTCTGAGGGTAAACAGTCGCTTAATTTAATGAGGTGAGTTTAAGATGAAAGAATACATTGCACTGGAAAGCAACATACTGGGATCAAAGCAACCATTGTCAATGAGAGAGGATGTCTCAGAAAATTAATTCTAAAATGCTAGGAATAAAGCAGTTCTAGACATTGCCTTTCCAGTGAGAAATATCTCCATTAACTAAAGAGGTTAAAAAAAAAAAACAAAGATGAGAAAAAAAAATCTCTGTAATGATTGCATGCAACCATCTTTCACTAATGTTCAAAGAGGAGAAAGCCTACAACAGATAATTTTTTGAGACAGGGTTTCTCAGTTTCCCTGTGCTATAGCCTTTGTTGTAGTGGGGCTAGCTCTATAGAGCACACTAGTCTCAAACACACAGAAATTTGCCTGCATGTGCCCTCTGAGGGCTGAGATTAAAGGAATTCATCATCACTGTCTGGCTCCTAAAACATATTTTGTATTCCACATTTGCTGCCACTTTTAAGTTCTTCCAAGGTCATATGCCAGCTGACAATTTGAAGAATTTAAATAGGGTCAGGAAACTGCAAGTCAGGCCAGTAAGGCCATGAAAGACTTCAACAGAAAAGATAGTTCCATAATGATTTCACAGTACACCAGTGACATGCAACAGCAGGTCACACTTGAATGACAGTTTCGGACACAGATGTGCCAGAAGATGAGGAAGTTAGGAAAGGCAGAACAAAGTGAAGATAAAACCTGGGGAAGAGAGGTCTTGCTTAACTTAGGTCTTATTCTATGTAAACTTCTTATGAAGAATTGCTACCTCTTTACTACTTCCAGGAGGAAATGGAAGGAAATGGGAGAACACTAGAAAGGCATCAGGAGTAAGAGCTGTGTTCGCAGGATCTGAAATGACACCTACACAAAGGCCCTGGCCACACACTATTGCATTCCCTCATAAGCATCTTCCTTGTTTTATAGGAGGAGCTCTATTTTATTCTGCATATCTCAGGGCATGATGGAAAAGTCCTAAGGCAAATCCCCCTGGTTGTTACTGTTTCTGCCAATCAAGTTTCTAGTTTTGAGGAGTATTGATCCATCTCCATGATTGAAGACCTAAACTGAAAGTATTGCTTGCTCAGTCCAACCCTCAAAACAAAAGGGTTTTCCCTTTCAAACAGTTGTCACTTGGGTTTATCTTGCCCATCTATGAATTTCTCTAGAAAACTGGCACTTTCAGGCAAAACAGGCCCTAATGTTCCCTGTGACCAAGCAATGTCCCATGAGCAGCTTCTAAAAGTGTTATTTTGTCAAAAAGAGATGGGCCGGGGGCTCTTTGTGAATGAGGGAGTTCTCTTTTGTCATAGTTTGGAGTCAAATGTCCTGGACAATCCTAGAGATCAAATGTATATTTTAGCATCCTAATCCTAACAGGCCTTATTAGTACACTACTCATCTTTGGGCTATTTTATAGGCAGCACTCCCTCAGCTAAATCATATTTTATGGGTCTCACTCTCTGTATGAATAGGTAAGTCTTTTATATGTACAATTGTACTCTTCCACATCACAGTTTAGTAGTGGAGTGAAATCCAACACAAGAATGCCATGTATGGACATTTTCAGTGTCACATGCCTACAATATCACTCTCAGGAGACAGAAGAATGTATATCTCTATGAATTTGGGACTAGCCTGATCTACAGAGCAACTTTGTCATGCACCAATGCTATACCTAGAAATAAGTTGTCTCCCTGGAAACAGGATGTATAGCTGAAGCATGAAAGGACTTTGGGAGAGACACTCACTTAGCCTAGAGGCAGGAGGGAGGGCATAGTCCCTACTGCAAATGACTTGACAGATTTTTGACTCCTGGAAGGCAACACCCTACCTGTGGAGTTGAAACAGGAATGGGACATGGGACTGGAGCCAAATTGGGAGGCATGGGAAGGAGGGACTGGGAACTGTGATCAATATGTAAAATAAGAAAAAAAATAATAAATATGTAAAAATCAAAGAAAAAAGCTATATCAAAAAATCAAAAATAAATAAATATAAGTATGTACTAAAATAAAGAAAATGCTTTTTACAGGATATACACAAATAACTAAACATGAATCTTGTACCTACACATTAAATGTTTACTGCAGAATTTGTAGAAGACACTGGAGAAATTAGGCCTCTCCAAGTTTGGCTACTTGCCTTCCTATGTACCAAAAGAACTCTGATGCTGACTATCAATGTCTTTCTACACAAAGCTCTCTGATGGAAATGAAATGCTTTCCACTGTGTGAAATATTCATACTCCAACACCTGGGTATAGGGAGTTGCTAGGACCATATAGTACGTTTCAGAACACTGAATGTGGCCAAAATTTCCCACCAAGCAACCTCGAGGGCCGGCCACACCAATTCCCAGGTCTCCCCATCCAATCCTCCCCATCTGAGGATAGCATCCCCTCACTCACCATGTTGTGGCTTCTGTGCTCATTCATGGTCCACTCACAATATTCTACAATAGCACTCCCAGAACAGAAATCAATACACTGGCACTTGTTCTGCTTAAAACGAAGCCCGAAGCAAGAGTAAAAGCCTACCTACAGTGTGTTTACAGGAAGTATCCTGCAATGACTGTGACTGGCAGGTTGGCCTGGTTTTGCTGACTGGATGTTTAAGCTTGAACAACAAGAGCACTTCCTCAAGGGTTCCTTGGCTCTGGCTTCTACTCAAGACTCAGACGTTGTAGTCACCTACAGAGACACAAATCTCAATGACACTTACTCCAGTCTAAAACAGACAACCCCATTGTCTTCCAACAGTGTGTGGGATCATGATCTCCTCTTCCACACAGTGTGCAGATGTTGCAGATACAATTACACAATGCAGACGGGAATGATTAAATTATTCAATAGAGGGAAGGGTGCCCAGATTATTAAAAACTTGTGAGATTTTAGGGCATATGGCACAGAAGAAGTTTTTTCTGTGGTTTCTTGCTAAGGTCAGAGGAACTGGGTATACATTTTATCTAGTAGTCACAGACACTTCAGAAAACCATGAAAGAAGGGAAGGAGCCATTTCACAAAGAAAATGCTATATCTTTCTCCTGTTAGATGCTTGGGTGATAGCTCTAATGCATTTGGGAGTTTTATTCCTGAAACTCTTGACAAAAGAATAATAATAAAAACTGTTGTCTTCATGGCAATTTGAGAGAATTGGTCTGGGAAGATTACATCTACAAGCATTGTGATGACCAACACAGCTTCCTCAGGGTACAGTTGAGAAAATAACTGCATTATTCAATGATCTCTTCTTGAACAGGACTGTGTTCAGTGGAGCCATCATCCAGGCTTGAGATTGGAGAAAGAATTAATTTGTTGTTTGTGATCTGGTTCCTGTTTCTTTTCTTTTTGTTTCTTTTTTTTCTTTTTAACTGGTCTGCAGCCCCAGTGATAACCATGAAATAAGTGGTTTTGGTTCATCTTACCTCAGTGGGAAACTACAGAACATGCATCTCTTTTTCTGTGCTGAAATCTCTCGCTAGTAGTTATGACATGGAATAATCACATCATGTGATTGTGTAGTACCCTGTGCAAGCTAGCTAGCAACCTTGTTTTCAGGAGAAAGGAGTGAGTGCAGAAAGAGAGCAGATGATAAACATCTGCAGCAAATCAGCAGGATACAAGATAAACTCAAAAAATTCAGTAGCCCTACATTATTCAGACAACAAAGAGACAGAGAAAGAAACCAGAGAAATATCACACTTTACAATAGCCACAAGCAACATAAAGAATCTTGAGGTAATGCTTACCAAACAAGTGAAAGACATATATATTAAGAAGTTTGTGGCTCTACACAAATAAATTACAGGATATACCAGAAAATGGAAAGATCTCTCAGGTTATTGGATAGGAAGGGTAAAAATAATAAAAATGACAATCTTGCCAAAAAAATCTAGAGATTCAATTCAATCCCTATTGAAATCCCACCACAATTCTTCACGGACCTTGAAAGGATAATAATCAACATTATATGGAAAAATAAAAGACATGATATAACCAAAACAGTCTGGTAAAATAAAAGAACTTCAGGAGGCATCACCATCAGTGACATTAAGCTCTAGTACAGAGCTATGTGCCTGAAAACAGCCTGGAATTGGCCCAAAAAAAAAAAAAGAAAGTTAGACCAATGGAATCAAACTGTAAATCCTGATACAAACCCACACACCTATAAACACCTGACTTTAAACAAAATGGCTAAAAGAATGGGACAAGGAAATCCTCTTCAACAAATGGTGCTGGCACAATTGGATAAGGGTGTGTAAAAGACTGTAGATAGACCCATGTTTATCCCCATACACAAAAGTCAAATCCAAATAGATCAGACCTCAACATCAATCCACCCAAACTGAACATCTTAGAAAAGAAACTAGGAGGTACCCTTGAAGAAATTGGTATATGAGACCACTTCCAGAACATAACTCCAGGAGCACAGATACTGAGATCAACAATTAAATAAATAAGATTTCACTTCAGGCATGCACCTCTGAGTAAGATTCAGAGATAAGAAAAAGGAAAAAGAAAAACAGAAAAGAAGAGATTCATCTACACTAGGGATGTCTGAGGAAATCAGAAAAAGAGACTACAGGTAAGGTTAAAAGATACAGAGGTTCAAAGAAATGTAGTAAATAGGTCAGAGGAAGATATAAACTGTTGGCTGTGGACTCTCATATCTACAAATATAAATTGATTAGTAATTTTGACGAAAACATGTTGACTGTTTAAAAGTGCCATTTATTTCTCTCAAGAAAAATATATGTACTTGTCAAAAAGTTCTATCTGTGTTTCCTGTTAGAAACCTGTTTATTGCAAGAATAGAGCTAAAACAAAAATGGTTTAAACATTTTTGCTGTCCAATGCAAACAGCTCTCAGCTCAAAATTTATCTCTGAGCACTTGTCACTAAATTCAGATTATCAGAAAATCAGATGCCCTTTTAATGTAGATGACACTAATACTGTTTTATGTCTAAAGCTGTTAAAAATTGAAACTAGTTAAACTGTTACAATTGGTAACACTGGTAATTAACATAAATTTAACAGTCACCAATGTCATAATGGGTTTAAAGACAGAAAGGGTGCTTAAATTTGATATTACAAAAAGAAATTACACGATATTTAATTGTTTTATAAGACAGTTTCTAAATGTTTAAATTCAGAAAGTTACATTGTATTTGTGCTTCTATTACATGCTTAATGTTTGTAGTTAAATCAAAGGGCTAAAATTTAAGATCACAGCCATACAGTGCATATACTAACCAAAAGTTGAGATGCTCATTTTTTATGTTACAGAAGGCAATCCGCCCTTGCATTTGCTAAATTTGGAAGCGTAAGTTATTTAGATTAACTGAGTCACACAGTTGTTTTATGTTTCCCTAAAAGGAGTTTCAAATTAAAATCAGTATTTTTAAAGCTAAAACTGACAATGCAAAGTTCTACTTTTATAAAAGCTGGTAACCTATTATAAAATGTTAAGAAACACAAGTTACCAGCCAGTTATAGATTAACTGTTGGTTATAGTCAAACTAAGTATTAATGATTAATAATAGGAATAAACATCACTCTGTCTCCTATACATGTTTTAAATAATTAAGGTTAAAACAAGTAACTGAAAGCCAAGTTGTCTATTCAGATCTACCTAGAAAGACTTTGAATACTACAGAGATCTATAGAATAAGGCATTTAAATGTTAACTAAAAAGCTGTAATGATATCAGGCAAATAATCAGAGAACCTAACAATGACCCAAGGTTTCTAAAGATGATTATGCGGCAGCACGGATTGTGATGATACTGACCAGGGAGCAAGATGTTCAAATACAATGCCTGATGTAAGATAGGACCCAGCTCAAATACAATGCCTGATGCAAGATAGGACCCAGCTCAAACTTTGTAGAGGCTACAGGGTACTGGAAAATTGTCTGCACCATCTTTGCCTAGACAAAATAAGGTCAGACATTTCCAAGTCAAAGTTCCACAGAGACAAAACAAAAACAAAAAACAAAACAAAACAAAAAAAAAAACAAAAAACAAAACAAAAAACAAAAAACAAAGAAACAAACAAACAAAAAAAAACCTTCTCCCATTATGTACTTGGTGATTAATTTCTTCCCTGAATGACATAGACAATTGATTATGGCTAGTAATATATGAATGGTTCCTGTCATTTTTTCAAATAGATTCAAATTTACATAAAATTTATCCATCTCAGGTCTCTGATACTATTGATGTCTCAGCTAACCAAAACTTTGTGAGCTTGACAGTAAAGGCACCCTTAACATGGCTCCTAAAAAAGGATCTAAAAATATGAAGACATATAAGTCTTTTTTGAACATTTATGTATTAATAATGCATACAGTGTTCTGCCTGCATACATGGCTGCACGCACAAAGAGGGTATCAGAGCTCATTATAGATGCTTGTGAGACACAAAGTAGTTGCTGTGAATTGAACTCAGGACTTCTAGAACAGCAGCCAGTACTCTTAATCTCTGAGCCATCTCTCTAGCCCAAGACATATAAGTCTTAAAGATAGAAAAATAATTTACAATATAAAAATTCAGAGCTTAACATTTAATTAAGTTCTCTTAAGCTATTGAGCAATGACTCCCAGCTGTTTAGACAAAAGCTCAAGGTTTTATGATTTATTTTGGTTGTCATCTAAGTGTAAATGTGAAGTACTTTTCATCAGGCGTAATGTACCTCTGACCAATCTGTACGTGGATCTCTCTTGACAGAAGAAAAATATACAAGCTTCTAACCCAAATCTATCGGTTTTCCTAGGACTCAAAGGCATAAGTACATTCCTGCTGTTTTACAGATACCCAATATCTACTTTTACAAAATATAGATTTTGGTACAGATTGGTGATGATAATATATCTAAAATATATTTATACAACACAGTTTATATAGGCTTCAGAGGAACAAATGTCATAAAGTTTGGTTCCACTTCTTACCAGTCAAAAGGACTGCAGACAAGTACTACTTTCCTGAGGATGGAATTTTCTCCCTGTACTTGCTGTCCTTCTTGATCAATACAGAGTTCCATATATAAATATATGTATCTATATATATATATATATATACATATATATATATACATACATATATATATATATTAACTTATGTTCCCAAGTTATAACATGTATTAGCAAATTTATGCTTCTATCAGATGAGCATCAGTTACTGACTACATCCTGCTCCCTGCTCCTAAATACTGGTCTGGACTTAGTGTCATAGATGTTGTGAATCTTTAACAGGGACTATAAACTAATGCCTCTGATAAATGTTCCATTTTACCCTTCTCACGCCCAAGAAAAACTGCCAAAGTAAGCAGGAAGTAGTACAAGAAAGATTACATTTCACATTTTCCCTTGTTGAGATAATATATACATAGGGGACAAGATGACTAACCTTTAGGCCAAAAATCACCAGAAGACTTTTGCCTATTGGAGGCCCAAAAATTGGGCCTCTCATGTCCATAGCAAAGAGGGAATGTGATGGAAAAATTAATAACCAAAATGTATAAAATTAGGGCTTATTGGAAGAATAAAAAGAACAAGAATTTCTGACAGTAGATAAATCCCTGATTAGAGTACAGAGCCCACAACCTGTTCTCAGGAGAAGTAAAAACAAAGAAAACCGCCCAACCTTTCAGGTGTGCTTATCGATCTTGCATAAACAAATGACAGCTACTATTAACTTAGATCCATGATGACCTTGTAAATTAAATTTGTACTCTATGAACTGCCTGTATTTTGGAAACCTTGTCTACTGAAACTAATGGTCTCAAGCCTCCCTGTCTGTTTATCCTTTTAAAAACACTTAGCTACTTTAGGCCACTACCTTACATTTACGATAGAGTGAAGTCCCAGCAGGATTGATTTTTAGCAATACAAACCTTTTGCTTTTGCATTCATGAGTTACTTCCTTGGAGGTTGAAGAAACTGGTAGACATAGAAGTAACAAGCTGCTCAGGGAGGCTTTATAGGCAATAGAACTCCAAGTGACAGCTATTTGAAAATCAAAACACTATTGTGTGAGGGATATGCCTGTATTACTTCCTGCTTAATTTTTGCTGTGTTTTCTTAGCTGCAAGTAGGCTAAAATGCTAGACAATACCAACAATAGGAAGGGGGAATGCAGGAAATCGAAGACTTATCACAGGCATTGATTTGTAGGCAATGTTGAAGATTCACATCGGCTGCACTGGTTCACCATAAGTCCGGGGAGAACAATATTGAGGAGCAGGCTTTAATCAGCAACTGATTCTCATCTGCCAGAAGCACAAATCGATGAGATATGTTCCAAGTGGGAACAGATGTTAAAACGTATATAGTTAATTGGAATTCTTAGTTCCTTACCGTTAGTGATCAAGAAGGACAGCAAGACAAGGGAGAAAATTCCATCCTCAGAATAGCTGTACTTATCTGCAGTCCTTTGGAACTCTAAGAAGTAGATACAAGCTTTATGGTGTTTGATCCTCTAAAGCCTATATGAACTGTATTATATAAAAGGACATAAAAGTTTTAGATGTATTATCATTACCAATCTGTGCTGAAATCCATATTGTAGAAATAGTTGATATTGGGAATCTGTAAAAGAGCAGGCATGTACTTATGCCTTTGAGACATATATGCATGCCGAACAGGTTATGCATAACTAATAAATAAATGTTCAAAAATGACTTTTATGTCTTTAAAATTTTAAATCCTTATTTAGGAGCCATATTAAGGCTTCCTAATACGGCCAAGCTGACAAAGTTATGTTTAGCCCAGCCAACAATACTTTCAGATCTGAGAAAGATATATTTAATAAACTGTTCAATCTACTTTAAAAAAAAAAAAGACAGGGACGAGTCGATATACTCCCAGCCATAACCAATTTTCTATGGCATTGAGGGCAGAAGTTCTTCACAAAGTACATAATGTGAGAGGGTTTTGTTTTTTGTTGTTGTTGTTCTTTGTTTGTTTGTCTTTTCTCTGTGGAAAAGGGACATGGAATTTCTGACCTTATTTTATCTAGACCAAGGTGGGGCAAGCAATTTTTCAGTACCCTGCAGCCTCTAAAAAGTCTAAGCTGGGTTTAACCTGACAACAGACATTGTATTTGAGCATCTTGCACCCTGGTCAGTGTCATAACAATCCATGCTGCCCCATAATCTTCTTTAGAGGCCTAGGGTCATTGTTATTATCTGTGATTCTACGTCTGCTATTATGACAGCTTTTTAGTTAACATTTAAATGCCTTATTCAACAGATTTCTGTACTATTAGAAGTCTGTCTAGGTATATCTAAATAGAAAACTTTGTTTCAGTTACTTGTTTTAACTTTAATTATTTAGAACATGTATATGTGACAGAGTGACGTTTATCCCTGTTATTAATCATTAATATTTAGTTTGATTATAACCAAGAGTTAATTGATAAGGATGGCTAGTAACTTGTGTTTCTTCACATTTTATAACAGGTTAAACAGCTTTTATAAAATTAGAACTTTGTATTGTCAGGTTTACCTTTAAAAATACTGATTTTAATTTGAAACTCCTTTTAGGGAAACATGAACCATCTATTTGACTCAATTTATCTAAATAGCTTATGCTTGCCTAATTTAACAAAACAAAAACACATTGCCTTTTTATCATAAACAAATGAGCATCTCAACTTTTGGGTAGTATATAGAGCTTATGGCTGTGACCTTCAATTTTAGACCTTTGATTTAAGTACAGACATTAACAATATAATAAAAGCACCAACATCCTGTAACCTTATAAATTTGAACATTTAAATCTGTTTTTAAAAACAATTACACATCCTGTAATGTCTTTTTGTAATATCAAAAATAAAGCACCTTTTATATCTTTAAACCCATTATGACCTGGGTGACTGTTAAATTTATGTTAATTTCTAATGTTACTAATTGTATCCTTTTAACTAGTTTGTCTTTTTAAAGCTTTAGCCAAAAACAGTATATTAATATCATCTACATCAAAAGGACTACTGATTGTCTCATCATCTGAATTTAATGGCCAGAGCTCAGAGATAAATTTTGATCTGAGGGCTGTAAGCATTAGAACCCAAAAATGTTTAAACCATTATTGTTTTAGATTTATTCTTGAAATAAAACTTTGGTTTATTACAGGAATCACACAGGTAGAAGTTTTTTTTTTCCAGTCCATTAACATTTGTAAGATTTAAAGGAATTATTCTATGATCTATCCTATCTTCGTGAGTATAAAGTCCTATATGTAACTTTCATCCCAACCAAGGAATACGATAACCTTAACTATCAGTCTTCACCTCCTTCAAAGAACACATAAGGATAATATATAAACTCTAGAATTGAAAGGGACAACTCGCCTGGTCAGATCTGATGTTCTTCTGTAATGTTCTATCTTCAGCCTACAGGTCATAGTTTGTGTCTGGCAGAATTCTCAGCAAAGCAATAAATATAAAAATGTCCTACCTGTATTGGCAGTTTGTCAGTAAGTTTTCTCCACATCCTTCAGACTGTCTAGCAGACTCTTCCATGAAGAAGGAACCATATAGAAATGTCCATCTTGTATCAGCATTCACTTTCCTGTGGGTCCTGCATGTCCAGTTCATACAGCATAAATCCAAACAGTCCAGGCAAGAACAATATTTTGCCCAAATGGCTGGTCGTGCCATATTGGAGGCAAACTCTAGAACTTTTCAACAATACATACAAATTGTCTTTAGAGAAATAAATGGAACTTTTAAGCAATTAACCTGGTATGGTCGAAATTTTAACACATATTACTAAACTTAAGTTCATATTTATAGATATGAGAGCCCACAGTAGTTTACATCTTCCTCCAACTTATTAAGAAATTTCTTTGAACCTCTATATCATTTTACATTACCTTTAGTCCCTTTCTCTGATTTTCTCACACATCCTTAACATTGACAACTCTCTCCTTTTCTACTTTTAATTTTTCCTCTTATCAATGACTCTTACTCAGAGGTTTTGTGGCTGAAGTGAATATCTTATTCATTTATTCAAATCATTAGTGTACCTTCTTACTGTGGTGCCTTACCCTGAGCGTCTCTGCACCCTCTGCACTCTTAACTCTTAGCTCGTTTTTCTGCATATGTGGAGTATATCAGCTCTCCTTTATTGATGCTTAATATGGATAAGGAGAAACAAATAGGCTGAATCGATGTTTATTCAGGGAGAAATAACTTGCAATATAGAAATAGGAATACTAGCCATTCCTGGTCCCAAGGATGTCTCCAGAAGTACTCCTGTCCCTGTGCTGCAAGCAATAGAGCTTTTTGATCCCCCTCTTCAAACTTAGTTCCCCCAGGTAACTCCTGCTCTGTCTCCACCCCAATTGGCATGGTCTAGGCCACAGGTGCAAAAAAAGTGAAGATCTCACCAAAATCCCCATTTTAGTCTAAAGAAAATATTTAGGCATGACACAAAAGGTATATACAATAAAGTGAATAACAAGTGTGCTCTAAGAAAAGGAAAATTGAGGACATATAAACTTAAGACCTAACTATCCAGTACTAGGATGAAGTCAAAACAGGGATTACAATAGTGTTGTCCAAAGCTGGAAAGCTTAAGTCTACTAAGAAATATATCTGACTAGGAAGAGAGAATAATACATGTGATAATTTAATATTGAACCTCATCAAAGACCTGACAAGGACAATAACAATACTAGGGTAGGCAGGAAGTGTGGGTGGACAACTTCAAAAGGTGCAGCAATGACAGAAACACCTACCTGGATAGTCATGATCACACCTCAAGTTTGGTATAGACAGTTTTTGCTAAGGCCTAGAGTACCTGACAGACCACAACAAAAGCAAGGAGGTAAAAAGGCTCTCTTACCCTGACTTGGCAGGGTTCAGCAGTCTTCTAAGGCCTGAAATCTACTCAGCATTCTTTCTTTGAATATCTGGTCTTGAACCACAAACCTTTCTAGAGACTTCATTGAATCAGTAAGTCTCTTGCTTTCTCAAACTACAAATGATTTCCTATTTTTAATGTTCTCATTCGTAGATATTATCTCAATGGCACGTAAACAGCCTTCCAGAAACAATATTCTATCTGATAGCTTTCCATTATCCTCAGGCATGGAACGGATTCTGCTAGTTTTTCCATGGGATGTTCCAGTTTTTTAACCTCATTAGCAGCTTCGTTCACCCTGGAATGAGCTGTTTCTGCCAGCATGTTAATGCAGTGCACTGTTTCTGTTTTGGTTATTGAAGCATTTGACATAGAACAAATTCTGTTTTCTAGTTGGTCATTTTTATGTTCCATGTTTTGTATTCTAGAATCTCTAATATTCTAAGTCTTTTTCCTCATCAGGTTGATACCCATTGCGTTTACCAAAAAAAAAAAAAAAAAAAAAAAAAATGCAAATGTATATATTGGTTAAGCCATGATTTTCTTCTGTTAAAATTCCTTCTATATATGAAGTAAAGGAATTTCTAAAGTCTTGCATCATGAGATTATCCATCCTAGGTATGGAACAATTGATCCATATATTATATCATCTTAAATTGCGAAGAATATTGCATTTACCTTAGGTGTAATTCTGCTGTCCTCGAACTTTGACAGTTTTAGTTGTTGAACTCAGCTTGTGGTGGTAATGCCTGTAGGTTTCCCACAAAATCCCATCCAGCAGCAGACAATCCTTCTGAACTGGGTCCCTGAAGAATAGCTCTTAACAAACTAAGGCAAGCACAATTTTGTTAAACGAATAAGAGAAAGGGGCCTTGTGCAAATTTCGGGGACCCCAGGGCTAACAGGTATTGCCTCTTAATGGCGCCTTTGGGCCGCAGGAAACACACCAGCTGGGCAGGTGCCATGTGCACCACAGCTGCAAATGCAAAATGGGGAATTGGCAAAAGATGAGAAGCAGTGTGAGCTTTCTCAGGGCTGCGGTGGGGGTAAAGTTGTTGGGAAGAGGCAAATGTCCCACAATCTGTGGTATGGCCACCTGGTTAGGCAAGGAACCCTGCCCATTCGGGGATGGTGTGGGAAGCGAGCAGCGTCTGCTGCCTTGGTGAAAACCAGGTCTGGTAAAAATCCAGATTCTGCTTCTGACACCAGATATTGATGTTCGATAAGGATCAGGAGAAAAAAATGGGCTGAATAGATGTTTATTCAGGGAAAAATAACTTACAACATAGACAGATGAACTCCAGCTGGTTCTTGGTCCCAGGAAGCTGTTCCTGTGCTTCAGGCAAGAGAGTTCTTTCTTCTCAGTATCCTCCACAAAATTAGTTCCCCCGGGTCATATTCAGCCCTGTCTCCACCCACAATGGTAGTGGTCTATGCCACATGGAGGGACAAGGTGATTATCTCACTACAAATACTGAATGCTCCATTTAATTCATATGTCAAACTTTAGTCAACCAATGGTGGGGCAATGGCAGAGGTGTTCTATTAATATGTATAAAGAGCAAATAGGAATCGCTTCCCCAAATACTAAAGATATTCCATAACTACACATATTATCTGGTTTAAGGAATGGCACACATTCCCCGTCTGAAGGGTGTGTATAAGCCTGTATGGGCCCAAATATATTGCTTTAAGATAGGAGATATTCACCAAAAAGGCCAAGACCACCTATGGTAGGAAAAATAATATCATCGTAGGGACAATAGTTGTTGAGGTCTCTATACCCATGTTAAGTTGTAATAGGTTCCCATATAGTATTTCAGATGGGACAGGAAGTCAGAATGTGTTCCAGACCTGTCAAAGCCACTCAAGGAAGCATTATGTGGAATTAGATGATGAGATACATCTTTAACTACTTGGTGGCAGTGCAAATGTTTAACATCAGAACTAAGGAGGCTGTCAGTAATCAAAAATTAAATACATTAATAAAACAACATAGAAGGAAGAATCAAATTCACCTTAATATGAGTTGCACCATCTGGTGGTATCCTGCATGTATAAAGGGTATTGAAGGAGGGGGCTCTCCTGTTTCTGCTTGCCCTAGCTATGGCTACCAAGTTTATTACTTTACTAGCTTTAGAGCTTTCTTCTATGGACTTTAACAGTATAATGATGAACAGGTGAGACATGAACCCTGGTGAATTAAACAACTGCTGTAGTCTTCAGACTCCCATTGTGAGGCAGCCATTTTTTAACTACCTGGACCACAGCCTATGAGACATTATAATAAATCCATGTATTACATGTATGGAGAGATTCATCCTACCATCACTGTTCATGCAGAGAACCTCGAATTATGCAGTTAGTTTTTGCTTTCTTTTGATTTTAACCTGGTACTGAACATGTGTTGACTAACAATATGGCTCATAAATACTAGCGTCCTAGTTTCATTCCTTTCCAAGTATTCAACTCTCTAGAAAGACTACTGATTTCATTACTGTTCATTTTCCAAGCATTTGCTCCAAGTTTCAAGGCTAAAACTCCTACATTCGTAGAGCCATCTACCAGCTTTCTAGGGGGAGAAAGAGCTACTACCTTCTTTGTCATCTGGATCCTGCTTCTCTTTCCTGATTTTAAGTGCCTGTGACAACCAGGTAAATAGCAAATTCAGTTCACCTGAACTCAATGTTAAGTTATGTAACAATCATCTCTTTTTGTATTCCTATATGTCTCTGTAGGAGTTTGGCTGCAAATCATGTCAAAGGAGAAACTCCTGATTTACAAACAGCCCCTAGGCCCATCCTCATATCATAGAAGAAGTCATTCTCAAGCTGATAAAGGGGGAACTACTGGAATGGTCTGCCAGATGGTCCAGTTGTCTTCTAGAGAAAATCATATTTTGGCCAGGTAGGCAAGATGAGCCCAGAGGATAACTGTTTGAAAAGGTAAACACTGTTGTGTTGAGGGGTTTACTGAGCAAGCAAGACATCTGTTTAAGTCCTGACTCAAAAAGAAGGAACATAGCTTCTTCTCAAACCCACTAATGAGCTTAGCAGAGGCTGTATCAGCCTGGTGACCTAGACTTAGACCCTCAGGCATTGAGAGTGAAGTAGATCCCCTCCTTTAACATAATGAAGATGCTTAGGAGAGAATTCAATTGTCTGAATCCAGGGCCTTTGTGGTGGGGTTGCTTCATATCCTGTGAACACTTATTCCCACCACATGGTGCTGGGGTTATCATTCCCAAGTGTGCTGTGGGTTTAATCACTAAAGTTCCCCAGATGCACTGTGTTCTCCTCATGATGCAATGCTTGAGTAGTCTCTTGAGCTGGTCACATTGAAAGAAAGGTCCTACTGAATTTCTAAAAGTCTCCCATTTCTTCCATCTCCCCCTAAAAGGATGGAACAGGAAGCTATTCCTCATAAGAAGCTTACTTAGAATATGACATAGGTTAAGCAAGACCTCACTTCTCCAGGTTTTATCTTTTCTTTGTTCTGCCTTTCCTCTTTTGCTTATCTTCTGGCACCTCTACTCCAAGCCCTTTCAGTGAAGTGTGAACCTCTGTTTCATGTTACTCATGAACTATTAAATAATTATGGTACTAAGTTTTCTGTTGAATACTTTAATTGACCACCTGGCCTTACTTTCTGTTTCTTATTACTATTTAAATTCTTCAAAGTGTCAGTTGTAATAAGACCCTGAAAAACTTAAAAATGGAAGTATCTTTGTAATGTTCAAGTCTGTTTTAGGATCCAGGTTGTGGTGGTGCTTGCATTTAACACCAGTACTCAGGAGACACACGCAGGCAGATTTCTGTGAGTTTGAGACCAGTGTCATAAACAGAGCTAGTCTCACTACAACTAAGGCTATTGCCCAAAAATCCCTGTCTCAAAATCAGCCAGCAAATTTGTTTTATGCTCTGTCCCCTTTGCCCATTAGCCAGAAAAGTATGCATGCTATCATTACAGAGATATTCTTTATTTATCTCTTAAGTCTATGGAGTTATTTCTCACTGGAAAGACAAATCTACAACAGCTGCACTTCAAGCTTTTTAGAATTAGTTTTCTGAGACAGGCTCATGATGGTGGATATCAGGGTACTGAACCCCTTAAACCATCCTTGTCGTTGAATTCTCCATGCTGGTTCAGGCGGGCCTGGTTCTGTGTCAGATGTTCTGGTTGTGCGGCCTTCACGTGGGACACATGGATCCAGTCAGCAATCCCGTCTACTTTCAAGGTGGTGGGAGTTGTCAGGAGCATAGTGTAGGGCCCCTCCAGCAGGGCTCTAGATTCTTTGTTTGATGTCTCTGGGCCCAGATGAAGTCGCCAATCTGGAAGGAATGATGTTGGGGGGTGCCTTTCACCCCTCTCAGTAGGCAGCTGCCAGAGGCTTCCAGACCTCTTATTGGACTATCTGTAAGGCCCAGAGATGTACCTGCATGGAGGGAGTATTTGCAAAATCAGAAAAGTTGGCATCAAAAAACTCAATAGCTGGTGGTGGGCTACCATATAAGAGTTCAAAGGTAGTTAAGCCATGGGTGCCTGGGGCATTCCTGGCCCCATAGAAAGCTAGTGTCAGGAGTTGTACTCAGTTTGTAGAGCCAGTTTCAAGCGTTAAATTGGATAAAGCCACCTTAATGGTTCTATTCATTCTTTCTACCTGTTCTAAACTCTGGGGTCTATATGTACAATGTAATTTCCAATTGATCCGCAGTTCTTCTGATCTGAGCAAGAAGCCATAGAACAAACACCTTCTATTTCCTAAAGTCTCTTTAATTTTGTTAATATTCTGGGCAGCCTGATCTACAGATAGAGTTCCAGGACAGCCAGTATTGAAAATATACTACAAAATGACAAGAGTAGTAGTAGTTATAGTTGTAATCATAATCATCCTCAGTCCTCCTCATCATAGTAATGATAATTAAGATTTTGAATTATCCAGCCTGGTTTATAGAGTGTGTTCCAAGACAGGAATTACTACACAGCCAAACCCTGTCTTGAAAAACCAAAATAAATAAATAAATAAATAAATAAATAAATAAATAAATAAATAAGAAAATAAAAAAGAAAGAAATGCATGTTTCTGCTTTGGCTTTAAGAACACTCTAACCGGGAGCCAATATTGGTTTGAAGATAAAGTTGAACACAAAGAAAGGTCGAGGGAACTACAAGACTGCTCCCAACTAACAATCTCAGCTTCCGTGGAAAGGCTATCATAAATGCCCTTCCCGGAGAGTGAGATCAACAACTATCTTCTCCATGGAGTCCTCAACTAATGCCTGTTGAAAACAGGAGCAAACACCCATACATAAACACTGAGTCAAACTAGAACCCAGAAGCAGATGGAGAGGACAAGACCATGCGGTAGAAGTACATAGAGACAGCTTACCTGAACAAGGAGGAGCTAAGAGCCACTAGACTGATAGCTGGGAAGCCAACAGGGGTCTGACTCGGAACCCCCTGAATATGGGTCTCAGCCAGAAGGTCTGAGCAGTCTAAGAGACCTCAGACAGTGGAGCCAGGATGTATCCCTGGTGCACAAAAGGACTTTGCAAACATATCCCCCATGGAGGGATAACTGCCTTATTCTAGAGATAGGAGAGAAGCCCTAGTCCCTACTTCACAGGACCTGTCAGATCTACATGACCCCAACTGGATGGCATTCCCCTACATATTGTATTGCGGTTGGGTTGGGAGGGGAAGGTGTTTAGAGTGCATGGGAGAGGGTAGAGAGGGCAAAAGGGAGGGAAGGAGGGAGGGAGGGCTTGGGGGGAGGGAGGGAGGGAGGGAGAGGGAACTGGGATCGACATGTAAAATAATAAAAAAAAAAAAAAAAAAAAAAACGCTTTGACTCCAAACTTTAAGTTGAAGAACAAGTTACTGGGGAAAAGTATTTCTATTTTTGTTTCCACAGAAAATGAAAAGATGTGGATTCCTTCCAGACTAATGTGGTTTGATCACACCAGACCACCTGAAACAGAATACAAGCTGATCCTACATTCCAAACAGCTGGACAAAACAGCCCTACAGCCTACAGCTAGGATATCTGAATCTTCTTCGAATCCCCCAAGACAGCGCCCCTTACCAGCAGGAAGTAGTTTGGAAAGAACGACGCCCAAATTCCCAAATATTGTGTATAAATGTTTGTTTTCATTTAATTGGACTTTGTTATATAAAATTAAATAAAAAATACTCTATATGCATAAAAAAAAAAGAACACTCTAACCATTGAGGAATTACTCTTGTCAACCAAGACTCACTAGCCAAACGGAATCTGAGCCCACAGGCCAATCTAAGGTTTTCAGGAAATTTTTGGAGCCATGGTGCAGGTGTGATTTTATAGCACAGCAGGCACCATTGGATTGGTTGCTCTGCTGTGAGTGCTGCTGTAGGAACTGTGAGAAGCATGAAAGAGCAAGGAAGACATAGAATGGTAAGCAAGGGAATGCTATCCTAAGATGAAGAGCATGGTATTTAGAGGCAGAGACTGTGAGGCAGGGACTCACTGAGACTGGTTGGAAACCTAATGACTCATTCAAATTTCCATGAGATCCCATGTAGTCCTAGAAGTTATGAAGATCAGGGTGCAGAATGTGATTACTTTAATTTTGGGGCTTAATAAGAGGAATGAATTCCAATAAGGGAGCTTTGTGTGTAAACGTTTTGGTAGTCAACACCTACATGCTTTTCCTGAATATGGAAGGGAAGTATCAGTACATGGATGGGCATAGTTTCTCCAGTGCATTCAAGATGTTCTTAACTTCACATCTAACATTTCAGTATAAGATGAATTAAATTTTTTACATAATGTAGATGGCATTCTTTTTATTTCTTTATATATTTATATTTATTTATATTGTACTTTAAAAATCTTAATAAAAAGATCTTATTTTACTTATAGATCCCAGCTCCCTCTCCCTCTCATCCTCTCATACCCGCCACATGCCCCTCTCCCTATCACATCCCCTATCCACTCCCTAGGAAGATCAGCCTACCAAGAGATGTCATCACAATCTGCCCTTTGTGGTAGGGCCTTCTCCCATGGCTGTAGGCTAAGGGAGATTCCCCATTTGGAGTCAATTTGGTATATCCTGCAAATGGCAATAATTTAATTTATTTTTTATATTTATTTAATTTATATGTTTTTGTGCCAGGGTTTATTGATTTTTTTGTTTCAAATAAATTGTTTCTTTGTAAAGGTTAGGAAATTGACCTGGGACTTGTTCTGTAGAGCAGGTTAGCCCCAAGCTCATAGAGATGTGCCTTCCTATGCTTTTGTAGTGCTGGGATTAAAGGCATGGGCCACTAAAGTCATACATAAATGACATTCTTGTGTTGGATAATACTTCACCAATAAGCTATGATGAGAAAAATTAGAATTGTTGTTACAAAATATTTACCAATTCTTACAGGATACTGAGTAACACAGAATAGAATTTAGCTGAGGGAGTGACGCCTAACAATAACCCAAAGATGAGTAGTACAGTAACCAGGTCTATTACAGATTAGGATACTAAAATACACATTTGATCTCCAGTCTTGTGCAGACAGTTATCTCCAAAACATGATAAAGGAGACATCCCTGATTTATAAAGAGTAACCAGCCCCATCCTCGTCCAATAGAAAATGGCTTTTAAAAGCTGCTCAAGGTGTCACAGATAGGTCACAGTGAACATTAAAGCCTGGTGTGCCGTAAAGTTCTAGTTTTCGTATACAGAAAATTTTTTTTCTGCCAGATGGAAAAGTTGAGACCAGGTGACACCTTTGTGCATCACAGGGTTGCTTTTGTGTTTTGTGGGGACATTCACTGATAAACTGTAAGTTTGGCTTCTGGAATTTATGAAGATCTCATTCAAAATTCAGGTTTTCTTACATGATTTACACAAAGTTTAGAAACTGTTAAAAAGAGGTGATGGGGATCTTCATTCAGCAATACGTGATCAGAGTGCTATTACCATTTACCTACCACCCACAACAATGGTGTGATTCAGAAAGTTGAGTTTCTGGAAACAAATGTAATTTCTGATCTACAGTAATTTCTCAGGTGTGCATGATGTTGAATTTTATGACTCAACTCCGTGATGTTTCATTGTTTCAATTGGTGATGATGACCTTCACGATTGGAGACTGGCCATGCTTCCCTTCCAGTTAAATGCTACATAACCTCTTTATTGTGACAGTTAGCTATTAGTGACTTATTTAATTCTTTAAATTATGTAAACGACAGAAAGTGCCATCACCGATTATGGTTAGGGTGCAAAAATCTGTCAGGGACAAGGTAAGGAAAGTTGTAGATATGGGCAGAGCATTTTCTGAATGATCTATGCATCTTCCAGAGTATGAGGGATGCTGGGTGATTGAGTTCTGAAGGATGCACGGTGCCCTCTGAGAAGTACATGGACTTCACCAAGGACGGCACGGTGGTCTGGCTGTTTTCTACCTGTTCTTCCTCCACATCTTCACATAGGTTGTGATCTACCATGAGAAGAAGGAGTGGCACTACGAGGTCGGCACCATCACCGAGACCTGGCAAAAGGATGAAGACTCAAACACGGCAGAACATCTCTCTCTCAGCTATGCTATTGATGCCCATGCTGCAGGTATCTTTTCAGCTTTTGTCAACATTGTGGCTACTACTGCTATGCCAGGATTGGGCCCACTATATCACGTCCTGCCACACCTGCCACAACAGACATTCAGGCGCTTGTGATGAGGTCAGGCCAACAGAATTCATCAGGCAAGACAGTATGATTATCTGACGATTAAGTGATGGCATGTTAAAAATGCGTGATGACAGCATACAGTTTCATACCTGCCAAGTCTGCCCAGGAATTGATGATACAGAAAAAGGTAAATGGCTTACAAATGTAAAGATGTAATTATTAAATTCTTTCATTATATAATCTGTGATCCCTGAACTTTGGTGCCACCTTGTGTGACTCAAGTGTGGCAGACGATCTAACTAACTGAGTATTTCATTATTCAAATGTGTCTTTTTCTTCTCCAGGAAGAGTGGAGTCTGGATCCACCTTGTTGGTGTTAAAATGTACCTTGTGAATTCTTTCGTTCTTTCTTCCTTACTTTATTTAAATCAATGTTAATATCATTTCGTTATCTCTCTAGGGGTGAATTGTGAGTAATTATCTCTTTATTCATTCATTTTTTTTGTTCAAATCGATGATTAAGAGCTCTATGTCTCTTCAGTATTGAGCAATCATTTAGGCTTCATGCATAAAACACCATCCACTTGTTTAATGTGTATTCATTTAATTATGAAAATCTGTCATTATGGATTCAGTAATCACTGGAGTTTTGAGCCTCCTTAGGGGAGACCATTGTACCAGACCATCACATCATCTAATAATACACTTACTTCTTTAACTGTTAAACTAGGAAATTAAGTAATAATTCATCATTTAATTTACGTATTTAAAATACAGGTAATGTTATGGACCTAAAGTCCCTTTTGAGTCAGATTTTGGGAGTTGATGATGTAATATCATCTCATTATTTCATCATTTAGCTATGTAAATAGATCTTTACATCAGCGATAGGTTTAGGACTTTGGTGCCATCTCGTCAGTGTTAATATAAAAGCCCACTCAATAATTATCAATTTAATTTTTTAAAAACATCATTATTCCAGGTAGAGATCAGTCTGACTACTCCATGTGGGATTTAAGTATGCACCACCATGTCATTTTTCAATCATTTTCATTATATATTAATTATTAAAATCGATGAAGATGTTGTTCTTCTTGGCTGGAGTAGGGCCATTCCTCCATGGGAGCTAATCACATGGCATGATTTAATTATCGAAGTAGTACTTCATTGACAAACACTGGAGTTTGGTTCTGTCTTCTGAAAGTTAAGTATGGAGGACTATCCAATTATTAACTTTTTAATGCTTAAGTAATGATGTTGTCATCTGTCATTTGGCTGCTGTGGGATTGACACAGCAGGAGATTGGTACCAGAAGCAGTGGCCAGAGAATGGGAGACACTGCCTTATACAGTGATTACTGATTACGCAATAGTAGAATTTTAACAATGGAATGATTACCCGAGTTTAAAAAAAAACTGTACTGTTGCGCATCATCAGTTTCTGAGAAGTTGCAACAGAACTGACCCATGAAGGACACAGTGACCACCGATTTTAAAAATGGAATAACTTAATAAATCACCTGATCAGGCAATCTCATCTAATGATCTCTGTCGGGCTGTTAACATGACACACCACCAACATTAAAGAACTCTAAATAACCATATTAGAAAGCAGGGTACAGGACTTAAGAGAGAACAGTCAATTGAGGAATCCAAAATGACTGAAAGAACCAGAAGACACTGCTCAAAATCCTTAATCATCAGCCTAATGCAAATCTAAACAACTCTGAGAAACCATGGGATCAAGCTCCTCTAAAGGTAAGAGGATGCATAATAGTTAATTTTATTTTCAATAAAGGGAAACGGATTATGGTAGAGGCGATTAATTGTGTTGTTTCCATTCTAGAAATTAGAAAATTGAAGCATATGAAAACAGGTTTAAAATACTCATCATTGTACTTGAATGGCACAATGATGCTTTCGTTTTCATGCTTATGTCACTATAGGCAAGTTGTAGCTTGAGAGACCGGTAAATATGTAGAACTCAAAAGAAAGCCCTGCTTTGTTTTTGTGAGAAACTCATTGAGGCTGTAAGGTTAGTTCATCGGTGGGTTTACTCCTTTAAGCATGTGGGAGGGGCACTAGAATGTGACAGGATGCTGTTTATACATGTTGATTGCAACCCTGTAGCATTCTGTGTCCTGGTATCATGGGCCTAGGACCAGAGAGCAGGTTCGAGAAAGTGTTATCATGGGATATTACAGTCTCCCAAGGTAACTATCTCCTAAAACTTTTATTTTTTTTATGCATATAGAGTATTTTTTATTTAATTTTATATAACAAAGTCCAATTAAATGAAAACAAACATTTATACACAATATTTGAGAATTTGGGCGTCGTTCTTTCCAAACTACTTCCTGCTGGTAAGGGGCGCTGTCTTGGGGGATTCGAAGAAGATTCAGATATCCTAGCTGTAGTCTGTAGGGCTGTTTTGTCCAGCTGTTTGGAATGTAGGATCAGCTTGTACTCTGTTTCAGGCGGTCTGGTGTGATCAAACCACATTAGTCTGGAAGGAATCCACATCTTTTCATTTTCTGTGGAAACAAAAATAGAAATACTTTTCCCCAGTAACTTGTTCTTCAACTTAAATTTTGGAGTCAAAGCGTTTTTTTTTTTTTTTTATTATTTTACATGTCGATCCCAGTTCCCTCTCCCTCCCTCCCTCCCTCCCTCCCCCCAAGCCCTCCTTCGCTCCTTCCCTCCCTTTTGCCCTCTCTACCCTCTACCATGCACTCTAAACACCTTCCCCTCCCAACCCCCCCACCACAATACAATATGTAGGGGAATGCCATCCAGTTGGGGTCATGTAGATCTGACAGGTCCTGTGAAGTAGGGACTAGGGCTTCTCTCCTATCTCTAGAATAAGGCAGTTATCCCTCCATGGGGGATATGTTTGCAAAGTCCTTTTGTGCACCAGGGATACATCCTGGCTCCACTGTCTGAGGTCTCTTAGACTGCTCAGACCTTCTGGCTGAGACCCATATTCAGGGGGTTCCGAGTCAGACCCCTGTTGGCTTCCCAGCTATCAGTCTAGTGGCTCTTAGCTCCTCCTTGTTCAGGTAAGCTGTCTCTATGTACTTCTACCGCATGGTCTTGTCCTCTCCATCTGCTTCTGGGTTCTAGTTTGACTCAGTGTTTATGTATGGGTGTTTGCTCCTGTTTTCAACAGGCATTAGTTGAGGACTCCATGGAGAAGTTAGTTGTTGATCTCACTCTCCGGGAAGGGCATTTATGATAGCCTTTCCACGGAAGCTGAGATTGTTAGTTGGGAGCAGTCTTGTAGTTCCCTCGACCTTTCTTTGTGTTCAACTTTATCTTCAAACCAATATTGGCTCCCTCTTTTATGTTCTCTCTCTCTGTCTCTGTCTCTCTCTCTCTTTCCTATTTTCCATTCCTAACCAGGCTCAATCCTCCTGGTCGCACATGCCTTCCTCTCCTCCCTCTCATTTTCACCTACTTCTCTCTCCATTAGCTGTCCTCCCCCACTATACCTGAGGTCTGGGGGACTTGTCCCTTCCCAGTTCCGTGAGGGACTTTATATGAATCTCTTAGAATACAACTTGTATCCTAGTTCCTCTGGTGATGTGAATTATAGGCTGGTGATCATTTGATCTAGGTCTAAAATCCATATATGAGTGAGTACATACTGTGTTCCTCTTTTTGTGACTGGGTTACCTCATTCAGGATGGTTTCTTCAAGTGCCATCCACTTGCCTGCGAATTTCAAGATACCATTATTTTTTTTCTGCAGAGTAGTATTCCATTGTGTAGATGTGCCACATCTTCATTAACCATTCTTCAATTGAAGGGCATCTAGGTTGCTTCCAGGTTCTTGCTATTACAAATAGTGATGCTATGAACATAGTTGAACATTTGATTCGCCTAAACAAGTCATAGCCACACCTCTGGTGGTGTGCCTACAGCTTTTACTGGTTACCAAATTCAACATTACATAATCATCAGAGAACGTAGTCTGTGAAGAAACAGTTCAAAGTCTTCTGTTTATGAATACTCTCTCTCCTAAGATGTCACACTATGGAACAAAAAACAAATAAGACTCATAATTATTCATCAAAAGGTGAGTTTGCCATTGATGACTTCCTACAGGAAGGTGATAATCCATTTGTTAGAGTAGACTTTGTGATTATTGGATTTCAGTCCATCTCTTTTGTGGCAGCCTCCCAACATTAATTATGTGATATCTTCTAAAAACCCTGCATACACAATGACAGTTCAGAATTTAAACATGTTACTACTCTGCTCTGCGATTAAATATCTGATGAACCTGGGAGTTTCCTACAATCATATGGGAGTCAACAGGGAGTCAATTTTGTGGAGTGTGGCAGACCATTTCATCCTCTGATTATGTTGTTATTTGATTATTAAAATAGGACATTAGATAATCCATGATCAGTGGATTGTGGTGACGTGATGTGGGAGGCAATTATTATAGACCAGCCTAATATAAATTATGTAGATAAAATATTTAAATTAATCACGACTGCATCGTTCATGAGCCTGGTTTGGAGCTACCTTAGGGAAGTGGATGATGTTACATTAACTCATTATTTGATTATTTATATAAAGCAATGATTATATTGTCCATGACACCTGGAATCTGGTGCCACAGATCATCTAATTACATAATTAATGAATTTAAATTGACAATCTGTGTTAATACCAAAAATAATGTAAATATTTGTATAGTTATGTAAACAACAATCCTCCATTCCATGAAGAGACCTGTAAAGCTCCCTCTTGAGGAGATAATGTGCAATATCTTCACATTGTATGATTCATTGACTCAATTGATGATGATGACATCCTTCATGACTGGAGTCTGGCCATGCTTCTCTGCCAGTAGAATGCTACATCCCCTATTTATTGTGACAGTTAGCTATTAGTGACTTATTTAATTGTTTAAATTATGTAAACGACAGGCAGTGCCATCACCGATTACAGTTAGGGTGCAAAAATTTATCAGGGACAAGGTTAGGAAAGTTGTAGACATGAGCAGAGCATTTTCTGAATGATCTATGCATCTTCCAGAGTACGAGGGATGCTGGGTGATTGAGTCCTGAAGGTTGCACGGTGCCCTCTGAGAAGTACAAGGACTTCACCAAGGCCGGCAAGGTGGTCTAACTGTTGACTACCTGATCTTCCTCCACATCTTCACATCGGTTGTGATCTACCATGAGAAGAAGGAATGGCACTAGGAGGTCGGCACCATCACTGAGACCTGGCAAAAGGATGACGACTCAGAACACGGAAGAACATCTCTCTCTCTCAGCTATGCTGGTGATGCCTCTGATGCAGCCATCTTTTCAGCTTTTATCAACATTGTGGCTACTACTGCTATGCCAAGATTGGGTCCACTATCTCACGTCCTGCCGCACCACAACAGACATTCAGGCGCTTGTGATGAGGTCAGGCCAACAGAATTCATCAGGCAAATCAGTATGATTATCTGACGAATAACTGATGGCATGTTAAAAATGCGTGATGACAGCATACATTTTCATACCTGGCAAGTCTGCCCAGGAATTGATGATACAAAAAATTGTCAATGGCTTACATATTTAAAGATGTAATTATTAAATTCTTTCATTACATAATCTGTGATCCCTGAAGTTTGGCGCCACCTTGTGTGACTCAAGTGTGACAGACCATCTAACTATGTGATTATTTCATTATTCAAATCTGTCTTTTTCTACTTCAGGAAGAGTGGAGTCTGGATCCACCTTGTTGGTGTTAAAATGTACCTTGTGAATTCTTTCTTTCTATCTTTCTTTCCTTATTTTTCCTTCCTTTATTTAAGTCAATGTTGATATCATTTTGTTATCTCTCTAGGGGTGACTTATGAGAAATTATTTCTTTATTCATTCATTTTTAGTTCAAATCTGTGATTAAGAACTCAATGTCTCTTCAGTATTGAGCAATCATTTAGGCTTCACGCATAAAACACCATCCACTTGTTTAATGTTTATTCATTTAATTATTAAAATCTGTCATTATGTATTCAGTGATCATTGGAGTTTTGAGCCTCCTTAGGGGAGACCATTGTACCAAACAATCACATCATCTAATACTACACTTACTTCTTTAAAGGTTAAACTGGAAATTAAGTAATAAATCGACATTTAATTTACGTATTTAAAATACAGGTAATATTATGGAACATAAGTCCCTCTTGGAGTCAGATTTTGGGAGTTGATGATGTAATATCATCTCATTATTTCATCATTTAGCTATGGAAATAGATCTTTACATCAGCGATAGGTTTAGGACTTTGGTGCCATCTCCTCAGTGTTACTATAAAAGGACCACTAATTAATTATCAATTTAATTTTGTAAAAACATTATTATTCCAGATAGAGATCAGTCTGACTACTCCATGTGGGATTTAATTTTGCACCAACATGTCATTATTCAATCATTTTCCATTATATATTAATTATTTGAATCGATGAAGATGTTGTTCTTCTTGGCTGGAGTAGGGCCATTCCTCGATGGGAGTTAATCAGGTGGCATTATTTAATTATCTAAGTACTACTTCCTTGACAACCACTGGAGCTTGTTTCAATCTTATGAAAGTTAAGTATGGTGGACTATCCAATTATTGACTTATTTGATTGCATAAGTAATGATGGTGTCATCTGTCATATAGCTGCTGTGAGATTGACACAGCAGGAAATCGGTACCAGAAGGAGTGCCCAGAGAATGGGGGACACTGCCTTATACAGTGTTTACTGATTACATAATAGTAGATTTTTAACAATCGAATGATTACACGATTTATAAAACTGTACTGATTCGTATCATCAGTTTCTGAGAGGGTGCAACAGAACTGGCCCATGAAGGACACAGTGACCACCGATTTTCAAAATGGAATAACTGAATAATCTCCTGATCAGGGAATCTCATCTAATGAACTCTGTCGGGCTGATAACATGACACACCACCAACAATATATAACTCTAAATAACCATATTAGAAAGTAGGGTACAGGACTTAATAGAGAACAGTCAATTGAGGAATCCAAAATGAATGAAAGAAACATAAGACACTGCTCAAATTCCCTAATCATCAGCTTGATGCAAATCTAAACAACTCTGAGAAACCATGGGATCAAGCTCCTCTAAAGGTAAGAGGATGAAAAGGAGTTTATTTTCTTTTCAATAAAGAGAAAAGGATTATGGTAGTGGTGATTAATTGTATTGTTTCCATTCTAGAAATTAGAAAATTGAAGCATAGAAAACAGGTTTAAAATACTCATCATTGTACTTGAATGGCTCAATGATGCTTTCATTTTCATGCTCATGTCACTATAGGCATGTTGTAGCTTGAGAGACTGGTAAATATGTAGAACTACTAAGAAAGAGCTCTGCTTTTTTTTTTTTTTTTTTTTTTTTTTTTTTTGAGAAACTCAGTGAGGCTGTAAGGTTAGTTCATCGGTGAGTATACTCCTTTTAGCATGTGGGAGGGACACAAGAATTTGACAGAATGTTGGTTCATAAATGTTGCCTGGCAACCCTGCTTGCATTCTGTAATCTGGTGTCATGGGCCAAGGACCAGAGAGCAGCTTCGAAAAAGTGTTATCATGGGACATTACAGTCTCCCGAGATAACTATCTCCTAAAAGTTTTTATGACAGCATTTGGTTCGCCTAAAGAAGTCATAACTAAATCTCTTGAAGTTTGCCTACAGCTTTTACTGGTTACCTAATTCAAGATAATGTAATTAACAGACAACATAGTCTGTGGAGAAACAGTGCAAAGGCTTCTGTTTATGAATGCTCTCTCTCCTAAGAAGTAAAACTATGGAACAAAAGATAATAAGGCTCATAATTATTCATCAAAAGGTGAGTTTTCCATTGTTTACTTCCTTGAGGAAGGTGACAATCCATTTGTTAGAAGAGACTTAGAGATTATTGTAATCTAGTCAATCAGTTTTAGGAAGCCATCCAACATTAAATATTTGATATCTTCTAAAAACCCTGCATATGCAATGTCATGTCCACATTTACACATTTTACTACTAAACTCTGTAATCACATAAGGGATGAACTTGGGACTATAACACAATAATGTTGTAGTCTAGTGAGTAGAAAATTGTGTCAAGTGCGGCAGAGCATTTCATCCTTTTATATCTTTTTATAAATTAATTATTAAAATAAGGCTATAGATAATCCATGATCAGTGGATTATGGTTCCACGATGTGGGAGTCAAGTTTTTAGACCATCTACATATTATGTAAGTAAAATATTTAAATTAATCAGGACGGCAATATTCACGAGTCTGGTTTGGAGCCATGTTAATGAAGTGGATGAAGTTACATCAACTCTTTATTTGATTATTTGGTTAGGTGAAACAATGATTATATCATCCATGACATCTGGAGTATGGTGCCACAGATAATCTCATTACATAATTAAATTATTTAAATTATTTAAATTGACAGTTCTTGTATAATTATATAAATCTATAATCCTCTATTCCATGAAGAGTCTTGTAAAGCTCCCTCTTGGGGAGCTCATATGCAATATCATCACATTTTATGATTAATTGTTTCAATTGATGATGAGGACATCCTTCATGACTGGAGTCTTGTCATTCTGACTTGTCAGTAACATGCTACATCACCTTTTTATTGTGACCATTAGGATTACTGACTTATTTAATTCTTTAAATTATGTAAACGACAGACAGTGCCATCACCGATTACGGTTAGGATGCAAATATCTATCAGGGACAAGATTAGGAAAGTTGTAGACATGGGCAGAGCATTTTCTGAATGATCTATGCATCTCCCAGAGTACAACGGATGCAGGATGATTGAGTCCAGAACATTCCATGGTGCCCCCTGAGAAGTAAAAGTACTTCACCAAGGCAGGCAGTGTCGTCTGAGTGTTTGACTCCCTGCTCTTCCTCCACATCTCCAAATTGGTTGTAATCTACAATGAGAAGAAATAGTGGCACAAGGAGGTTGGCTCCATCACCGAGACCTTGCAGAAATGATGACGACCCAGAGCACGGATGAACTGATCTCTGTCAGCTCTGCCGTTGATGCCCGTGCTTCAGCCATCTTTTGAGCTGATGTCAACATTTTAGCTATTACTCCTACACCAGGTATGGGCCCATCATCTCAGGTCCCGCCACACCACAACTGAGATTCAGGCTCTGGTTGATGATGTCAGGCCAGCAGATTTCATCAGGAAAGGAATTATGATTATATGATTATTGACTTATAAAATTTTAAAAATCCACAATGGCAGCATACAATATCATGTCTTCAATGTCTGCCCAGGAATTGATGATACATAACAAATTCAACCACTTACATATTTAAAGATGTAATTCTTCAATTGTTTCATTATATAAACTGTGAACCCTGAAGTTTGGCACCACCTTGTGTCATTCAATTGTGCCAGACAATCTAAATATCTGATTATTTCATTTCTCAAATCTGTCTTTTTCTACTCCAGGAAGAGTGGAGTCTGGATCCACCTTGTTGGTGTTGTCTCCTGTGATTTCATTATTTATTTATTTATTTATTTATTTAAATCAATGGTGATATCATTTTGTTATCTCTCTAGGGTTGCATTATGAGAAATTATCTCATTATTCATTTATTTTTTTTGTTCAAATCTATGATTAAAAACTCAATGATCTCTTCAGTTTTGAGCAATCTCATAGGAGTCACGTACAAAACACCATCCACTTGTTTCATTTTTGTTCATTTAATTATGAAAATCTGTCATTATTTATTCAGTGATCACTGGAGTTTTGAGCCTCCTTATGGGAGTCAGTCATGCCAGACCGTCACAAGATCTAATACTAGAGTTACTTATTTAACTACAAAATTAGGAAATTAAATAATAATAATTCATTATTTAATTATCTTATTTAAAATAAGGCAATGTAATGGACCATAAGTCCCTTTTGGATTCAGATTGATGATGTAACATAATATAATAACTTGAATATTTAGCTACTGAAATAGATCATTACATCAGCCATACGTTCACAAGTTTGGTGCCATCTTGTCAGAGTTAGTATAAAGCACCAACTAATTAATTATCAATTTAAGTTTTTAAGTAAGTCATTATTCCAGGAGGAGAACGGTATGAATTCTGCATGTGGGATTTGAGTATGCACCACCGTGTCTTTAAACAATTACTTTTCATTACATATTAATTATTTAAATCGATAAAGATGTTGTCTTTAATGATTCGACTCTGGCCATTTTTCCATGGGAATTAATACTTTGGCATTATTTAATTATGTAAATATTACCTCTTTGACAATCACTGGAGTTTGGTTCCATCTTATGAAAGTGAAGCATGCAGGACTATTCAATTATTTCCTTATTTCATTACGTGACTAATGATTTTGTCATCCATTATGGTTTTCGCTGCTGTGCGATTGACAAAGAAAGAGATTGGTCCCAGAAGCAGTGCCCAGAGAGTGAGGGACACTGGGTGATTACTGATTATGTAATAATAGATTTTTAACAATCAAATGATTAAACAATATTTTAAATAAAATTGTATTATTTCTGCATCATCAGTTTCTGAGACTTTGCAAAAAAACTGACCCATGAAGGACACAGTCAACAATGATTTTACAAATTGAATAATTTAACAATCTCAGGATCAGAGAATCTTATCTAATAACCTCTGTCAGGCTGATAGACTGACAAAACACCAACTCGAAATTACTCTACATAATAATATTAGAAAGTAGGATACAAGTCTCAATAGAGAATTATCAATTGAGAAATCAAAAGTAACTGAAAGAAACATAAGACAGTGCTCAAAAGGCTTAGTCATCAGCCAAATGTAAATCAAAACAACTCTGATAAACCATGTGATCAAGCTTCTCTTAAAGTATAAGAGTAAGGAAAATTTTTTTTTCAGTAAATAGAAAAGTTTTATGGTAGAGGCAATAAATGGCATTGTTTCCATTTGCAAATGAGAAAATTGAAGCATAAAAAATAGGTTCAATACTCATCAATGTACTTGATTTGCCTAATGATGCTTTCGTTTTCATGCTTAAGTCACTATAGGCATGATGTAGCTTGAGAGACTGGTAAATAGGTATAACTCAGAAAAAGAGGCCTGCTTGGATTTTGAGAAAATCAGTGAGGGTGTAAGGTTAGTGCATCTGTGTGTATGCTAATTTTAGCATGTGGGAGGTGCACTAGAATGTGACAGAATGTTGGTTCATAAATGTTGTTTGGCAACCCTGCTTGCATTCTGTATCCTGGTATCATAGGCCAAAGACCAGGGAGCAGCTTCGATCAAATATTATCAAGAGACATTACAATCTCCCAAGACAACTATCTCCTAAAATATTAAACACAGCATATGATTCGCCTCATCAAGTCACAGCCAAATCTCTGGAAGTTTGCCTACAGCTTTTACTGGTTACCAAACTCAAGATTACCTAATATCAGAGAACATAATCTGTGGAGAAACAGTTCAAAGACTTCCGTTTATGAATGTTCTCTCTCTCCTAAGAAGTAAAACTATGGATTAAAAGATAATAAGACTCACAATTATTCATCAAAAGTTGAGTTTTCCATTGTTTATTTCCTTCAGGAATGCGGTAATCCATTTGTTAGAGTAGACTTAGGGATAATGGGATTGTAGTTCGTCTGTTTTGATGCAACTTTCCAACATTATATATGTGATATCTTCTAAATCCCTGCATAAACAATGACATTTCCACATTTACTCATTTTATTACTATACTCTGTGATCACATAAGGGATGGACCGGGAACTTTCACACAATAGTGTGGGAGTCAAGTGAGAAAAAAATTTTGTCGAGTATGGCAGAGCATTTCATCCTCTGATCTTGTCATAATTTAATTATTAAAATAGGACTATAGATAATCCATGATCAGTGGATTATGGTTCCACGCTGTGGGAGTTAAGTATTTTAGACTATCTACATATTAATTATGTAAGTAAATTGTTTAAATTAATCATGACTGCGGTATTCACGATTCTGGTTTGGAGCCACGTTAAGGAAGTGGATGATGTTACATCAACTATTTATTTGATTATTTAGTTAGGTAATACAATGATTATATCATACATGACACCTGGAGTATGGTGACACAGATCATCTCATTACATGATTAAATTATTTAAATTGACAGTTCTTGTATAGACCCAAGATAATGTAAAGATTTGTATAATTATGTAAATCTATAATCCTCTATTCCATGAAGAGTATTGTAAAGCTCCCTCTTTGGGAGTTAATATGCACTATCATCACATTTTATTATTAATTGTTTCAATTAATGATGATGACATCCTTCCTGACTGGAGTCTGGCCATTCTGACTTGCCAGTAAAATGCTACATCACCTCTTTATTGTGACCGTTAGCTATTACTGACTTTTTAATTATTTAAATTATTTAAACGATGGACAATGACATCATCAATTACGATTAGGGTGCAAATATCTGTCACGGACAAGGTTTGGAAGGTTGTAGATATGGACAAAGCAGTTGCTGAATGATCTGTGCATCACACAGAGTAATAGGGAAGCTGGATGATTAAGTCCAGAAGAGTTCAGGGTGCCCTCCTAGAAATACAAGGACTTCACAAAGGCAGGCCTGGTGGTCTGGGTGTTTGACTCACCAATCTTCCTCCACATCTTCACATTGGTTGTGATCTACGATTAAAAGAAGTATTGGCACCAGGAGGTCGGCACCATAACTGAGACCTGGCAAAAGGATGACGACCCAGAACACAAAAGGAATGCTCTCTTTCAGCTCTACTGGTGATGCCAATGTTGCAGTCATCTTTGTAAGCTGATACTGCTATTTTAGCTACTATTGCTACGCCAGGTATGGGCCCATCATCTCAGGTCTTGATGCACCACAACAGCGAGTCAGGCTCTGGTGATGATGTCAGGCCAGCAGAGTTCATCAGGCAAGACAGTTTGATTATCTGATTATTAACTCATGGATTTTTAAAAGTCAGCAATGACAGCACAATTTATCGTTCTAGTATGACTGACCAGGAATTTATAATATAAAAAAGTTCAACTGCTTTCATATTCAAAGATGTAATTATTACATTGTTTCAATATATAATCTGTGAACCCTGAAGTTTGGTGCCACCTTGTGTGACTAAAATGTGACAGTCGATGTAACTATCTGATTAGTTCACTACTCGAGTCTTGCTTTCTCTACTCCAGGAAGAGTAGAGTCTGGATCCACCTTGTTGGCGTTAATTGTCTCCTGTGATATCATGATTGAGTTATTGATAATTGATAATTCTCTATTCAGATCTGAGGAATAAAAAATGACTGAAAGAAACATAAGACAGTGCTCAAATCCTTTGTCATCAGCCAAATGCAAATCAAAACAACTCTGAAAAACCATGAGATCAAGCTGCTCTAAAGGTAAGAGAATGTAGAGAAGTTTATTTTATTTTAATAAATAGGAAAGGATTATGGTAGAGGCAATTAATGTAATGGTACTGTTTCCTTTCTGGAAATGAGAAAATTGAAGCATAGAAAATAGGTTTAAATACACATCAATGTACTTGAATGGCATAATGATGCTTTTATTTTCAAGTTTATATCACTATATGCATGTTGTAGCTTGAGAGACTGTTAAATATGTCTAACTCAATAAATAAATAAATAAATAAATAAATAAATAAATAAAAAAGAAAGAAAGAAACAAAAAGAGCCCTGCTTTGTTTTTGTGAGAAAATCAGTGAGGCTGAAAGGTTAGTCCATCGGAGGGTATGCTAATTTTAGCATGTGGGAAGTGTAGTGACATAGTCCTTCTGTGGCACTGACCTCGCCCATTGGGGGGTGGAATCATGGGCAGAAGTGACCTGTTGAAGGAGGTTGGAGAGCCGGGAAAAGCTTTCTTGCTGGCGTGACTGGGACAGGTGAGCATCGAGTGGAATTTCCTGGTGTTCATCTGTCTATGTTGTAAGTTATTTCTCCCTGAGTAAACATGTATTTGGCCTATTAGTTTATCCTGAGCCTTATTTAACCACAATATCTGGTGTCAGAAGCAGGATTAGGATATTCAGGGGACCTGGGTTTCACTGAGGGGGCAGACGCCGCTCCCCTCCCCTACATTCCCCAACGGGCAGGGTTCCTTGCCTAACCAGGGGGACACACCACAGATTTGGGACATTTGCTTCTTCCTTATGGCAAAGGAGATCTTTGCCGCCAAAGCGGACCTGAGAAGGCACTCACTGCTTCTCATTTTTTTGCGCACTTCTGCGCAAAAAAAGTGTACATACATAGAATATGGTAAAAAATAATGTGCACAAAACATCATAAGTGGAAACATTTCACACAATATAACAAAATACAAACTTAATTTTACATAGCATAGCACATATAAGAATAAATAACAATGTAAGCTGTAAAATACTATCTCATTCTTACTCAAATTCACAAGAAAATAGGCTAATCTACCTATATCCCATCTAAACCATACCTTTCCCAACCATTCCCTGTTCCTCTCTAAAAAGATAAACCCGAGTGTAAGCATCACCTTCCATAGCCAACCCTAAATAACTAAAACCAACCCGAAGAAAATGAGTATTATCCCAAAATTGCAAGGGTAGGGAAAGGGGGCGTCGTTATCTTAAGGTTACTTCCGGCTGAAATGGGACGACGATTGCTCCAATGTATCCTGTAGGAAGAAAATTTTTAGCAACGAAAATTCTCAACAGAACTGGCTGTGACATATGTAGCTAGTCACTGTGTGACAGAAAATGCTTGACTGTAGTTCTGTTTGAAACTCTGGACAGGGTGTAATACGAATGTGCACCATTACAGCTAGCTAGTCATGAGTTATCTCGAGCAAAACAGTCTCAAACCGGTTTTAAGGTGATGTTTGTAGTTCAGATGCATCAGGTTGAGTCAAGTGGAAACGATGTGGGGCCCCATCTTATTTCCAGAGAGTTCAAAGACTGCTGTCAGGAATCGTTATTATTCCTTGTGGAAAAGTTACACATCAATATTAAAGTAAAATTTTCAAGTTTTAAGGAAAGACAACAATAAGCATTAAAATATATGTGAGAAAACTAGGATTTCAGAGAGAAAATTACGTAAGAAATGAGTCCCTAGATTTTGTTTTCTTCTGCCTTACACCAATTGGCTTCTTGATTTAAGGCAGAAACCATGAATTTAATCTTAGCAACATGCTTGAATTTAGAGAAGAAAAGCCAAATCCAACTCCAAAGCCAGCATTGGTTTACATGAATTGGGATTTCTCTTTACTATCTAGTAAAGAGAAATCGATTTCTGTATAGAAATAGTTTACTACAATTAAATATTTTTTTCACCTTATATCAGCTTCTGCTTCATTAAGTGATTGTTTCTGAAGAGCTGTCTTCTCTTCTGTAGGTACCTACGTATTCAGTGTCTTTTGACTGTTTGATGATAGGTTTTCTCTGTTTTCCTGTAAGAACAATAACGGAACACTTCTCCTACATTTGAGAGACCTCCGCACACCTCATGGGACCTAATTTGTTGGATGACTTGTTATTTCTCTTCATTAAGTTGTTTCTCTTGTTCAACTCGGATCTTGATTAACTTAGATGGTATCCATAATTTTTCTTCTCCTGTAGATACAAATGCAAAACCCCTACCCCAACGTAACACATATCCTGCTTTCCATTATGAGGTAAGTACATCCTTGAATTACACTGGCTGATTTAGTTCAGAAATTTTTTCTATTGTCCAGTGTCTTTCTGCAGCTGTTTTTCCTTTTTCATCAACATTAAGAAAGTTTAATATTAATAAAGCATTATGTAATCTGTGTTTGGGTGTCTTGGTTCCCCCTGCCTGTTTATGGATCATTTCTTTTAAAGTATGATTGGATCTCTCAACCACTGCTTGTCCTGTAGGATTGTGTGGTATACCAGTTTTGTGCTTTTTGTTATAATACTCAAAAAGCTGTTTCAAATTGCTGGAGCCATATGGTGGAGCATTGTCAGTTTTTATTTGAGCAGGTATGCCCATAATGGCCATTACCTCTAATAGGTGTGTGATAACAGAATCAGCCTTTTCAGAGCTCAATAGCAGTAGCCCATTGAAACCCTGAAAATGTATCTATAGTGTAATGTACATATTTTAATTTTCCAAATTCTGCAAAATGAAACACATCCATTTGCCATATTTCATTCCTATTTAAACCTTTAGGGTTACTGCCTGGTGGTAAAGGAGTTTGGTTATAGAATGAGCAAGTAGGACATTTCCTTACTATTTCCTTGGCTTATTCACAAGTGATAGAAAAATCCCTTTTTAAACCTTTGCTGTTTACATGGTGTTTCTTTTGAAACTCTGAGGCTTCTAGCACACCTCCTATCAATGAACGATCAATTTCATCATTCCCATGTGCTAGAGGACTGGGCATACCCGTATGGGATCTGATGTGTGATATATATATATATATATATATATATATATATATATATATATATATATATATGATGAGTCCTCTTTATGATAGTATCTTGTAACTGTATAAACAATGAAGTTAATTCTGTATTGTCAGGGATAAATTCTGCAGTCTCAATGTGTAAAACGACACTCTCTGCGTATTGAGAGTCAGTAACTATATTGAGAGGTTCTTTAAAATCCATAAGTACCATGAGAATGGCATACAATTATTCTGCCTTTTGTACAGAATTGTAAGGGCTTTGAACCACTCTGCTATTTTTTCCTGATTTATTATATCCTGCCTTACCGATTTGTTTGCATCAATGTAGAATGTATGAACTCCAGAAATAGGTGTTTTTCTTACAATGCGTGGAAGGATCCAAATAGTTTTCTTTATGAATTCGATTCTCTCAGTTTTGAAATGGTTGTTGCTAATTGTTCCCCCCAAAATTACTGCAATCTCTCTGCCAATATTCGTTATCTTTCCATAAGGAGGAAATTTCCTCATTAGTTAAAGGTACTATAATTTCTGCTGGGTCCCTTCCTATTAGCTGACGAAGTCTTAATTTATCTTTTATAATCAAGTCAGACATATTTTCTATATATGTTTTTAGTTTTTTATTCTGTTTATGTGGTAGGAATATCCATCCTAATATGATATCTTCCATCTGTAACACAATCCCAGAAGGATATTCTCTAGATGGTAATATAACCAGAATACAGTCTAGGTTTGGATCCACACGGTCCACATGTGCTTCTAGTATCCTCTTTTCTACCCATTCTAATTCCTTCTCAGCTTTAGCTGATAGTATTCGTGGACTATTCAAGTCCTTATGTACTTTTAGGGCAATTTTCAGGTTTTTCAAATCATGCCCTTCTACTCCAATAATGGTTTGCAGTTGAGAAATCTCTCTTAGTAAATTTTGAAGATCATTAAGAGTCTTGTAGTGATCTCTTCTGATATGTACTTTGTGTGGTCTAATTTTCTGCAGACCTATTTTATGTCGTAAGTAGTTGATAGACTCTACTTTTTGTATTTTTTCAGGTGCAATTTGTAATCCCCAGCCAGGTAAATCTTCCTTTATTTCTCAAACATTTTTCTTGATATTTCTCCTTTAGAGACATCTAACAATATATCATCCATGTAATGATATATTATGGAAGTCAAAGGACACAGTTGACAAGACCAAATGTCATCCCACAGACTGGGAAAAGATTTTCACTAATCCTACATCTGACAGATATATATCAAGAAAACAGTCATCAATACTCCAAATAACCCTATTAAAAAACGGGGTACAGAACTGAAAAGGATTCTCAAAAGAGGAATTCAAAAAGGCTGAAAGACACAAAAGAAAGTGATCAACATCATTAGCTATCAGGGAAATGCAAATCAAGAGAATGTTGAGATACCATCTTACTCCAACTAGAAAGGCTAAAATTAGGAACACCAATGACAACTTATTACAGGAGAGGATGTGTAGAAAGAGGAACATTCTTATTCGGCTGGTCAGAGTGCAAACTTGCACAGCCATATTAGAGGTCAGTGTGGCGGTTCCACAGGACATAGGGAATCAGTCTACCAAACAACCCGGTGATCCCCCTCTTTGTTATATAACCGAAGAATCCATGTCCATGCAACTAAGACATGTGCTCAGCTGTGTTCAGGGCTGTATTCCTGGTCTCAACCTACATGCTGCTCAACTGAAGAATGGATAATGAAGATATGATGGCACATCACCTGCAGCACAACATTTCTCTGCTGGGCCCAGCAGTGGAAACACTCCAGGTATTCACAGAGATGGCTAGAATGGAGGGAAAGGTTCATCATCACAGTCGCAACCTCTTTTCCTTGTCTTTCGGGATGGTGCACCACTGGTTGGGTCTCTCTGACGACATCTGGAGAGCAGACACCATCCTCTGTTCCAGCACACATGTTCCAGAAGTTATGATGGGCATCCCAAAAATCAAGCACCTCTAATTTGCAATTCCTGTTGGTCAAACAAGAAGGGGATTCAAATGGCAGGACTACCAATGTATAATCAGCTTTCACCTCACACATCCACTTCCCTTGAATGTATCCTGGAAACCAAGACTCAAAAGTTCCCTTTCTTTCGGCTGGCTACAGAGGCCGAGTTAGACTCATTGTGTTTTGACTACATCTCCTAGCAGTGTGCTCCATGCACCACTGTCTCTTTTCATTTATTCACTTCTCTGAGAAAGCCCTGATTCAACTTGATACACATTCTGAACTCTGTAGTCACTTCTCTCCATCCACACTCTTCCCCTCCATGTCACACTTTCTCACTCACCTAGGTTGATCCTTCTGCTGAATCAGCAAATCAAGGCCAGCCAGCACAGCCTTCAAGATCTCCAGGTCAGGAAACTTCATTAGGTCTCCCAAGGGAAGGCACCTTAAAGGCCCGGCTGCCACCATAGCACTCAGGATCTTTGTTTGTTTCCCCTTAAAGGCATCTTTGAATAGCGGTGGGAAGAGCTCCATGGGTAGCTTATTCAGAGCAGAGATAGCCAAGGCTTCATTTTTGAGCAGACTACTTCTTGCCAGCATCTGGAGTGTCAATGGCGAACTCATCTTGACCTTCACACAGACAGGTGCTATGGTAATATTCAGAGGAATTAACCCTTCCAGACAAGTCAATTTTAGAAGGTCTCTTTGTCCCTTCATGGCATAACCCTGTCGGGCTTTGGTCACTAGTCTAGAAATGTTGGAAAATCCGTATTTCCTATTACACACTATCTGACTTTCTCATAGCCATAGTTCCTTCAAAGGCCTCATGTTCATGGACATGAGCCACCATGGCAACAAATCTCCCCATTATTCTGCTAATCAAAAACACTGCTCCCCAGAATACTATAGCCCTGGCCAATGAGAGAGTGGAAAAGTAAACAAGAGCTAAACTCTTTTGTGGGAAATCATCTTCAAATGACTTTCTTGATCCTCAACATCAAAGTTTAAAATCCCAGAGCCAAGTTTGCTTTGCATTCAATCAGTGGACGTTGTTGGGAGAATATGTGAAATGGAGACAGTCACTGTCATTTCTAATATTTTAGACCTGGAGCCACGATGAGCCCTAGGCTACTCTTTAGGATTTTGTGTACTGACAATTTGTCAACTTGATGCTTTGCTGAGACTCATGGCCATCTGTGGGCCTCTACAGAATTTTCTTCATCTTCAGTTAACAAGTCTATAATCACATTGAATTAAATCCTTTTAAGCCAGATTGGAGGTGTTGGTCAGTACTTACTCAGTGTGTCTTAACTCTTGAATACTGCAACCTCATCAATCTCTTAAAGGGCACAGCAGATTAGCGCAAACACTCAGTTCTCATAACACAAAGCTACATGTGGAGTTCTGGGCTAACCGGGGCTAAATGAGATTTTCAGCTTCAAATAGCAAAACCAAATATAATAACAAAACCAAGGTTCTTAAGATGACCCAAGGGACTGGAGATCCTTAGTAAGGTTGTATGTACTGATGGGGTTGAATGGCTTACCTGATCAGCACACACATAACAGGTGTTCTAATCCCAGCAGTTGTGTTAGTGACTTGAGGATCCAAAGAACTCTGTTTATCCTGGCCAGGATAACACTTCTATAGCAATATCCTCTTACAAATTCCATTCCTATACCCACCTTCAGCCATATTCTGCCATCTGATTGGATAATTGAGCATATTCCCACCCAATCATACTTGAGCTTTCACAGCTGTGGTTTGAGAGAATCAGATGTGAGAAAGGGGGAGAGCCCAGATTGTAGGAAAGACTCAGGGTAACTCTAACACTAGTCCATGCACAGGCATTGGTGACTCACACTTTTAATCCCAGCACTTTTAGAACAGAGGCAGGCAGATCTCTGTGAGTTAAAGAGCAGCCTGTTCTACAGATTTAATTACAATAGAGACTGCAAAGTAATACACAGAAACCTTGTCTTGAAAAAACAAAAATCAACAAAACAAAACAAACAAGCAAACAAAACTTCTCCCCCAATTTTCAGTTCTGGGATTTACTCTCTTGATTACATGTAGTCATTTGTAAGATTTCGCTATCTGTTGGATCAATGAAGCTCAGCCCTATCTAAACTCTTTATTCATTCTGAGATGACATGGAAATCTCATTAATCCTCCTTCCTGAGTGTAGTGGTATAGCTAGTATTTGACCAGTTTGACTGATCTCCCATCAGGAACCAGATTGAACTGAGTCTAGGGTAACAGTAAAATCCCATTCTCCAAGTCATCTCAAACACTAAGGATCTGTCTATGTATTGTTAAATAATTAGTTTTATAGTTTTTAATCATCTTTCCATTTTATGAAATCATTGCCATGACCAGTGGAATCTAATCAGAGTTTCAGTAAGCTTCCTTTCTTAGTGGAAGAATAACGAAACAAGACATGTTCATGTTGATTACATCTACTTTCAGGACAGAGATTGAACTGAGTTAGATCCTATTGAAAATTACAAAATCAACTGCATTTTCTGAGACAGTTTTTCTCAGTGGTAACACCCTACATTCCTGGTACTAGCTCTAAGACCATGCTATGCTACCCAATACCTCAGAGAGATGTGAGTGCCTCTAACTCCCATGTGCTGTCACTAATGCTAAGTATAGTGAGATACATAGCAGACCCACAGAAGGCCTCGCCATTGCCTCTTACCTTTATGTCAGGAAAAAAGTGCTTATCCTATCTCCTCAATCTCTCACCAAGTTTCAGACACCTTCCTCTCCTTGGAGAGGCAGGAAAATTCTGAGAATGAATACTCAATCCCCTGCTTCTAACTTTTATACCACTCTAGGGCTGGGATTAAAGGTGTGAGCTCTGTGAGCTCCAGACAATATTCAGGTCATATTTTGAAAACCTGTACTCCACAAAATTTGAGAATTCAAAGGAAATTAACAAATTTCTTGATAACTATCACCAAAATTAAATCAAGAAGATACAGACAACTTAAATAGACATATAAACCCCTAACAAAATAGAAGCAGTCATCAAAAGCCTTCCAACACAAATACTCACACACACATACACACACACACACACACACACACACACACACACACACACACACACAGAAAATAGACCAGGGCCAGATGGCTTCAGTGCAGAATTCTTCTGGAAATTCAAGGAAGAGCTAATTCCCATACTCCTCAAATTGTTCCACACAATAGTAACAGAATGTTCATTACCAAACTCTTTTAGGAGGCAACAATCACCTTGGTATCCAGGCCACAAAAAGACACAATGAGGAATAAAAACTACAGACCAATATCCCTCATGAATACTGATGCAAAAATACTGTATAAAATACTGGCAAACTGAATCCAAGCATACATCACAGAAATCACACACCATGACCAAGTAGGCTTCATCACTGGTATGCAGGGATGGTTTAACATTCGAAAATTTATCAAGGTGATCCACCTTATAAACAAACTGAAAAAGAAAACAACATGATAATCTCCTTAGATTCTGAAAAGGTCTTCAGCAAAAATCAACACCCTTTCACGATAAAGGCCTTGGGGACATCAGGGTAACAGGAACATACCTAAACATAATAAGAGCACTATTCAGCAAACCAACAGACAATAAAAAATTGAATCGAGAGACGTTTAAGGGATTCCTCTAAAATCAGGAACAAAACAAGGCTGTCATATCTCTCCATATCTCCAATATTGTACTTGAAGTACTAGCTAAAGCAATAAGAAAACAAAACTAGATCATGGAGACAAAAAATGGAAATGAAGAAGTCAAGCAGATGATATGACAATTTACAAAAGCGAATCTCCACCAAAAAAAAAAAAAAAAAAAAAAAAATCCCAGAGCCAGATGTCTTCTTCAGTGAAGAATTCTACTGAAAATTCATGGAAGAACTAATAGTAATTCTCCTGAAACTGTTCCATAAAATAGAAACAGAAGTTTCTTTACCAAACACATTTTTGAGGCTACAATCACCTTGATACCCATTCACACAAAGACACATCTAAGAGAAAATTACAGACCAATATCCCTCCTGCACATTGATGCAAAAATACTCAAAAAAATATGGGAAAACCGAATCCAAGAATATATCAGAAAAATCATCTACTATGATCAAGTAGGCTTCATCCTTGGGTTGCAGGGATGGCTTCACATATGAAACTATATCAAATATACCACTATATAAACAAATTGAAAATGAAAAAAAAATAACATGATCATCTCCCTAGATGTAGAAAAAAACCTTTGACAAAATTCAACATCCTTTCATGTTAAGGGTCTTAGAGATATCATGGATAACAGCAACAGCAATTTATATGAACAACATAAGAGCAATATGTAGTAAACACAGCAAATATCAAGCTGAATGTAGAGAAGCTTAAGGCGATTCCTCTAAAATCAGGACAAAGACTAGGCTGCTCTCTGTCTCCATATCTCTTCATTGTTGTAATTGAAATGCTAGCTAAAGAAATAAGACAAGAAAAGGATATCAATAGGATACAAATTGAGAGGAAGAACTCAATATTTCCCTATTTTCAGAAGATATGATAGTTTAAATAAGCAACAAAAAAACTCTACCAGGGTACCCCTACAGCTGAAAAACACATTCAGCAAAGTATCAGCATACAAAATAAACTAAAAAAAAGATCGTAGCCATTCTATATTCAGACAACAAAGGGGCTGATAAAGAAATCAGAGAAACATCACCCTGTACAATAGCCACAAACAACAAAAAGTACCTTGGGGTAACACTTACCAAACAAGTGAAAGAACTATTTAATAATAATTTGTGTCTCTACAAAAAGAAATTAAAGAAAACACAAGAAAATATAAAGATCTCCCAATCTCATGGATAGGTAGAATAAACATAGTAAAAATGGCAATATTGCCAATGGCAATCTACAGATTCAATGCAATATCTATTAAAATGCCAGCACAATTCTTCACTGACCTTGAAAAGATAATAATTAACTTTATATTGAAAAAACAGGGCTTCTCTCCTGTCTCTAGATTAAGGCAGTTATCCCTCCATGGGGGATGTGTTCGCAAGGTCCTTTTGTACACCAAGGATACATCCTGGCTCCACTGTCTGAGGTCCGTTAGACTGCTCAGTCCTTCTGGCTATGACCCATATTCAGTGGGGCCTGAGTCAGTCCCATGCTGGCTTCCCAGCTATCTGTCTGGGGTCCTGATAGCTCCTTCTTTTTCAGGTAAGCTATCTCTATGTGTTTCTGCTGCCTGGTCTTGTCCTCTCCATCTGCATCTGGGTTCTACTTCAACTCAGAGTTTATGTATGGGTGTGTGCTCCTGTTTCCACCATATGGAATTGGGGTGGGGGGACGGGAGGGGAGGGTGGTTAGAGTGCATGTGAGAGGGAAGAGAGGGTAAAAGGGAGGGAAGGAGGGAGGGAGGAGGGGAGGGAGAAAGGGATGGTGGGAGGGAGGGAGAGAGGGAGAGGGAACTGGGATCGACATGTAAAATAATAAATTAAGTTAAAAAAATGCTTTGACTCCAAAATTTTAGTTCAAGGACAAGTTACTGTGGAAAAGGATTACTATTTTTGTTTCCACAGAAAATGCAAAGATGTGGATTGCTTCCAAAGTAATATGGCTTGATCAAGCCAGACCGCCTGAAACAGAGTACCAGGTGACCCTACATTCAAAACAGCTGGACAAAGCAGCCTTACAGACTACAGCGAGGATTTTTGCATCTTCATCGAATCTCCCATGACAGCGCACCTTACCAGCAGGAAGTAGTTTGGAAAGAAGGACGCCCAAATTCACAAGTATTGTCTATACATGTTTGTTTTAATTTAAATGGACCTGGTTATATAAAATAAATAAATAAAATCGAAAAAAAATAAAACATCTGTGAGCAAGAAAAAAGAAAGAAAAACAAAAGAACAAGAATAGCCAAAACAACCTGTATAATAAAGTAATAAAGGAACTTCAGGAGGCATCATTATCCCTGACTTTAAGATCTACTACAGAGCTATAGTCCTGAAAACACCATGGTATTAGCACAAAGATAGACAAGTACCTCAATGAAATTTAATAGAAAATCTTGATATTAACCCACATAGGTGAATGGCTAACTACTGTCTCAGTGTGTGTGTGGCTGACTATTTTCTTGGTGTTTGTGGCTAGCTAGTGAATTAGATGTGTGGCTGACTAGTGACTTAGAATGGGTGGGTAAGTAGTGATATATTGTGTGTGGCTAACTAGAGACATAGTGACTCCCCCTACCACAGTCATGTACTTTTTTCATAGTGTTGACTTCAGCACCTGGTTGCTTACTCTGAATCTTCCTGCAGTGTAAACAATTTTGCTTATACTGGTCTGAAGGCAGAAGCAATGTTCCACATGCAAATGCTTTTCCTGTGACTGCACTGAAGAGTTGGTTACTTGACTCTAATGGAAAATTTAAATCTCTTAGGTGTTACAGTAATTTAAGAATTTTGAAGGTATAGTACAGAAGACAGCAAAGCCATTGCTTTGGAGAGCAACATCATGCAACTAGTTCCACTTACATCAACATAAGAGATTGTCTCATAAACATTCTTCTAACATGATGAAATTGCATATGTTCTAGCATTAATATGCCTTCCCAGGGAGAAATCACTTCACCCACAGAGGAGATCCATAAAGACTAATATTTCTAACATAACATGTATCTACCTCTGGAAAATACTCAGAGAGGAGCCAGCCTAGACATAGTTTGCATTTCATATGTGATATCCTTCTTAAATGGCTTTTAAGTTCAAGCTCCATTTTACTCATTGAACCATTTCAGTAGGGACTGGAGACAGCATGTCTAGCTACTTAGGGAGATGAGAGGATTCAACAGCAAATGTGTTCTCAGTACTGTTCCTAAAGGCTACCAGATACCTGAAACTGAAGGACCTGTTCCACATATAGGATCCTGAGGTGAAGGTGATGGGGAATGAGATAGATAGGAAACATAGAAGGTAGAAAATATTTCTTTTAAAAAGCTGGGATGGCTAAATGTGTCCCATGACAAGCTTCTTAAGGAGAATACACTTTTGTATACTATTTCCACAGAGGAAATGGAAGCAAAGGGGACACTTACGTGAAGTAAGTAGAAACCGAATCAATGGGACAAACTCAGGAGAACACTAAAATAGTGCAGTGCTAGCGGAATACAGGGTATCTCATGATCATTGCTGACTAAGACCACAGTGGCCTTGGGACTTAGAACCATAGTTCTATATAGTTTATATCTACAGATCTGAATCAACCTGTCCACAAAGGCTTTGTTCCATACAATTACCAGCTCTCCCATGCAAATACCTGGTTTTTGACAAGGTTCTCTGTTGTATTGTCAATACACCAGGCCCTTAGGAAAAGCTTTCAAGGCCTAGTCCCCAGGCTGTTACTATCTCTTCTAAGAATGTTTCTCATCCCTGCGTGAGGACCTAAGTGAAAGCTTTGCTTTATCAGGAAACTCATACATCATTGGTTTACTTTTTAAAATCTGGTGTCCTATTGCCACTCTGTTAGAACTATGTTTTTCTGGAGAAGAAAACTGCAATTATATGATATAATAAATTTTAAGGTTGCTTGTGACCCTGTAATAGCACTCTGAGCAGCTTGTTACGGGGCAGTTCTATGATAAGGGTAAGGGACTAGATGCTGTCTAAAACAGGACTTGCTTCTTTGTAATGGTTTGGAGTCAAAGGTCTGGAAAATCATGGTGAACAAATATGTATCTAGCATTCAAAATTCAAACAGGACTGGTCAGCATACACTTATCTTTTTGTGTTTTAGAGGCAGTACTACCTCAGTTAATTTCTACTTTATGAGACATATCTCCAAAGCATTTGTAAATCCTTTGTGTTACAAATTCTACTCCTGTAAATCACTGCTCAATAACGAAGTGCTACTCTTACATGAGATGTCTTTTACAACATGCAGAAAATTAACAATGCATAGATCTTACATATAAAATTAAAATGCAAATTGCTGAACTTCTAAAAGGTCCTTAACTAAAAGGTCTCTGGAAGTTTGTTGCCATGATTTCAGTGGGTGCACCTGAAGTATGTAGAAGTTGACTTAAAAGAGGTTTCCATACACACCTCCCTGCTCCCAGTGCTCAAAGAAGATACAGCCCACAGAGTAGTTATTTGGAGTACTGCATGAGAACTCAGGGGACAGGTAGTCTGGCTATAGTTTCCCAGCCAGATCCATGGAATACCCACCACACTGGATCCATCACCTCACCATCTCCCACTACCCATGAGGACAGCAGCCCCTCACTCACCATGCTGTTGTTGTTTCCAGTTTGCCCTTCCTCAAAGCACAGCACTCAAAACGACTGGCTCCATTTTCTCTTCAAATCCAGACCAGAAGGACCTTTACTTCTTTTTACAGGCAGGTCACGAAGGGGCCTGATTGGCTAGTAAGGCCTGAGTGATTAAAGCACCTCCCAGGTGGTTGCAGAGTGCTTAAGGACAAATTGTAATGGTTACTGTTTGCCTTCTACCCCAAAGTCTTTTCTACATCAGCAGTGATGTGCATTTTTATAGCAATTGTCTTATAGCTGACCCGTGTATTATCTTTCTGTCATATACAGCATTTTCCTTTCTTCCTGCTAGACACAGTGTGGCTAGCTAACTATACTTACTTAAATGGGTTGAGTGATTCTAGGTGAAAAAGTTGCAAGGGAGCTCCAAATATTCATTAACAACTACACAGAGATTTAGGGATACAAAAAAAAGTGTTATTTGTTATTTGGTTTAACACTGAGTTTTGTTGAACTAAATTTACTTTTTACCTGTTTGTCACAGGAAGTTGAGACAATCAGGACAGAAAAGCAGGGACCAGATCTCAAAAAAAGATAAATGATCTTTCTCGTGGCAGAATGTCAGATGATGGCTCCATAGATGTAGAATTTTATGCCTGAAACTCACAGCAAACACATGGCAAAGACATAATAATGAGAAAAGTAGTCTTAATAGAAAATTGAATATGTACAGAGGAATTGAACTAGGAAGTATGTATTTGTGAGCACTATTGTTAGCCAATACATCTTCAGGGAGCAGATAAAAAACAAAACAAAACAAAAACCAACTGCATTAATCAAGGTTCTCTGCATGAAAATGAATGTAGGATGAATCTCACCATATGTGTAGAAAGTGGATTTATTAGGATGTCTCATAAGCTGTGATGTAGTAAGTCCAACAAAAGTTACCTACCCATGGGAATCTGAAGAGTACAGCAGTTTTTTAATTTATCAGGATGGATGTCTCAGCTGGTCATTATACATCAAAATTCCAAAAAAGTAGGCTCTAATGTAAGTAAAAGAATAAACTTGTACCCAAAGCTAGGGTAAGCAGCCAAAGAGGGAAAGCTTCCTCCTTCAATACCATGTATACATGTAGGCTACCACCAGAAGGTTGATCTGATTTTTCCTTTATGTGATTTTGTTTTGTTTTTTGTTTTCAAAACAGGGTTTATCTGTGCAGGACTTAAACTCATTCTGTGGATTTGGCTAGCCTCAACCTAAGCAAAATCACGCAGCCTCCTGTGTCCTGGAATTAAACTTTTGCACTGCCACCAAGCAGTTAAAGGTAGATCTCATCATCTGTTTGCATAAAAGGTTTCAGTACGGCATTGGCAGTCCTGGAATATATTCTGCAAGCCTGATGTTTCTCAGCCCCTAAATGGGAATCCGTTCCAACTTGTCATGAGTTCAAACTGCTCCAATAACTCCTATTATCCTTAAGATATTATCTTTCCTGCTACAGGTCACCTGTGACTTGATGATGAATGTCTCCTACCTAAATAGCAATGCTTTGGGAGTAGAAAGGTTAACCACCCTGAAGGAATAAGTGCAGCAATGGGGTGCCTGAAGGCACATAGTATGTGCAAATATGGAGTTCCTTTAGCATTAGTGGAAGAAATTTCTGTTTTCCCTTTATACATATTAATAAAAGTCCCCTTCCATTACCGCACCTTTGTTTGACTACTTAAGTTTGGTGTATGAATAAAATGGAGCTTTCAGTATTGACTGAATCTGCCTGCCTGACATCATATTATGTCTCTGTCTTCCTTTCATCAATGATAGCTTGTCTTCCACTTGTCCACATTCAGGGACTGAGAAATGGACATGGGACTGAGCTGCTGTTTCTGATTACAGTCCTACAAACTCCATGATATTTATGTGGAGATAATAAGTCAACTTTGTGGGGTCCACTTTTGGCCTACCACCTAACTACTCCATGGAAAGTCTCAAGGTGAGAAAGTCCTGGACAGATGTTCTACAAGTATAAATAGTCCACGGATGCCATCCCAGGCTACTATACCCAGCGAACCTCTCAATCAGTATAGATGAAGAAAACAAGATATTTAACGACAAAGCCAGAATTTCACAATATATATCTACAAATCCAGCCATACAAAAAATTTGGAAGGAAAATTCCAACCTAAGGAAGTTAACTATGCTTACAAAAATGAAGGGAAAAGATAATCCACTTCACCACAAATCAAGGGTAAAGCCGGACTAATAAATTCACAATACCACTGCCAACAACAAATCTAAAACAAACAAGCATTGAAAATCCATGGTCCTTACATTCCCTCAACATTAGTGGCCTTAACTTTCTTGTAAACAGACACAGGCTAAGAGAGTGGATATGAAGACAGAATCCATCTCACTGCTGCATACAAGAAATACATCTAAGCTTCAACGATAGACATTACCTCAGGCTAAGAAAAGATCTTCCAATCAAATGGACCCAAGAAGCAAGCAGGTGTGGCTATCCTAAAATCTAACAAGTTAGACTTCCAACCAAAACTAATCAAAAGAGTTGAAAACAGTCATTCCGTATCCATCACAGGAGAAATCCATCAATACAAAGTCTCAATTCTGAACAACTATGATCCAAATACAAAGGCAACCACATTCATAAAAGAAACACTACTAAAACTCAAACCTCACATAAAACCTCACTCACTTATATTGGGAGACTTCCAACACACCACTGTCGCCAATAGACAGGAAAACCAGTCACAAACTTAACAAAGTAAAAAAAGAATTAACACAAGTTTCATCTCAGTTGGGTTTAACAGATATCTATAGAATGTCCCATCCAAACAGAAAAGAATAATCTTCTTCTCTGTTCCACATGAAACCCTGTCTAAAATTGACCAAATAGTAGGTGGCAATAACAAACCTCAACACATACAAGAGAATTGGACTAGTCACCTATATCTTATATGACCAGCATGCTTTAGAAACTGGATTACAACAACAACACAAATCGCAGAAACCCTACAAACTCATGGAAACTGAACAATGTTCAATTGCACCATACCTGCATCAAAGAAGAAATAAAGAAATTAAGGACATCCTAAAATTCAACAAGAATGAGGACACAACATACCCAAACAAATGGGACACCTTGAAAGCAGTGGTACCAGAGAAGTTCATTGCACTATGTGCCCATATGAACATAAACAGAGGATATTCACAATAGAGAATTAACAGCACAACTGAAAGCTTTAGAACAGAGAGAAGCAAACTCACCCTGGAGGAGTAGACACCAGAACGTAATAAATTTGAGGGCTGAAATCAATAAAACAGAAACCAGAGAAATAATGCAAAAAATCAAGGTAACAAAGGGTTGATTTTTCAAGAAAATCAACAAGATAGACAAAACTTTGTCCAATCTAATGAAAAATCAGAGAGAGAACATGCAAATTCACAAAATCAGAAAAGAAAAGGGGGACATAAAAATGGACACGGAAAAAATCCCGGAAACATTCAGATCATACTTTGACATACTATGACCTTTATATTTACAACAAATGTATGGTGATCAAGAAGGTATACAATATTTGGGAAAGGATAAAGGGGAGATACAGAGACAAAGACAAGAACAGAAGCTAGAAAATATAATCAACTTTTTATCAAAAAACCAGAGGAATCTCAGCCAGGAAAACCGAGATCTTGACCATTGTTACCAGCTACCAATCATGCTAGTTGTTTAGATCTTAAATAAAAAAGAATTCACAACTCCCTCAAAATTAATTCAGAAGAATAGTCACTCTCTTTTGCTTCTGACCCTCCAGGTACTGATATTTTTCCCAACAGAGATGCCTCATGGTTTAGAGCGCTCTCTAAAATAGGGGTGATATCTTTCTATGCTTCTGCAAACTCTAATGGCTCCTTGCGATTTAAGGAAAACCAGCCCCACTATGCCCACACAAAAATTAATACAGAAGAATGATTTAATTTCTGCTTCCGACCACATGTATAATGCCCCAGCATGTGGAAACTGCCCTGTCCACCCACTAAACACCATGCACACTTGAGAAAAGAGCAGATAAGAAATTCCTTTTTTTCTCAGGAACTCAACTTACCTGAAACATGTTATGGTAACTAGTGGGTGTGGAAAGTTATAAGAACTGTGATCATGTATTGCTGAAAGATGATTCTAATGACCAATTTCCACTGGTTTATAAACTGTGTGTGACACATAAAGACAAATCTGAATCTGGAATGCAATATTGATAAATTCCATAAGCAAACTTTCTGTTTTTTCCCTTGGATGTTCCCACCACATACCAAAAGAAACCTTGTCATTCATATTGAACACCAATATTTTTTCCTTTTGGTTTGTTTGTTGTGTTTTGTGTTTTCCTTTGGTTTTTCTTTTGGTTTTCAAGGCAGGGTGTCTCTTTATGTTTGGGTGGGTGTCTCTTTATGTTTGGGACCTACCCTAAAACTCTCTTTGAAAATCATACTGGCCTCAAACTCACATAGAGCTTCTTGCCTCTCCCTCTCAAGTGCTTGAATAAAAGTTGTGTGCCACCACAGCCCAGTGTGGACACAGAGATTTCATTCACCCAAGGGACCCTATACTCAGGGAGGATAAGAGGAAATGTGCCATTGCCCAGGTCAGCACAGGGCACATGTTCCCTTCCTGTCCCTGCAGAAATGACACACTCTGAAGCTTACACACTGACCATGCTATGGGGCTGTGGATTTCATTGTATCTTCTATACGAAAGCACTTTTGTTTCATTATCACATCAGTACTTTATCAAGATTATTGATTGACATTGTCTATGGACACCAAGAAATGGTGAGTCAGACATGTATGAACCATCTACAATTGATTATAGGCTCAACACTGATATTTCCACCCAAGGAAAGCAAGAAATTGCACATGTAGAGGTGGATTATATTTTAAATCAATGTGCAGTGTTACAGATTAATGATTTCCATTTATTAAATATCTTCTTAAAAGTAATTAGTATCCTCAAATTAGGTGTTTAAGATGCTTGGTCCAAAAAAAAAAAATCCTTCTACCTCTGAGGGTAAACTGTCGCTTAATTTAATGAGGAGTTTTTAAGATGAAAGAATACATTGCCCTGGAAAGCAACATACTGGGATCAAAGCAACAATTGTCAATGAGAAATCATGTCTCAGAAAATTAATTCTAAAATGCTGGGAGTAAAGCAGTTCTAGAATTTGCCTTTCCAGTGAGAAATAACTCCATAGACTAAACTGGTTAAAAAAGAAAAAGAAAAAGAAAAAAAAATCTCTGTAATGATAGCATGCAAACTCCATAGACTAAAGAGGTTAAAAAAAAAAAAGAAAGAAAAAAAAAATCTCTGTAATGATATCATGCAACCATCTCTCACTAATGTTCAAAGAGGAGAAAGCCTACTACAGATAATTTTTTTGAGACAGGGTTTCTCGGTTTCCCTGTGCTATAGCCTTAGTTGTAGTGGGGCTAGCTCTATAGAGCACACTAGTCTCAAACTCACAGATATCTGCCTGCATCTGCCATCTGAGGGCTGGGATTAAAGGCATTCATCATCACTCTCAGGCTCCTAAATCATATTTTGCATTCCACAATTGCTGGCACTTTTAAGTTCTTCCAGTGTCAGATGCCAGCTGACAAATTGAAGAATTTAAATAGGGTCAGAAAATTGCAAGTCAGGCCAGTAAGGCCATGGAAGTTTTCAACGGAAAAGACAGTATCATAATGATTTTATAGTACACCCAGTGACATGAAACAGCATGTCACACTTTAATGAAAGGTTCTGACACAGATGTGCCAGAAGATGAGGAAGATAGGAAAGGCAGAACAAAGAGAAGATATAACCTGGGGCAGAGAGGTCTTGCTTAACTTATGTCTTATTCTATGTACAGTTCTTATGAAGAATTGCCACCTCTTTACTACTTCCAAGAGGAAATGGGACGAAAGGGGAGAACACTAGAAAGTCAGTAGGAGTAGGAGTTGTGTTCTCAGGATCTGAAATAACACCTACACAAAGGCCCTGGCCCTAGCATTCCCTTATAAGCATCTTCATTGTTTTATAGGAGGATCTCTATTTTATTCTGCATATCTCAGGGCATGATGGAAAAGTCCTAAGGCAAAGCCCCTTGGTTGTTACTATGATTTTCTCTAGAAAACTGGCCCTTTCTCTGGTACAACAGGCCCTAAGGTTCACTGTGACCAAGCAATGTCCCCTGAGTAGATTCTAAAAGTGTTGTTTTGTCAAAAGGAGATGGGCCTGGGGGCTCTTTGTGATTGAGGAGTTTCTCCTTTGTCATGGTTTGGAGCCAAATATCCTGGACAATCCTAGAGATCAAATCTATATTTTAGCACCCTAACCTCTAACAGGCCTTATTAGTACACTACTCATCTTTGGGCTATTTTATAGGCAGCACTCCCTCAGCTAAATTCTATTTTGTGGGTCTCACTATCCCTACAAATAGGAAAGTATTTCATATGAACAATTCTACTCTTCCACATCACAGTTTAGTATTGGAGTGCAATCCAACACAAGAATGACATATATGGATATATTCAGTGTCCCAAGACTATATTATCACTCTCAGGAGTCAGAGGTATGTCCATCTCTATGAGTTTGGCACTAGACTGCTTTACAGAGCAACTTTCATGTCATGCTCAAATGCTATACCTAGAAAAAAGTTTTTTGCCTTCCTGGAACCAGGATGTATCCCTGGAGCATGAAAGGAATTTGGGAGCATATTTCAAATGCAGAGATACTCCCTTAGCCTACAGGCAAGAGGGATGGCATAGTCCCTACTCCAAATGACTTGATAGATTTTTGACTCCTCCTGGAAGGCATCACCCTCTCTGTGCAGTAGAGACAGGAATGGGATGGGAGCCGAATTGCGAGGCATGGGAGAGAGGGACTTGGAACTGTGGTCAATATGTAAAATAAGAAAAAATAATAAGTATGTAAAAATCAATGAAAAAAAGCTATATCAAAAAATCAAAATTAAATAAATATAAGTATGTGCAGAAATAAAGAAAAAGCCTTTTACAAGATATACACAAATAACTAAACATAAATCTTGTACCTAAGCATTAAATGTGTACTGCAGAAGTTGTAGAAGACACTGGAGAAATTAGGACTCTCCAGGTTTGGCTACTTGCCGTCCTGTGCACCAAAAGAACTCTGGTGCTGACTATCAATATCTTTCTACACAAAGCTCTCTGATGGAAATCAAATGCTTTCCACTGTGTGATATATTCATACCCCAACACCCAGGTATGGGGAGTTGCTAGGACCATATGGTACCTTACAGAACACTGAATGTGGCCAAAGTTTCCCACCAAGAAACCAACTCCCAGGGTTCCCTATCCCATCCTCCCCATCTGAGGATCTATCCCCTCACTCACCATGTTGTGGCTTCTGTGCTCATCCATGGTCCACTCACAATTTACTACACTAGCACTCCCAGAACAAAAATCAATACACTGGCACTTGTTCTGCTTAAAACGAAGCCTGAAGCAAGAGTAAAAGCCTACAATGTGGCTATAGTAAGTGTCCTGCAATGCCTGTGAGTGGCAGGTTGTCCGGGTTTTGCTGACTGGCTGGTTAAGCTTGAACATGAAGAGCACTTCCTCAAGGGTGAGAGTGAGCTTAAAGACACATCACAGGGTTCCTTGGCTCTGGCTTCTACTCAAGACCCAGATGTTGTAGACACCTGTAGAGACACAAATCTCAATGTCACTCACCCCTTTCTAAAATAGACAACCACATTGTCTTCCAGTAGTGTGTAGATCATCATCTCCCTCCTCCACACAATGTGCAGATGTTGCAGATACAATTACACAATGTAGACTGGAATGATTAACTTATTCAACAGAGGGAAGGGTGCTCTCAGATTATTAAAAACTTTAGAGAGATTTTAGAGCACAGCAGTTGTTTGTTCTGTGGCTTCTGGCTAAGGTCAGGGTTACTGGGTGTACATTTTATATAATAGTCACAGACACCTCAGAAAACCAAGAAAGAAAGGAAGGAGCCATATCACAAAGAAATTGATATATTTTTCTCCTGTCAGATGCTTGGGTGATAGCTCTAATGCATTTGGGAGTTTTATTCCTGAAATTCTTGTGAAATGAGTAATAATAAAAAGTGTTGTCTTCATGGTAATTTGAATACTGTGGGAGAATTTGTCTGGGAAGATTACTTCTATAAGCATTGTGATGACCTGGCACAGCTTCCTCAGGGTACAGGTGAGAAAATATACAATGTTCTCTTCTTGAACAGGATTGTGTACAGGTTTCTAAATCAGTGGAGCTGATCATCCTGGCTTGAGATTGGAGAAAGACTTATTTTCTTCTTTGAGATCTGGTTCCTGTTTTCTTTTCTTTTGTTTTTCTGTTATTTTTTTTTTCCTACTTGTCTGCAGCCCCAGTGACAACCATGAAATAAGTGGTTTCAGTTCATCTGAACTCAGTGGGAAATTACAGAACATGTATCTCCTTTTCTGTGCTGAAATCTCTCGCTAGTAGTTAGGACAGGGAATAATCACATCATGTGATTGTGTAGTGGGCTGTGCAAGCTAGCTAGCTACCTTGTTTTCAGGAGAAAGGAGTGAGTGCAGGAAGAGAGCAGTATTTGCTATTGGAGTCAAAGCCAGTGCAGTAGAAATGCATATGTCTGCTGACCTAGAAAAGGTATTTTCTGGGTTGGAACTCAAGGTCAGGTATCATTTGGCTGTGTCTTTAAAGACAATGCATTCTTATAGAGGGTGCTTTTGTCACTCAGTAATCACTAATCAACCATACCCTCCTCATGACCTGTCAATCATAAAAGGTACAGGGACCTTCCTATTGCCAGATTCAGGCTTTTATCTGAGGGAGAGCTGGCACCTTTTTGTGTGTGTGCTGTTCTTCTATTACTGCTACAGGAAGTTGATTGTATAGGTTGGAAGAGCTCAGTCATTATACCATGGTAAGTGGTGGGCTGCTGTCCCCAGGATGGAAGAGTACATTGTGCAGTATATGAGCCATGTGGTGGTTCCTGCCAACATCTGAGTGGGAACATGAAGACAGATTTTCCTTCCTGTGGGTTTTCATCAGATCCGTGAATCTCCCTGGAATCAATGATAAGACTCTGACTAAAACTTTGTGGGTTGAATCTCTTCAGGGTATTGAGAGCAGGGAGCCCTGTGTAGAAACATCTTTTAGTGGACTTCAATGAGCTTTTTGTGCATCCTTGGAAAGACTGCAGTGCTTGGAGACATTTAAAAATTTATATTTTACCTTATGTGAAGTGATGGAAAAGTTAAAAATTAGGGCTTATGGAAAGAATGGAAAAATACAAAGAACAAGAATCTCTCTTAGTAGATAAGTTCCTGATGTCAGAATACAGAGCCCACATGCTAGCTATTTTCAGGAGATAAAGGAAAAAAAACAAAACAAAAACAAAACAAAACAAAAACACAAACCTTGCAGGTGTGCTAATCAATGGTGATGCTCTTGAAATCAAACTTTGTACTCTATGAAATGCAGTAACCTTGAAAATCATATGAACTGAGACTAGTGGTATGAAGCCTACCTTTCTCTTTTGTTACTAGGTGCATTAATCTTCCAATATAGTGAAGTCCTAGCATGATTGGTTCTTCCCAATTCAAAACTTTTGCTTTTGCATTTGGATATAACTTCACTGAACATTGAGGAAACACAGGAAATACAAAGTTTGTGGGTTCATGCCGGATTTTCTCCAGCCACCCAAGACACTTAACCTTGAAAGATTTCTACTATATCTCTTTAATGTCTGTCTGTCTGTCTGAATTTTTTTTCTGGCTCAGCAGTGGACATCTCAATCTGTACACAGGTCAATAACACCTCAGTGTATACACTAAAGGGATCACACCTGGAGAATTTTGTGTACACCTCAAATTCTTATCTAGTCATGGATACATCAGAGTGTTTCACCAACCAGCTATCTGAATGTGAAGACATGGTCAAGGACTGAATCATCCTAATGGAGAGGCCACCTGTCATATATAAAATAATTGACATTACAGACCCTCCTGTGGAAATGGGTGTCAGGTCATCTGAATCTGAGAGGAGCTATTGTATGTAAGTCTCTGTGTTGGGCCCTCTGTCTCTGATATTTATTTATGTAATGTATTTTTACATTGTCTCTCCCCTATGGATGCTACCTCAGCCAAACCTAAGATAGGACTGACTTCTTCCTTTTTCTGTGTAAAAATATAAATTATTTTGCCACATTAACTCCTAGGCCAGGCTGGGAAATTTTGGGAGTGGCTGTGAACTCCGGAGACCTGTCTATCCATGTGGGACCATGCCTAATTTCCAGCTGCCTGGTCTCTGACACCCACCACTGGCCCTCTACTGGAGTTCTTGGCATCTCTCAGAGATCTGCCTATCTCTGCAGGACCACTTTGAATTCCTGCTGGCTGGAACAGTGGCATGCATCTCAGGGCCTCTGCTAAAGAGGTCTCTGCTGGAGAGTGCAAATTCCAAGCTATCCGAGCAGAAAGGTAATGTTAAAAGATATATAGGTTCAAAAAAAAGTATTAAATAGGTCAGAGGAAAATGTAAACTGATTGCTGTGGGCTCTCATATTTACAAATATAAATTCAAGACTAGTAATATGAGTTAAAAATTTTGCCCATACCAGGTTAACTGTTTAAAAGTTCCATTTATTTCTCTCAAGAAAAATATATGTACTTATCAAAATGATCTATCTGTGTTTCCTGTTAGAAACCTGTTTATTGCAAGAATAGAGCTAAAGCAAAAATTGTTTAAAAATTTTGCTGTCCAATGCCAACAGCCCTCAGCTCAAAATTTATCTCTGAGCATTGATCAATAAATTCAGATTATCCAAAAATTAAATGTCCTTTTAATGTAGATGACATTAATACTGTTTTATGTCTAAAGCTGTTAAAAATTGAAAGTAGTTAAACTGTTACAATTAGTAACACTGGAAATTAACATAAACTTAACAGTCACCCAGGTAATAACGGGTTTAAAGACATAAAGGGTGCTTAAATTTGATATTAAAAAAAACAAATTACAGGATGTTTAATTGTTTTATAAGACAGTTTTTAAATGTTTAAATTCAGAAAGTTACATTGTATTTCTGCTTCTGTTACATTGTTAATGTCTGTAGTTAAATCAAAGGGCTAAAATTTAAGATCACAGGCATACACTGTATATACTAACCAAAAGTTAAGATGCTCATTTGTTATGATACAGAAGGCAATCCATCCTTGTTTTTGTTAAATTTGGAAGTGTAAGTTATTTAGATAAACTGAGTCACACAGCTGTTTTATGTTTCCATAAAAGGAGTTTCAAGTTAAAATCAGTATTTTTAAAGCTAAAACTGACAATGCAAAGTTCTACTTTTATAAAAGCTGGTAACCTAATATAAAATGTTAAGAAACACAAGTTGCCCGCCATCCTTATAGATTACCTGTTTGTTATAGTCAAACTAAGTATTAACGATTAATAACAGGAATAAACCACTCTGTCTCCTATAGATGTTCTAAAAGTTTAAGCTTTAAACAAGTAACTGAAAACAAAGTTGTCTACTCAGATCTACTTAGGGAGACTTTTAATACTACAGAGATCTGTAGAATAAGGCATTTAAATGTTAACTAAAAAGCTGTAATAATATCAGGCAAAGAATCAGAGAACCTAACAATGACCCAAGGTCTCTAAAGACAATTATGCGACAGCATGGATTAGGTTGACACTGACCAGGGAGCAAGATAATCAAATACAATGCCTGCTGCCAGATAGGACCCAGCTCAGACTGTGTACAGGCTGCAGGGTACTGGTAAATTGTCTGCACCATCTTTGCCTAGACAAAGTAAGGTCAGACTTTTTCAAGTCCCAGTTCCACAGAGAAAGAAAAAAAAAAAAACCCTCTCACATTATGTACTTGTTGAGTGAAAAACTTCTCCCCTCAATGCTATAGACAATTGGTTATGGTTAGTAATATAAGGAATGGTCAGTGTCATTTTTTTAATAGATTCAAAAGTTCCATAAAATATATCCTTCTCAGGTCTCTGATGCTTGGCTAACCAAAATTTTCTGAGCTTGGCAGTAAAGGCAGCCCTAATATGGCTCCTAAAAAAGGAACTAAAAATATAAAGACATATAAGTCTTTTTTGAACATTTATTTATTAATTATGCATAAAGTGTTCTGCCTGCATACATGTCTGCACGCCAAAAGAGGGTACCAGGTATCATTGTAGATGTTTGAGACACAATGTAGTTGCTTTTAATTGAACTCAGGACTTCTACAAAAGAAGCCAGTACTCTTAATCTCTGAGCAATCTCTCTAGCCCAAGACATATAAGTCTTAAAGATATAAAAATAATTTACAATATAAAAATTCAGAGCTTAACATTTAATTAAGTTCTTTTAAGCTATTGAGCAGTGACTCCCAGCTGTTTTGTCACAAGCTCAAGGTTTTATGATTTATTTTGGTTGTCATCTAAGTGTAAATATGAAGGACTTTTCATTAGGCCTAAGATACCTCTCACCAATCTATATGTGGATCTCTCTTGACAGAAGAAATATGTATAAGCTTCTAACACAAACCTGTATTTTTTGCTAGGACTTAAAGGCATAAGTACATTCCTGCTGTTTTACAGATACCCAATATCTACTTTTTCAAAATATAGATTTGGGTACACATTGGTGATGATAATATATCTAAAAAATTTATATTCTTTTATACAACACAGTTTCTAAAGGCATCAGAGGAACAAATGTCGTAAAGCTTGGATACACTTCTTACCAGTCAAAAAGACTGCAGAAATGAACATCTTTCCTGAGGATGGAATTTTGTCCCTGGTCTTGCTCTCCATCTTGATCAATACAGAGTTCCAAATATATATACATATGTGTGTGTTTTAACTTATGTTCCCAAGTTATAACATGCCTTAGCAAATGTGTGCTTCTAGCAGATGAGCTTCAGTTACTGACTACATACTGCTCCTAAATACTGCTCTGGACTTAGTGTCATAGCTGGTGTGAATCTTAAACAGGGTCTAAAAACTAATGCCTCTCATAAATGTTCCATTTCCTGAATCCCCCCCTTATTTTATTTTATTTTATTGTCTAGCATTTTACCCTTTTCACGCCCAAGAAACACCGCCAAAGTAAGGAGGAAGTAGTACAAGAAAGAATACATTTCACCTTTTCCCTTGTTGAGATGATATATCAAAAGATAACTCCTATATATAGGGGACAATATGACTAATGTTTACGCCAAAAAAAACACCAGAAGTCTTTTACCTACTGGAGGCCAAAAAAATGGGCCTGTAATGTCCATAGCAAAGAGGGAATATTGTGGAAAAATTAATAAGAAAAAGGTATAAAATTAGGGCTTACTGCGAGAATGAAAAAATAAAAAGAACAAGAATTTCTGCCAGTAGATAAATGCCTGACTACAGAGTACAGAGCCCACATCCTGTTCTCAGGTGAAAAAGTAAAAACAAAGAAAATCCTCCTACCTTTCATGTGTGCTCATCAATCTTGCATACACAAATGACAGACACTATTAACTTAAATCCATGATGACCTTGTAAATTAAATTTGTACTCTATGTACTGCCTGTCTTTTGGAATCCTTGTTAACTGAGACAAATGGTCTCAAGCCTCCCTGTCTGTTTATCCTGTTAAAACCCCTTCACTATTTTAGGCCACTACCTTACTTTTCCGATACAGTGAGGTCCCAGCTGGTTTGATTTTTAGCAATAAAAACCTTTTGATTTTTCAGTCAGGAATCACTTTCTTGGAGGCTGAGGAAATCAGTAAGCATAATAGTAACAAGCTGCTCAAGGAGGCTTTATAGGCTACAGAACTCCACGTGACAGCTATTTGAAAATCAAAACACTATTGTGTCATGGATATGCCTCTATTACATCCTAGTTACTTTTGCAGTGTTTTCTGAGCTACAAGTACGCTAAAATGCTAGACAATACCAACAAAAGGAAGGGGGATGCAGGAAATTGAACATTTATCAGAGGCATTCGTTTTTTTAAACCCTGATGAAGATTCACATCGGCTGTACTGGTTCACCATAAGTCCAGGGAGAGCAATATTGAGGAGCAGGCTTTAGTCAGCAACTGATTCTCATCTGCCAGAAGGACAATTCGCCTGAGACATGTTCAAAGTGGGAACAGAAGTTAAAATGTATATATTTAATTGGAACTCTTTGTTCCTTACCTTTAGTGATCAAGAAGGACAGCTAGACCAGGGAGAAAATTCCATCCTCAGAATAGCTGTACTTATCTGAAGTCCTTTTGCCCTGTAAGAAGTGGATCCAAGCTTTATGACATTTGTTCCTCTGAAGCCTATATGAACTGTGTTATATAAATGGACATAAAAGTTTTAGATATATTATCATTACCAATCTATGCTGAAATCCATATTGTAGAAAAAGTAGATATTGGGTATCTGTAAAACAGCAGGCAAGTACTTATGCCTTTGAGACATATATGCAGGCTGAAAAGTGTATGCATAATTAATAAATAAATGATCAAAAATTACTTTTATGTCTTTATATTTTTAAATCCTTATTTAGGAGCCATATTAAGGCTGCCTAATACTGACAAGTTGACAAAGCTATGGTTAGCCCAGCCAACAATACTTTCAGATCGAAGGATATATTTAATTACCTGTCCAATCTACTAAAAAAAAAAAAAGACAGGGACCAGTCGATATACTCCTAGCCATAACCAATTTTCTGTGGCATTGAGGGCAGAAATTCTTCACAAATTACATAATGTGAGAGAGTTGTGTTTTTTGTTGATGTTTGTTTGTTTTTTCTCTGTAGAAGAGGGACATTGAAATTTCTGAACTTGACCTTATTTTATCTAGGCCAAGTTGGTGCAAGCAATTTTTCAGTACCCTGCAGCCTCTAAAAAGTCTAAGCTGGGTTTAACCTGTCAACAGACATTGTATTTGAGCATCTTCCTCCCTGGTCAGTGTCATAACAATCCATGCTGCCCCATAATCTTCTTTAGAGTCCTAGGGTCATTGTTAGGATCTGTGATTCTACGTCTGATATTATTACAGTTAACATTTAAATGCCTTACTCTACAGATCTCTGTACTATTAGAAGTCTGTCTAGGTATATCTAAATAGACAACTTTGTTTCAGTTATTTGTTTTAACCTTACTTATTTAGAACATGTATAGGTGACAGAGTGAGGTTTATCCCTGTTATTAATCATTAATACTTAGTTTGATTATAACCAAGAGTTAATTGATAAGGATGGCTACTAACTTGTGTTTCCTCACATTTTATAACAGATTAAACAGCTTTTATAAAATTAGAACTTTGTATTGTCAGGTTTACCTTTAAAAATACTGAATTTAATTTGAAAATCCTTTTAGGGAAACATGAACCATCTATTTGATGCAATTTATCTAAATAGCTTATGCTTGCCTAATTTAACAAAAAAATGCATTGCCTTTTGCATCATAAAAAATGAGCATCTCAACTTTTTGGTTAGTATATGGACCTTATGGCTGTGACCTTCAATTTTAGACCTTTGATTTAAGTACAGACATTAAAATATAATAAAAGCAGCAATATCCTGTAACCTTATAAATTTGAACATTTAAATCTGTTTTTAAAAACGATTACACATCCTGTAATGTCTTTTTGTAATATCAAAAATAAAGCACCGTTATGTCTTTATACCCATTCTGACATGGGTGACTGTTAAATTTATGGTAATTTCTAGTGTTACTAATTGTATTCTTTTAACTAGTTTGAATTTTTAAAGCTTTAGCCAAAAAGCAGTATATTAATATCATGAGTATAAAAACGACTACTGATTGTCTCATCATCTGAATTTAATGACCAGAGCTCAGAGATAAATTTTGATCTGAGGGCTGTTAGCATTAGACTCCTAAAAATTTTAAACCATTATTGTTTTAGATCTATTCTTGTAATAAAACTTAGATTTATAACAGGAATCACACAGGTAGAAGTTTTTTTTTTTCCAGCCCATTAATATTTTTATGATTTAAAGGTAATAGTCTATGATCTATCCTATCTTTGTAAGTATAAAGCCCTATATGTAACATTAATCCAAACAAAGGAATACTATAACCTTAACTATCAGTCTTCATCTACTTCAAAGAACACAGGATGATAATATATAAACTCTAGAATTGAAAGGGACAACTCGCCTGGTCAGATCTGATGTTCTTCTGTACTGTTCCATCTTCAGCCTATTGGACATAATTTGTGTCTGGCAGACTTCTCAGCAAAGCAAGAAATATAAATATGTCCTACCTGTGTTGGCAGTTTGTCAGAACCTTTTCTTCACATCCTTCAGACTGTCTAGCAGACTATTCCATGAAGAAGCAACCATCTAGCAATGTCTATCTTGTGTCAGCAGTCACTTTCCTGTGGGTCCTTCATGTCCAGTTCATACAGCATAAATCCAAACAGTCCAGGCAAGAACAATATTTGGCACAAATGGTGGGTCTTGCCATATTGGAGGCAAACTCTAGAACTTTTCAACAAATACATATAATTGTCTTTAGAAAAATAAATGGAACTTTTAAGCAATTAACCTGGTATGGTCAACATTTTAATGCATATTACTAAATTTAAATTTATATTTGTAGATATGAGAGCCCACAGCAAACAGTTTACATCATCCTCCAACCTTATTATGAATTTTCTTTGAACCTCTATATCGTTTTACATTACCTTTAGTCTCTTTCTCTGATATTCTCAGACATCCTTAACATTGTCAACTCTCTCCTTTTCTATTTTTCATTTTTCCTCTTATCAATGACTCTTACTCAGAGGTTTTATGGTTGAAGTGAATATCTTATTTATTTATTGAAATCCTGAGTGTACCTTCTTACTGTGATGACTTTCCATGAGCGTCTCTGCACGCTCTGCACTCTTAACTCTTAGCTCATTTTTCTACTTATGTGGGGTACACCAGCTCTCCTTTATTGATGCTTAATACGGATACGAAGAAACAAATAGGCTGAATCGATGTTTATTCAGGGAGAAATAACTTGCAATATAGAAATAGGAATACTAGCAGTTCCTGGTCCCAAGGATGCCTCCGGATGTACTCCTGTCCCGCGTGCTGCAAGCTATAGAGCTCTTTGAGCCCCCTCTTCAAACTTAGCTCCCCCAGGTTACTCCTGCTCTGGCTCCATCCCAATTGGAATAGTCTATGCCACAGGTGCAAAAAAAGTGAATATCTCACCAAAATCCCCATTTTAGTCTAAAGAAAAGATTTAGGCTTGATACAAAAACTATATACAAAACAGTGAATAACAAGTGTGCTCTAAGAAAAGGAAAATTGAGGACATATAAACTTAAGACCTAACTATCTAGTACTAGGATGAAGTCAAAACAGGGATTACAATAGTGTTGTCCAAAGCTGGAAAGCTCAAGTCTACTAAGAAATATATCTGACTAGGAAGAGAGAATAATACTTGTGATAAATTAATATTGAACCTCATCAAAGACCTGAGAAGTAAAATAACAATACCAGGGTAGGCAGGAAGTGTGGGTGGCCAACTTCAAAAGGTGAAGCAATGACAGAAACAGCTACCTGGATTGTCAAGGTCACACGTCAAGGTTGGTATAACCAGGTTTGCTAAGGCCTAAAGTACCTGACAGACCACAATAAAAGCAAGGATATAAAAAGTCTGTCTTACCCTGACTTGGCAGGGTTCAGCAGTCAACAGTCTTCTAATGACGGAAATCTACTCAGGATTCTTTCTTTGAGTATCTCATCTTGAACCACAAAACTTTCTAGAGACTTCATTGAATCAGTATGTCTCTTGCTTTCTACAACTACAAATGATTCCATATTTTTAATATTTTCATTCTTAGATATTATCTGAATGGCATGTAAACTGCCTTCCAGAAACAATGTTCTATCTGATAGCTTTCCATTATCCTCAGACATGGAACGGATTCTGCTAGTCTTTCCGTCGGATGTTCCAGTTGTTTAACCTTATTAGCAGCTTCGTTCACTCAGGAATTAGCAGTTTGTGACAGCATGTTAATGCAGTGCACTGTTTCTGTTTTGGTTATTGAAGCATTTGACATAGAACAAATTCTGTTTTCTAGTTTGTCATTTTTATGTTCCATGTTTTCTATTCTAGATGCCAGCTCTCAATTTGCATCTCTAATATTCTGAATCTTTTTCTCATCAGGTTCATACCCATTGCCTTTACAAAAAAATAATAATAATGCATATATTGGTTAAGCCATGATTTTCTTCTGTTAAAATACCTTCTACATATGAATTAAAGTAATTTCTAAAGTCTTGCAACATAAGATTATCCATCCTAGCTTTGGAACAATCGATTTATTCATTTTATCGTCTAAAATTGCGAAGAATATTGCATTTACCTTAGGTGTAATTCTGCTGTCCTTGATCTTTGACAGGTTTAGTTATTGCACTCAGCTTGTTGTGGTAATGCCTGTAGTTTCCCCACCAAATCGCATCTGGCAGCAGACAATTCGTCTGATGTTGGTCCCTGAAGAATAGCTCTTAACAAACTAAGGCAAGCAAAATTTTGTTAAATGAATGAGTGAAAGGAGCCTTGAGCAAATTTTGGGGACCCCAGGACTAACAGGTGTTGCCTCTTACTGGCACATTTGAGCTGCAGGAAACACACCAGCTGGACAGGCGCCATGTGTGCCACAGCTGCAAATGCAAAGTGGGGAATTGGCAAAAGATAAGAAGCAGTATGAGCTTTCTCAGGGCTGAGGTGGGGGGTAAAGTTGTAGGACAGCGGCAAATGTCCCTCAAGCTGTGGTATGGCCACCTGGTTATGCAAGGAACCCTGCCCATTCTGGGATGGTGTGGGAAGCGAGCAGTGTCTGCTGCCTTGGTGAAAACCAGGTTCGGTAAAAATCCAGATTCTGCTTCTGACACCAGATATTGATGTTCGGTAAGGATCAGGAGAAAAATAATAAGCTGAATAGATGATTATTCAGGGAGAAATAACTTACAACATAGACAGATGAACTCCAGCAGGTTCCTGGTCCCAGGAAGCTGTTCCTGTGCTGCAGGCAAGAGATCTCTCCCAGTATCCTCCTCAAAATTAGTTCCCCAGGGTCACATCCAGCACTGTCTCCACCCCCAATGGGCGTGGTCTATGCTGCAGGCAGGGACAAGGTAATTATCTCACTACAAATACTGAATGTTCCATTTAATTCATATGTCAAACTTTAGTCAACCAATGGTGGGGCAATGGTTGAGGTGTTCTATTAATATGTATAAAGAGCAAATAAGAATTGCTTCCCCTAATACTAAAGACACTCCATAACTGCACATATGGAATTGGGATGAGGGGATGGAAAGGGAGGGTCATTAGAGTGCTTGTGAGAGGGCAGAGAGGGTAAAACAGAGGGATGGAGTGAAGGTGGTTGGGAGGGATGGAGGGGGAACTGGGATCAATGTGTACAATAATAAATTAAATTTAAAAAATGCTTTGACACAAAAATTTAAGTTCAAGTACAAGTTACTGGGGAAAAGGATTTCTATTTTTGTTTCCACAGAAAATGAAAAGATGTGGATTCCTTCCAGACTAATGTGGTTTGATCAAGCCAGACCACCTGAAACAGAATACCAGGTGATCCTACATTCAAAACAGCTGGACAAAGCAGCCTGACAGACTACAGCCAAGATTTCTGACTCTTCTTCGAATTCCTCATGATAGCGCCCCTTACCAGCAGGAAGTAGTTTGGAAAGAACAACGCCCAAATATTGTCTATAAATGTTTGTTTTCATTTAAATGGACTTAGTTATATAAAATAAAAAAAAAGATGAAAGAAATAAACCAAGCTTAGAATGGGCATTCATAACTAAGAAAATAAAACAAAAACAAAAAGGAATAAAGTCAAGTATGATATCTAATATGTTCAAAAAATTATTTACATGATGTAGGTTTCCTCTTCCATGTTTCTTCCCTATTACCTGATATCAAGATGATAAAACAGGATTTAAAATACGTACAGGTTTAGAAATGTGGATGAACAAAATTGTGGCAAGTTCTTTGCCATGACCTATGTCAGTTTTCTGAGAATATACTGTAGTTCCTCCTACAGGAATACTCAAGGGTGTAACCTTCTTGTGAGAAACCATGAACAATCACATATTCACACACTGACATCACATAATTAAAATTAAATCAAATCTCTAAACAGATTTCCATATTTGAATATTTTTCTCCAATGAGTACTCAATCCTGTAACCATTGTGTTCAGGGTCTTAAAGTATTCAAAGTTTTTCTCCAATAATAATTATTTCATGTAAAAGAAAGTAAACATGAAGGATTGGGCTTAGATATAGCAATCCATCTGAATGAGGTTTTTATGTAAATCAAGTCAAGTGTTACCATGAAACATGGTTCCCTTACCAGTGAAGTTCCAGGACTTTTTTCCACATGAGTTTGCAAGTGACAACAAAACAGAGGTATTGTAGTGCTTAATCTGATTTTTCACATGTGTCAGATATTTTTCTCTCCAGAAAACTACGTAAGTCAATGTGTGTTGAATGAAGATCATACCACATCCTTTCTAGGTAGATTCCTTCCCATAAGGGATTTCTTAGGCTCACAAAGATTATTGGGATAAGCAAAGTGCACAGCATTATAACAATGGATACATGTATAGTGTTTTTATGCACTATGATTTATTTCTTTGATTATAAAAACTAATGATACATAGAGAGGCTTTACCACATGGGATACATTCATTATATTTCAAGTATAAATTCTTTTATGACGTAAGATATTGCTGGGATATGCAAAGGCTTTATCACATTCATGGCATCCATAAGGTTTCTCTACATTATGTGTTCTTATATGACTTTTAGGCACATCATATGTTGTGAAGGCTTTACTACATTGACTACATTGTTAGGGTATCTCTCCAGTATGTGTACGTTTATGACATACCAGATTGTTGTGTTTTGAAAAAGCTTTACCACATTGATTACATCCATAAGGTTTCTCTCCATATGTGTTCTATGATGAGACTCGAGATTACTGGCATATGAAAACGCTCTACCACATTGATTACATATATAGGGTTTCTCTCCAGTATGTGTTCTTATATGTCTTTTACGATGACCATTACTTGCAAATGCCCTACCACATTGATTACATGCATAGGGTTTCTCTCCAGTATGTGTTCTATGATGAGATTTGAGAGTACTGTCATGTGAACATGCCCTAACACATTGATTACATACATAGGGTTTCTCTCCAGTATGTGTTCTATGATGAGACTGGAGATTCCTGGCACGTGAAAACGCTCTACCTCATTGATTACATACATAGTTTTTCTCTCCAGTATGTGTTCTATGATGAGATTGTAGCGTACTAACTTGTGAAAATGCCCTACCACATTGGTTACATACATAGGGTTTCTCTCCAATATGTGTTCTTTTGTGATATACTATATAACTGTATTGTGAAAAACATTTGCCACATAGATTATAGTCTTGTGTTTTCCTCCAGTATATGTTCTAAGATGTCTTTTAAGCATAGTATGTCTTGCAAATGTTTTACCACATTGACTATATTCATAGGTGTTTTTTACTATGTGTGCTCTGTCATTGAGAAGAAGGAAATTGTGATATGCAAAGACTTCCCCACACTCTAGACTTCTATACGGTTTCTCTCCAGTATGAATTTTTTTCAAGCCATTGAAGATGCCTGTAACCCACAAAGTTTTTCACACATTCATTGTGTATATTCACAGGATTCACTCCCTTATGGCTTCTTTGATTCCTCAAAGATCATTAGCATATGTAAGGAAGCCAGTATTGGTTTGAGGATAAAATTGCACACAAAGAAAGGCCTAGAGAACTACAAGACTGCCACCCACTAACAGTTTGAAGTTCCTTTGAATGGCTACCATAAATGCCCTTCCTGGATATAGAGATCAACAACTAACTTATACATGGAGCCCTCATCTAATTCCTGTTGGAAACAGGAGCAAACACCCATACATAAACACTGAGTCAAACTAGAACCCAGACGCAGATGGAGAGGACAAGACCAGACACAAACACGTAGAGACAGCTTACCTGAACAGGTAGGAGGTCATGGGCCACCAGACTGACAGCTGGGAAGCCAGCATGGGACTGACTCAAGCCCTCCTGAATATGGATCTCAGCCAGAAGGACTGAGCAGTCTAAAGGACCTCAGACAGTGGAGCCAGGGTGTATCCCTGGTGCACAAAAGGACCTTGAGAGCACATCCCCCATTGAGGAATAACTGCCTTAACCTTGAGACAGGAGAGAAGCCCTAGTCCCTACTTCACATGACCTGTCAGATCTACATGACCCCAACTGGATGGCATTCCCCTACATCTGGAATTGGGGTGGGGGGATGGGAGGGTATGGTGGTTAGAGTACATGTGAGAGGGCAGAGAAGGTTAAATTGAGGGAAGGAGGGAGAGAGGAAGGGACACAGGGAGGGAAGGAGAGGAAACTATGATCGACACGTAAAATAATAAATTAAATAAAAAATGATCACTATTACAAATATGTCCAACAATTTCTCTTAAATTATCTAGTACAAAGCACTTATTCAATTTTAGTAGGAATTTTTGGGGTTAATGGATTGTCTTAACTATAGTGTAATCAATTTTTTAATTGAAACTTTAAAGGAATTTCAAATTTAAAACAGCATTGTGCAGTGAGTTGACTTGTCTCAAACCCTATTAAAAAGGCATTTCAAATTAAATAAGGAAGTCTCTTGCACTCTAAACAAGTCTTTTCTAATGCCTCACACTTTGCATTTATAGAGAACAGACTGTACTTTGCTTATCATGAATTAACATTTACTTTTAGTTAGCCAGCAGGTGGAGCCATAACACGCCTAAAACAGAAATCATACTGCAAATGTCTTTCCTCACACACCAAGTTTGTTTTAGTTTCTTCACTAAACTCTATAAATAAAGGAAATAACACCTTCAAAAATAAAAAAAAAGAAAAAGAAATTTACTGAAATCAAAGCAAAAATATCTGTTATATGTGTGTGTCTGTAATGTAACTGCAGGTTTTCAGACAATGGCATTTGTCTGTAGACTGGATGTCAACTTTGTGCGATCTATTTTGGTCTGCAACTAGTGAAACACGGGAATCATGAAATTCTAATTTTCTCAGGAAACTCATTGTGGAAAAAGACTCATGTCTTCCAAATGAGAACGTCTGTAATAAAGAAACTTTGACTTCTTATCTGACCACATTATAGGAAAAACAGGAACTGAGAATGTGGGAGGGTTTTAAATATGGGGAATATTCACGATATGGCTTACTTAGATTATTTAGTTTTGCATACATTTGTCTTCTTTCAAAGTGTGTTTGGACCCTTTGGATCCATTATTAAACATATATTTTCTTTATTTTTCCAAATTAGTCAAACAAAATAAATATGATTTAAAATGATATTATTTTGTCATTTTCCTTTCTGTATTAATTATTCTCTTCTTTTTTAAGAATAGTGTTACTGTGACTCCCTACATGGCCCAGAACACAAATATATAGATGGAAGTTTTCCTAGGATATCAGAGAGATCTTCCGATAAAGACTACTGAGTGCATGTCACAACATAAGTTGATTTAATTAATTGGCTTACTGAGGATGAGTGACTGACCCTCACCAGTTAGGGTAACCAAGACACAGGCTCTCGTGGTCACTCCAGGAACAGAAAAAATTTCTTATCAAATGCATCATTTTTGCCTCAAAGTTCACTGATTTCCAAATATGAGAAATATTATCTTCCTCACCATTGAGTCTATTTTAACTCATCAAAGATCCTGGGAAAAATACTGCCTCATCCTGCAAATATTGAAACCAAGGCTGACAGAAATAAATGGATTTTGAGTATTGTTAACTGTAATTCCTCATCCCATCATTCTAATGTCTCACTATGGGAAGCTGAAGCCACCTTAACCAGGCATGGTGGCAGAGGCCTGTAATCATGATTCTTAGAAAGTTGAGGTGGGTGTTTCAGGATTTCGAAGTCATCCAAGATAAAAATGGTTCATGGGGTATAGTGGGAGGACCAAAGTCAAAGATTGACTATGCTTAGTTCAGGACAGTGTCCATAATCTTCCTCAAAGATCTAGGATTTCAGGGCCTTGTCATCAGCAATTGTTAGCTAAGCTATTTACCACCCTTCTACTTATTTTTGTTAATGTTTCCTGAATAAGGTAGCCCAGATCATTTTGTGTCCAGATGCCTAGTGCTCACAGAGAGGAATTATCCTGAATTTGGAAGAATTAGCCACAGGTAAGGATGAGCACCCTAATTGCAAATGCAAACCACATGTTCAGTCCTCAAACCATATATACATAACCAAGAGAAGTGAACTCTATTGATTTTATTTGTATGTTTGTGCATACATATTCACATGTGCTTAACAAGAAAGGAATTTAAAGGGAAGAACATGTGAAGGGATAGAGAAAAGGCAGGAAGGAGTATATTTGTGACATACATTTTAAATAAAAGTTATGAGAATATATTTTAAATAATGAAGATGACTATAAATATAGCTTAGCACACAAGAGCACTAGGTGTTATTACAAATGACCATAGCAGAAACCATAGCAGCTAACCATCTTCTGTAACTTGACTTCCAAGGGAGATGGTACCCTATACCAGCATTTGCGCGTACTGTGCCCAGGTGGCTGGAGGAAAACAGCCATATACATTAAATAAACCAAAGTAAAAATGGACTTGTCTACAGTGGTTTCACAGCCCTTTCATAGACATCAGGAAGACCTAGTTAAGATGATCTTCTGGTCCTGCATGGAAGCAACCATGATGTTCCTGTGAGGTATCATGCTCAGAGATTAATATCAGCCATATTCTGAGGTTAAAGTTGCTCAAAAGGACTGCTTGTCTAAGAACAGCATTCAGGGACAGATACGTGAATTTTCCTTGATGTTTTCTGTATTTGTGTCTTCTGCCCTTTGTATGTGTGAGATTCATAGACTCTGATATTAAAATATATTGAGACAACTTTATACTGCAGGTTGTAACTTCTGATCTAAAACATAGATTTTCCTCTTTAAGTCTTCATCTGTCTCAGTGGCTGCACTTGCATTCTGTTGTCCCTATTTAAATTGTTTGATGTAGGTGCTGGGGCCTGTAAGAGACTTAAGGGTGATATCATACATAGGTTGGAAAATCTCTTCTAGATTGACTTTTTCTTGTACATATTTACAATTTGGTCTTTAGGGCATGTTCCCCACCCTGCTCCCAAATAAATCACACACAGGGGCTTATTTTTATTTGTGAATACCCAACCTTCCTTAACTTGGCTTGTTTCCTGCTAGCTTTTCTTATCTTTAAATGATCCTGTCTATCTTTAGCCTCTGGGATTTTTCCATTCCTTAATTCTGTGCATCTTACATTCACTATTGCTCTATTTTAGAATATCTGGATGTGCCCTGATTTTCTTGCTCTTTCATCTCCCCTGCTGGATTTCTCATATTTATTCTCTCTGCCTTCCAACCTTGCCTATCATTTCTTCTGCCTTGATATTGGTCAGTCAGCATTTTATTAGACCTTCCGGTGCTCCAGACATGCAAATTATCACAGCTTAATAGAGCTAAACAAACTCCACAGTAAAGAATTCAAGGCATGTTTCCCATCATCATTTAATATATGTTCCATGGCATAAATGAACTAATATATCTTAAAATAAATTTCCACAACATCACCTCTTAGTGATCAGCCAGAGTTTGATGCACACAGTCCTTAAAGGTACTTGGTTTATTGATCATTTAAATATGTGGAGTGAATTCTTCCTGGGAAGACATATTAAGGCTATAGCAGTTGTATCTCTACAATTACAGGACATGGTTCTGAGACTGCACTGTTTTGTTGACTCAGGTGTCTTTGGTTCCTAGCTGTATGTTTCCCAGGGCAATGAAATTACTTACCTCTTAATTGCAAATTAAACCCATACATTAATGGGCTGTACCACCTCTGCATTTTCAAATTACAATTTTGAGTCCTGTCATCAACTATCCATTGCAGTTACCACATAAGGAATTCTGGTGGAGAATGTCTCCTGCATTCAAATCCAAATAGGGAGACTACTTTCTTGTGTACACAACATACACAACAGGGGGAAATGGTAGGCAATCAGCAACTGGATTTACCATGATGGAAAAGGTCCAGAATGTGGCAGGGTTAGTAACTTCATGATAGCCCAAAATTGGGATTGTGGTTGTCAGTCGTGAAGGCCCTGTGGATTTTGTTCACATTGTTCTTGAGTTACGCTGTATTCCTCTTGTGCATTATTGTCTGATTACCCTCCTTCAACATTTGTATACATCCTTTAAAAACCAAAACCATTGGTTCACGTTAGCAAGGGACTTGCTGTTGAATGTGGCACAGTTCTGCAACCAATCTGGGATATATCTGGGATAAATCTCTTCTTCACATGGAAGACGGGTTTTGAAACATGCTATCTTGTACTTTCTGCTCACCATGTCCTGTCCCTCATGTCTCAGGAAGATCTGTTAACTGAAGGAAGGATTATTCTAGGAGCCAGGGTTCTGCCTTGATTCCACTGGTGAAGAATACTAAAGTTGTGTTATGCACTTTTCTTTGGGCTCTGATGTGGGTTGAGTGTTTGAAATCCCCACAACCTCCTATGGTAATATATTATCGGCTGTTCCTAGAAGGGAAAAAGTGGCTTGGGAAGGTGTGTGAGATTCCCATGGTCCCAGATTGAGAGTCGCAGCAGCTGATGCTGAGACCAGGGAGCTGTTCCTCCCCCCAACTGGGTGGGAACCAGCAGCCAGAAACTGGTTGAGCATGCTTCTTGCCTGGCGCTATGTGTCCTATATCTGCTTGTCCTTTTTATTCCTTGAAATTCCATTGGACATGGCAGCAGCCTTTGATCTCATCACATTGTGAAATTTGCCGGTTCTTAATGTCATAGCAGAGCATCTGGAGCCAGGTTGTGCTGAGAATATGCCTGATATTGACATTCCTTTGAATTGCTGATACCTGTTGTTCTTGGGTTGTCATCATGGAAGACATATGTGCCAAATTCAAAGAACCCTCATCTATCTAGTATGTTCCAGAAGTTCTGCACTTTTAATATTGAACATTTACATTCAGGATTTATCTGGAGTTAATTGTATCGAGCTTGTAACTGGTATCTCATGTGTACAGTAGTAATCCATTACTAAAGTGTTTGTAGAGAGTATAAATGGTGTCATAAAACCTTACCATATATTAGGAGACATTAAGTCACACAAAGCAGAATTTAGCTAATTTAGTTCTCCTTCCCGAATAGGCCAGATTTATTTGACCTATATGCTAACCACACCTGTTAGAAATTGATTAGGCAAGACGTGAATGTTTGTTCATCAGGATTAACAGCATTTAAGTTGCATGTCCATAATGAAAGAGAAAATCCTGATTTTAAAACCAGTGAAATGTAAACAGAACGTAAAAGAACAGTCCTCTAAATTGCTGTTCAAGGTTCATAATAGGGTTGAACCAAACAATAAATCCTGGTTTAAATTAAAGTTTTACTTATTCTAGAAGAGCTTATCTCCAGCTTTTTGGAAAAATGGATTTGAGGAAAGATAATGTATGTTGATTGACGTCCCGTGAACTCTATCTGTAGCATAACACGACTTTGCCCTCATTATCTTCTTGACAAAACAACCACAATTCTTGGATTGCAAGTTCATAGTACCCCAGAGTTCTAAAATTACCAGTCTATGCCACTTCAGGCTATGTCCAAGCTCTAAAAAAAAATAAATAAAATAAAAAATGACTTGCATGTGGAGCCTGGCTTCTCCCTTTAGACCATAATAGGAGTAATAGTGCACTGCATACACTTCAGGGAAAAACACTCTAGGCAATGGTGAGATTAAAACTTGTAATTTAAGGCAGTCAGATGCATGGGTCTCAATCAATACAAGGGCATGATGGTGCAGTTTAAGAGGATTTCGGTGTTATTTTTCCACATGTATTCATTACTTCCATGTGAATGAAAACACAGAATTGGTGTGTGTACAGTGTTTGGAGGGAAGCTTGAACTACTCAATGTTCAGTTTCCAATTAGAATGGTCTCCTGTATAGATGTCTAGAATCAGAAAACACAGATATTTATGACTCATAACAGTAAAAAATATTGTTATGAGTTAGCAGTGAAAGCAATATAATAGTTGTGATGTCGCCAGAACCGGAAGAACTAACATATTACAATGACACATCATTAGGAAACTTGGGAACCAGAAGTTTAGATTAATGAGTCCTAGGGCCCAGGCTTGCCTCACACTATTTAAATAAGGAGTTGTTTGTAATTTTATATAGCTGCTTATTCCTGGGAAGGCAGTTTTGCATCCAGGCAGGACATTGATTATTCTATGAAAAGAAGAAATACAACAGTGAATCTGTTTCTTCCAATTCCTGCAGCATTTATGGTGGACTTACCCATGAAGAGGGACCTGTGTATGAAGGGAATTCACTGACTAACTATAAATAGTGGTGGACACAGAAGAAAAAGTAAGGGGCAAGAAGGAGTTTTGATTCCCTGCTTTTATGGTATCTGACATTAGCACTGAGAACTGAGAAAATCACTTTTTTTCATGCCAGATATTTTACAGTTGACTAACTATCAAATTGTGTAAATGCACCTCATTTCTTTTACAATCAGTTCTCCAGTTCATGGAATTCTTGGCTCTTTCCAGTCATGGTTATAATGAATAGAGAATGGAACAACCTTTGGGTTTATGACTAAGGGTGGTATAGCTGGGCATTGACATAGATAGACTCTCAGTTTTCTGAAGAATGACAACACTTATGTTCATAAAGTCTGTATTAAATTGCACTTTTACAAGTGCATCCCTTCCTTACCAGCATGAGCTGTCCTTTACATGTTTAACATTTGCCATTCTCAAAGTTCTAAGAAGTAATCAAAAAGTAGTTTTGATTTGGAGTTCTCTGGTGGCTAATGGTATCAAGCATTGCTTTAAGTGTTTCTCAGCTACTTGACATATATCTGCTGAGAAATCTTGGCTTATATTCATACCCCATTTTTTATTTGGATTATTTAGATTTTCAAATGTAGGCAGATGTTTTGTTCTACCTGCAGCTCTCCAATAAACACACTGAGGCTTATATTAATTATAAATGCTCAACCAATAGCTCTGCCTTATTGCTAACTAGCTCTTACAACTTAAATTAACCCATTTCTATTAGTTGTTGTGCTGCCCAAGGTTCTTGACATTAGCCTATTCATCATCTTCTCTTCCTTCCTTTCTGTCTGGTTCATGACTTCACTGACTCCAACATTTTTCCCTGAATTATCCTAGTTTGATCCAGCCACCCAACTCTGCATGCCCTGCTGTAGTATTTTGAGCTTGATGTTAATGGCTGAGAGTAAAACAAATTCATATTATACAGAAGAGATTTTCTACAGCATACACCTAGAAATTTTTTAGTTTTTAATATACTTTTAATTTAGCCTCTAGTGTATGTGGAGTTGTTAAATATCTAAAACCGTTTCTTAAGCTGACCCTTTGCCTGATTGCCAGTGTCCTTGGACTTACACAATCATTGCAGTTTCATGGGGTCCCATTTATTAATTGATTTTCAATTCAGAATGTTGTCCCCTGTGCCAGTGTATTCAAAGCTTTTACACACTTTGTCTTGTTTCTGCTTCAGTGTGTCTGATTTCTTGGGGACTTTGACACACTGGGCTTGGAGTGTTGTGCAGGGGATCTACATGAATCTATTTCAATTTTTCATGCAAAAAATTAGTTTCAGTGGTACCATTTGTTGAAGTTGCTGTGTTTTTTCCCCATTTTGTATTTGTGAATTTCCTTATCAGAAATCAAGTGTCCACTTGTGTTTTCTTTGATGTTGGGGCTTTTAATTCATTCCATTGATGCACTTGTCTGTTTTCCTGCCAGTGCCATGCTATTCTTTTACTGTTGAGTTGTTTTAACTAACTTTTTTTTATTCATCTGAAGTTACAAACTGTACTTTCTCAGTCTTTGATGAAGTGTGTTGTAAATTTTATGGGTATTGTGGTGGATTTGCAAATTGTTGTTAGAGGGATGGCCTTTTGACTGGGTTAATGATATTGATCATGAGTACTGGAAATCTTTCCATCTGCTCATATGATCTTCAAACTCTTTCTTCCTATACTTAAAGATTTTTTAGCACACAATGTCTCACTTGTTTGTTAAGAATTACTTAAACATATGTTATATTACTTGAGTATGTTGTGATGAGTACTGATTTCTTTACTTCTTCCTCAGTTGTTTGCTGTTTTTATGTAGAAAGACTACTGCTTTTTTGTTTGTTTGTTTGGTTTCTTGTTACTCTACTACCCAGTCACTTTATTGAAAGTGTTTATCACCTGTTCTTCCCTTGCAGAGTTTTTAATATCAATGATGTGTACTTACAGGAAACAATAGTTCAATATCTTCTTTTCAAAATTATACTCCATTGATATCTTTCAGTTGATTTATTGATCTAACTAGTACTTCAAAGTTGAGTAGATATACAGTGACACCCTTGTCTTGTTTTCCAGGTTTTATCAGATGTAATTTGTGTTTCTCTCTGTTATATTTTATGTTGTCTATAGGCTTGCTGTAAATATTAACCATTATGTAAATATATGCATCTCTCTAATCTATATAAGATTTTTATGATGTTTTCTGGTCTACACACACACACACACACACACTTTGGGAATGTGAATATACCCAAAGCCTTGACTAATGCTTATTACACTGGGCAATTTCTGGAGAAATGGATAACCAGTCAGGAAAGGAAAAAAAAAATCCCAATATTATTGTGCATGTCAGACACAATGCAAACATTTTTTTCCCTAGTAAAAAATGCAAAATAATTTCTTAGGTTAAGGCTTCATGAGTAGAAAGACTATTAGGACACATGACATACTTTATTTGTCATTTGGAGGGATAAAGAAAAACATATTTGCTGGTGTGGTCTTTTGTGTGCTTTTCCAGAATTTGTTTCACTGTGAATACCAGGCTGTCCTGGAGATCATTTTGTAGACCCAACTACCTTCAAACAGAAAGAATTCCCTCTACCTCCTGAATGCTGAAATTAAAAGGCCTTTGTCACCACACTTACAGCTAGTGTCCTTTATAACGTTTTTATAACACCAATGTTCAGTAATTAACAAGGGAAATAATAGCACCCAGAAAAGCATGTGCTGCCTAATAGTAATAATTGATTTATTGGATTCACCCTCAACCTAGGCAACCTGGCCCTGTTCCTACTCCCAAAGACTTCTCTTCCGGGCCTGGTGGTTTCTCCTCAGCACCTGACTGTCACTTCACACATGTCCTCTCTAGGGCCTGTTTCTTCTTAAGGAACCTTTCCAGGTCACAGGCTTGTCTAATGCTCAGGTTCCTTCCATGCTCTGGATTCAACCTTCTCTAGTTTCCACTGGTAACCTTCCCTTCCCTCCTGGATCTGGCTTTCAGAGATGATAACTCTACACTGACATCTCAAAGGCTGTCAAAGGTTGGAAGGCTAAGCCTTGCATTCATTAAGTGACTCCATAAGGCAGTGCATTCAAAGGCCACGAGGAGCTGGGCCAATGGAACCTCCATGTCCCCAGTTGCAAGGGCCCCAACTGCAGAGCCTGGTTCTAAACTGCTTCCCTCCTCTTTATCAGCAAGCAACTCCTGCCAATTTTCTCTCTTTCTCTTTCTGCCCCCAATTGGTTGACACCTACCACTGCCTTCACTCCCTTTCCCAATAAATTCCTATAGGCTTGTTGAGTTTGTTGGATCCATTTTCATCACTCAATGCTGCAGCAAAGAATGACATGAACAATTAATAATAATAATGATCTGTAGAAGAACTATCTGTAAGTAGTGAATCTCTTCGGCTAGCTACATTGTTCAAGTTAAGAGCATTTCTTCCTCTTCCAGAGGACTGGACTTCTATTTTTAGCCCCCAAACCTGGTGTCTCAAAACCACCTGGAAATAAAGCTCCTGGTGATGATGATTTCTTCTTATCTCCATGGACACTTGGATGTGTATGTACATATGTGTACATAATTCAGGGTAGCACACACACACACAGGGTTTCCCTTTGTAGCCCTTGATGTTCTTCAACTCAGAGATACACCCACTTCTGTATCCAGAGTGCTGAGTTTAAAGGCTTGAAACATCATTGCTTGGCTAAATTCTCTCTCTCTTTCTATCTCTCTCTCTTATTTTTTTTGTTTCTTTGTTTTTGTTTTATCTTGTGTTGTTTTAGGTTTTTGATATAGGGTTTCTCTGTGGCTTTGAAACCTGTCCAGAAATTTCTGTGTAGACCAGGCTGGCCTCAAATTGACAGAAATCCAAATGCCACTACATCCCAAGTGGTGAGTGGCATCAATGCCTAGCTGTTAAATTCTTTTTTTTTTTTTAATTCATTTGCTTTCCTGATGATTGAAAAGGAATTTGCCAATTAAGTACCTTCAGTAAAGCTCCAGAGGGAAAGTGTTAAGCATCTTTGTCTAGACTGGAGGTCACTGCCACACTTCCTCTGTGATGCCTAGTTTAAAAACTTGTCCATCTGTGGGTCCGGTAGATCCAGTTTGAACTTCCTGTAACTCCAGGACTCAGAAAGCTAATGTGGGGAGACAGCCAGTGTTTGAGGCCAGTCTAAGCAACATAGAAAGACTTTGTCTCAAAAAGAAAAAAAAATAAATCAAAAACCAAAATACTTTAGAGGCACAGTGACACACACTTGCAACCCAGCACTTAGGATGTAAAGGTAGAGGCAGGAGAATCAGGCCTGCAAAGGTCCTCCTATGCTAATAGAGAGCTCAAGATCAGTGTTCCCTATATGAAATCTTGTGTACAGAAGGAAAGTATCCACAGACAAGCACAAAAATTTGAAACCAAAACAGAATAAGTCAAAACCTTATTATCTTTGATACCCGTACTTAGACCGCAGATTTAATCAAGCTGAAAACTAAATATTTTGAAAATATAAAGATATTTAAATTTGGGGAGTATTTGCAGACTGAAAAAAAAAAAGGTTCAAGGGAACCTTTACACAGCAACAAAAGCATATGTAAGATACATAATCACTTATAAACAGGGAAATCTTCTAACGTGTTGAAAAAATAATTCAACCCTAACCTTGACATGTATTGTGGTAAATAAAGATCAGGATAAACAAATAGGCCGAAAAGATGTTTATTCAGGGAGAAATAACTTACGACCTAGACAGATGAACACCAGGAAATTCATCCCGATCCTCTCCTGTCCGAGTCACTCCAGAAAGAGAGAGCTCCTTCCTGGCCCCCTCTGACCTCCTTCCTCAGGTCACCTCCTCCCATCGCTCCACCCCCCAATGGGTGTGGTCAGTGCTACAGAAGGACTATCTCACTACAATTCCCCTTTTAGTCTAAAGAAAAGATTTAGGCTTAATACAAAACTATATACAAAACAGTGAATAACAAGTGTGCTCTAAGAAAAGGAAAATCGAGAACAAAATGACCTACATATCTAGTCCTAGGGTGAGGGCATAATGGAGTTTACAATAGAGTTGTCCTAAGCTGGAAAACGTAAGTCTAGTACCTAATATATCTAACTAGGAAGAGAGAATAATAGTTGTGATAGTTTAATCTTCAACCTCATCAAGACCTGAGAAGGAAATTAACAATACTAGAGTAGACAGGAAAAGCGGATGGACAACTTCCAAAAGGTGCAGCAAGGACAGTCACCCTAGGTCTCACAGCGATGTTGGTACACCCAGATTTGGCTAAGGCCAAGAGAACTTGACAGACCACAACAACAGCAGGGAAATAGAATTGCTGTCTTACCCTGACTTGGCAAGGTCAAGCAGTCTTCTATATTTGTCTCCTGCATGCACATAGGACTGCATGTCCAAATCAGTGGTCAAGGTGGGGGCAATTCTATGCCCAACAGGCCATTAGCTGAGTCGAGATTGAACTCCAGCAGGAGCAACAACAGTGTCCAACATATTTTCGGGAAAGTGCACAGTGCTGTCAGGAGCAACAGTGTCTCATGTCAATGGAGTACTAATATTAAAACATTTAAATGCCATGTTCTGCATGTCTATGAAGTGATTGAAGATTAAGCATCTATATCTGACTAATCTCATAGGTACAGGAAATGTGAGTGAAGATAATCTGTAATACTCGGGAACTTAGCTAAAAAGACTGATTAAAACTTTCCTGAGTAAAGCAGGAAAAAATACTTAAACAATATAACTATTTACATATACCTACATGTAAATCCCTAAAATAGAGGTAGAGTATAAGTGTCAAGACAAGAGGTAGAACTATAAAGGGCAGCAAGATAAATATCCCAAATTGTATCAATATACAAAATGTCTTGAATACAGGAAAAGTATACATACATAGAATATGGTAAAAAATAATGTGCATAAAATATTATAAGTGGAAACATTTAACACTATATAACAAAATATAAACTTAATTTTATATAGCTTACCACATAAGAATACACAACAATGTAAGCTGTAAAATACTATCTCATTCTTACTCAAATTCTCAAGAAAATAGGCTAATCTACCTATATACCATCTAAACCATACCTTTACCAACCATTCCCTATTCCTGTCTAAAAGATAAACCCGAGTGTAAGCATTACCCAATCCCAAATAACTAAAACCAACCCAAAGACGATGACTATTATCCCAAAATTCCAAGGGTAGGGAAAGGGGGCGTAGTCATATTAAGATTACTTCCTGCTGAAATGGGGACGATGATTGCTCCAATGGATCCTGTAGGAAGAAAATTTTTAGCAACCAAATTTCTCAACAGAACTGGCTGTGACATATGTAGTTAGTCACTGTGTGGCAGAAAATTCTTGACTGTAGTTCTATTTGAAACTGGCCAGGGTGTAATAAAAAATACAAAAAGGAGAGTCTATCAACTACTTAGGATATAAAATAGGTCTACAGAAAATTAGACCACAAAAAGTACAGATCAGAAGAGATCGCTACCAGACTCTTAATGATCTTCAAAAATTACTAGGAGAGATTTCTCAACTGCAAACCATAATTGGAGTAGAAGGGCATGATTTGAAAAACTTGAAAATGGCCCTAAAAAGCGATAAGGACTTGAATAGTCCACGAATACTATGAGCTGAAGCTGAGAAGGAATTAAAATGGGTAGAATAGAGGATACTAGAAGCACATGTGGACCGTGTGGATCCAAACCTAGACTGTATTCTGGTTATATTACCATCTAGAGAATATCCTTCAGGGATTTTGATGCAGAGAGAAGATATCATATTAGAATGGATATTCCTACCACATAAACAGAATAAAAAACTAAAAACATATATAGAAAAGATCTCTGACTTGATTATAAAAGGTAAATTAAGACTTCGTCAGCTAATAGGAAGGGACCCAGCAGAAATTATAGTACCTTTAACTAATGAGGAAATTTCTTCCTTATGGAAAGATAACTAATATTGGCAGAGAGCTTACAGTAACTTTTTGGGAACAATTAGCAACAACTATCCCAAAACTGAGAGAATCAAATTCATAAAGAAAACGAGTTGGATCCTTCGACGCATTGTAAGAAAAACACCTATTTCTGGAGTTCATACATTCTACACTGATGCAAATAAATCAGGTAAGGCAGGATATAAATCAGAAAATATTAACAAAGTGGTTCAAAGCCCTTACAATTCTGTACAAAAGGCAGAATTGTATGCCATTCTCATGGTACTTATGGATTTTAAAGAACCCCTCAATATAGTTACTGACTCTCAATACGCAGAGAGAGTCGTTTTACACATTGAGACTGCAGAATTTATTCCTGACAATACAGAATTAACTTCATTGTTTATACAGTTACAAGATACTATCAGAAAGAGGACTAATCCTATATATATAACACACATCAGATCCCATACGGGTCTGCCAGGTCCTCTAGCACAAGGCAATGATGAAATTGATCGTTTATTGATAGGAAGTGTGCTAGAAGCCTCAGAGTTTCATAAGAAACACCACGTGAACAGTAAAGGTTTAAAAAAGGATTTTTCTATCACTTGAGAACAAGCCAAGGAAATAGTAAGGAAATGTCCTACTTGCTCATTCTATAACCAAACTCCTTTACCACCAGGCAGTGACCCTAAAGGTATAAATAGAAATAAAATATGGCAAATGGATGTGTTTCATTTTGCAGAATTTGGAAAATTAAAATATGTACATCACACTATAGATACATTTTCAGGGTTTCAATGGGCTACTGCTCTGAGCTCTGAAAAGGCTGATTCTGTTATAACTCACCTTTTGAGGTAATGGCCATTATGGGCATACCTGCACAAATAAAAACTGACAATGCTCCAGCATATGTCTCCAGCAAATTGAAAGAGTTTTTTGAGTATTACAAGATAAAGCACATAACTGGTATACCACACAATCCTACGCTCCACCCCCAATGGGCGTGGTCAGTGCTACAGGACTATCTCACTACAGACATGTATATTGCAAGTGTCATCCTTTGGGTAGTTGGGTACCTGTAATCAAGATCCAGCAATCCCAGGTATCTCAGATACTAAGACAGTAAATTAGTCTACTTTATAGGCAGGAGTTCCAGACCAGCCATGGGATCAATACAAGAACTAAAAGAAAATTTAAAATTCAAGTAAGCAGTTCTCAGGAAGTTTAGACCCTTGAGTATTCAGGTATGGGTATGTACAGTATGTTTTCAGAAAACTGACATAAGTCATGGCAATGAAATTGTCATAATTTTGTTAGAATTAATCTCTCACTCTGTGCCTATTTGAAATCCTTTTTTTTTATCACCTTGATATCATGAAACGGAAAATCCAACTCATTTAAAAAAATTTTTGAGCACATTAGACAACATACTTATTTTAAATTTAATAAATAAAACTTTTTCTGTGGACGTGGGGTGTTGTTAAGTTTTTTCTACCAAAGACAAATGGTAAATTAAGTATTTTATTGGGAAACAACTTACACATGTGAACAATCACAAACTGACACACTGATATCACATAATTAAAGTTTCCATATGCGAATAGTTTCTCTTATGAGCTCTCATTCCTGTAACCCATGTGTTGAGTGTCTTAAAGTCTCCACAATTTTCCTACAACATGAATTGGTTCATGTAAAAGAAAGCAATCATGAAGAATTGGGCTTAAAGAACACAAATCATTTGAATGAGGTTTTCATGTAAATAAAGACAAGCAGGGTTCCCTTATCAGTGAATTCCTATGACTTTTGTAGACATGAGTTTGCATGTGAGAACAAAACAGAGACAGTGTAATACTTGAACTGATTGTTCACATGTCAGATATTTTTATCTCCAGAATCCTATGTAACTCAATGTACGTTGGCTGAAGATCACACAACATCCTTTCTAGTAAGATTACTTTACATAAGGGTATTCTTAGTCTGACAAAGATTATTATGATAAGCAAAGTACACAACTTTACCACTTGGTATACATTCAGTGTCTTTCAAGTATGCATTCTTTTTATGACTTCAGAAAGCCATAGGATGTGTAAATGGTTTACTACTTGGATGGCATTCATAAGTTTTCTCCATAGTTTGTATTCTTATATAACTTTTAAGCACATCATGTGTTGTGAAAGCTTTACAACATTGATTACATTCATAGGGTCTTTCTCTAGTATGTGTTCTTTTATGATGTACCAGATGGCTGTGTTGTGGAAAAGCTTTACCACATTGATTGCATCCATAAGGTTTCTAACCAGTATGTGTTCGATGATGAGATTGGAAAGTATTGACACGTGAAAATGTTCTACCACATTGATTACATGCATAAGGTTTCTCTCAAGTATGTGTTCTTATATGAGTTTTAAGCTGAACATTACTTGCAAATGCTTTACTACATTGATTACACTCATAGGGTTTCTCTCCAGTATGTGTTCTTATATGACTTTTAAGCACATCATATGTTGTGAAAGCTTTACTACATTGATTACATTCATAGGGTCTCTCTTGAGTATGTGATCTTTTATGACGTACCAGAGCATTCTGTTGTGAAAAAGCTTTACCACATTGATTACATCCATAGTGTTTCTCTCCAGTATGTGTTCTTATATGATTTTTAAGCACATCATGTGTTGTGAAAGCTTTACTACAGTGATTACATTCATAGGGTCTCTCTTGAGTATGTGATCTTTTATGACGTACCAGATTGCTGTGTTGTGAGAAAGCTTTACCACATTGACTACATCCATAGGGTTTCTCTCCAGTATGTGTTCTATGATGAGATTGGAGATTACTGACACGTGAAAATGTTCTACCACATTGATTACATGCATAAGGTTTCTCTCCAGTATGTGTTCTTATGTGAGTTTTAAGCTGACCATTACTTGCAAATGCCTTACTACATTGATTACATTCATAGGGTTTCTCTCCAGTATGTGTTCTATAGTGAGACTGGAGATTACTGACACATGAAAATGCTCTACCACATTGATTACATACATAAGGTTTCTCTCCAGTATGTATTCTTTTATGAATTAATAGATACCAGTGTTGTGAAAAAGCTTTACCACATTCACTACATTCATAGCGTTTCTCACCAGTATGTGTTCTTTTATGTTTTTTGAGATGATTGCATAGTAAAAAGACTTTACCACTTGATTACAATCTTGTGTTTTCTCTCCACTATGTGTTCTAGTATGTCTTTTAAGCATAGTATGTCTTGCAAAAACTTTACCACATTGACTACATTCATAGGTTTTTCTCTACCAAGTGTTTTCTTTCACGGAGTTGGTGGAAACTTTGGCATGCAAAGACTTCACCATACTGAAGACTTCTATATGGTTTCTCTCCAGTGTGAATTTTTTCAATCCTTTGAAGATGCCTGTAACATACAAAGTTATTCACACATTCATTGTGTATATTCACAGGATTCACTCCCGTATGGCTTCTTTTATTACTGCAAAGATAATTAGCATATGTAAAACTTTACCACATGCATGATAAAGAAATTTAGTACATGCATAAAATAAATTTATAATTTGGCTTAATTGTAGACAAGAATAAGATATTGAAATATACTTTCATAATGCTTCCCTCATGAGGTATTGTCTTGCTTTCAAAGAAGATACCTGTGATTCAGAGTATGAGCCTTTATTTCATGGCCCACATTTAGTGCATATGTTTACATGAGATTTCTCACATAATTGAAAATAATTGGACCATCTCAGACCTTTGCCATATTTATTGCATTTATCAATTTTTCCATTGTATAAATCATAATACACTGGCCAAATGTACCAGTACAAATGGAAACATTCACATTCATATGGATTTACTGCAGTGTTTTTGTTGATATTTTTCAGATGATCTTGGAATACTGATAAATTTCAAACTCATTTAACACTCAACAAATATTCTCAAAGTGGGGACTACTGAATATCTTTCATTTCTTCTCAATGTCCTAAGAGAGAGAGGTATGCTTCTTCTTTCCATATTCTAAATTCACATGGCTTGTGCTTAGAGTAACATATATTCTTTTTTTTCCCCCTAGGTTTTCTGATACATAATTTCTCTGTGTAGACCTGGATAGCCTGGAACTCGCTTTGTAGACCAGGCTGATCACAAAATTTTGGGATCCACCTTCCTCTTCATCATGAATACTGAAATTAAAGCCATGGGCCACAACTACCTGACTCAACATATGATATACTTATTAAAGTATCAATATCAATAAAAAGGTTTCCACATTGCATTCACACACTTTGACTTTCTTTTCCTCACAGACATGTGTTATAGGGATTAAGGTTTCTCCACAACAAACTTCTTGACACTCATAAAATGACCCTTTCGATATACATAGAAAAGTCACAAATATATAAGTAATGCCTGCTTTACTACAGACTATTTTCTTAGTAGGTCTTGGACATATAATTATGACCTATGAAACATGTATACTGTTTCAAGTATCTGAATAGTATGAAACTCAACAGACGGGCATACCTACAGCACAGATCTCCAGGCACTACAATTCTAGGGTGATATCTGTTAAGGAATTGTTTCCTTCTCTTTTTACATGAATGCCTTGTAAAAACAGAAGAGTTACCTTTCACTGATACACATGATTTGGGCAAAAAATAAGAACCATATCTATACTTTAAGCTGCACTTATTTTCCCTGTTTAAATTTTTTAAGTGTGTCTCTTCACTAAAATTTCCAGAATACATTAAAATATCTTTAGAGCAAAATTTTCATAAATTTACATGTGAAGACTTACCTTCTATGTCTTCTAGAAGTTTGCCAATGATCTTCCATATTATGGTCATCCCAAATGTAGCCTGAAATAACAGAATATATATTATGTATTATTGTAAATTGTACAAAATTTATGTTAATAACTTCATTGACACTTTGAACCATGCCTCATTCACCAAAGTTTCCCTTTTCTCAATTAAAATTACAGAATAGTATCCGTAACCAAGAAACATTGGGTCTCTTATTTTAAAATATGAAGGAAAATACAGTCTCACCTGTAGTAGTGAGGTTCCTGTAGGTGTCCAGCATCACATCTGTGTAGAGACATTTCTGAGAAGGATTTAGCAAAGCCCATTCTTCCTGAGTGAAGTGGATATACACATCATCATAGGTCACTGCATCCTACAATAAACCATACATGTGAGACAAAGTCTAATACACTCACTGTAAATACAAACATCTTTGACAATATACTTATATAAATCTGGAGCCTCACACACTTATTTCATGACATGGTCATTATAATGCATTCACCTAATCCATTTAGAAGAAAAGTGAATAGGAGGTTAACATGCACCATTTCTTGGCCCTTTAAGTAGCATATAGCCATGAGAAAAAAAAAGATCCCAATAAAGGGCATACAGGCATAAAGGGAGAGGCAAGCTTCCAGAACAATCTATTGAGAACACATCAGAAATAAATTGTACAATAGGGACAGCCTGTCACTGAAATACCCCAGGATCTGGGAACGACATCCACCTTTGTTAGGTTTTCATTGCTTTTAAGAGACACCATAGACCAGGGCAAAACTTTCAAAGGAAACATTTCATTGAGGTGTCACACTGAAAACTTCAGAGGTTCAGTTAATCAACATTATGGCAGGGGCCATATCAGCATGCAGACTGCTGCAGTCCTTGAGGTTAGAGTCCTTGTAGCATGACTCAGAGGCAACAGGAAGTTTCTGATACACTGGGCATCATTCTGAGAATAAGAAACCTCATGTCTCATCCTACAGTGATGTGATTCCTCTAACAGGGTAAAGTCCACTCCAACAAAGCCACACCACATCTGCTATCACTATTGGGAACTCACAGAGTATGGACTGACAGTTGGGGGACCTTCATGGCACCAAACTAGACCATCTGAATGTGGCTGACTCTTAGGTGACTTGTTCTGTTTGGAGGCCCCGGCAGTGAAACAAGGACCCATCCCAGGAGTACATGAGTAATATGAAACAATAGGTCAATTTACTGCCAGGTCATGAGGAAGAAATGCCAGAAGATGAGAAAAGTCTGGGAGGCAGAACAAAGAAAAGATGAAAGCTTGGTCAAGGGTGTTTTGCTGAAGCTATGTATTACTCTAAGTAAGCTTCTTATGAGGAATAGTGTCTTGTATACTACTTTCATGGGGGAATGGAAGTAGGGACATCTAGGAATCAACAGGGTTAACATTTAATGGGGCAAACTCAGGAAAATGCTACCCAAATAGTGCAGGGGCAAAACAGGGAATCCCAATAACATTACCGACTAATCCCTCAGTGGTCAGAGGCCCAATAACCACAGTTCCATGTATTGTGAAGAGTTGTGTAATTGGGATCTGAATTAGCCCCTCCACAAAGGCCCTGGCCATAGACAATTGCATTCTTTCCCAAGCATCTTCCTTGTTTCAAGGGATGAGCTCTATTTTATTCTTAATAGCTCAAAACCTGATGGAAATCACCTAAGGCTACAACCCTGAAGCTGTTATTTGTTCTGCCAAGAACTTTCCTGTGTTTCAGAAGGAACAATGTTACTTCTCCATGAGTGGGGATCTACACAAAAATTCTTGCTTGCTCAGTCCAGCCCTCAACACCTCATTGTTTTCCTTTTCAAACTGTTGTCACCTGGGCTCATCTTGCCCATATGACAGAGCCATGATTTTTCTCCAGAAGAAAATGGATATTTATGGCACACCGTGACTTAATGTTCATTGTGGCCCAGTAAGGAACCCTTGAACAGCTTGTAAAAGCCCTGCTCCATTGAAATCGGTGGTTAGTCTATTGCCATCGTTTGGAAACATATGTCTGGACTATCCTGGGGAGCAAATATATATTTTAGAATCCTAATCTCTAACATGAGTGGTTAGCATGAAACTCATTTTATTTATTTATTTTTTATTTAATTTTAGATGCAGCACTCGCTCAGCTAAATTCTATTTTGAGAGACTAAACTATCCACCAAGAATTGATAAATCTTTATTTCAACAACTCCACTCTTCGACAACACAGCTGAATGGTGGAGTGTGGTCCAAAATAAGAATGCCATTTATACATGCATTTGACTATAACCTAGCAATGGGGATGCAGAGGCAGGTAGATCTCTATGAGATTGGGGATAACCTGCACCACACAGAAAATTCTAAGTCAGGCTGCAAAGCTACAAGGAGAAATTCTATTTTAATATTATATACATATACGCATACATATAAACATATACATATACACACACATATATATAACCTATATGTGCATGCAAATATATATGAAAAATAATTAAATAATATCATTTAGAGCATGCACAAAATTAACTCCCAATTTGGATACTCCCTTAGCCTAGAGACAAGGAGGAGTGCCTGGGCCAAAACTCAAATGACTTGACAGATTTTGATGATCCCTTTTGGAAGACCTCAGCCTCCCAGAGCAATTTATGGGTGGTGGTATAGGGAGGTCACTGGGGGAAATAGGAGGATGGCAGGGAGAGAGAACTGGGCTCAATATGTAAAGTAAGGTCTTTTTATTTATATTTTCACAAAAGAAGAAAATTTATTTTGATGGCAAAAAACAAAACAGTAATAACTCTGAATGGATGTGACCCCTAAACTTTAGATGTTAAGAGTAGGACTTCTGGAAGGCACTGAAGTAACCGAACCTCTCCTTCTTTGGTAAATGCCATCCCTGTGCACCAAAACCATAATGGAGCTGACTACACAGAAGTTTATTCACAATTCTACCGCATCAAAATCCTTTCCTCAGAAGCAGACCACATGGAGAAGTATTCATAGGCCACACAGTGGTCTGGGAAGCTGCTGGACCACAATGGGCCTAACTGAACACTGAATGTGGCAGCACATTCCAGTCCAGCCTCCTCCTTGAGGGCCTGCCAAACAGAATTCCATGACTCCCCATCCCACCCTCCCACATCCCGTCACTCACCGTGCTTCAGCTTCTCTGTTCATCCATGAGCCCCCTCCCCTCACAATTCCCCACAGCACCACTCATAGAGAAGCAATCAATCCTCTGGCTCCTGTTCTGATACAAAACCAAGCCTGCAGCATGGCTCAAGGAAATCTCCTTCCAAACCTCAGACTGGAGGGTTGGCTCAATGTCCCTGATTGGCTAATAAGTCTTCAGTGACAAGAGCAGTTCCTCAAGGGTTAGAGTGTTCTTAAAGACACAGCAAGTCCTGCACCTCCTTTGGGCCTGGCTTCTACTCCAGACCTAGGAATTTTAGAGATCTGAACAAACAGAAACTTATTTTTTAGAGACAAAATTTCCCTGTGTGGTGCCTGTTGTCCTCGAACTTGCTCATTAAACTGAGCTGTTCAATTCCTACATAATTATTATTATTAATATTGTTGTTGTTGCTTTCTAGTAGATTTTTCTCATTACTTGTTTAATATTAATTAATTATTTGATTATTTGATTAATTAATTCATTTCTTTTGATGTTTGAAACAGAGTTTCCGTTTGTGGCCCTGCTATCCTGGAACTTACTCTGTAGACCAGAGTCTACTCAGAGAAATCTACTTGCCTCTACTTCCTGAGTGCTGGAATCAAAGACGAAAGCCAACACTACATAGTCAGACACAAATTTCAGTGTCACTTACCCATGTCACCAATAAACGATCCAACCCACTTCCTGCAGTGCACAGGTTCTATCTCTCTTTCGTCCTCCACAAAATGTGCAGAGCTTGCTCAGACCATTACACAATGTAGACTGAAATGATTCTCTTATTGAACAGGTGGAATGCGTCCCAGAATATTAAAGGTATAGAGAAATTTTTTAGGATACAAATGATGTTTGTTCTGTGCCATCTTGCTGAGGTCTGGAGACCTGAGGGGACTTTTTACCTGGTTGTCACAGGCCTCTCAGATAACCATGAGAGAAAGGCAGGAGCCATATTACAAACAAGATGATATATCTTTCTCCTCACAGATGCCAGGGTTACAGGTCTATTGTATTGGAGATTTATTCCTGATATTTGAGTCAAATTCTGGACATATGAAGAATAATAAAAAAAAGTGTCATCTGCATAGTAAGCTGAATACTCAAAGACAATGGTGCTGGGAAGAACGTCTCTATCTATGAGTACTATGTTGAACCAGCACAGGTTCCTCAGTAGGAAGATGAGGAAACAGCTGCATTATTCAATGTTCTCTGTTTGAACAGGATTGGTAGAACATATCTCTCTGTGTCTGTAGAAAGTGGGTTTATTGGAATGTCTCACAGGCTCTGGGGTCAGCTAGTACATCAATGGTGATGACAAATGGAAATTTGAAGAATTCGGTATTTGTTTGGTTTATGGGTGTGGGTGTATCAGCTGGTCTTCAGTACACATGAGTATTTCAAAGAAATGGGCTTTAAAGCTATAAATCGATAAACTCAGCAGGATCCACATGCCATTAAATTTGTGGGGTCCATAAAGGTTTTCTCCTTTATGGTTGTGTTGTGGTATTTTGTTTTGCCAGGTGGTGGCTCATTCCTTTATTCCTGTACTTGGGAGGTAGATATGACTGGGAGGAGAGAGAAATATAAAATGGAAGAAGGCAAAAGTTTATTGTATCCTAATGGAAGACCCTAGGATCAGAATTTCCCACCCTTTTGGTCTGAGGATTCAGCAGAAGTAAGACCTAGGGGTGGGCTGCTCTGCTTCTCTGATTTTTCATCATTAATCACATATCTGAATCCAGGTTTTAACTATTAAGACCAAGTAGAATTAACTTTACAATTTCCAGTGTAGTGTGTCAAAGCTAAATTGTGGTGTACAAGACTAGAATTGATGGTAATAGAATTGATGGAATAAATATTTATCAATTTTTCAAGTCTATTACTATCTATTGTATGATTGAGCATGAGAGAAAATGATTTGTATGAGTATACATGTTATGGGATGTAGATAATTATGTGAAGTTGTGCATCATTATCTGACCTCTGGTCATCCCTCAAAAGAAGATGTACTGAGTCTCATGCCAAGATACACAACATGTATGATGAGCCATACTCTTCCATAGATTTCAGGGCATATGGCAAAAAAGATGTTTGTTCTGTGTATTTTGCTGAGGTCAGGGGAACTGGGTGTACATTTTATCTAGTGGTCACAGGCAATTTAGAATCCATGAGAGAAGGGAAGGAGCAATATCAGAAAGAACATGATATATCTTTCTCCTGTCAGATGCTTTGGTGATAGCTCCAATGCATTGGGAGTTTTATTCCTGAAATTCTTAAAAAATGAATAATAATAAAAACTGTCCAGACTTGAGATTGCAGAAAGACTTATTTTCTTGTTTGAGACCTGGTTCCTGTTTTCTTTACTTTTGTTTTTTCCCTGCTTTTCTGAAGTCCCAGTGACAACCATGAAATAAGTGGTTTCAGTTCATCTGACATCAGTGGGAAACTACAGAACATCTCATTTTCTGAGCCAAAATCTCTCAATAGTATTTAGGACAGGGAATAATCACATCATGTGATTGTGTAGTGGCCTGTGAAAGCTAGAGAGCCACCTTGTTTTCAGGAGAAAGGAGTGGGTACAGGATGAGAGCAGTATTTGCTATTGGAGTCAAAGCCAGTGCAGTAGAAATGTGTATCTCTGCTGACCGAGAAAAGGTTTTTGTCTGGGTTGGAAGGACAGGTCAGGAATCTTTGCGCTGTATCTTTAAAAAGGTGATCTTGTTACTCAATCATCATTAGCCAACCAGAACCCTCCTCATGATCTGTCAATAATAAAAGGTACAGGGACCTTCTTAGGCCAGATTCAGGCTTTTCTCTAAAGGAGATCTGGCACTTTATTTGTGTGTGCTGTTCTTCGATTATTGCTGCAGTAAGTTCAATGGAGAGCTTGGGAGTGTTCAGGAATCACATGGTCAGTGAAAGGCTGCTGTCCCCAGGATGGAGGAGTACATGGTGTAGTAAATGAATCATGTGTTGGGTCCTCCCAACATCTGAGTGGGAACATGAAGACAGATTTTGCTTCCTGTGGGTTTTCATGAGATATGTGAAACTCCCTGGAATCAATGATATGACTCTTGACTAAAACTTTGTGGGTTGAATCTCTTCAGAGTATTGGGAGCAGGGATCCCTGTGTAGGGCTTTTTAGTCAACTTCAATGAGTTTTTTGTACATCCTTGGAAAGACTACAGTTCTTGGAGACATTTAACAATTTATATTTTACTTTATGTGATCTGATGGAAAAATTAAAAATTGGGGTTAATGGCAAGAAGGAAAAACTACAAAGAACAGGAATCTCTTCTAGTGGATAACTTCCTGATTTCAGAGTACAGACCCCACATTATTTTCATGAGATACAGGAAAAAAAATAAAGAAAGAAAGAAAAGAAAACCTTGCAGGTGTGCCAATCAATCTTGATGCCCTTGCAATCTAACTTTGTACTCTATGAAATGCTGTAACCTTGAAAACTCTATGAGCTGAGACTAGGGGTATCAAGCCTCCATTTCACTTTTGTTGTTAGGTAACTTAGCCTTCCAGTAGAGTGAACTCCCAGACTGTTTTGTTCTTCCCAATTAAAACCTTTTGCTTTCACATTTGGGAATAACTTCATTGGACTTGAGGAAACCCGGGAGGTACAAAGTTTGTGGGCTCATCCCAGATTTCCTCCAACCACCCAGGACCTTTAAACCTGAAAGATTGAAATAGAGAAAGTAAAGACAACAAAAACAGAAGGAATGCTGGAAATGGAAAAACTGCGCAAAAGATTGTGAACTACAGACACAACATGACCAACAGAACAAAAGAGATGGAAGAGAGAATCTCAGGCATTGAAGATAAACTAGAGGAAATAGATTCATCTACCAAAGAAATCATAAATCCAACAAATTCTTAACACAAAACATCCAAGAAATCTGGGACACCATGAAAAGGCCTAGGAATACATAGGCAGCGAGGAAGGTGAGAAAGACCAGCTCAAAGGTGTCAAAAACATACTAAACAAAATCATCGAGGACAACTTTCCCAATCTGAAGAAGGACATGCACATGAAAGTACAAGAAGTATACTGAACACCAATTAGGCTGGACAAAAGTAAAAAAAAAAAAAAAAACAAAAAAAAAAACCCTAGAAATATAATAAGGAAAACACCTAAAACACAGAATAAAGAATACTATGTGCAACAAAGGAGAAAGGACAGGTAACATATAAAAGCAAAACAATCAAAATTACAACTGATACAACTGACATTTCCATGGAATCCCTCAAGGCTAAAAGGTCCTGGATAGATGTTCTACAAATACTAAGAGTCCACAGATGCTAGCCCAGGCTACTATACCCAGCAAAACAATCATTATAGATGGAGAAAACAAGATATTTAATGACAAAGACAGATTTTTTCCAATACTTACCTACAAATCCAGCACTACAGATAGATTTGGAAGGAAAACTCCCACCCACAGAAGTTAACTATGCACACAAAATGTAGGCAACAGACAATCTCCCTATACAAGAAACCAAGGGTGATGGAGGTCAAATATATTCACAATATCACTGCCAACCGCAAATCTAAAACAAACAAGCATCAAAAATCAATGGCCTTTACTCACCCCCAATATTAATGGTCTTAACTCACCTATAAAAAGACACAGGCTAACAGAATGGATCGGAAGAAAGAATTCTGCTGCATACAAGAAAAACATCTAAGTTTCAAAGATAGACATTACTTCAGGGTAAAAGGTTGGGGAATATCTTCCAATCAAATGTACACAAGAAGCAAGCAGGCATGGCTATCCTAATATCTAACAATTTAGACTTCAAACCAAAATGAATCAAAAGAGATGAAGATGCTCATTCAGTATTCATTGCAGGAGAAATCATTCAACACAAAGTCTTAATTCTGAAAATTTATGCCCGAAATACAAAGGAACCCAGAGTAAACCAACTGCAAACATCAGATTGAAAGGACAGAAGCTTATGGTGATTCCTCTAAAATCACGAACAAGACAAGGCTGCCCTCTTTCTCAATGTCTCTTCAATATTGTACGTGAAGTTCTAGCTAAAGCTATAAGACAAGAAAAGGAGATTAAAGGGATCCATATTGGAAAGGAAGAAGTTAAACTATCACTATTTGAAGATGATATGATAGCTTAATAAGCAACCCAATAAACTCTACCAAGGAACTCCAATAGCTGATAAACACCTTCAGCAAACTAGGAGGGTACAAGATATACTCAAAATAATCAGTATCCCTACTTTTCTCAGACAACAATGAGATTGAGAAAGAAATCAGAGAAACATAACACTTTACTATAGCCAGAAAGAACATAAAGTATCTTGGAGGAACACTTCCCAAACAAATGAAAGACCTCTATAATAAAAATGTTTGGCTCTAAAGAAAGAAATTAAAGAAGATACCAGAATATGGAAAGATCTCCCATGCTCTTGAATAGGTAGGATAAATATAGTAAAAATGGCAATCTTGCCAAAAGCAATCTACAGATTCAATGCAATCTAAATTAAAAAACCCACCACAATTCATCACTGACCTTGAAAGGATAATAATCATTTTTTTATGGAAAAACAAAAGACCCAGCATAGCCAAAACAGCCCTGTACAATAAAAGAACTTCAAAGGCATCACCATCCCTGACATTAAGCTCTACTACAGAGTTATACTCCTAAAAACAGCCTGGAATTGCCATAAAAACAAACAAAACAACAACAAGAACAACAAAAAAAAAACAGGTAGAACATGGAATGGATTTCAAAAACCTGATACAAACCCACATACGTATGAACACCTGATTTTCTACAAAACATATAAAACATACAATGGGATGAGGAATACATCTTCAACAAATGGTGCTGGCACATTTGGATGATGGTGCTTAGAAGACTGCAGACAGACCCAAGTCTATAGTCATACACAAAACTATGGTCCAAATGGATCAAAGACCTCAATGTCAATCCAACCACACTGAACCTCTTAGAAGAGAAAGTAGGAGGTACGCTTTAACAAATTGGTATAGGAGACCACTTCCTGAACATAACTCCAGGGCACAGACACTGAGAGACACAATTAATAAATGGGACCTCTTCAAACTTAGAAGGTTCTGTAAGGCAAATGACACAGTGGAAAGACAAAATGGCAGCCCACAGACTGGGAAATGATTTTATGTAAGGAGTAAGGTTTTTCCGCCTGCCACGGGTCTGGTCATGCCATCACGCCAGCCCCAATTAACACACAGAGACTCTATATTTGACATAATGCTATTGGCCTGGTACTAGTTTCTTATCTGCTAGCTCTGCCTTAAGTATTAACCCATTTCTGCTGATCTATGTATGTTCATGTGGTCTTCTAACTGAGAAGCATACTGGCATTCTACTTTCTCCAGACTCTCCATGCTGACTCCTCCTTCCAACTTCCTCTTTCCTCCTTGTCTCTTAGTCCCTCCTATCTTCCTTTCCTATTGGCCAACATTTACAGAATGGCATCTCCCATCAATTTTCACCAATAGTACATCTGACGATGGGCTGATCTCCAAAATATACAAACAACTCAAAAAACTAATCAACAAAACACCAAACAACCCTATTAAAAAATGGGGTACAGACCAGCAGAGGAACTAGGATACAAGGTATATTCTAAGAGATTCATATAAAGTCCCTCACAGAACCAGGAAGGCGCAAGTCCCCCCAGAACTCAGGGGAAGTGGGGGGGCAGCGAATGGACAGAGTAGTAGGAGAAAACGAGGGGGAGGAAAGGAAAACATGTGCGACCGGGAAGATTGAGCCTGGTTAGGAATAGAAGACAGGAAAGAGAGACACAAAGAGAGAGAGAGAACATAAAAGAGGGAGACAATATTGGTTTGAAGATAAAATTGAACACAAAGAAAGGTCGAGAAGACTACAAGACTGCTCCCAACTAACAATTTGAGCTTCCATGGAAAGGCTACCATAAATGCCCTTCCCGGAGAGTGAGATCACCAACTAACTTATCCATGGAGCCCTCAATTAATGCCTGTTAGAAACAGTAGCAAACATCCATACATAAACACTAAGTTGAAGTAGAACCCAGATGCATGTCGAGAGGACAAGACCAGGTGGCAGAAACACATAGAGACAGCTTACCTGAACAAGGAGCAGCTAACGGGCCACCAGACTGATAGCTGGGAAGCCAGCATGGGACTGACTCAGGACCCCCTGAATATGGGTCTCAGCCAGAAGGACTGAGCAGTCTAAGGAACCTCAGACAGTGGAGCCAGGATGTATCCCTGATACACAAAAGGACTTTGGGAACACATTCCCCATGGAGGGATAACTGCCTTAAGCTAGAGACAGGAAAGAAGAACTAGTCCCTACTTCACATGACCTGTCAGACCTACATGACCCCAACTGCATGGCATTCCCCTACATATGGAATTGGGGTGGGGGGTGGGAGGGGAGGGTGGTTAGAGTGCATGTGAGTGGGCAGAGGGAGTAAAAGGGAGGGAAGGAGGGAGGGGGAAAGGAAGAGAGGGAGGGAGAGGGAACTGGGATCGACATGTAAAATAATAAATTAAATTAAAAAAAAATGCTTTGACTCCAAAATTAAGTTCAAGGACATGTTACTGGGAAAAGGATTTCTATTATTGTTTCCACAGAAAATGAAAAGATGTGCATTCCTTCCAGACTAATGTGGTTTGATCAAGCCAGACCACCTGATAGAGAATACAAGGTGATCCTACATTCAAAACAGGTGGACAAAGCAGCCTTACAGACTACAGGCAGGATTTCTGCATCTTCATAGAATCCCCCATGTCAGCGCCTCTTACCAGCAGGAAGTAGTTTGGAAAGAATGACACCCAAATCCCCAAATATAGTCTATAAATGTTTGTTATTATTTAAATGGACTTGGTTATATAAAGGGGAAAAAAAAGAATAGAAGTATTGATTGAAAAAAAAAAACTTTATAAAATCGAAAATAAAAATGGGGTACAGAACAAAAGAAATAATTCTCAATAGAGGAAACCAAAAAAGCTGAACAACACTTAAGAAAATGTTCAACATCTTTAGCTATCAGGGAAATGCAAATCAAAACAACTTTGAGATACCATACTACTCCTGCCAGGATGGCTAAAATTAAAAACACCAATGACAACTTATACCTAAGAAGATGTGGAGAAAGGGAACATTCCTCCACTGCTCGTGGGAGTGCAAACTCGTACAGCCATTTTGGAGATAGACATATACCCAAATGATCCATATCCCGGCAACAAAGACATCTGCTCAACTATGTTGATACAGCATTATTTGTAATATCAAGGAACTGGAAACAACCTAGATGATCCTCAATTGAAGAATGGATAAGAAGATGTGGCACATCTACACAATGGAATACTACTCTGCAGAAAAAAATAATGGAATCTTGAAAGTCGCAGGCAAGTGAATGGCTCTTGAAACAACCATCTTGAATGAGGTAACCCAGTCACATAGGATGTACTCGCTCATATATGGATTTTAGACTAAGAGCAATGGATCACCAGCCTATAATTCACACCACCAGAGGAACTAGGATACAAGGTGTATTCTAAGAGATTCATATAAAGTCGCTCACAGAAGTTTGATGGGACAAGTCCCCCAGAGCACATGGGAGGTGGGGGGGTGGTCAATGAATGTAGAGAGAACTAGGAGAAAGAGAAGGGAGGAGAGGAAAGAAATTGCAACTAGGAAGATTGAGTCAGGGTAGGAATACAAGGCAGAAGAGAGAGAGAGACTGAGAGTGAGTGAAAGAGAGAGAGGGATACAGAAAGAGAGAGAGAGAGAGAGAGAGAATAAAAGAGGGAGCCAGTATAGGTTTGAAGAGAAAAGTGAATCTAAAGAAAGGTCTAGAGTCCTACAAGACTGTTGCAAACTAACAATTTGAGCAACTGTGAAAAGGCTGCCTTAAATGCCCTTCCTGGATAGTGAGATCAACAACTAACTTATTCACCCTCATGTAGCCCTCCTATAGTGCTGTTGGAAACAGAAGCAAACACCCAAACCTAAACACTGAGTTTAACTAGAATCCAGATGCAGATGGACAGAACAAGACCAGGTTGTAGAAACACACAGAGACAGCTGACCTGAACAAGGAGCAAATAACAGGCACCTAGACTGATAGCTTGGAATCCAGCATGGTACTGACTCAGTCTTCTCTAAATATGGGTCTCAGCCAGAAGGACTGAGCAGTCTTAAGGACCGCAGACAGTGGAACCAGGATGTATTCCTCATGCACAAAAGGTCATTGCAGACACATCCCCCATAGAGGGTACTCCCTTAATCTAGAAACAGGAGAGAAGTCCTAGTCCCTACTTCAAATGACTTGACAGATCTACATGACTACACCTGGATGGCATTGCCATACATGTGGAATTGGGTTGGGAGCTGGGAGCTGAGGGTGGTCAGGGTGCATGTGAGGGGGCATAGCGTGTAAGTGGGTGGGAGGGAGGGAGGGAGGGATGGAGGGAAGGAGAGGGAACTGGGATCGACATGTGAAATAAAAAATAAATAAGTAAATTAAAAAAATAAATACTCCCAGGCAGAATCTTACAGGTTGATGGTAATATAGAACACCAATGTAAACAGCACCAGGTTCTCCCTGGTACAGAAGTCCTAAGCCATGCTCATCCAGGATCCAAGATGTGTTGCTGATGGACTAGGTGCATTGGGCCACCAGGTGGGCAGTCAGAGAGGAGAGGAGTTCTGAATCCCTAGGTGCTAATAACAGAAGCCGCCCCTCGCCCAGCCCTCCTCTCCTCAGGTGGCAGTGATTGTGACTGTAGGGAAAGGAGTAGGGGTGAGAGTGGGGAGGTGCAGGATGAGGGGGTGTTGGGGAGAACAAATTTGGTAAAGATTTTTGTGTCAACTAAAAAAATACAAATAAAAAAATATATGGTAATTAGATGTGATGGCTATGTGCAGACTTGTTACAATCAGTCTGTAGCAAAGAAAACAAAATAAGATAACAGTGGTCTAGTAGAGAGGTCAAGTGGCCTTCAGATTTATAGGTCAATGCAACTCATCAAAGCAGAACAGAGAACATCAGAAGGAAGTTCAGGTGTTACTAGTATGATTCCACATCTCTGGGCAATAAAAGGTAGAACAGGAAAAAGGATTGGAAAGATCCAGAAAAGTGGAAAAGAGATAAAAATTAAATTATAATACTGAAAAATGACAGAAAAAAGATCTGGTGTACCCCACAAAATCCATAAAAGGAGACAACAGTTAAGAGAGCAGAGGGTGCAGAGAGGCTCAGGGGAAAGCACCAATGTTAAGAAGGTAGAGTCAGGAATTAAATAAGATTTCACTTCAGGCATGCATATATGGGTAAGAGTCACTGATAAGAAAAAAGAAAAAAAGAAAAAGAGAGACATTTCTATGCTAGGGATGTCTGAGAAACTCAGAGACTAAAGGTAATGTAAAAAGTTATGGAGGTTCAAAGAAAAGTCAACAAATGTCGGCGAAATATGTAAACTGCTGTGGGCTCTCATATCTACAAATATTAATTTAAGATTAGTAATATGAGTTAAAATTTTTGACCATACCAGGTTAATAGTTTATAAGTTCTGTTTATTTCTCTCAAGAAAAATATATGTACTTGCTAAAAAGTTCTGTGTTTTTTTTTAGAAATCTGTTTATTGCAAGAATAGAGCTAAAAAAGAAAATGGTTTAAACATTTTTTGCTGTCTAATAACAGCCCTCAGCTCAAAATTTACCTCTGAGCACTGGTCATTAAATTCAGATTATCAGAAAATCAGTTGTCCTTCTAATGTAGATGACATTAATTCTGTTTATGTCGAAAGCTGTTAAAAACTGAAACTAATTAAAAAGTTACAATTATTAACACTGGAAATTAACATACACTTAACAGGCACCAAGGTGACAATGGGTTTAAAGACATAAAGGTTGCTAAAATTATTTGATATTATAAGAAGCCATTACAGGATGTTTAATTGTTTTATAAAACAGTTTTTAAATGTTTAAATTCAGAAGGTTACATTATATTTTTGCTTTATTACATTGTTGATATTTGTACTTAAAGGGCTAAAATTTAAGATCATAGCCATATACTGTATATACTAACCAAAAGTTGAGAAGCTCATTTTTTTTTTTTTTTTTATGTTACAGAGGGAAATCCATCCTTGTTTTTGCTAAATTTGGTAAGCATAAGTTAGTTAGATAAACTGAATCACATAGCTGTTTTATGTTTCCCTAAAAGGAGTTTCAAATTAAAATCAGTATTTTTAAAGCTAAAACTGACAATGCAAAGTTCTAGTTTTATAAAATCTGGTAACTATTATAAAATGTTAAGAAACACAAGTTACCAGCCATCCTTATATATTAAATGTTGGTTATAGTCAAACTAAGTATTAATGATTAATAACAGGAATAAACCTCACTCTGTCTTCTATACATATTCTAAAAGTTTAAGCTTAAATCGAGTAACTGAAAACCAAGTTGTCTATTAAGATCTACCTAGAAAGACTTCTAATACTACAGAGATCTGTAGAATAAGGCATTTAAATATTAACTAAAAAGCTGTAATAATTTCAGACAAAGAATCACCGAATCTAACAATGACCAAAGGTCTCTAAAGAACATTGTGGGGCAGCATGGATTGTGATGACACTGACCAGGGAGCAAGATGCTGAAACACAATGCCTGCAGCATGACAGGACCCAGCTCAGACTTTGTAGAGGCTGCAGGGTACTGGAAAATTGTCTGCACCTTTGCCTAGACAATATAAGTTCAGACTTTTCCAATTCCAGGTTCCACAGAAAAGAAAACAAAACAAAAAAAAAAAAAAAAATCAAAAACAAAAAAAAAAAAAAAAACACCTCTCACATTGTGTACTTGGTGAAAAATTTCTCCCCTCAATGCCATAGAAAATTGGTTATGGCTAAGAATATAAGGAATGGTCCCTGTGATTTTTTAGATTCTTTTAGATTCAAAAGTAACATATAATTTATAACATATAATTTATCCTTCTCAGATCTCTAATTCTATTGATGGCTTGGCTAACCAAAACTTTGTGAGCTTGGCAGTAAAGGCAGCCTTAATATGGCTCCTAAATAAGGATCCAAAAATATAAAGATATATGCCTTTTTTGAACATTTGTTTATTAATTATGCATACAGTGTTCTGCCTGCACACATGTCTGCACACCCAAAGAGGATACCACATCACAATATAAATGTTTGTGAGCCACAATGTAGTTGCTGGGGATTGAACTCAGGACTTCTAGAAGAGCAGCCAGTACTCTTAATCTCTGCCACATCTCTCTAGCTCAAGACATATACTTCTTAAAGATATAAAAAATTAATTTACAATATAAAAATTCAGAGCTTAACTTTTAATCAAGTTCTAATAAGCTAATCTAGCAGGGACTCCCAGCTGTTTAGTCACAAACTCAAAGTTGTATGATTTATATTGGGTGTCATCGAAGTGTAAATATGAAGGATGTTTCATTAGGCCTAAGGCACCACTGACCAATCTATACATGGATCGCTCTTGACAGAAGAAAAAGCTTCTAACCCAAATCTGTAAATTTTGCTAGGACTCAAAGGCATAAGTTCATTCCTGTTGTTTTATAGATACCCAAAATCTACTTTTTCTACAATTTGGATTTCAGCAAAGATTGGTGATGATAATATATCTAAAACTTTTATGTCCTTTTATATAACACAGTTCATATAGGCTTCAGAGGATCAAATGTCATAAAGCTTTTATCCACTTCTTACAGGTCAAAAGGACTGCAGATAAATACAGCTTTCCTGAGGATGGAATTTTATCCCTGGTCTTGCTGTCTTTCTTGATCACCAAAGGTAAGGAACTAAGAGTTCCAATTAAATATATACATTTTAACCATTGTTCCCAGTTTAAACATGTCTCAGACGATTTGTGCTTCTGGCAGATGAGTATCAGTTGCTGACTACAGCCTGCTCCTCTATAGTGCTCTCCCTACTTACTCTGAACCAGCCCAGCCAAGGTGAATCTTCAACAGGGTCTACAAACTGATGCCTCTGATAAATGGTCCATTTCCTGAATCCCACTTCCTTTTGTTGGTATTGTCTAGCATTTTAGCCTACTTGCAACTCAGAAAACACTGCAAAAGTAAGCAGGAAGTAGTACAGGCATGTCGCTGGCACAACAGTGTTTTGATTTTCAAATAGTTGTCACCTGGAGTTCTATAGCCTATAAAGCCTCCTTGAGCAGCTTGTTACTATTATGCCTACTGGTTTCCTCAACTTCCAAGGAAGTGACTCCTGGCTGCAAAAGCAAAAGGTTTTTACTGGTAAAAATCAAACCAGCTGGGACCTCACTCTGTCAGAAAAGTAAGGTAGTGGCTTAAAATTCTGAGGGGTTTATAACAGGGTAAACAGAAAGTAAAGCTTGAGATCACTATTCTCAGTTCACAAGGTTTGCAAGATACAGACAGTTCATAGAGTACAAATTTATTTACAAGGTCTTCATGGATCTAAGTTAATAGAATCCATCATTTGTTTAGGCAAGATTGATAAGCACACCTGAAAGTTTGGGGTTTTTTCTTTGTTTTTACTTCTTCTCCTGAGTCAGGGACTTACCTATTGGCAGAAATTCTTGTTCTCATTAATTTTTCCTTCTTCCAATAAGCCCTAATTTTATAACTTTTAGTTATTAATTTTTCCATCACATTGCCTCTTTCACACAAACCTTAGATGCCCAATTTTTGGGCCTCCAATAGGTAAAAGACTTCTGGTACAGGTTACTCACATTGCCCCCTATGTATAGGACTTTACTTTGGTTTACTTTTGATATAGCATCTCAACCAGGGAAAAGGTGAAATGTATTCTTTCCTGTACTACTTCCTGCTTACCTTTGCAGTGTTTTCTTGGGCGTGAAATGGCTAAAATGCTATATAAAACCAAACAAAAAAAAAAAAAAAAAAAAAAAAGGGAGAAAAAGGAGGGTGGATTCAGCAAATTAGCAAATTGCACATTTATCAGAGGCATTAGTGTATAGACCCTGTTGAAGATTCACATTGGCTGTACTGGTTCACCGTAAGTCCAGAGCAGTATTTAGGAGCAGAATGTAGTCAGTAACTGATGCTCATCTGCCAGAAGCACAAATCTGCTGAGACATGGTTAAATTGGGAACATAAGTTTGAGATATATTATCATCACCACTCTCTACTGAAATCTATATTGTAGAAAAAGTTGATATTGGGTATCTGTAAAACAGCAGGAATGTACTTATGCCTTTGAGTCCTAGCAAAAACTACAGATTTGGGTTACAAACTTGTACATTTTTCTTCTGTCAAGAGAGATCCATGTATAGATTGGTCAGTGGTGCCTTAGGCCTGATGAAATATCCTTCATATTTACACTTTGATGACACCCAACATAAATCATAAAACATTGAGTTTGTGACTAAACAGCTGGGAGTCCCTGCTAGATTAGCTTATCAGAACTTGATTAAAAGTTAAGCTCTGAATTTTTATATCGTAAATAAATTTTTTATATTTTATGATGTATATGTCTTGGGCTAGAGAGATGGTTCATTGGTTAAGAGTACTGGCTGCTCTTCTAGAAGTCCTGAGTTCAATCCCCAGCAACTACATTGTGGCTCACAAACACCAGTAATGAGATCTGACTACCTCTTCTCGCCTGCAGACATATGAAGGCAGAATACTGTATGCATAATTAATAAACAAATGTTCAAAAATGACTTTTATGGTTTTAGATCCTTATTTAGGAGCCATATTAATGCTGCCTAATACTGCCAAGTTATGGTCAGCCCAGCCATCAAAACTATCAGATGTGAGAAGGATATAGTTAATTAACTGTTCAATCTACTAAAAAAACTAACAAGGACCATTCCTTATATTCCTAGCCATAACCAATTGTGTATGGGATTGAGGGAGGAGTTCTTCACCAAATGCATAATATTAGAGGCTTTTTGTTTGTTTGCCTTTTCTCTGTGGAAGAGAGACATGGAAAAGACTGACCTACTTTTGTCTAGGCAAAGGTGGTGCAAAAAATATTTTTCCATCTACAAAGACTAAGCTGGGTCCTGCCTGGCAGTAGACATTGTATTTGAGCATCTTGCTCCCTGGTCAGTGTAATAACAATCCATGCTGCCTCATAATCTTCTTTAGAGGCCTGGGGTCATTTTTAGGATCTGTGATTCTTTGTCTGATATTATTACAGCTGTTTAGTTAACATTTAAATGCCTTATTCTATACAGATCTCTATAGTATTAGAAGCCATTCTACGTGTATCTGAACAGACAACTTTGTTTCAGGTACTTGTTTTAACCTTAATCATTTAGAACATGTATAGGCAACAGAGTGAGGTTTATCCCTGTTATTATTCATTAACATTTAGTTTGATTATAATCAACAGTTAATTTATAAGAATGGCTAGTAACTTGTGTTTCTTAACATTTTATAATAGATTAAACAGCTTTTAAAAAACTAGAACTTTGTATTGTCAGGTTTAGCTTTAAAAATACTGATTTTAATTTGGAACTCCTTTTAGGGAAACATGAAACATCTATGTGACTCAATTTATCTAAATATTTTACGCTTACCAAATTTAGCAAAAAACAAGGATGCATTGCCTTCTGTATCATAAAAAATGAGCATCTCAACTTTTGGTTAGTATATAGAGCTTACAGCTGTGATCTTATATATTTAGCCCTTTGATATAAGCACAAACATTAACAATATATTAAAAGCATAAATATCCTGAAACCTTATAAATTTAAACATTTAAATATGTTTTCATAAAAAATTACACATCTGATAATGTCTTTTTGTGATATCAAAAATAAAGTGCCCTTTATGTCTTCAAACATATTATGACCTGGGTGACTGTTAAATTTATGTTAACTTATAGTGTGAATAATTGTAACCTTTTAATTAGTGTCAATTTTTAACACCGTTAGACAAAAAACAGTATTAATATCATCTACATTAAAAGGACATCTGATTTTCTCATCATCTTAATCAGATGACCAGAGCTCAGAGATGAATTTTGACCTGAGGGCTGTTAGCATTAGACCCCAAAAACATTTAAACCCTTTTTGTGTTCGCTTTATTCTTGTAATAAAACTTAGGTTTATAACAGGAATCACAGATAGAACTTTTTCAGTCCTTTAACATTTAGTAATATTTAAAGAAAATATTCTTTTATCTATCCTATCTTTATGAGTCTAAAGTCCTATATGTAACTTTAATTCTAACTAAGGAAAACTATAACCTTAACTATCAGTCTTCAAGTCCATCAAAGAACATAGAAGGATAATATATAAACTCTAGAATTGAAAGAGACAACTCACCGGGACAATTCCAACATTCTTCTGTGATGTTCCATCTCCAGTCTATAGATCATAGTGTGTCTGGCAGACTTCTCAGCAAAGCAAAACATTTAAAAATGTCCCACCTGTGTTGGCAGTTTGTCAGCCACTTTTCTCCACATCCTGCAGAATGTCTAGCAGACTCTTTCATGAAGAAGGAACTCTGTAGCAATGTCCATCTTGTATCAGAGTCACTTTCCTGTGGGTCCTGCATGTCCAGTTCATAAAGCATAAAGTCAAACAGTACAGAGAAGAACAGGATTTTGTCCAAATGGCTGGTCTTGCTATATTGGAGGCAAACTCTAGAACTTTTTAACAAGTACATATAGTTTTCTTTAGAGAAATAAAAGGAACGTTTAAACAATTAACCTGGCATGGTCAAAATTTTTAACACATATTACTAATCTTAAATTTATATTTGTAGATATCAGAGCACACAACAGTTTACATCTTCCTATGAACTTTCTACTACTTTTCTTTGAACCTCTATATCTTTTTACATTACCTTTAGTGTCTTTCTCTGATTTTCTCAAACATCGTTATCATAGACAATACTCTCCTTTTCTATTTTCCATTTTTCCTCTTATCAGTGACTCTTACTCAGAGGTGTGTGGCTGAAGTGAATATCTTATTTATTTATTTAAATCCTGAGTGTACCTTCTCAGTGTGGTGCCTTCTCCTGAACTTCTCTGCGCCCTCTGCACTCTTAACTCTTGGTTCCTGTTTCTGCTCATGAGTGTACACCAGCTCTCCTTTATTGATGTTTAATAATGATCAGGAGAAACAAATAGGCTGAATAGATGTTTATTCTGGAGAAATATCGTACAACATAGAAAAAGGAATATGAGCAGGTTCCTTCCTGGTCCCAAGGATACCTCCAGATGTACTCCTGTCCCCATGCTGCAAGCAATAGAGCTCTCTGAGCCCCCTCCTCAGACTTAGTTCCCCCAGGTAATCTCCTGCTCTGTCTCCACAAAATGTGCATGTGAACAAAGTGAATATCTCACTACAGTTCCCCTTTTAGTCTAAGAAAAGATTTAGGCTTGATACAAAACCTATATAAAAAACAGTGAATAACAATTGTGCTCTAATAACTGACTGAGAACTGGGAAGCCAGCATAGGACTGACTCAGGACCACCTGAATATGGGTCTCTGCCAGATGGACTGAGCAGTCTAAGGGACCTCAGGCAGTGGAGCCAGGATATATCCCTGGTGCACAAAAGGACCTTGCGAACACATCCCCCATGGAGGAATAACTGCCTTAACCTAGATACAGGTGAGAAGCCCTAGTTCATATTTCAAATAACCTGTCAGATCCACATGACCCAAACTGGATGCCATTGCTCTACATATGGAATTGGGGTGGGGGGATAGGAGGGGAGGGTGGTTAGGGTGCATGTGAGAGGGCAGAGGGGGTAAAAGGGAGGGAGGGAGGGAAGGAGGGAGAGAGGGAAGAAAAGGGAACTGAGATCAACATGTAAAATAATAAATTAAATAAAAAGAAATTGTGCTCTAACAAAAGGAAAATTGAGAATATACAATCTTAAGACCTAACTAGTCCTAGGGTGAAGTCAAAACAGTGTTTACAATAGAGTTGTCCTAAGCTGGAAAGAATAAGTCTAGAACCTGTTATATCTAACTAGGAAGAGAGAATAATAGTTGTAATAATTTAATCTTCAACCTCATCAAAGACCTGAGAAGGAAAATAACAATACTAGGGGAGGCAGGAAGTATGGATGGGCAACTTCCAAATGGTGCAGCAAGGACAGAAACAGCATGCTACCTGGACAGTCACCAAAAGGTCTCACAGCAAGGTTGGTACAGCCAGTTTTGGCTAAGGCCTAGAGTACTTGACAGAACACAACAAAGGCAGGGAGGTAAAAAGGCTGTCTTACCCTGATTTGTCAGGGCTCAGCAGTCTTCTAAGGCCTGAAATCTATTCAGCATTTTGTCTTTGAGTGTATGATAATGAATCACATAACTTTCTAGAGACTTCATTGAATCAGTAAGTCCCTTGCATTCTCCAACTACTAAAGAGTCCATATTTTTAATATTTTCATTCTTAGATAAAATCTGAATGAAATGTAAACTGCCTTCCAAACACAAAGTTCTATCTGCTAGCTTTCAATTAATCCTAAGACATGGAACAGATTCTGCTAGTCTTTGCATCTGATTTTCCAGGTTTTAACTTTATTAGCAGCTCTGTTCAACCAGGAATCAGCTGTTCCTGTCAGCATGTTAATGCATTGCATTGTTTCTGTTTTGATTTTTGAAGCATTAGACATAAAAAAAAAATTTGTTGGTCATTTTTATGTTCCATGTTTTGTATTCTACCTGTCAGCTCTCTATTTGCATGTCTAATATTCTGAATCTTTTTCTCTAAGTATTGTATGCTTGTCTTCTAATTTTAAGCTCTCCATTTTCATTTTCAATATTCTAAACAATTGTTTCCAAACATTGTATGTTTTCTGTTCTGTTTTTCATCCTTCTATTGCCATTTTCAATAGACTGAACTGTTTTTCTAAGCATTCTATGTTTTGCCTTCTAATAGCGTCATTTTCAATATTCTAAACCTTTTTTTATCCTTCTAGGTTTTCATTCTAATTGTCAGCTCTCCATTGTCATTTTCAATATTCTGCATTTGGTTTTTTAGCTCTCTATTGTTATTTTCCATATTTTGAACCCCTGTTACTAAGTTTCTGTTGGTTTTTAAAATTTTCTTATTGTTTGCTTTAAGCTCAAACCATTTAGAATATCTTAATGTTGATACCCATTGCTATTACAAAAAAAAAGTATATATTGGTTAAGACATGATTTTTCTTATGTTAAAATTCCTTCTATATTTGAAGTAAAAGAATTTCTAAAGTCTTGCATCATAAGATTATCCACCCTAGGTATGGAACAATTTATCTCATATTATATCATCTTAAATGGCGAAGAATGTTGCACTTACCTTAGGTATAATTCTGCTGTCCTCGAACTTTGATGGTTTTAGTTGTTGATCTCAATTTGTGGTGGTAGTGCCTGGCGGTGTCCCACCAAATTGCATCCGGCAGCAGACAATCCTTCTGATTGTTGTCCCTGTAGAATAGCTCTTAACAAACTAAGGCAAGTAAAATTTTGTTAAACTCATGAGTGAAAGGAGCTTTGTGCAAATTTCTAGGGCCCCAGGGCTAACAGGTGTTGCCACTTACTGGCGCCTTTGGGCCACAGAAAACACACCAGCTGGGCAGGCGCCATGTGCACCACAGCTGCAAAAGCAAAGTGGGGAATAGGCAAAAGATGAGAAGCAGTGAGTGCTTTCTCAGTGCCACAGTGGATGTAAAGTCGTAGGGCAGAGGCAAATGTCCCACAAGGTGGGGTATAGCCACCTGGTTAGGCAAGGAACCCTGCTCATTCAGGGATGGTGTGGGAAGCGAGCAGCATCTGCCGACTTGGTGAAAACCAGGTCCGGTAAAAATCCAGAGTCTGCTTCTGACACCAGATATTGATGTTCGATAAGGATCAGGAGAAAAAAATAGGCTGAATAGATGTTTATTCAGGGAGAAATAACTTACATTATAGGAAGACGAACACCAGCAGGTTCCTGGTCCCAGGAAGCTGTTCCTGTGCTGCAGGCAAGAGAGCTCTCCCAGTATCCTCCTCAAAATTCATTCCCTGGGTCACATCCAGCCCTGTCTCCACCCCCCAATGGGCATGGTCTGTGTCACAGGCAGGGCCAAGGTGCTTATCTCACTATAGACAATGAATGCTCCATTTAATTCATGTCAGAATTTAGTCAACCAATGGTCGGTCAATGGCAGAGGTGTTCTATGAATATATATAAAGAGCAAATAGGAGTTATTTCACCTAATACTAAAGACATTCCATGACTGCACATATTATCTATGTTAAGAAACCCCATACTTGCATGTATTCCCTGCCTAAAGGGTGTCTATAAGCCTTTATGGGCCCAAATATATTGCTTTTAGATAGGAGATAAATAACCATAAAGGCCCAGACAACCTATGGTAGGAAAGATAATATCTTATGGACCATAGTTGTTATTTGAGCTCTCTGTACCCATGAAAACTTGGAATGGGTTCCCATATAGGATTTCAGATGGGACCGGCAGGCAGAATGTGTTCCAGAACTGTCAAAGCCACTCAGGGAAGCTTTATATGGAATGAGATGATGAGATCCATCTTTAACTACTTGGTGGCAGTGCACATGTTTAATATCACAACTAAGGAGGCTGTCAGTAATCAAAAATGAAATACATTAATAAAACAAAATATGTAAGGAAGAATCAGTACACCTTTATATGAGTCGCACCATCTGGTAGTCTACTGCATGTCTAAATGGAATTGAAGGAGGAAGCTCTTCTTCTGTTGCTGCTTCCCCTAGCTATGGCTACCAAGTTTATTACTTTACTAGTTTTAGAGCTTTCTTCTTTGGACTTGACAAGTATAATGATGACCAGCTGAGACATGCACCCTGGTGAACTAAACAACTGCTGTAGTCTTCAGGTGCCCATTGTTAAGCAGCCATTTTTGGACTACCTGGACTAAAGCCTATGAGACATTATAATAAATCCATTTATTACATATATGGAGAAATTCATCCTACCACCCCTGTCCATGCACAGAACCTCGAATAATGCAATTAGTTTTTGCTTTCTTTTGTTTTGAACCTGCTACTGAACATGTGTTGACTAACAATATTGCTCACAAATACAACCTTCCTAGTTTCATTCCTCTCCAACTATGTCTAGGAAGACTACTGTTTTCATTACTATGCATTTTCCAACCATTTGCTCTGAGTTTCAGGGATAAAACTCCTACATTTTTAGAGCCATCATCCAGCTTTCTAGGAGGAGAAAGAGCTACTATCTTGTTTGTCATCTGGAGCCTGCTTCTCTTTCCTGATTTTAAGTGCCTGTGACAACCAGGTAAAGAGCAAATTCAGTTCACCTAAACTCAATGTTAAGCTACATAGCAATTATCCCTTTTTGTATCCCTAAATCTCTCTGTAGTAGTTTGGCTGCAAATCATGTCAAAGGAGAAACTCCTGATTAACAAAGTGCCCCTAGGCCCATCCTCATATCATAGAAGAGGTCATTCTCAAGCTGCTTAAGGGGGAATTACTGGAATGGTCTGCCAGATGGCCGAGTTTTCTTCTAGAGAAAATCATAGTTCAGCCAGATGGGCAAGATGAACCCAGAGGAGAACTGTTTGAAAAGGTAAACACTGTTGTGTTGAGGGGTTTACTGAGCAAGCAAGACATCTGTTTAGGTCCTGACTCACAAAGAAGGAACATAGCTCTTTCTCAAACCCACTAATGAGCTTAGTAGAGCCAGTATCAGCCTGGGCACCTAGACTTAGACACTCAGGTATTGAGAATGAAATAGATCCCTTCATTTAACATAATGAACATGGTTTGGAGAGAATGTAATTATCAGAATCCAGAGCCTTTGTGGTGAGGTTGCTTCATATCCTTTGGACACTTCTATTCCCACCACATGGAGCTGGGGTTATTGGTCCCAAGTGTGCTGAGGGTTTAATCACTAAAGTTCCCCAGATGCACTGTGTTCTCCTCATGATGCAATGCTTGAGTAGTATTCTCATGAGCTGGTCTCATTGAAAGATAACTCCTACTGAATTCCTAAAATCTCCCATTTTTTTTCCATCTCCGCCAGAAAGGAGAGAACAGTAAGCTATTCCTCATAAAAAGCATACTTAGAATAAGACATAGGTTAAGTAAGACATCCCTTTCACAGGTTTTATCTTTTCTTTGTTCTGCCTTTCCTCTTTTCCTCATGTTCTGGTCCTCCACTCCAAACCCTGTCAGTGAAGTGTGAACCTGTGTTTCATGTTACTCATGTATTATTAAATAATTATACTACTAATTTTTCTGTTGAAAATTTTAATTGCATTCCTGGCCTCACTTGCTGTTTCTTACTACTACTCAAATTCTTCAAAGTGTCAGAAGAACTTAAAAATGGCAGTTACTTTGTAATGCTTAAGTCTGTTTTAGGATCCAGGTTGTGGTGGTGCTTGCCTTTAAACCCAGTACTCAGGAGACACAGGCAGGCAGATTTCTGAGAGTTTCAGACCAGTGTGATAAACACAGGTAGTCTCACTACAACGAAGGCTATTGCACAGGGAAACCCTGTCTCAAAATCTCCCAACAAATCTGTTTTAGGCTCTGTCCCCTTTGCCCATTAGCCAGAAAAGAATGCATGCTATCATTACAGAGATATTCTTTACATATCTCTTAAGTCTATGGAGTTATTTCTCATTGGAAAGGCAAATATAGAACAGCTGCTCTTCCAGTTTTTTAGAATTAGGTTTCTGAGACAGGCTCATTCTTTTTGACGTAGGTGTCCTTGATCCCAGTTTGTTGCTTCCAGGGCAATGTCCTTGCTGATCTCTTGATTATCCATTCTTAAATAGGTGAATGTATTCCTTCAGTACCTGTTTGTGGACCAAGCATCTTAAACATTTTATATGTGGATACCAATTATTTTTACAGAAATATTTAATAAACAGAAATCATTAATCTGTAACACTGCAATTTGATTTAAAATATAACCCACTCCAAAATCTCTAATGATGTAAAAATAACAGAAGATGAAAAATTATGTCCATCGTGTTTTAAAATTGTCCATTTATATCATGGACATCATGGAGTCGACCATGCATTGCACTTACAGGAAAAAAAAATCATGTGTAGCATGCTTTTTTTCTTCAGACTAGAGTAAAATGAACAGTTTTGTGTGTGTGTGTGTGTGTGTGTGTGTGTGTGTGTGTGTGTGTGTGTGTGTGTGTTTCAAAGGGAATCAGGGTAGGTAGTCAGCTGCTTAAGTTACTATCATGAAAAAGGCCCTGCTTGAGGAGAATGGGCCAATGATGTCATAGGGAGTGGTACTATTAGAAGGTGTGGCATTGATGCAGTTAGGTTGGCATTTTGGGAAGAAGAGTTTAACTGGTTATGGGCTTTCAGGGTTTCCATGTGCTGGATATGAGCAAGTGTGTAAGATGACATACTGTGGCCTATGTATCAAGATGAAACCAGCATGACATTCTTCTTCAAATCATTTTTTCTGTTATGATGACAATGGACTGGACCTCTGAAACTGTGAGTCACTCCAATTAAGTGTCTTCTGTATGAGATCTCTCTTGGATAGAATAGTGGTGAATATCTTATCCCTGCCTGTTATTGGTTTGTCCGGGGGTTGGATTCCCTGACTGGGAGAGAATTACTCAGGAGGCAGAAGCAAGCAGATCTCTGTGAGTTCGAGATGAGCCTGGTATATAAGACTAGTTCCAGGACAGACTCCAAAGCCACAGAGAAACTCTTTCTCAAAAAACAACAAGACTTGTGGAATTTGTTTGTGTTTATACATAGCAATAAGAAAAAAAAATCTTAACTAATGAATATTCAGTGATTTTTTTTTATATCCTCAGGGTGTATTAATTCATGTCACATGAATGAAGACAGACTAGATTTGTGTGATCAAAATTTTGGAAGGTTATATTTAGCTGGGGCATGACATACAGGGTTAGGTATGAAAATTGCATGGATCACATTTTATCATGCCTGTGCTACCCTGTGCTGGGAAGAAACTACTGCATCCTTCAGCATGAGGCTTTGGGTGTTCATTGAGAAGCAAATACAGATCATTTATTGACTGTTTACCAAACACTATGGCTGGTATTGGGGACTGCAATTAAAGAGAGGAATATGAAAGAATTGAGTTCATTTAAGAACTTTGATTTTGCTATAGAAACTGTGCAGAAAGAGGTGGGAGACAGAAGGAACATGAGCAATTTTGTGCTTTCCATCAGTGGAAATTAGCATTGTGGAAACTGTAATCAATTTTAGATGATTTGCAAAATGCCTGACTGGCCATTTCTTGGTGATAATGGACAGATGTTATCATGAAAAGAAATTGCAGGCTCTCTTGTAGGAGCTCCAAATGTAAACCACCACCACACAGCATGGTGAGTGTCTGGGATGCTGTGCAGGAAGAGCAGCTCTGCCTAGCTGTCATTGCTGCTGGGATTGTGAGGGACCATGTGACTTGTGCTGTCCAGGGCCAATGGCCCTTCTGCTTTGAGCCTACCTGTATATATGTTCCCTGAGGAGAGTGAGATAGCTGTGATATCAGTATCCATACTGGTCTGTGGTGGTGCAAGACTGTAATCCAAGCACTTGGGAGGTAGTGCCAGACAGATCACTATGAGTTCTAGGCCAGGCTGATTTTCAAAGAACATTCCAAACCTACAGAGAAACCCTGCCTTGAAAAACCAACCCAAACCAAAAGAAAACAAAACAGAAACAAATATTCGTTTCCTCTGTACATCGCAGGCTTGCTTTTGGCATGTTTTGGAACATACAAGGGAGAAACTAATATTTTGGCTTCTGGAATTTAGGAATATGGCATTCCACATTCAGGTTTAAAAATCAGTGGAAATAGGAGATGGGGATCATCCTTCAGCAAGATTTGACCACAGTGCTTTTAATTTTCCCTTACCACCATTTCAACCAGGAAAGTTGAAATCCAGTAACTCTATTGTACTTAAGACATCATCTTTCCTGCTACAAGATTCCAGAGACTGGATGGTGAAAGTCTCCCATCTAAATAACAATAGATTTGGGCCCAGTCAGGTTTAAACACACCCTTCAGGCAGGGAGTAAGTGCAGCTATACAGTGCCTGAAGGGAGATGGTATGTGCAGTTATGGAGTGCATTTAATATGGGAAGCAATTACTATTAGCCACTTATACATATTAATAGAAGTCCTCTGGCATTGCCCTACCTTTGGTTGATGACTTAAATTTAGTGAATGAATAAAATGGAGCTTCATTTTTTTAAAGGACTACAAAATACCATCATACTTGGACACATATCTTACAGGCTCCACAAAGTTGATGCCATATGGATCCTACTGAGTCTATTCCATAATAGCTTTAGAGAGCATTTCTTTGAAATACTTCTTTATGCTGAAGACCAGCTAAGACATCTAGACTCATAAACCAAACAACTACAGAATTCTTCAAATTTCCATTGTTAGGCATTGTTAGAGTATGTGGCCCTTAGCTTCCGAGACAGCCCAATAAATCCACTTTCAACAATCACAGTTTTCCTCTACAGAAATTTATGTCTGCCAGATGAAAAACTTGAGACCAGGTGACAGGTTTGTGCATCACAGGGTTGCTTTTGTGTTTTGTGGTAACATTCACTGGTAAACTGTAAGTTTGGCTTCTGAAATTTATGAACATCTCCTTCAACATTTAGGTTTTCTTACATGATTTACCCAAAGTTTAGAAGCTGCTAAAAAGAAGTGATGGGGATCTTCCTTCAGCAATATGTGAACAGAGTGCTATTAACATTTTCCTACCTCCCACAACAATGGTGTGATTCAGGAAAGTTGAGTTTCTGGGAACAAATGGAATTTCTGATCTACAGAACTTTCTAGGTGAGTATGATGTTGAATGTGTGGATTGTGCGGATGCCTCATGCTGTTTCATGATACATGTGGCAGGAACAGATATTAAATTATTCTTCTATGTTATTTTCCATCTGGGCATCAACAGGTCCATGTTTACCTTAAATCACGAGGGGACATGAGAGTTTGCAGTAGCAAAGCAAGAGATTAACCCCATAAGTATGTGGAGTTTTAGACTATGGCACATATCTGTTGGGAAGAAATATCAGTAGTTTGAGGGTCAGAAGCAGAACAGTTTAAGGCTTCTTCTTGTTTAAAGTTTTGGGAGTTGTGAAGTCTAGTTATTTACTTTGTAAACACATAAAATCATTGGTAGCTGTGTTACACTAGTCAAGACCTCATTTTACAAGGCTGACTTTCCCTTGACCTCTTGAGCAATGGTTGGTTATATTTTCCTGCATTTCTTTTTCCATTTTTCTATACATCCCCTTTATTCTTTCCCAAATATTTTGTACCTTCTCAATTGCTGTAGATTTGTTGTGAGTATAAATGTCACACTCTGTCAGTGTATGCACTATCATTTGTAATCCTGTTGATACTTACATGTGTTTCCAATTTCATATAGGTCAGGAATTAGATGAGGTGTTGTAAATTTTATTTGTATTTTAATGAATTCATATTGCAGATTTACCTTCCATGGTATCATAATATTGAGGCATCCATTTCCCAATGATTATTCATTGAATTCTTTATTTATATAGGCTAAGCAGATGGCACAGCACATAATCTTGTAGATGACCTGATTTCAGATCCCACCAACCAAACACAGAAGTTCGTAAAAACCTCTTACTATAGATACAGGATATCTAACAACCACTTCTATGGTGTGTCCCATAAACACACAAGGAAAACATCTCTCTTACAAATACTGTATATTCAAAATTTGGTGTAAACATTTCTTTTTACTTATGAAAGACCCGCAGATGCCGTGGACCCTCATGCCCCGACTCAGGAAAGGCGCCCTCCCCCAAATCACTCACGATAAGTGGTCTTGATGCAAAAGCATGAGGTTTTTTATATTCCAGTGCACTAGGGTCCACAGCCATACTCCACGTGGGGTAGAGGCCTGGGAACCCTGAGTACAGTGTTTAGACAGGTTTTATAGGGTTACAATAAAGCCCACACATCATAAACCAATCATCTCATAGCATCTTGTGTGGATCAATTAATTTGAAGTATTCAAACCTGCACTTAGCCCAGGAAGTCTGCTTTCGCTAGGGCTTCTGGGTGGTGTGACAAGGCTCATTTTGTGTGTTCACTTACTCACTCACTCACAACTGTCATAAACAGTCAAGAATGTGACCTTTAGCATACTCACTGCTAGCTGGCAAGGTCTATGGAGATTTAGGCTAAATTTTTCCATCATTACATTTATAGGGAAATGAAAACAAAACCAGTCGCTTTGGGTGCATGATACAAATAATACACTACTTCTTTTTAAATGTTATTTTTAAAATTTAGTCTTCATTTTATATACCATCCATAGTTCACCTCCCTCCCCATCTTCCTTCCCCAATATCTTCCCCTTCATAAGCCCCATCCAATTCTTAGAGGGGATAAGAACTTCCTTTGGGAGTCAACAAAGTCTAGCATACCAAGCTGAGGAAGGCTCTAGGCATTCCATCCTGTATCATGACAGAACAAGGTGTCTCACCATAGGATGTAGCTTACAAACAGCCAGTTTGTCACCTGGGATAGCTCCTGGTTTCACTGCCAGGGTCCCTCGAACAGATCAATTCAAATAACTATCACTGACATTCACAGGGTTTAGTCTGATGCAATGAAAATCCTCCAACTGTCAGTCCATAGTCTGTGAGTTCCACTAGTGACAGTAGTAGGGGGTGTGGCATGGTTGGAGTGGGCTTTACCTAGTTAGAGGAAGTATGTCACTAGGTGTGAGTGGAGTCAGGCATTGATGTTTCTTGTATATAGGATGCTGGCCAGTGTGTTGGTGAACATACTGTTGCCTCTGAGTCAAGAGTTAATGACACTAACCTACAGCACCACATTCACCTGCAGGGTACCATGCCCCAGCCATAATGATGATTAACTGAATCTCTGAAACATTAAGTGAGACAACTCAATTAAATGTTTTCTTTTTAAGAGTTACCATTTTTTTGTAGTATCTCTTCACAGCAATAAAACCCTAAAAAGACAGATGTGGGTATCAGGGGCTGGGATATTGCTGTGAGAGGCTGGCCCAATCATAAAATTTCTTTGATGTTATATGAGTATAATTGATCTACAATCTTGTGTCTCCCTTTATGTCTATTCATTTTGGTTTTTTTTTTCCTCAGTGCTATATGATTTTTAAAGAGCCAAGAAAAGTTCTATGTGAACATCAAATTCAGTTTCCTTCTAAGGTAACTTGATGAACACATTATAATGTCCATGTCATGAAATAAATGTGGGGAGTGCTAGAATTATATGACTATATTGTCAAAGAAGCAGACATTTACAATGTGTTTATCAAACTTCCTGTTTAACACAGATATGGTGTAGAACCCTTCATGGACCCCTGAGGGACCTTGAGCAAGCCTGAAGCTGTTGGCTGGAACTCCTTGACCCAAGGCTGTTTTGGTACTCTTCCCATTTTGATAACACACCTCATGACACACACCTTGTGACAACACACACCTCGTAGGGAGGAGCTCAGCCTAAAATTCCTGTAATTTTCCATTGTGCTGTAAGTTGGTATTTAAGACCATTCTTTCCCCTCAATAAACTGCATTCAGCATTTGGTGTTCTGACATTGCCATTGAATGAATGACCCCCTGTCTTGTCTTTATTTAAATCTCTAGGCCTGTGGAACAAATCAGGGCACAGGCAATACCAGTGGATCTTGCCCACCAAGATTTGGAAAGAAAGGATCACCTAAGAAATCACCCTTGGAGGCCGGCCAGCAAAATTAAGTGAATGAGGGTGTATTGAAGGTTGGGTTCCAGTAACCCTAAGGAAGGTCTCAGTGGACTATTAGTGGCCCTATTGAAAAGACAGGGTGATAGGATTAAATAAAGACAGCTAAAGAATTCATTGCCACAATTAAAAAGAAAAATGGCAGAGATGAATAGGACTTTTGAGGAATTACAATATCTATCAGGGGACAAGAGGGACCCCAACTAGGATATGATAGTCATGCTGTAACTGATGAACTGGATACTTTGGAATCCGAAACTGAACCTGGTGAGCCCACATTTCAACTCCCAAGGCACAACCCCTTTTGTGATTCTGCTTCCTTTTGTAGGGCCTGTACACCTCGAGGGTTAGAGGAAGAGGCCAAAGATTTAATAACCAAGGTAGAAGTGTTAGAATAGGAAAGACAAGTGTTTCCAATGATTGAGACAGTGGATCCGCAGGATAACAGAGTGAGAGAGCACAGCCCATTAAATTATAAGGATATAACTTGAAATTTGCAGGCAAGTGGATGGCACTTGAAGAAACCATCCTGAATGAGGTAACCCAGTCACAAAAAGAGGAACACAGTATGTACTCACTCACATATGGATTTTAGACCTAGATCAAATGATCACCAGCCTATAATTCACATCACCAGAGGAACTAGGATACAAGGTGTATTCTAAGAGATTCATATAAAGCCCCTCACAGAACTTGGAAGGGACAAGTCCCCCAGAGCTCAGGTGAAGTGGGGGAGAACAGCGAATGGAGAGAGAAGTAAGAGAAAATGAGGGGGGAGGAGAGGAAGGCATGTGCGACCAGGAGGATTGAGCCTGGTTAGGAATGGAAGATAGGAAAGAGAGAGAGAGAGAGAGAGAGAGAGAGAGAGAGAGATACAGAGACAGAGACAGAGACAGAGAGAGCAAACATAAAAGAGGGAGCCAATATTGGTTTGAAGATAAAGTTGAACACAAAGAAAGGTCGAGAGAACTACAAGACTGCTACCAACTAACAATCTCAGCTTCCGTGGAAAGGCTATCATAAATGCCCTTCCCAGAGAGTGAGATCAACAACTAACTTCTCCATGGAGCCCTCAACTAATGCCTGTTGAAAATAGGAGCAAACACCCATACATAAACACTGAGTCGAACTAGAACCCAGAAGCAGATGGAGAGGACAAGACCATGCGGTAGAAGCACATAGAGACAGCTTACCTGAACAAGGAGGAGCTAAGGGCCACTAGACTGATAGCTGGGAAGGCAGCAGGGGACTGACTTGGGCCCCCCCTGAATATGGGTCTCATCCAGAAGGTCTGAGCAGTCTAAGAGACCTCTGACAGTGGAGCCAGGATGTATCCCTGGTGCACAAAAGGACTTTGCAATCATATACCCCATGGAGGGATAACTGCCTTATTCTAGAGACAGGAGAGAAGCCCTAGTCCCTACTTCACAGGACCTGTCAGATCTACATGACCCCAACTGGATGGCATTCCCCTTCATATAGAATTGTCTTGGGGGGATGGGAGGGGAGGGTGTTTAGAGTGCATGTGAGAGGGCAGAGAGGGTAAAAGGGAGGGAAGGAGGGAGGAAGGGCTGGAGGGGAGGGAGGGAGTGAGGGAGAGGGAACTGGGATCGAAATGTAAAATAATAAATTAAATTAAAAAAATGCTTTGACTCCAAAATTTAAGTTGAAGGACAAGTTACTGGGGAAAAGGATTTCTATTTTTGTTTCCACGGAAAATGAAAAGATGTGGATTCCTTCCAGACTAATGTGGTTTGATCACGCCAGACCGCCTGAAACAGAGTACAAGCTGATCCTACATTTAAAACAGCTGGACAAAACAGCCCTACAGACTACAGCTAGGATATCTGAATCTTCTTCGAATCCCCCAAGACAGCGCCCCTTACCAGCTGGAAGTAGTTTGGAAAGAACGACGCCCAAATTCCCAAATATTGTGTATAAATGTTTGTTTTCATTTAATTGGACTTTGTTATATAAAATTAAATAAAAAAATTATAAATTAAAAAAAAACAGCTTAAAGAGGCTGTCACTGCTTATGGAACCCATGCTCCTTTTACTCAGACAATTTTTGAGTCTTTCGCAGGATTAAGTTGTATTGATTGGATGCAGCACTGTAGAGCCTTGCTGAGTGGGGATTTGCTATGGAAAGACAAATTTCAAGAATTTTGCAAGGAAACCACACAAAGTAATGCTGTTGCTGGATTTCCTGCTAGGAATTTAGATATGCTCGCAGGCACTAGGCAATATTCTACACTTGTAGCTCAAATTCTTTTTGACCCAGCAGTCCATGCACAAAATGCTGTTGCTGCTACTAGAGCTTGGAAAGCCCTGCCTAATAAGGCTGCAGGAGATCAACTATCTAAGGTATTAAAGGGACTGTCTGAGCCCTATTCAGATTTTGCAGACTGCCTCCTACAGCTGCCAGGCCACATTTTTGGTGATGATGGAAATGGCATGCCCATAGTTAAACAATTGGCATTTGAAAATGCAAACAAGTATTGTAAAGAGGCTTTACATCACCATAAGGCCAAAGGTCTTAATGATTATATACTTTTATGTCGGTACATAGATTGTCATCACATTATGGTCCAGGTTATAGCTTCAGTTATTAAAAGAGGTAGGGATAATGGAGGAGCCAGGCCAAAGACACACAGTTGTTGTGGACAACAAGGACATTGCTGTGGCTCCAGAATGTAGTACTCAGTTTCTTAAATGGTCAGAGAATGAAGGACATACAGGTCTTTTTCAGCCTTTTGTGTTAAGTCATATCCCTGTTAATCTTTGGGGGAGAGATGTGCTTCAGGCCATGGGAGCAGTCCTTACTACTGAGCCTGTTAAAAATATGCTGGCTAACCAAGGTTATGTACAAGGAAAAGGACTGGGTAAATCCATACAAGGTGACCCTCAGTCTGTTGTATCTAAAAATTTAATTATCATAAGAGCCGGAAATCACACTGGGCTGGGAAATTTTCCTTCTCTTAACTTTAAAGAGCCCTATAAGAGTTATCTATGGGTGGTGTTGCCTCAAGGAATGGCCAAGAGTCCCACTATTTGTCAAATTTATGTATCATTGGCCATTGCCCCCATTAGAGAGAAATTTCAATCCCTCTATAGTTTACATTATATGGATGATATTATTTTAGGCGACCCAGATTCTAAGGAAATGAATGAGGATTTTGGGGAATTGCAAAATAATCTTCAACTAGCTGGTTTAAGAATAGCCCCAGAAAAGGTGCAACAAGAATTTCCCTATCAATACTGGTCATCAATTGTTAAAGACTACTTTAAGGCTGGATAAACTGACCAACTTTAATGATTTTAAAAACTTATTGGGAGACATAAATTGGGTTCGATCTAGTTTAACCCTAACCACTGGGCATCTTAGACCATTATTTGATATTTTACAAGGAGATTCTGATCCCACTTCTCCGCATACTGTAACACATGCTGTGTGGAAATGCATACAGCTTGTGCATAAATGCCTCCAATATGCACATTTAAATTATATTGACTATTCTAAGAACTTGATGTTATTAGTTTTTCCTTCAACATATTCCCCTACTGTGGTATTTTGGCAAACTGGTCCTATATTGTGGGTACATAAACATTCATCCCCAAGAAAGGCAGTTAAATCTTATCCCCAGGCAAAGCTTTCTATTATTCAAAAGGCATACAAAATGAGCCTTCAAGTTTTTGGCATGATGCTGGATGTAATTGTTAGTCCCTATACCCAACAATCGATAAAATGGCTTCAACAGTTTGATGAGGATTGGGCACATTGCTTGTGTTCCTCACCCTGCCACTTTGATAGCTATTTTCCTTCCAGTAAGTTAGCTCATTTAAAAAAAAAAAAATCACCCTGTGTGTTTCCTCAAGGTTATTTCCCGAAATCCTCTGAAGGGGGCCCGCAATGTATTTACAGATGGCTTTTCAAATGGTTGTGCAATAGCTGTTTCTTTTCCCATTATCAAATGCTCTATATTTAAAGTGAAGTCTGCACAATTTGCGGAACCATCTGCAGTACTATTAGCCCTTCAACATTTTTCTAATGAGCCATTTAACTTATACATAGACAGTAAACATTTGTATCATATATTGGCTCCCTTAGAAACTGCTGCTTATATATCTCCAGTCTCATGTACAAGAACACTTCCAAGACATACAAAGCCTACTATGGAGGCGCTATCCTCCAATTTCTGTAGGACATCTCCAAGCAAATTCTGATTTAGCCCGCCCTTTAAGTGAAGGAAATGCCATTGCTGATTTTAATATTAAAACAGATAATTCCATCATGATGATGAAAGAGTCTGGTTATGAAGCAGACTGCAAAGCTCATACAACCTTCCAATTAATGCAGAGTCACTTAAATTCCATTTTAAAATTGCTAGATACCAAGCAATTGATATAGTTAAGACTTGTCCCCTATGTGCAGAGTTCTTACCTTTTCCACACCTTGGAGTTAACGCCCATGATGTCACACCTAATGATATCTGGCAGATGGATGTTACCCATGTTCCTTCCTTTGGTTGACTACAATTTGTTCATGTATCTGTGGATACACATTCTCATCTCATATTTGCCTCTGCTCATACTGGAGATAGGCTTAAGTATGTTAAGAGCCATTGTTTACAATCCTTTGCTTATATGGGAATGCCCAGACAATCAAAACTGATAATGGCCCTGCTTATACTAGTCAGGGTTTTAACTCTTTTTGCAAAAATGTTTTTATCCCACATAAGATGGGTATCCCTTATAATCCTCAGGGTCAGGCCATGGTGGAACGTGCACATCACACAATTAAAGCCTATCTCCATAAAACAAAAAAGGGGGAGTTTACAGGGTCTTGTCCTTTATATTTAAAAATTTTTAACTATTGATGGTGCTGCTCGATCTGCAGCCAACAGTCATTGGCACCCCCAGTCATCTGACTATGGTTCAGTTATTTGGAAGAATGTCCCCACTGGAAAACTGTGCAGCCCCAACCCAGTTCTAGTATGGGCCGGAGGGTCAGTTTGTGTCTTTCCACAAGACGCAGATAACACTGTTTGGGTGCCTGAGTAGCTGATTCGCCATATGTGTAGGGACGGTGATTGTAACAGCCAGAATGAAGGTCTGATGGGTCTTCAAGAATCTACCCATCCTGATGCCTGTGGGTCTGAGTAGCCATATGTGGCATTTTTTTCCTGACCATTAATTATAATTTGGATCCAGTGGCTATAAATTTACACTTTGATCCAAATGACAAGAATTTCACCTTTATCTCAGGCATTGTATTCTGGTTCCGTTCTTTTTGTTGTAACTAATGCTAATTTTGGAGAAAGTTTCATTTTTCTCAGCAGGACTGCCAACTGTAAAAGCTGTTGTGGGCCAGGTGTGGAGCAGAGAGGAAAGGAGATTTTGGGATCATGACTGCCAGTGCTGCCTTCACCACTGAAGGAACAGTTTCTACCATAGCCCTCTCCCAATCTGTAAATACTACAAGCATAGTTGATCAACTATCAGGTGATTTGGCTTAAGCCTTAGCCACCCAAATCACACTTATTATCTAGTACAAATTGGCATTTTTAAATTAAATTTACAAACTAACCTCTTGTAGGATTGAATTTTTGTGAGAAGATCATAAGGCTTCTTGTTCTCTGTCTATTACACATATCTGTGTTAATGCATCATTTTTCTCCAGAAATCCTGGAGTGAACAGTTTTTAAGTTATACACATGCTTTACCCATGCAGATCATTAACATCTATGAAACCTGAATGCCACTTGCCAATGCAGAAGGCCTTTTACAAGGACTTCAACATGTGAGCAGATCATTGGGGTTTGTAGCCCTTGCACTTGGTGCTACTTTGCCACAGCATTAGACAGGCCCACGCCAACTTCCAAACAAGACAGATACTGTCATTGGCTCAAGAGAAAAAGCCTCTGCCCACTTGTGACTGAAAAACTAACTATTCACCAGTGATGGGTAAGGCAGAGGGGGCAAATATCCAACCTAAGACAGGTAGGTTACGGGCCTGGGTGACCTCTCCAATGATGGGAAAGGAATTATGCTGACCTCCTCTGCCACCTAAGGCAGGTGTTAGTTTATATTTGAAAAAAGGGGGGGACCTATAGGGCCCTGCATGGACACCTGAGGTGCCTTGAGCTAGCCTGGAGCTGTTGGCAGGAGCTCCTTGCCCCAAGGATTTTTTGGTACTCTTACCATTTTTTGATGACACACACCTCGTGACAATACACAACTCTTAGGGAGGAGCTAAAATTCCTGTAATTTTTCAACTATGATGTAAGTCAGTATTTAAGACCATTCTTTCCCCTCAATAAACTTCATCTGGCATTTGGTATTCCAACATTGCCATTGAACGAATGACCCACTGTCTTTTTTTTTTTTTTTTATTTCAATCTCTAGGCCTTTACCCAATTCATGGAAGCGATGGTAGTGCAGGCACTACAAAAAGTAAGTTGGTGTTGACTACAAAGACTTTTCTACAAAAAGACTCCTGATTGAAATGCTTTCCACAGGTACAGCCCATAGACTGAACTATTCATTGGTCAACATCCAGAACTGGGGTGTTGCTAGGACCACATTGGACCTCACAGAATATGGTGACAGGTTCCCAACAAGCTTACAGAAAGCCTTGCCAAACTGTCTACTATGACCTCCCTATTTTCAGGTAGCATCCTCTCATTCACAATGCTGTGGCTTCTGCACTCTTCCATGCTCAGAAATCTTCACAGCAACAATCAGCAAAGAGGTCAGTCCAATGGTGCCTGTTCTGCTATAAAACCAAGCCTGTAGCATGTCTCTAGGGGTGCAAAGCCTGTGACTTGGAGGGTGTTCCTGATGCACCTGATTGGCTAGTGAAGCTAGTGAAGCTAGCCAATTGGCTAGTGACAAGAGCACTTCCTCCAGGGTTAGAGTGTTCTTAAAGTCAAAGCACAGGTGTCACTGACACTGGCTTCTACTGTAGACCTACACTTTTAGAGATCTGCAGATCTGCAGAGACATTATTCTATTTATTTATTTATTTATTAATTATTTATTTATTTTTTGGTGTTCCGAGACAGGTTTCCCTGTGGGAAACCTGCTGTCCTTGAACTATCTCTATAGACCAGGCTGGACTATTGCATCCCAATTATTATAATTATTGTGATTACTGTTGTTGTTTTCAGTAGATTTATCTCTTTTATTGAATTATTTATTTATTTTTGGTTTTTATACACAGTTTTCCACAGTTCCCAGGTACTTGGTCTGTAAACCTGGCTGGCCTTGAAGTCACAGCGGTCTGCCTGCCTCTACCTCCTGAGTGCTGGGATTAAAGGCATGGGGCACCACCACCTGGTGCATAAGGAATTTTAATGTCACTTACTTGTCTGCAATGATGACCCAGCTCTTTTCCTGCAATGCACAGGTTCATACTCTCCTTTGTCCTCCAAACAATATAAAGAGCTTGCAGAGATGATTATACAATACACACTGGAATGATTCTCTTACTTAACAGATAGAAATATGCTCAAGAATATTAAAAACTAAAGAGAGATTTTAGAACACCAAAATAAGATATTTAATCTGTGGCTTCTTGCTTAGGTTAGGAGAAGTCATGGTACATTTTACCTGGTTGTCACAGGCCCTTCAGACAAACATTAGAGAAATGCAGGAACCATAGCACAAACAAGACGATAAATATTTCTCCTGCCAGAAGACTGGATGATAGGTCCATTGAATTGGGAGTTTATTCCTGAAATTCAGCACAAATTCTTGAGAAATGAATAATAATAAAAATTGTCTCCATGGTTAGTTGAATACTTGGAGAGAATGGGGCTGGGAAGAAAGCCTCTATGAGAACAATGGTGAGCCAGCACAGCCTCCTCAGTGGGCAGATAAGAAAACATCTGCATTATTCAGTGTTCTCTACTTGAACAAGACTGAGTTCACATTTCTAAAGCAATGCAGACTTCACCCAGCCTTCTGATAGGATAAACACATATTTTTTTTCTTTGAGATCTGGTTTTTATATTTCTACCCTCTGAGTCTGAAGTCCAAGTGAGAACCAGGCAACAACTACCTTTAGTTCATGGGACTTCAGTGTGAAACTACAGAATAAACATCTCCTGTTCTGTCCTGGAATCCTCTTAATTTGGGACAGGGAATAATCACTTTAACAACATTGCTTACTGTCCTGTGCAAGCTAGCTAGCCACATTGTATCCAGAAGGAAGAAAAGAGTACAGGAAGATAGCAGGGTTTGCTTTTGGAGTCTGGGACAAGTGCTATATAAATGCATATCTCTGCTGATCTAGAAAATATATTTGTCTGGTGTGGAATACACTGTCAGGAAACATTGTACTGTGTCATTAAGGACTGTGTAACATTTGTCACTCTCACTCAGGCCTCAATATCCAGTCAGGCCCTTCAGGTAACCTGTCATTTGAATATTTATAGGGCATATTTGTGTTTGTATGTTTTTTTTTTTTTTTTTTTTTTTTTTTTTTTTTGGAGACAGGGTTTCTCAGTAGCTTTGGAGCTGAAAGACCCACAGAGCACATATACACTCACGCCCCAACTCAGCCCCCCCCCCCCCAAATCACTCATGAGAAGTGGTCTTGATGCAAAAGCATGATGTCTCTTATATTTCAAGAGCATTGGGGTCCACGGCCATATTCCACGAGGCAGTAGAGGACTGGGGGAATCTTGGGTACAAGATTGAGACAGCTTTTATAGGGTTACAACAAAGCCCACGCATCCTAAACCAATCATCTCATAACATCCAGTGCAGACCAATCAATTTGAACTATCCAGGACTGTGATTAACCCAGGAAGTGGGTGGTGTGACAAGGCTCATTTCCTGTGTTCACTCACAGGTGATGTCTTAAACATCCCTGTCATAAACAGTTAAGAATGTGACCTTTTGCCTACTCCTGGGGTCAGTGGAGAGTTAGGCTAAATTATTCCATCCTTACAGAGCCTGCCCTAGAAGTAACTCTGTAGACCAGGGTGGCCTCAATCTCACAGAGATGCAACTTCCTCAGCCTTTCCAGTCCTGGGATTAAAGGTGTGTGTCTCCAACTGGTACAGGTGCCATCTGGGTGCCAGTTTCACATTTGTCTCTGAAGAGAAGGTGGTACAATGTTTTGTTTCTGCTGTGCTTAAATTATTGCCACAGGGAGTTGGCTGGATATATTGGAAGAGCTGCTAACCATGACATGGTGAATGAGGGGCTGCTGTTCCCAGTTGGGGAGGGGAAGATCCTGACATTCCTGAACCAATTTGAATCTGAATGGGAAACTGCAGCCAGTTTCACTGTCCTGTGATGTATCACAAGGTCCTTGCAATTTGCTGTGCCCAGGTGTAGGCCTCTGAATCACTTCACTCTTTGGGATGAATATGCTCAGAGCTTTGGGCGTAGGGAACTGTGTGTTGAAACATGTCTCTACTCAATATCAATCTGTTTTAGTTGCATCCATGGAAAGGTTGTCAACCTTGTAGAGGCCTGTTTCTCTAGTATCTTCAAGACATTTAGCACTTTGCATTTTACATTTATTTGTTGACATGCATTACTGTGGCTGTTGTAAAAGACTTCCCTTTTGTTCAGTGTACTCTACTTACATGCCATGATGTAGATGAGTAAAATTGTTTGTATAAATGTTTTACCAAATGTTGGAAAAAAAAATAGTAAGTCTCACAAGGTAGATTTTTGCTTACAGACAACTGCCTCTAAGACACTCCAAAGACAATTGTATAATAACCAGTTCTGCTAGAAATCAGGATGGTAGAATACACATTAATTCAAGAGGATTGTCTAGACATTTGGGTCCAAACTGTTACAAATGAGCCACCCTTGATTTATAATCTGCTATTATGCCCATTGTTCGATGAAAAACAGGCCTCTAACAAGGTGCTCAAGGAGGCATTACACTGTTAAAAGCAACCTTAAAGCCAGTTGGGCCGTGAAGTTACAGTGTTCTACTTGAGACAAGCATTTTTATTCCAGGTGGGCAATAGGACACCAGGTGAAAACTATTTGAGAATCAAATCATTGTCATTTTAAGGACTTGCCCTATCATGCAGTTAATCACATGGCTTTCATTTAGGCACTCAGTCAGGGGGAGGAACATTCTTGGGAGGCTTCCCTAAGGGCCTGATATATTGACAAAAAAAGCGGAGCTTTCTCTAAAACCAGGAGTGTGCTTGGTAGAGCTGGTAATGGTCTACTGTCACAGCTTTCATGGAGGGTTTGCTTCAGATCCTGAGAACCTAAGCTTTCCAACCATGTAGAGCTGTCATTATTGATCGAAATGCCATCTTGGGCTTAGTCAGTAATGTTCTTGAGATAGCCTGTGTTCCTCTTGTATAGTGTTATTTGAGTAGCTGCCTCCAGAATTTGTCCCATGGTCTGATGCTTCCTGCCACTTCATAGAAGTCCCCTATATTCTTCCATTCCTCCCATTCCCCCTTGGAGTAGTATACAAGATGCTATTCTCAAGAAGCTTAAATCCCTGCACTCTGAAGGCAGAGGTTGGCAGATCATAGTGAGTTCAAGACCAGGTCAATGGTGTATTTAAGAAATCACTCTAGGATGTTTCTTTGCCATATAATCCTCCCATATATCTCAGTGCCTACAACTACAAGTTCCCTGTCTCTCTTTAATGTGTTCAAAATATAACTTGGACCATAGACCCAAAAGACACTTAAGGATGATTGTGTATGTGGAATGCGAGTGTATCTAATCTGGGTCTACTTTGTGCATTAGCTAGAGATGTATGCATGCCATCATTAAAGAGATTTTTCTTTATTAATCTCCCAAGTGTGTGAAGGGATTTCTCCCTAGGAAGGGAGAACAGCTGCATTTTCATCCTGTTAGAAAATAATGTTGCTGAGGCAAACTCTCCATGTTGAATCACTTTGCTTTGACACAAGTCTGTTACTCTCTAAAGCAATGAACATCTGTGCTATATATTACATCTCCAAAATTCTTAAATTACTATTCCCATAAGAGATTTAAAATTTTCCACTTTCCATCATGAAGCCATATACAATGTGGTCATAGGAAAACAATTCACTTGTAGACCATTTTTTTTTCCAGGCAAGAGTAGGAGGCATGGTTTATTGTGTACACTGTAGGAAAAATGGAGAAAAAATTCAGGCGATTTAGTAAACTTTATGAGAAAGGACCAGACTGTGATAGGGGTTGTGATTCTGTAATTTCTCAGCAAGTTTTCATCCCTGTCATGTGTATGAATACAGATTAGTTTGGGTGCACAGTTTTGGAAGGTCTTTTTGAGGCAAATAATATTTAATTGGCAATGAGGAAACTGTCATGTGACCAATCCTGCTTGACACAGTTATGTCAGGTCAGAGGTTTGAGAAACTGATCATTGTTTGTAAATGTATTTGTCAGGTTACAGAACTCAGCCAACACCTACATATGGGCAGCATCAATCTATCTATTTGTTTCTTTGAGACAGGGTCTCTGTAGTTTTGGAGCTGGTTCTGGAACTCTGTAGTAGACCAGGCTGGCCTTGAACTCATAGAGATCTGGCTTGGCACGGTGCTAACTGCACCTTGCCCAAACCACATTCTATGACACTTCAAGGAACAGATGCCTGAGGTATACAGGATGGCAGCTAAGAGAAAAGTTCTCAGCTGAGAGACACTGAAACACTCAGGCTGCTGCTGAGCCTCAGCCTCTGGTTCGCTGGAAGTATCTGTTAACTGGTCAATGAAAAGGGCCAGGTAGGCTAATCACCTCTGGAAGAGGCTATGCTTGTGTTTCCACAGAATGAAGACTCCCAATCTGGGTCCCAGATCAATTCATCAGACCCTATCAGCAAAAGGCTCTCACAGAAAACAAAGAGGCGGAGAAACCAAGAGCTGCAGACAATGAGGAAGCAGCTGACGAGTCTGATGATAGGAATAAAGAAAATGAAACCACCTCCAAATCTAAACAGCACTACAATCTGCAGGCACAGACTCTTGCTGTACTGGCTCAAATGAAAGCTCCTAAGACTCCTGTAGCAATTTTTGTAGCTTTTTTTTTTTGCTGTCTTGTCAATAAATTCTGGGGTAAACAGGGAAAGTTACCGGGCTCACATTCCCAAGCCTCCGCTCTTACATCCGGTGGTTTGGGGAAAGACAAAGCTCATTAACATCATGAATTATGTTACTGATGTGCTAGGGGGGACACCAGCTTTTCATATGGGGATTAATTCATCTGGGTATGTGAATTATGAGGGTAGATCAGAATCCTTACCAATTTGCAAAACACTTTGTGGTATCCCTCCAGCTGTTTCTTTGCATGTCAGTTATAGAACTTTCCTCACTGACACTCCTGAAAATAAGCATGTTAAAGACAAGAGTCCAAAACAGCAACCTATGTGGCAACTACAAATTGCTATTTTAGGGCACTCTAATTTTAATGAGACTATGGTAATAAATCAGCTGCTGCCTTCTAGATTGCCACTTTGCTCGGTAAAATACAAAGAAAGATAGTTTATGGGAGGAAAATGAAGATAAGATGCCTAACTGGCTTCATTGAGGATTTCCTCACACTGGAACAAGGTTTTCTCCAATGGCTTCAGGAGAAATTATCTGGGTTTTCTCTGTACCATCACCTGATCATGGCTTTTCTGGCTACATTAAGGAACATTTTGCTCAATTTATAGGGTACACTCCTCCAAAAAATGAGCCCATAAGGAGATGGTATTCAGCAGAGTGGGTGTCACCTGTATGGTATTTGCAAAAACCGCATGGGACATATGGGATTCCTCTGCCAGATCTGTTCAGGTTAGTTGCAGCAGCCAATGTTATAGTATTAAAAAAAAAAAAAAAAAAAAAAAAACCAAAAAAGGCTGCCAAGTCCATAGCTTGTCTCTCTTACCCCTATGCCTTAATTTTTGGAAATTAAATATTCATGCATATCAAGAAAGAAGGGGACTCATTTTTTGTTAGTGTCGATCCTGCATATTACCTGTGTACAATAATGTTATGATAATCCTTTTCAACTATATTGATTGTTAAAAGGCCTGCTTATGTGATGCTTCCAGTAGATTTGGGTAATGATACTTGGTATGATAATTTAGCTATAAACATGTTTAGCAAAATTAATGAATTGATTAGGCCAAAAAGATTTGTTGCCTCATTAATTTTAAGAATGACAGTACTGATAGCCATATTGACTTCTTTTGCAGTTTCAACAACAGGATTAGTAAAGGAAATGCAGACAACTTCCTTTGTGAATGTCAGAACAGAGGTTAATAGATCCAAAATTAGAAACTAGATTAAATGCTTTAGAAGAGGCAATGATAGAAATGGGCCCAGACATACAAAATCTTAAGACGTAGTTAGCAACTAAATGCCATGCAGAGTTTATGTATATATGTGTTACACCTCTTCTATACAACTCTTCCTCGAATTTGAATGAAACTAAGGCACATTTCTTGGGTGAATGGGAGGATACCAATTTAACCTATGATATCAAGGCATAGCAAGAGGAAATTACGGTTATGAGTCAGAAAAAGATATTTACTTGGGACATTTCAGGCCTAGGATCAACATTTTTAGAAAATCTAAGATCCCTGAATGATTAAGCTGGACTCAGTATTTTGTTTTCCTAGGAATGGGAGCTGCTATTTTATTTATAGTGTGTTTGGCCTTTCCTATTCTTTTCAGAATAGCACTTCACTCCATCAGCACCCTCCAGCGAGATTTCCAGCTGTTCTGCTTAAAAAATAAAAAAGGGGGAACTGCCACACCAGGCCCAGTGGAGATAGTGTAGCAATGGCTGAGAGAAATCTCAATGGCTACCTGTCCAGAGGCTCACACCACACCTGGTTATGCCTCCTGGGGAAAATTGGTGCAGGACCCTGCAGGTGATTGCCCAACTGACAGTCTGGAATGGGTGCTAGGTGTTTGTTGTGCTATGATAGCTTTAATGCTTTTGGTCATAGGTGCTTTGGACTATAGCTCCACGGTTAATTCAGAGAAGACCAGAAAACACTTAGATATAGTTTCAGGGACAGAAAGAGATACAGACCAGCCCTCAGCTACAAAACCCAGGGCACCAGTGGAGACTTCAGGTGTCAGCCTAAGGCCTAATAAATTAACATATCTAAAGCTATAGGAATTTGCCCACAAAATGAGCCTGCCTAATTAGACTGACCTAAGCAAAGCTGTTGTGGGGTTTACTACTGAGTTTTTAGGGCCCCTAAATCAATAAAACAGTGTAAGAGTTCTTATCAATGCTGTTAAAAGTTTACTGACCAGAGACAATGATTATTCTCTAAACTAAGTAAATCTAATCCCTGGAAACCTGACCACAAGCAGGCCAAAATAAACATATGTATTTATGATCTCATGCTCCAAAATAATTGCTGAAATTTATATAATATGTCTATAAATATTAAACTGTGGCCAAAGATCTGTTCCTTGAAATTTCTGCATAAAAACCTGTTGCTCTGAAGTAAAACTCGCAGCAGTTACAAACCTCCTCGAGTGTGTTTGTGTCTGTCTGTCAAGCCGAAGCCACTCCTGACCTGTTCATCAAAGTCTTAGTCTCCTCAAAGCCCCATCACCCACTGAAAGGTCTGTGGCAAATGAATAAAAATTAAACAAGTGGATGGTGTTTTATATGTGAAGCCTAAAAGATTGCCCAATACTGAAGAGACGTAATCATAGATTAAGAGTTCTTAATCATAGATTTCAACAATAAAATGAATGAATAAAGAGATAATTTTTCATAATTCACCCCTAGAGAGATAACAAAATGATATCAACATTGATTTAAATAAATAAATAAATGAATATTGAAATAATAAGAGACAATTTACACCAAGAAGGTGGATCCAGACTCCACTGTTCCTGGAGTAGAAAAAGACAGATTTGAATAATGAAATAATAAGGAAGTACTACTTAGATAAGTAAATAATGCCACGTGATTAACTCCCATGGAAGAATGGCCAGACCCAAGTCAAGAAGAACAACGTCTTCATTGATTTAAATAATTAGTATACAACAAAAAATTATTGAATAATGACATGGTCGTGCATACATAAATCCCACATGGAGTAGTCAGACTGATCTCTTCCTGGAATAGTGATGTTTTAAAAAATTAAATTGATAATAAATTAGTGTGCACTTTATATTAACACTGACAAAATGGCACCAAAGTCCTAAAGATCTCTTTATATAGCTAAACAATGTAGTAATGAGATGATGTTACATCAACTCCCAAAATATGACTCCAAAAGGGACTTATGGTCCATAACATTACCTGTATTTTAAATTCATTAATTAAGTGATTAATTATCATTTAATTTCCTAGTTTAACACTTAAGGAAGTAAGTGTAGTATTAGATGATGTGATGGTCTGGTACAATGGTCTCCCCTAAGGAGGCTCAAAACTCCAGTGATCACTGAATACATAATGACAGATTTTCATAATTAAATGAATAAACTTTAAACAAGTGGATGGTATTTTATGCATGAAGCTTAAATGATTGCTCAATACTGAAGGGTCATTGAGTTCTTAATCATAGATATGAACAAAAAAGTGATTGAATAAAGAGATAATTTCTCATAATTAACCCCTAGAGATATAAAAATCGATATCAACATTGATTTAAAGAAAGAAAGAAAGGAAGGAAGGAAGGAAGAAAGAAATCACAAGTGACAATTTAACATCAACAAGGAGGATCCAGATTCCACTCTAACTGGAGTAGAAAAGGACAGACTTCTATAATGAAATAACCAGATAGTTAGATCGTCTGTCACACTTGAGTCATACAAGGTGGCACCTTGCACACTAACCGTAATCGGTGATGGCACTGTCTGTCGGTTACATAATTTAAAGAATTAAGTAAGTCACTAATAGCTAACTGTCACAATAAATAGGGTATGTAGCATTCTACTGGCAGGGAAGCATAGCCAGACTCTAGTCATGAAGGATGTCATCATCATCAATTTAGTCAATGAATCATACAATGTGAAGATATTGCACATTATCTCCACAAGAGGGAGCTTTACAAGTCTCTTCATGGAATGGAGGATTGTTGTTTACATAACTATACAAATATTTACATTATCTTGGTTATTAACACAGATTGTCAAAATAAATTCATTAATTATGTAATTAGATGATCTGTGGCACCAGATTCCAGGTGTCATGGACAATATAATCATTGTTTTATATAATTAAATAATCAAATAATGAGTTTATGTAACATCATCCACTTCCCTAAGGTGGCTCCAAACCAGGCTCATGAACGATGCTGTCATGATTAATTCAAAAATTTTAACTACATAATTGATATTTAGATGGTCTATAATAATTGGCTCCCACGTTGTGGAACCACAATCCACTGATCATGGATTATCTAATGCCCTATTTTAATAATCAAATAACAACATCATCAGAGGTTGAAAAGGTCTGATATACTCGACGTAATTGACTTTCATTTGACTCCCCCATGACTGTGAAACTCCCAGGTTCATCCCTTATTTAATTGCAGAGTTGAGTAGTAAAATGTTTAAATGCTGAAATGCTGTTGTGTATGTAGGATTTTAGAAGGTATCACACATTTATTGTTGGACAGCTACCTCAAAAGAGATGGACTGCAATCCAAGGATCCCTAAGTATACGCGAACAAATGGATTATCACTTTCCTGAAGGAAGTTAACAATGGAAAACTCACCTTTTGATGAATAAATGTGAGTCTTATTATTTTTTGTTCCATAGTTTTACTATTAAGGAGAGAGAGCATCCATAAACAGACACCTTAGTACTGTTTCTCCACAGACTATGTTCTCTGATAATTAGGTAATCTTGAATTTGGTAACCAGTAAAGGCTGTAGGCACACTTCCAGAGGTGTGGATATGACTTGTTTAGGCGAATCAAATGCTGTCATGAAAAGTTTTAGGAGAGAGTTATCTTGGGAGACTGTAATGTCCCATGATAACACTTTCTCAAAGCTGCTCTCTGGTCCTTGGCACATGATACCAGGATACAGCATGCAAGCAGGGTTGCCAGGAAACATTTATGAAACAACGTTATGTCACATTCTAGTGCCCCTCCCACATGTTAAAAGTAGCATACTCATCGATGAACTAACCTTACAGCCTCATTGAGTTTCTCACAAAAACAAAGCAGGGCACTTTCTTTTGTGTTATACATATTTACCTGTCTCTCAAGATACAACATGCCTTTAGTGACATAAGCATGAAAATAAAAGCATCATTATGCCATTCAAGTACATTGCTGAGTATTTTAAACCTGTTTTCTATACTTCAATTTTCTAATTTCTAGAATGTAATCAATACAACGAATCACCTCTACCATAATCCTTTTCTCTTTATTGAAAATAAAATAAACTCCTCTTCATTCTGTTACCTTTAGAGGAGCTTGATCCCATGGTTTCTCGGAGTTGTTTAAGTTTGGATTTGGCTGACGACTAAGGATTTTGAGCACTGTCTTATGTTTCTTTCTTTTGGATTCCTCTATTGATAGTTCTCTATTAAGTCCTGTACCCAGCTTTCTAATATGGTTACTTAGAGTTGTTTATTGTTGGTGGTGTGTCATGTTATCAGCCCCATAGAGTTCATTAGATGAGATTCCCTGATCATGACTTTATGCAATTATTCCATGTTTAAAATCGGTGGCGACAGTGTCCTTCATGGGTCACTTCTGTTGCAACCTCTCAGAAACTGATGACACGAAACAATACATTTTTTATTAAAATGGTGTAATCATTCAATTGTTAAAAATCTACTATTATGTAATTAGTAATCACTGGATAAGGCAGTGTCCCTCATGCTCTGGGAAATGATTCTGGTACCGATCTCCTGCTGTGTCAATCGCACAGCAACCAAATGAGGGATGATGCCATCATTACCTACACAATCAAGTAATTTAATAATTGGATAGTCCTGCATACTTAACTTTCCTAAGATGGAACCAAACTCCAATGATTTTTAAGAAACTAGTACTTAGGTAATTAAATAATGACACACGATCAACTCCCAGGGAGGAATGGCCAGACTCCTGTCATGAAGAACAACATCTTCATCGATTTAAATAATTAATATATGATGAAAATTGATTGAATAATGACATGGTGGTGCATACTTAAATCCCACATGGAGTTATCTCTTCCTGAAATGATAATTTATTTAAAAAATTAAATTGATAATTAATGAGTTGTTGTTTTATATGAACACGGACAAAAAAAGTCCTAAACTGAGGTAATGATCTATTTACATAGCTAAATGATGAAGTAATAAGATGATGATGTTACATCATCAACTCGCAAAATCTGCTCCAAAAGGGACTTATGGTCCATAACATACCTGTACTTTAAATATGTTAATTAAATGAAGAATTATTATTTAACCTCGAGTTTAACAGTTAAATAAGTAAGTGTAGTATTAGATGATATGATGGTCTGGCACAGTGGACTCCCATAAGGAGGCTCAAAACTCCAGTTATCACTGAATACATAATGACAGATTTTCATAATTAAATGAATAAACATTAAACAAGTAGATGATGTTTTATACATGAAGCCAAAAAGATTGCTCAATACCGATGAGTCTTTCAGTTCTTAATTGTAGATTTGAACATAAAAATGAAAGAATAATGAAGTAATTTCTCACAATTCACCCCTAGAGTGATAAAAAAAATGATATCGCCATTGATTAAAATAAACAAACAAATAAATAAATAATGAAGTCACAAGAGACAATTAATACCAAAAAGTTGGATCGAGACTCCACTCTTCCTTGAGTAGAAAATACAGATTTGAATACTGAAGTAATCAGAGAGTTAGATTGTCTGTTACACTTGAGGCACACAAAACGGCATCAAACTTCAGGGTTCACAGATTATATAATGAAACAATTTATTCATTACAACTTTAATATGTAAGTCGTTGACCTTTTTTGTATCATCAATTCCTGGGCTGACTTGCCAGATCTGAAAAAGTATGCTGTCATCACGGATTTTTAACATTCAATAAGTTAATCGTCAGATAACCGTACTGTCTTGCCTGATGAATACTTTTGGCCTGCCACAATCTGAAGGTATTGAGTTTTTAATTATAGAATTGAACAAAAATGAATGAATCATGAGATAATTTCTCATAATTCACTCAGAGACATAACAGAATGATATCACACTTGATTTAAATAAATAAATAATTACTTAAATCACAGTACACATTTAACACCTACAAAGTGGATCCAGACTCCACTCTTCCTGGAATAGAAAAAGTCAGATTGGATTAATGAAATAATCAGGTATTTAGATCGTCTGTCACACTTGAATGACACAAGGTGGCACCAAACTTTAGGGTTCATAGTTTATATAATGAAACAATTTAAGAATTACATCTTTACTTATGTGTTTGAGATTTTTTGTATCATCAGTACCTGGGTAGACATGCCAGACATGATAATGTACGCTGTCATCACGGATTTTTAAAATTCCATGAGTCAGTAATCAGATAATCATACTATCTTGCTTGAAGAATTCTGTTGCCCTGACATCATCACCAATGCCTGATTCTCTGTTGTGGTGCGGAAGGACCTGAGATGATGGGCCCATACCTGGCATACCAGTACTAGCTAAAAATGTTTCTATCAGCTGAAAAGATGACTGCAGCAGGGGCCTCACCAGCAGAGCTGAGAATGAGATGTCTTCCGTGTTCTGGGTCGTCATCCTTTTGCGAGGTCTCGGTGATGGTGCTGACTTTTTGTGCCACTACTTCATCTAATGCTAGATCACAACCAATGTGAAGATGTGAAGGAACAGCAGGGAGTTAAACAGCCAGACCACCGTGCCTGCCTTGGTGAAGTCCTTGTACTACTCGGAGGGCACCCTGGAATATTCTGGCCTCAATCACCCAGAATCCCCAGTACACTGGGTGATGCATAGATCATTCAGAAACTGCTGAGTCCATTTCTACAGCCTTCCTAAACTTATCCTTGACAGACATTGGCACCATAATCATAATCGGTGATGGCATTGTCTGTCATTTAAATAATTTAAATAATTATATAAGTCAGTAATAGCTAACTGTCACAATAAATAGGTGATGTAGCATTTAACTGGCAGGGAACTTGGCCAGACTCCAGTAGTCATCATCATCATCATCAAAAAAAAAAAGTAATAATAATCATAAAATGTGATGATATTGCACATTAACTTCACAAGAGGGAGCTTTACAGGACTCTTCATGGAATAAAGGATTATTGATTTACATAATTATACAAATATTTACATTGCCTTGGGTAGTAACAGGTATTGTCAATTTAAATACCGTAATTATGTAATTAGATGATCTGTCGCACTTGACCCCACAAGGTGGCACCACATTCCAGGTGTCAAGGATGATATAATCATTTTTTTATATAATTAAATAATCAAATAATGAGTTGATGTAACATCACCCCTTCCCTAAGGTGGCTCCAAACCAGACCCGTGGACAATGCTGTCACGATTAAAGTAAATTATTTAATTTCATAATTATTATAGATGGTCTAAAATTCTTGACTCAAACATCATGGAATAATAATCCAACGATCTTGGATTATCTAATGTCCTCTTTTAATAATTAAATAATAACATAATCAGAGGATGAAATGGTCTGCCACACTCGACACACATTGGCTGTCATTTGACTTCCACAAGATTGTGTGAAAGTCCCCAGTTCATCCCTTATTTCATTGCAGAGTTGAGTAGTAAAATGTGTAAATGCTGAAGTGTCATTGTGTATGCAGGGTTTTAGAAGATATCATACATTTAATGTTGGACAGCTGCCTCAAAGAAGATGAACTGCAACCAATAATCCCTAAATCTACTATAATGAATGGATTATCAACCTCCTGAGGGAAGTTAACAATGGAAAAATCTCCTTTTGATTAATAAATATGATTCTTATTATCTTTTAATCCATAGTTTTACTTCTTAGGAGAGAGAGCATTCATAAACCGAAGTCTTTGAACTGTTTCTACACGGACTATGTTCTCTGATAATAGGTAACCTTGAAGTGGGTAAACAGTAATAGCTGTAGGCAAATGTCTAGTGATTTGGCAATGACTTGGTTAGGAATATCAAATACTCTCGTTAAAATTTTAGGAGATAGTTATCTTGGCAAATTGAATTGTCCCATGGTAACACTTTATCGGAGCTGCTCTCTGCTTCTCAGCCCATGGTACCAGGATACAGAATGCAAGCAGGGTTGTGGGAACATTTATGATCCATCATTCTGTCACGTTCTAATGCACCTCCCACATGCTAAAATTAGCATGCACACCTTAACGCCCAACTGGTTTTCTCACAAAAACAAAGCAAGTCTCTTTCTTTTGAGTTCTACATATTTACCAGTCTATCAAGCTACAAAGTGCCTATAGTGATTTAAGCATGAAAAGTGTGGCAAGCCACAGCCCCTAGGTGGTGCCTGGCTGGATGCCAGGTAGTCAGAGTTCAGCTGTGAACAAGCTAGCCCCAAGGTTTTGACAGGCTGGATGCCAGGTAAATCGGAGCTTAGCTGTAAACAAGCCTTATTTGGAAGTACATGATGGATCTGGTGTGCTTCCTCCTTCTGTGGCCATCCCAGGATCACCTGGAGGCATGAGCTGATTGGGCAGTGAGCGCATATTTAAGGACTTGCTGGAGTTGGAAGGAGCAGGTTCTGATGTATAAAGTACCTGAAGAAACTGCTTGAAGAAGAGTCATAGTCCTGTTCCCTTGCTGGCAGAGGTAGACGCCGCAGAAAACGAAAGCATCATTATTACAACCAAGTACATTGATGAGTATTCAAACAATACCATTAATCGACTCTACCATAATTCTTTTCTCTTTTCAGAAGAGAAAAAAACTTCTCGTCATTCTCTTACCTTTAGAACAGCTTGATCACATGGTTTCTCAGAGTCGTTTTGATTTGCATTTGGCTGATGACTAAGGATTTTGAGCACTGTATTATGTTTCTTTCTGTCATTTGTGATTCCTCAATTGATAATTCCCTATTAAGTCCTGTACCCCAATTTCTAATATGATTATTTTGGGTTATTTTGAGTTGGTGGTGGCTCATGTTATCAGCCCGACAGAGTTCATTCGCTAAGAATCTCTGATCATGAGATTATTAAATTATTCATGTTTGAAAGCCAGTGTTGACTGTGTCCTTCATGGGTCAGTTCTTTTGCAAATGCTCAGGAAATGATGATGCAAAACAATAGATTTGTTTAAAGCGTTTAATCATTCGATCGATAAAAATCTATTATTATGTAATCAGTACAGTACTCACTGGCTATCCCAGTGTCCCTTACTTCTGGGCACTGGTTCTGGTACCAATCTCCTACTGTGTCAATCGCACAGCAGCCAAACCCATAACGGATGACACCATCATTCTTTACCTAATCCAGTAAGTAAATAATTCAATAGTCCTGTATACTTAACTTTCATATGATGGAACCAAACTCCAGTGATTGTCAAGGAAGTAATACTTAGAAAATTAAATAATGTCACACGATTATCTCCCAGGGAGGAATGGCCAGACTCCAGTCATGAAGGACAACATGTTCATCGATTTCAATAATTAATATATAATGAGAAATAAGGGAATAATGACATGATGGTGCATACTTAAATCCCACATGGAGAAGTCGAACTGAACTCTTCGTGGAATAATGATTTATTCAAAAAATTAAATTGATAATTAATTATTTGGCGTTTTATATTAACTCTGACAAGATGGCACCAAAGTCATAAAGCTAGAGCTGATGTAATGATCTATTTAAATATCTAAATAATCAATCAACGAGATGATGTTACAACATCAACTCCCAAAATCTCACTCCAAAAGGTACTTATGGTCCATAATATTATCTTTTATCTAAACAAGAAGTGTCAATTTAAATAATATAATTATGTAATTAAATGATCTGTGGCACCAAACTCCAGTTGTCATGGATAATATAACCATTGTTTTATCTAACTAAATAATCAAAGAGTTGATGTAACATCATCCACTTCCTTAACGTGGATTAACGAGACTCATGAATATTGATGTCACGATTAATTTAAATATTTTACTTACATAATTAATATGTAGATGGTCTAAAATACTTGACTCCCCATATCGTGGAAACATAATCCACTGACCTTGGATTATCTATAGTCCTATTTTCACAATTAAATTATAACGTGATCAGAGGATGAAATGCTCTGCCATACTCGACACAATTTTTTTCTCACTTGACTCCCACACTATTGTGTGTGAAAGTCCCCATTTCATCCCCTATGTGATCACAGAGTTTATTAGTAAAATGAGTAAATGCGGACATGCCATTTTGTATGCAGGGTTTTAGAAGATATCACATATTTAATGTTGGACGGCTGCCTCATTACAGATGGACTACAATCCAATTATACCTCAGTCTACTCTAACAAATGGATTACCACCTTCCTGAAGGAAGTTAACAATGGAAAACTCACCTTTTGATGAATATTTGTGAGTCTTATTATCTTTTAATCCATATCTTTTTCTTCTTAGGAGAGAGAGCATTCATAAACAGAAGTCTATGAACTCTTTCTCCACAGATATGTTCTCTGATATTAGGTAATCTTGAATTGGGTAACCAGTAAAAGCTGTAGGCAAACCCCCAGAGTTTTGGCTATGACTTGGTGAGGCAAATCATATGCTGTCTTTAAAATTTCAGGAGATCATTGTCTTGGGAGATTGTAATGTCCCATGATAACACTTCATCGAAGCTGCTTTCTGGTCCTTGGCCCACGATAACAGGATACAGAATGCAAGCAGGGTTGCCAGGCAACATTTATCATCCAACATTCTGTCACATTCTAGTGCACTTCCCACATGCTAAAATTAGCATACCCACCGATGGACTAACCTATAGCCTCACTGATTTTCTCAAAAACAAAGCAGGCCTCTTTTTTCTGAGTTATACCTATTTACCTGTCTCTCAAGCTACATCATGCCTATAGTGATTTAAGCATGAAAACTAAAGAATCATTATGCCAATCAAGTACACTGATGAGTATTTAAACCTATTTTCTATGCTTCAATTGTCTCATTTGCAGAATGGAAATAATACCATTTATTGCCTCTACCATAATCCTATTCTATTTACTGGGAAAAACATAAATAAATTCTCCTCACTGCCTTATCTTTAGAGCAACTTGATCTCATGGTTTCTCAGAGTTGTTTTTATTTGCATTTGGCTGATGACTAAGGATTTTGAGCACTGTCTTATGTCTCTTTCAGTCACTTTTGAGTTCTCGATAATAATTCTCTATTAAGTCCTGTATCCCATTTTCTAATATGGTTATGTAGAGTTATTTTGAGTTGGTGGTGGCTCATGTTATCAGCCCGACAGAGTTCATTCGCTAAGAATCTCCGATCATGAGATTATTAAATTATTCAAGTTTGAAAGCCGGTGTTGACTGTGTCCTTCATGGGTCAGTTCTGTTGCAACCTCTCAGAACCTGATGATGCAGAAATAATACAGTTTTTTTTTAAAAGTCGTTTAGTCATTCCATCCTTCAAAATCTATTGTTACATAATCAGTAATCACTGGATAACCAAGTGTCCCTCATTCTCTGGGCACTGCTTCTGGTACCAATCTCCTACTGTGTCAATCGCACAGTAGCCAAAATCATAATGGATGACAAAATCATTATTTACGTAATCAAATAAGGAAATAATTAGATAGTCCTGCATACTTCACTTTCATAAGATGTAACCAAACTCCAGTGACTTTCAAGGAAGTAATACTTATGTAATACCGCACGATTAACTCACAGAGAGGAATGTCCAGACTCCAGTCATGAAAGACAACATCTTCATTGATTTAAATAAGTAATATGTAATGAAAAATAATTGATTAATGACATGGTGGTGCACACTTAAACCCCACAGGCAGAAGTCAGACCATTCTCTTCCTGGAATAATGATTTATTTAAAAACTTAAATTAATAATTAATTAGTTGGCACTTTATATTAACTCTGAAAAGATGGCACCAAATTCATGAACCTATGGCTGATGTAATGATCTATTTCAATAGCTAAGTAATCAAGTTATGAGATGATGTCACATCTTTCTAGGTGTGTGTGTGTGTGGGGTCTAACAGGGCCGCAGTTCCCTGAGGCTTTTTCTAAATAGCTGACAAGGTCTCATTTGCATCTTCATTGAGGCCTCCTTTCAATAGCTTTTCTCAAACCTTACATTAACCTCTATTCTTTCAATTTCTTTTATAACCACCAAAAGTTAGGAAGATTTATGTGTTCCCTCCTCTGTTAAACTCTTTTGAGCCATCATATAGATTTCCCTGGCGCTCAGGCCGTTTTGGCCGTGACTATTTCCTACTGTTTCACTCTGCAAGATAGTCATGGGTGATGCAGATCTCCAATCTTGATCTCTCTCTCTCTCTCTCTCTCTCTCTCTCTCTCTCTCTCTTAATCTCAAGCAATTCAAGTAGTACCTATTTTTGGGATTCACACATTCACATATTCACAATCACACTTCAGACACTCAGACACTCACCTGTGTGGCCACACCATACATACAGAGCATACATTAATATATTAGCTCTCCTTTTCTTTAGACCAATATTAGTTTGTTGAAATAAAACATCCTTAATTGAAATCTCTTGCAATGTAGCTGTTATAGATAACCTTTGAACTATGAGCATCCAAAAGCTGAACAAATTTCAATAAATTCACAAGTTTCTGACAGGCTGCATTAATTTTTCCATACACAGCAGCTCCTAAGACTGCAGGCCTCTAGGTTCGGTCCTGCCTTTGCTCTCTGGGCCTGGGTTTGCCCCCTGCAGTTTATCTGTGACTGTAGCTGCTTGAAAAGTACATAACCACCATTGTAGCAACTGAGTTCTTGGCACTGACAGTTCCTGCTGACCTGGTGCATATGCAGGGCAAAATCTTTGCTTCCCTAAACCCTGGAGCAGCATTGGGGGATGGCAGTAGGGCAGTAGGGCAGTAGGGTTTGGAGTTCTCCTTGAGGAGTGGCTAGGCAGAATGACCTGCTGCATTTGCCAAGCAGAGGAAGGAGCAATGTTAGGGAAGTCATGATAATAGTCCAGCTCATATTTGGCCACCTCTTCCTCAGGGTCAGCCTCTTTCCTTGCAGAGAGGTTGCCTGGGTCTCTCTTTTCCTTTTCTTCCTTTGCATTGCCTTTTGTTTCTTTCCCTCCCCTTTTTTATTCTTCCCTTTAATGATATTGCCTAACTTTATCATGCTGACTCCCTTTCCTACTCTTGCCTTCCCATTTATAACTTTGCCTTGCCTTTTTATTCCCCTTTCCTTCCATTACCTTCTTTGACTTATATCGTCTTGCCTTCCAATCCCTTCCTTTGCCTTCATGACTCTTCTTTTTCCTTGCTTTTACTTGCCTTGCTTACCATTTTTTTATTGTTGCATTGCCTTACAATTATGTTCTCTCTCTAGGCTATTTGAGATGATTATCAACAGTTTCTGCTCGAGGCTAGAAAAATATCCCTGGAGCTGATGGGCGGCCAGCACAGCTGAAAAAAAAGAAACAAGATTGACTTGGGATTTCTTTTGACTCGCCCCAGTTGGGACTTCAACACTGCTAAAGGTAGGGAGAGCTCAAACATCTATTGCCAGGCTCTGGTGGCAGGTCTCCGAGGTGCTGCGAGACGGCCCACCAATTTGGCTAAGGTAAAGAGAGCACTTTTTAACCCTACTTCAGAAGCCCAGAGAGCTTCGGTGGCTCTGGTCTTCATGGGGAAATTGGGCCACAGATATTAGGAAAAAACTCCAGAGACTGGCCCACGCCAGCCCCAAATAATACACAGAGACTTTGTATTTGATACAATGCTGTTGGCCCGGTTACTTGTTTCTTATCGGCTAGCTCTGTCTTAAGTATTAACCCATTTCTGCGTATTTCCACGTGGTCTCCTTACCGGGGAGTGAGGCAAGCATCTGGTCTCCCTGGTCTCTCCATGCTGACTCCTCCTTACTATTTCCTCTTTCCTCCTTGTCTCCTAGTCCCTCCTATCTTCCTTTCCTATTGGCCGACAGTGCTTTATTCATTAACCAGTATGAGAAACATATACAGAATGACATCTCCCATCATCTCCTCTTTTCTGTCTAAATAAAAAGAAGGGTTTTAACCTTAACATAGCAAAATATATCACATAACAGTTATCAAATAAGAATCACAGTTAACAATATTTAGTCCATTAACATTTAGTAAGATTAAAAGAAACTATTCTATCGTCTATCCTATATTTGTGAGTCTAAAATCATATAGGTAACTTATCTTTAAGCTTAACTAAGGAAAACTATAACCATAACTATCTGTCTGCAACTCCATCAAAGACCACAGAAGGATAGTATATAAACTCTAGAAATGACATAGACAACTCACTGCCTGGTCACCCAAAGTTCTTTTGTAATTTTTCATCTTCAGCCCATAGGCCATAGTGTGTCTGGCAGACTCTTCAGTAAAGCAGGAAACTTTAAACTGTCTTCTTGTATTGGCAGTTTGTCCATCATTTTTCTCTGTATCCTGTAGACTGTCTGGCAGACTCTTCCATGAAGCAGGAACTCTGTAGCAATGTCTATCTTGAATCAACAGTCACTTTTCTGTGGATCCTGCATGTCCAGTTTATACAGCATAAAGTCAAACAGTTCAGACAAGAGCATTATCTTGTCCAAATGGCTAGTCTTGTGATATTGGAAGTAAACTTCATAACGAGTTTGTTTCTTTAATGTCCATTTTCCTTTCTGATGCAGGTGGTGTTGCCAGGAGCATTTATGTCTCATTGTCAAGAAAAACCCTACACCATTTTAAATGCCATATTCTGTAGGCCTTTGAAACGTTTGAAGAATACATATTCATCTTAAGTACATGTCTGTATATCTAGAAATCTTAACTAACTTAACTATAAGATCTGACTATCATAGGTACTATCTATAATCTGTATTGAATTATACATTACATTTCTAAACAATACTTAAACAAGAGGAGAAATATACATATCACAAAATTGATCTTAAATTGTAGCAATAAATGAAAATCCATTACAAAACGAAGTATTCATATCTATACCATAATCCCCTTTTTGCCTTTAAAAAGAATTGGTTGTGATCATTAACCATTTATAACCAAGTCCATTTAAATGAAAACAGACATTTATAAACAATATTTGGGAATTTGGGCATCGTTCATTCCAAACTACTTTCTGCTGGTAAAGGGCACTGTCATGGGGGAATCCTAGGAAGACACAGAAATCCTGGTTGTGGGTCTCCTTACCAGGGAGTGAGGCAAGCGTCTGGTCTCCCTGGTCTCTCCATGCTGACTCCTCCTTACTACTTCCTCTTTCCTCCTTGTCTCCTAGTCCCTCCTATCTTCCTTTCCTATTGGCCAACAGTGCTTTATTATTAACCAGTATGAGAAACATATACAGAATGACATCTCCCATCAATGCCTCCTGAAGTCAGAGAGAAATTTGCCCTTTATACATAATAATAAGAGTTCTCTGATATTGACCCCTCCTTTGGTTGATTACTTAAGTTGGAAGTATGAAATAAAGTAGACATTTAGTATAGACTTAATCTTCTCCCCTGATGACTATATTGGGTTTCTGTCTCCTAAGTGTATTAACTAGTCTTTCTCTCATCTATAATCTGTGACTCAGCAAATGACTCAGAGGTCATTTGATTACACCCTCAAAAAGACAGCTTCTGACATAAATCGATATTAAATCTGAGCAATGAAATCCAAAGTAGTTCCACACTTCATGCTAGTATAACTTTTTTTTTTTTTAATATAACACAAATGTTTTGTATTAACGTGGGAAATAATAGCACACATAGAAGTATGTGCTACCTAATAATAACAATTGATTTATTGGATTCTCCCTCTCCCTAGACAACCTGGCCCTGTTCCTACTCTCTCACTCTCCTCTTCCTTCCCCTGGTGATTTCTCCTCAGCACTTGACTGTCACTCCACACAACTCTTCTCTGGGTCCTGCGTCTTCTTTTATGGAACCTTTCCAGGTCACAGGCCTCTCTAATGCTCAGGTTCCTTCCATGTCCTGGAGTCAATCTTCTCTGCTTTCCACAGGTTACCTTCACATGAGCTGCTGCCAAGAGGCTGTGGGCCTGGGTGGCAGGGGCAGAGCCATGCCAGAATGGATGGACAGGGTTATGACCCTGCTTCTGTGACTGTTTGGCTCCCCCCAGTGTTGGGTAGCCAGATTACAGCCTCCAGTGCTGTATCTCAGGTCTTTATAATTGGGAAACTAGGTCTTTGTAATTAAAAACTAACCACCCCCTGTCTCAAATGACCCACAGGGTTGGTAGAGTCTCTTATGTTTCCTCAGCAGTCAACAGCCTAGTGCAGATGCTGTTCGTTCATGACCGAGGAGCAGGAGAGAATTCTATTAGAGGTTAAAAAAAAATGTTCCTGGGGCCAGCGGCTGGCCCATGCAGCTGCAGAATAAGATCAATGCAGGATTTCCCTTGGCGGGCCCCATTTGGGACTTTAACGCCCCCGAAGGTAGTGAACGCTTGAAAGTCTATTGCCAGGCTCTGATGGCAGGTATCCGAGGTGCTGTGAGACAGGACACCAATTTGGCTAAGGTAGAGAGAAGTGATTCAGGGACCAACCGAATTTCCCTCAGTTTTTGTTGAAAGGCTCATGGAGGCCTTCAGGTGGTTTAGTCACTTTGGCCCTACCTCAGAAGCACAGAGAGCTTTGAGAACTCTAGCCTTTAGAGGGAGAACAAGCATGATAGAAGACACGACAAAATTTGACTAAAATCTTGGCCATAGTAATTGAAAGAATGTAGAGTAGGCCCTAGACAGTCAGGAAACCTGGGCAACAGGACCAATGTGCCTATTGTAATGGGCCACAGGGCAAATGCATGGACTACTCGAAGAACAGTGAACCTTGGTGTTGGCTGGGTATCTCACTTGTTCCTAGATATCCCAGGATGCCCTTACCCTCTGTTAAAATGAGACATCCTGTCAAAAGCAGGAGCCCAGATTCATTTTGACTCTAAACAACCATCAGTTTCTGATAAACAGGGAAATCAATTACAGGTCCTTACTGTTAGGCTAAAAGATAAATACAAAATCCAGAAGGAGCCAGGGCTTGACCTCAACTTTTCAGATGGAGATGGAACCTCCAATATGGACTGATAATTGGCCCACACTCCCTTAGCTTGGACTGAAATATCTGGAATGGGTCTGGCAAAGCAAGTACCTCCACAGGTTATTCAGCTGAATGCTAATGCTACACCAGTGGCAATTAAACAGTTCCCCATGAGAGGCCCAGAAAAAAAATTGGACCCCACATCCAGAGGTGGATTCAGCAAGGTGTCCTGGGTCCTATTCAATCTCCCTGGAACACTCCCTTGCTGCCAGTTAAAAAGCCTAGTACCAATGATTATCGGCCAGTGCAGGACTTGAGAAAGAGGTCAATAAAAGGACACAGAACATACATCCAACTGTCCCAAACCCTTATATCCTCCTGAGTGCCCTCCCACCTAAACAGAGCTGGTACATTGTATTAGATCTAAAAATTGCCTTCTTCTGCCTGAGGTTACCTACCAGCTAACCGCTTTTTGCCTTTATATGGAGGAACCCTAACATGGGCAAAACTGGACAGCTCACTTGGACCTGACTACCACAAGGGTTGAGAAACTCCTTGACCATCCTTGATAAGGCCCTTCATAAAGATCTAGCCAGCTTCGGGGATCCAACTCCCCCAGGTGACCTTCCTCCACTAAGTGGATGACAAATGCTCGCATGACCCACTACCAAAGCCTGCTTCTCACCACGAGGATAACTTTCATTCCACCAGCCTCCCTCAACCCTGACACTCTACTGCCTGAGGAGACTGATGAACTAGTGATTTGTGACTGACATCAACTGCTGGTTAAAGAGACTGGAGTTTGCAAAGATCTTACGTATTTCCCTCTGGTCGGGGAAGCACAGATCTTGTTCACCAATGGGAGCAGGTACCTTGTAAAAGGTTAAAAAAAAAAGGGGGGGTGGCTGTGGCAGTGGTGTAAATAAAACCCGCACTGTTTGGGACAGAAGCATGCCAGAAGAAACCTCAGCATGAGAAGCTGAGCTCATGGCCTTAACACAGGCCTTGCAGCTGGCCAAAGAAAAAATATGTAAACATCCACATGGGCAGCAGTTATGCTTTTATAACAGGACATATGCACAGGGCTGTCTGTAAACAAGGGGACTTGCTATACCTGAGATGAAAAAAAATCTTTACCCTACTCAGAAGGGTTAGAGTACATCCAGCAGATACATCATCTAACCCACCTAGGGGCTAAACATCTGCAGAGAACATCCCCTTGTCATATTCTGAGACTATTTGGGGTGGCCGATTCAGTAGTAAAACATTGTGTGCCTTGTCAGCTGGTTAATGCTAACCCTGCAAGAATGGCTCCTGGGAAGAGACTGAGGGGAAGCCATCCAGGCTCTGGGAATGGACTTCATGGAGGTAAAGCCTGCCAAATATAATAACAAGTACTCATTAATTTTATAGACCCATTTTCAGGATGGGTAAAAGCTTACCCTACCAAAAAGGAGACATCAACCATGGTGGCTAAAAACGTACTGTTGC